>NC_000080.6:37059270-37659270 GCF_000001635.26 Mus musculus
CAATTTGATTGCTTCTAAAGAGGCTGGTATAATTTCCAGTCTTCACCACTTGCATGTGAGATCACCCATTCGTATGGTCACTAAGTAAGGTTGTCTTGCATATTTAAGTGTATGTGGTATGTGTGTTTGTACACTTACATGTATATGGGCACATGTGTGTACAGGTACACATGCATGTGTGAAGAAACCCGAAGTTGAGGTCAACTGTCTTCCGTAATCTCCATTTTTATCATTGAGGCAGGGTCTCCCACTGAATGCAGAGCTCACTGATTCAGCTAGTCTAACTACAGTTTGCCCTAGGAGTTTCCTCTCTTTGCCTTCGTAGTGCTAGGAATACAACCTTCCTACATGCCTGCCTGACTCACATGTGTATTAGGAAAGCCAAACTCTGGTCCCCATGCTCATCCAGAGGGCTTTAGTCACCAAGCCAGAGGGTATCTTTGAGTGACTTCTCATCCTTGGTACTGTGAGTACTTTAAATAAATGCAGGAAGGAACCGTGAGGGAAACCAATGCTGTCACTGGGAATGAGAAACAAGTCTCAGGCCATACATCTGGCAAGGCAAGGAGCTGGGATTGGAGGTCAGCTCTGCTGACACTAAGTGGAAAAACCGCCTTTTCTTCCCAGAGGAGAAATGGAGCTGGTTCTGAAGATCTGAGGTTAACCTCTTGCTTATTCTCACTTCTACAGGGCTTCAGGACAACCCCTGGGTGTGTGACTGTCGGCTCTATGACCTGGTTCATCTTCTAGATGGCTGGGTTTCTTCAAACCTGATCTTCATCGAGGCTAGACTGAGATGTGCCAGTCCACGCAGCCTGGCTGGAGTGGCCTTCAGCCAGCTGGAGCTAAGAAAGTGTCAGAGCCCAGAGCTCCGTCCAGGGGTGACCAGCATCATATCCCCTTTGGGTAGCACAGTATTGCTACGTTGTGGAGCAACTGGGATCCCAGGACCTGAGATGAGCTGGAGAAGGGCCAATGGACGACCACTCAATGGCACAGGTGTGTGAGCAACCAAGTGGACAGTATTAGCAGGGACTGGTATAATCCAGGCTGGGCTCTCCTCTGTATGCATGTAATTAGATAGAATGTGCTCATATACTGGACATCGATTATAACAATGGCTCTCAGTCCATCCTGTTAGAGCTCAATAGACATGTTATTATCAGAAACTCAGGGCTCATATTGGGAGCAATACAAAGTTGACTTTTAGGGAGAGAATAACTCCTAATTTAGTTAATATTTTAGCAAGTTTTTTTCTTTAAAATAGTAACCCAGACTCATCAGGAATAATTAATTATGGAATTGCCATATGATCTTCATATG
This sequence comes from Mus musculus, assembly GCF_000001635.26. Classification (NCBI taxonomy): domain Eukaryota; kingdom Metazoa; phylum Chordata; class Mammalia; order Rodentia; family Muridae; genus Mus; species Mus musculus. Next base: position 37,060,594 of record NC_000080.6, read on the forward strand.
CTTCCAACCTTATATTAAATAAATTATGTCTATTATGTCATTGAAAGCAGGTAAGGTTGGGCGTGGTAATCTGAGTCTATAACCTTAGCATTTGGGAGGCAGGAAGATTAGAAGTTCAAGAGCAATCTTAGCTACATTAAGGTTTAGTAGACTGAACTACAGATGGTGGCTCACAACCATCTGTAATGAGATCAAATGCCCTCTTCTGAAGTGTCCGAAGACAGCTACACTGTACTTACATATAATAAATAAACAAATCTTTTAGAAAAGGAAAGGGAGGAAAAGTGCTGAGAGGCAAATGCTCAGCCCATATCGCACAGCTCACATATGAAGAAGCTGAGATGCCAATCAGCCTGACTCTGGCTTCACAGTGTATGTGAAGTGTCTGTTCTGGCTGAGTTGTGTGGGCAGAGATGGATCATCTTTGTTATGGTGGCCGCAGGGACAAGAATCACAGCTGTATACAGGCAGAAGATAAATCGAAGAGAAATAATTTCTTGCACCTGACTGGTAAATCTCAGATCGCACCTAGCTTTCTTCTGGCTCCCTCAACAAGACTGACAGCTGTTGCCCTAGAATAAGGGGTTCATACTAGTTTGCAAAGCAGTGCAAAAGGCTCCACTGTGTAAAATCACAAAGGTAAAGGTGCTTATTAGGCATGTCCACTGAGGTATGCAGGGGTGGGTACAGCACTTCTAGATTATCCTCTGCCTCATGCTCAGCCCTGAAACTACATATCTCCAATGCAGCCTGCTTTCCTGAAGGGACATCTTTGCAAATCTCTAGGACCTGAAGGATAAACTCTGGGTACCTCAGACTTAGAAGGCAATTTATTCTTAGGTAGTTTATTCTTGAGTGAGGTGGGCCTTGAAGCACTTGACCTTTGAGTGCACGCCAGTATTTTCTTGTGATGACTGGTGTTCACAACAGTGTGTGTAGACCAGGTGCTGTGACCTTGGCCTAGGAAGAGAGCCTGTGAAGACAACATATTCATTCCTCCATATGCCTTTTCTCTCCCTAGTACACCAGGAAGTCTCCAGTGACGGCTCAAGTTGGACTTTGCTAGATTTGCCTGTTGTGTCTCTCTTTGACTCTGGGGACTACATCTGCCAAGCCAAGAACTTCCTGGGAGCTTCTGAAACCCTGATCTCCTTGATTGTCACTGAGCCACAGACTTCTACCGGATACAGTGGGATTCCAGGTGTCCTGTGGGCAAGAACAGGGGAGGGGGCAGAAGCTGCTGCCTACAACAACAAGCTGGTGGCCAGGCATGTTCCTCATATGCCCGAGCATGTAGCCCTGGCTACCAAGCCCTCAATGCCCAGCATAAAGGAGGAGCTGGCTCTCCAGAACTTTCAGATGGATGTCCCAGGAGAGTTCTCCAGAGAGCCATCAGAACACCAGGAGGCACAGATGGTCAGGTCTCTCAAGGTAGTAGGAGATACTTACCACAGTGTGTCTTTGGTGTGGAAGGCCCCTCAAGCTGGGAACACAACCGCCTTTAGTGTCCTTTATGCAGTCTTTGGGCATCGAGACATGAGAAGGATGACTGTGGAGCCTGGGAAGACTAGTGTCACTATCGAGGGACTTGCTCCAAAGACCAAGTATGTGGCATGTGTCTGTGTGCGGGGCTTGGTGCCTACGAAGGAGCAATGTGTCATCTTCTCTACTGATGAGGTAGTGGATGCAGAGGGCACCCAGCGACTCATCAACATGGTGGTGATCAGCGTGGCCGCCATCATCGCGCTGCCTCCCACCCTGCTGGTTTGCTGTGGGGCTCTCCGAAGACGCTGCCACAAGTGCCGCACTGGGGGTTCTGCAGAGGCCTCTGGGGCCTATGTTAATTTGGAAAGACTGGGCCATAGTGAGGACAGCTCAGAAGTTCTGTCCAGGAGCAGCCTCAGTGAGGGAGATAGGCTTCTCTCAGCCCGTTCCAGCCTGGACTCCCAGGTCTTGGGTGTCAGGGGCGGCAGACGCATCAATGAGTACTTCTGCTGAGTCTGAGTCCCTGTTCACACCTGCCATCCCTCTTCAGTCTCATACACTTACTTTTATACCTGACTGTGTGCTCAGTCACCCTGATTGTTTGGATATTTGGTAACTTGTCCATTTACATCAACAATAGTTAACACAGGGTTTTAAGCACTTACTGTGTGCCAGCAAGCATCCAAAGTACTTCATAGGTATTTACTCACTTAACTTTCATAATAACCATTTATATCAGGCATCATTTTTCTCTCTCTTTTCCAGGAGAAGAAACAGGTGTTGAGTATTTAGCTTGTATCGGTCAGTTTCTGCTGTCTAACAAATGAAAGCAAAAACTCTCTGGTATGCATCATTTAGATATGTATTTTTACACTATGTGTCTGTAGGTTGACTGGCATGGCTCTGCTACATGTGTTCCACTGGGGCTCCGAGGTGGAGAACAACAATGGCTACTTGGGGCAGACTTTTCTCAGATGCCATAAGAGGGAAGAGCAAAACCATGCAACACCTCTGAATGTCTTCATGTGAGACTGGCATGTTGCTGTTGCTCATGTCCATATTGTACCTGCCAAAGACAGTCTCATGGCCAAAGGCAATGTTAACGAGGCAAGCAGAGACACTAATCCTCTGAAGACAACGATGGAAGACAAAACATTTTCGGAACAAATTTACTACATGGCCCACTTATAGTACTGCCACTGGACAATGGCAGCCTAGCTTTGGACCAGGCAGTTGGACAATTGGTTCTACTGAAAAGTCTTTACCAACCTCTATACTCTTACATCATGTTTGCACTTATACCAGTTCATGCACACATATACACAGGTTCTCTATACATTAGCCATGTTTTTGAACACACGCACACTTCACCCACACGCATCCCCCTCATTGAATTCTAACATTTATCCTTTGGGGTTCTGGGAGATAATCTTGGAGAGATTCTTGGAGAATTTACTTGTAATAAATTCTAAAGACTGCTGCTCTTTTATTCTCAGTATGCCAGACTGGAGAGAGCCAAGGGGTTTCTACAACTGAAGGCACCATCATAGTCAGTCTTGTCTCACACTCAGCCCATGCTCATGGAGGAGCCTTTGCAGGGTTTTCTGAAATTTTCTTGGTTTTGGAGAGTATGTAGGAGCTTTTCTGGTCACCCACCATGCGAGTAGCAGGAGAATTCTTGCTGAGTTTCGCCTATGGCATAGATTGCTGAGATGCTTGTGCACAGGAGTGAGTGAACGTTCCTACTGAAAACTCTGTTTATTGTTTGCCTACTGAGAAGATGGGTAGCAAGTCCTTTGGTAACAATTGTGGACTTCCACAGTCAGAAGTGATCCGAGGAAAGTATTTAACCAGCACCACTCAAGATAATTGATATCATGTGAATATTGACTAGATGTAAATCCCCTTATTATTTCCAAAAGACCTCACAACATGCCCCTAACAGCCCATTCTAGAGGTTGGTAATTTTGATTTTTGATTTTACAGATGAAGAAACTAAGAACCAAGTATATGTGCAGACAGGAGAAATGAATTTTCTTTGGAATCCATGTCTTTGACAAGTTTTTGGATGCTATGTCTTACTCATTAATGATCTTTGAAGTATGGCCCACAGTTTACTATGAAAACTGAATTTTTGGTAGTCACCGAAACCTGGAATTAGAACCACAAGAACACAGGTGCACACGGACATTAGAGTCACCAAACTTGATATTTTTCTGTCACCTCCATGAAGGTTGTATTTGATTATAACTTGTGGGTCATTACCATTAGCAAGAAAAGCTACTTGGTTGGACAGTAATGGCCTTGTCTGCATCAGGGATCAACATGATATTTTTTGGCAAACAAAACTTGATAATGAATATTACAAGCTCTGTCATTGCTAATGGAATGGGGAAAAATATAGACTACAGGTGAGTTAATGGGCATGGATGTGATCCAATAAAATGTTTACAAAAACAGATAACAAACTGGAATCAATATCCAATTAGCTTTACTGCATTTTGTAAAAGGAAAACCAGGAACTTGAAAGCAATATATATATATATATATATATATATATGTATATATACACCCAATATTGACTGAGAAACAGAGGAGGAGAAAGGAGCAGAGAAAGAGAAAAAAATAGGGATGGGATCAAATTTTCCAGCAGTCTAGGAGGGCTGCCTTCAGGGTGTGGGTGATCATTGCCTCTAAGATGTCCAGATTCTTGATCTCAATGTATCAACTTTCCTACCTGTGTTCTGTCTTCCCTGAGTTTTCTCTTGTAGGGAAGAGTCTTCTGGAGTGTTCTTGTGGGTATTTATGTTACTAAAACAAACTCCTCTGACAAATGAATAAATAAATGGTATCTGATTTACATACTAATCTTTTAGTGTAACTCATGTCCTGAAAACGGAATGTTCTTTGAATAGCCTAGAAAAAGAATTCCTGGTCTTTCTGTACAGCTGCCAACTGGGCTACAGTGATTCTGTGGGACACTGCCCCTGGGTGGCTAGTTTAGGAGTTGCAAATCAATGTCAATCAGTTTATATGGCATCTCCATCATATATTTTCCAGAGACTATAGCATGATTGTATTCCTCCTGCCTACTCAGATGGTATGCCCAAACTCACGTATTTTCAGCTGCCTTTCCCAGTTGCAGGATATAAACAGATGAAACCAAGTTATGTGCCGGAAAGAGGATGTACTCTGTCATACTAGGCTCTTAGTCAAGGGACCAAATGAGCCTGTTCAGAGGAATAGAGCTGAGTCTACTGAAGATAGCCACCAATCCCCAGGCACTATACTTTGTTTACTTTCAATGGCATTGTAGGTAGGGCATATCCAGCTTATGCTACAGCAGCAGATTTCACATTGCAGTGGCTTTGCCCGTCATGAGTCTTTCTTGTTCAAGCAGTTTGCTCACTGACTGAGAGCAGAATGATGGAGGGAAGGCTCTGCTTCTGGTCATCAAAGACTTAGGCTATGAGAAACTCCACCACCTGGAATATCAATAGTTACCTCAACAAGGAAAAACAAAACACAACTAGAGAATCATGGATGGGTTTTTTAGATATCATGATTTCTAACATCTCAGTAGTAAAAATGGGGTCATATAGCTTGAATAGTACAAGGGGCTTTGAAATGAGGTCTGTGTTTCTCTCACTGGCATACTACACAGCATGAGTGCTGAAAGGACCACCATCTCAGAGATTGTTGGCAAAAGACAGAAAGGGAAAAGGCTCTGTCTAGAGAAAAGGGAGGTTAGCTGTCTGCTACCTAGTAGCGCACCGGTTCTCTGCCTGATTTAAGCTGTCTCAAATTGACTTATTTGGGAGAGTAAGTGGCCCTGTTCAACTGGATGGGATATCCTTTTATTGAGAGTGTATTCAGATAAAACAGGAACTGTCTCCCAGCAATAATTTATATTTATGCCATAATCACACAGTAATTCTTCTCCAATAATTATGTCTCAAGAGAATGCCACAGTTCAAATCCTTAAAAGCCTCCTTCAGGAGGGACATTAAATATGAAATAACCTCAGATCCTATCTTTCTTTTGATGTCTGAGTTTCATGACTTTTACGATTACATTTGGTAGCAGGTTATTTAAGCTAAACAAAACAGCACTAAGTAAATATATTAGTCAGGGTTCTTCTAACTTATCGAGTGAATCTATATTTATATCCATAATATGTATATCTATGTATATCTATCTAGATACAGACAAGCTCTAGGATGACACCTAGAAAAGTGAGTAGGTCTGAATTTATACTAAGTGGGACATGGAATTGACAGAAAAGATATTGTAGAAAAGGAAGATTTTTAATTTTGGGCTTTCATATTTAGGTGTAAGAGGGAAAAAAAGGAACTTACTTGTGCTTTCAGATAGCCATCCATTGAATTGCAGGGTCCCATGAAGTAAGCCTAAGTTGTGGAAACTTGGCAAAGGGCTCTGGAGCAAACTTCTCTCAGTGTTGTTTCTTTTTTGACAAACTGGTCAGAAACGGATGTCTCCCCCAGCCCATCCCTGCGTGTGTGCTGCTTTGGAATGGATGTTGCTTTGTGCAAGCGCTTCCTGGAGCTGAGTGTCACCTCATCATCATTTAAAAGATAATGAGAGCTGCACATCTCCCCATCTCACACAGACTTTGTGTATGCCACAGCACATTCCTTGTTTGATTTATTTTTTTACCTTGAAAGTAACTGCAAAGATCTATCCAAATGTCGAGTTAGATTGCCTAGGAATGCCAGAAAGTACATCTGGTATGAGTGGGAAGCCTGGGATGTAAGCAGCTTAGCTGGTGACCCATTTCTGCCTTGCTGGTTAGCTACTAAGCAGATTTTTTTTTTCACTGAAGCCTTTTGTGGGGTATAATGTATATCATGAATCGTATGAGAACTCATAGAATTTTGGCATTTTCTTGATATGCTCTCATTTAATAAGAAAGGTGGCACTTCAGCTCATCTAGACTCTGTCACTTAGAGGGGATGAATTGTGGGGCACCTATTGTCCTAGGCACTGTGCATTAATTAATCTAAACATTTCCTGTCCAAAGCATGAAGTGTTTGCTGATGATTCTTGTTCTGTAGAAGAGACACAACGGCTTACACACTAGAAGATATCCCCCAAACAGCCAGACTCAGAAGCAGAAGCACAAGGAAGACTGAATGAGGAAATATCTATAGAGTTTATTTTCTTACCACTGTTGTGCCTAGAAAACATGACTTACAGTGAACAAACAATAAATAGTGACATGTGAAGAGAAATAGAGAAGTATCTTGTCACAGATGACATTCACAAGCCTGACATTTTGCTCTTTATGGTGTGATGCAGTGTTTTAGAAAAGTCAGGGAAAAGTCAGACCATTAAGCTACTTGCCCCAGACTGTAAAGCTTTGTCCTTATGTTTTTAAGCTTCCATATTGGAAGGACACCATGATGTTTCTCCAATTCTAGTGATATGGATTGTAGAAGCATTAGTCTTAATGCAGTAGAAGTATGACTAAACACATCACCCATGGTGCGGTGCTGGCAGACCGCAAGCAAGGAAAACAATCCCAGGGTTGTTTTGTTGCTCATCATCTGCTTTCCCTTCAAGAAAATAATTGGAAACTGGCATTTCAGGATTCCTTTGTGAACTGTAAAGTATTAGATGCATTCTGGCCAAATCCCGAGCTATGGTACTCAGGCTTGCAACACCTGATTGTTTCCCTGGCTTCTTTGTAAGAAGCTGAGAGACGGTAGAAACAGAATGGAGCTTGATGTCTGATGTATATTCGCCTTTGCAACCTTAAGAACCACAGCCTTTTCATTTTAGTTAAGAGACACAACTTCTCGACATGGACTTTTCCTGAGCCTGGGAGCTGGGCTGTAACAGACCTCGGGGCATTCAGTGCTTTAGTGCTGCTGTGCTGACCTACATCTTTATGGATTACCAATAATAGGATTTGCTACTCAGAAGCTGAGACCATACCTACCCAAACCACACAAGGTATTTGCCTACAGATAAATATGGCTTTTGTTTTTTACTGTTTCTTGCAAGTTCTGGTCTCTTGGGTTATACATGCAGTGCAGCCGTTCTGTCTGCCAGAGTGTACCTGTTCAGAGGAGAGTTTTGGCAGGTGTGCTATGCTGACAGGATTCCAGAGGGTGATGTGGGGGTGGAGGAGACTTTCTTTAAAAATGATATGGAGTGACACAGGCTTAGAGTTTGTGGGAAATCAGCTAAATCCCATGGGATTCATTTTAGTTGGTTCTGGAGTTTATGGAGCAGAACATTTCTACCAAAAGCCATCTCTTTTATTTTAAATTCATTATTTTTCATTTAATCTCCATGTCTAGTGACAGGACTCACAAAATACCAGTTATAGGTTCCTTGAGGCTTATTGAAGTTTTTCTGCTTTCTTATACAGGAGCCTTCAGTGCATGTCTATGTCTTTGGGAAAGATTCCAGACAACTTTCCCGAAGAACTCAAGCAAGTGAGAATTGAAAACTCACCCTTATTTGAACTTTCCCAGGGGTTTTTCACCAACATGAGCAGTTTGGAATACCTTTGGCTCAACTTTAACAATGTCACTGTGATCCACCTAGGCGCCCTGGAGGACCTGCCAGAGCTGAGAGAGCTGAGACTAGAGGGGAACAAACTCCGTTCAGTACCATGGACAGCGTTCCGCGCCACCCCTCTCCTGCGGGTTTTGGATCTCAAACACAACCGGATTGATTCTGTCCCAGAACTGGCTCTTCAGTTCCTAACCAACCTGATATACCTTGACATATCCTCCAACAGGTTGACAGTTGTATCCAAGGGTGTCTTCTTGAACTGGCCAGCCTATCAGAAACGGCAACAGCTTGGTTGTGGAGCTGAGTTTCTTTCCAATATGGTATTGTCGCTGCACAATAATCCTTGGTTGTGCGACTGCCGATTAAGGGGACTTGCTCAGTTTGTCAAGTCCGTTGGTCCCCCTTTCATACTGGTGAATTCGTACCTGGTATGCCAGGGTCCTGTCTCTAAGGCAGGGCAGCTTTTACATGAGACTGAGCTCGGAGTTTGTATGAAGCCAACTATTTCAACCCCTAGTGTCAATGTCACTATCCAGGTAGGAAAGAACGTGACTCTGCAATGTTTTGCACAAGCCAGTCCCTCACCAACCATTGCATGGAAGTATCCCCTGAGCACGTGGAGAGAATTTGATGGTAAGCCATTTGTACTCTCTGTATATATATGGGGGCAGTGTAGAGGTCTGTTAGGACTCTGCCTCAATATAGAGGTGTAAACGGTGCCTGTCATAAAGGATGGGTGCAGGTAAGATGGACATATATATGGATTAACTCCATAGAACAGAAAAGAGTTCAAGGTAGCATTCCACTATCAGCATTGTTTAAAGTGGGTACATGCAGATCTCATATATAAATAGATATATTGGATCTGATCATCTCTTATAGTATATAAATGTTAATAGACTTACAATGGGCAAATACATTGTTTGAGGACCTTCTGGGTGAAAAGCATAATACTAAAATTTTAGAATCCTAAAATTTCTGGCTAGAACTTATTATAGTAAGTGTTATTTATCTCCTAGACTTGCCTCACCAGAATTACATGGGGTGCTTATTGAAATATGATTTATAAGGCCCCACTCCAGAGATTTGAACTCAGTCAGTGCAGGGCCAACAATATGTATTGTTACATATGTATTTCTGTTGTGTTGCCCTGAGTGATCCCCTTAAGATAAGAATAGCAAGTCCTACATATCAACTGAATATTTATTACTGAATATTACTTCAAATTATTGTGTTAACCAGACAACATTAGCTCAAAATTATAGGGCCTAGAGAGATTAAATGACTTCCAGAGACCCAGAACTGGCACCTCCTTCCTTGGAGTAGGTCTTACCATTTCCCAAAGCCATGCAAGGGCTCCCAGGAGCATGTTGGATCTGGAAAGACAGCTGTAGGGTCTTAACTTGTCCTCTGTCTAAAACACCTGAAATGCAATAATATTTGGGGGATTCAACAAAGCCAGTTTTCATAGATAATGATGAGCCTCTAGGAGGTTTAAAAAAATATACAACTGACTGAAGTTTTTACTTTTCCCTTTATTTTTAAATCTTACTGTATTGGCAAGGTGTTAAATGCTAACAGCCGAGAGAGACAGGATTCATCATTCTAGTTTTCTTTTAAAATCAAGAAGAAGAAGAAGAAGAAGAAGAAGAAGAAGAAGAAGAAGAAGAAGAAGAAGAAGAAGAGGAGGAGGAGGAGGAGGAGGAGGAGGAGGAGGAGGAGGAGGAGGAGGAGGAGGAGGAGGAGGAGGAGGAGGAAGAGGAGGAGGAGGGAGGAAGGGAGCAAGGGAGGGAAGAAGGGAGGTAGAGAGAGGCAAGAAAGATTGGTGTCCAGTGATGCTCTATCATCACTATTTTCAAAAATGTTTTATTTATATATTTTATGTGTATGGTGTCTTACCCAGTGTTACTATTGCTGTGATAACACACTATGATCGAATAACTTGGGGAGGAAAGGGTTTTATTTGGCTTATGCTTCATCATCACTGTATTGTTTATCATTGAATGGAGTCAGGACAGGAACCTCAAGGCAGAAGCTAATTGATGGAGGTACGCTGCTTACTGACTTGGTCCACAGAGCTGTTGAGCCTGCTTCCTTAAAGAAACCAGGACAATCATCTTAGCGGTGGCCCCACCCCTCATCAATCACTAATTAAGATAACATGCTATAGGCTTGCCTACAGCCTGATCTTATGAAAATATGTTCTTAGTTGAGGCTGTCTCCTCTCCAATGACTCTAGCTGTGTCATGCTGCCATAAAACTGGCCTGCCCAATGAGTGTTTTACCTTCATGTATGTTTGTGCATCCCATACATGCCTCATGCCTGCTGTGGCCAGAAAAGTGTATTGGATTTCCTGAAGCTAGAGTGCTACCATGTGGGTGATAGGAGTCAAACCTGGATCATTTGTAAGAACGACCAGTATCATTAACTGCTGAGATATCTTGCTAGCCCACAATAATCACTCTTGATACTGTGTTATATCTAGAAATAATTACAGGTAAAGCTTTCTATAAAACTTGTAGAGTGTATGTTATTTAATTTTCTTGACAAGGAGATTGAGGCTAAGAGAACTTAAGTTTTTTCCCAGTATGGTGTATTTGAAAGAAGTGGGAGCCCAGTTATTTGATTTCTAGGTTCTGAGGAACTGCACATCTGTGAAGTTTGAGCTCCTTTGGTGCTCACAATATCTCTTTGTTTGTTTGTTTGTTTGGGTTTTTTGTTTTTGTTTTTGTTTTTGTTTTTTGTTTTTTGTTTTTGAGACAGGGTTTCTCTTTATAGTCCTGGCTGTCCTGGAACTCACTTTGTAGACCAGGCTGGTCTCGAACTGCCTCTGCCTCACAAGTGCTGGGATTAAAGGCATGAGCCACCACCACCCGGCTCACAATATCTCTTAATCACACCATTTTGAAGTCTCCTTAAGACATGGTATCAGGCTCAGTAAGGCCAAAGTGGGCACAACAAATGCTAAAAGAATATGGTCTCCTTAGATAAAAGAATGGGCTCCACATAATTGCTACCTCTAAACAAGCATGAATAAGTTAATCACCTGCTCCAACTCTCAGCATCTTATAGCAAATTAAATGTTTACTCTATAACACTTCAAGAAAGATAACCCCTGACACAGGAACATACTTAATAAATAATAACCATCCCTTAAACATAAGACCTAGCACTAGACTGAGAACTTTCCAGCTGTCTATCACAGAAATGCACACCTGTTTTGTTTTGTTTTGTTTTTTTCACCCAGTGTTGGCCTCGCCAATTGCAGAAGGTATCATTCTGTCTCAGCTTGTCATCCCAGCAGCTCAACTGGTAGATGGCGGTAATTATACCTGCATGGCCTTCAACTCCATCGGCAGGAGCTCCCTTGTCATCTTACTCTATGTCCAGCCTGCACAGGCCATGCCTGGATTGCATTTCCTTTCCACCTCTTCAGAGGTCAGTGCCTATGTTGACCTACGAGTGGTCAAGCAGACAGTGCATGGCATCTTGCTGCAGTGGCTCACAGTGACCAACCTTGCTGAGGAACAATGGTTCACCCTCTATATTACATCTGATGAAGCTCTCAGGAAGAAGGTGGTCCACATAGGCCCTGGAATCAACACATACGCCGTGGATGACCTTCTCCCTGCTACAAAATATAAAGCATGTCTCAGCCTGAGGAATCAGCCTCCAAGCCAGGGCCAGTGTGTGGTCTTTGTGACAGGCAAAGACAGTGGTGGGCTAGAGGGTCGTGAGCACCTCTTGCATGTCACTGTAGTCTTGTGTGCTGTGCTCCTGGCACTGCCTGTGGGTGCTTATGTCTGGGTATCCCAGGGTCCATACAACTTCAGTGAGTGGTGTTGGCGCCGTTGTCCTCTTCACAGGAAAACCCTAAGATGCCCACAAGCAGTACCACAGTGCAAGGATAACTCTTTCAAAGACCCTTCAGGTGTCTATGAGGATGGTGAGAGTCACAGAGTCATGGAGGAGGATGAGGAGGTAGAAAAGGAGGGTATCAGTTAACAACCCACCATGGCATGGAAATGAATAGACCTCTAGTTCCTGAATCCAACTTCCCATGACAGCACAACTTGGTTCCATCCATTTATCAAGCAAGGATTTCTTGAGCAGCCACTGTGTTCTAATTAAGGTATTTGATGAAGAGAATTCAGAAATAAGAAAGGGGACACAGTATTTATCTTCATAAAGCTAAAGCCAATAGAGCTCTGACCTATTAAACTATGCCTGATAGTGGCTAGAAAATAACAAATATTACTCTTATATATGCCTAGCCCTATAAGGTTTACACAGAACATCTCATATGCATTATCCTGCAAAGTATAAGATTTATTGTAGATAAAGAAACTTGATCTCATAAAGGTCTATCAAGTTTCTGTCCATCACTTATCTAGCCAGTGGCAGGGCACTGGTCTACAGAGGATGGATTCTGCTGTTTTACAAATAAGCCAACAACTGGCCTTACTACAAGCACTGTGCTCATGTGGATGCATTGAGAATCAATGACAGTTGAAATAACATTTTAAAAATTGGTGGCAACACTCATATTGAAATTAATCACCCTTCATTACTTTGGGTTCTTATATTTTTTTCTTCAAGGAAAAAGAATTAAACCTTTTAAAATGGAAATTCCCTGTGTGTGCTGGACAGTTTTATTTCAAGTCGACACAAGCCGAAGTCATATGATAGGAGGAAAAAAAAACTTCAATCAAAACTGCCTTCACAAGATTGGGGCTGTAGGACATTTTTTAAATTAGTTATTGAGGGGGGGTTGGCCCTGCCCACTGTGGGTGGTGCCATTCCCGGGCTGGTGGTCCTAGGTTCTATAAGAAAGCAGACTGAGCAAGCCATTTTGCAGCACCCCTCCATGGCCTCTGCATCAGTTCCTGGCTCCAGGTTCCTTCCCTGTTCGAGTTTCTGTCCTAGCTTCTTTCAACAATGTATTGTGACACAGAAGTGTAGGCCAAATAAACCCTTTCCCTTCCAACTTCCTTTTTAGTCATGGTGTTTCAGCATAGCAATGAAAATCTAATTAAGTCACTATTGTACCAAAAGTAGAAAAAAATTACATTCCTCCCCTCTGATAACTTCAATAAATTTTAGCATTTTCTAGTCTTATTTTGTCTGATCCTTTACATACATATTGTGTGTAAATGTATATGTTTGTATATTTGTAGATAGATAGATAAATAGATAGATAGATAGATACATACATACATACATACATACATACATACATACATACATACAAAGATTGCACTTTAAAGCTAATTCAAAGCTTCTCATTAGATTACCTGGAATACTTTACTGTTTCACAGAAGATGTTTAAAACAATATAACCACAAGATGATTGTCACTCCTTAAAATCCTATATTTTTATACGTATATTTAGATGTGTGCATATATAACAACACACACATAATATAGTAAAAATTTATTAATGAGAAATGTTCGATGGTACATTTTTTTAAAGCAAGCATCTGGAGAGAGGGGAAACCATGCTGCTCTTGGCCTGTTTATGATTCCATCTGTAGGAGTAAGAAAAGTTGGTATGTGAGATGTGGAGGATGCAATCATCACAAAGGGGCCTAGCACAGAGTGAGAGAAGATATAATGACCGTGGTGATGGCTTGGAAGAGAAAGCCGGGAAGAAGGAAGGGCCATGGAAAGAGAGAAAGCTGAGGAGTGTGTCAGGAGCATGTTGGTGAGATGTTTGCGGAGAAAGAGTGTGGTTTAGATAGGACTTCTTGAAATAGGGTATTTTTAAAGACTCTTCAGCTACCCCTTGGAAAGTCCCAAAAATTCACATTACATGTGATCATAGACTTATGGTTTTAGTTAACAGTTTTCAACATCAGATTTGTACAAAAGCAATACACATCTAGTAGAGATAAAATTGAATTTGAACATTGGGTTTCCCCCCCCCACCCCCGGGTTCGTGATATATACTGTGATTCTCCCTAGACATGCTGGGAATCCCAGGCAATGACTGCAAGAGAATCAGCTGAGATCACAGTATTCTGTGTTGCTAGGGTTGTTTGGTTGCTGTGCTTTGTTAAGTAAAGGGTATCAAAAACAGCTTTAGCTTAGAATTTTTAGTATATTTGTCAACATATGATGTTTTATTGGGACTGTAATCTCAGTGTAAGTCCAGAAGCATCTGCATATGTGATGTCATGATATCTATGCTGATCTCCTCCACTTCTTTTGCTTAATCCCTGTGTAAAGAATTCTTATAGCCTTATGTCTCATTGTCGTATTTGGGACATGTTATACTCAAAACAATTTCTAATTTGGACCATGTATCTTAGTTACTGTTCTATTGCTGTGAAGAGACAAACCATGACCACACCAACTTATAGAAGAAAACATTTAATCCAGGGCTTGCTTTCAGCTTCAAAATGTTAGTCCATTATTATCATTGTGGAAAGCATATAGGCATGGTGCTAGAGCTGTAGCTTTAAGCTTTACATCCTGATTTGCAGGCATCAGGTAGAGAAAGTGAGAGAGAAAATGAGAGGCGGCAGGGGTGGTGGTGGTGAGGTAGCAAGGAGACTGGGCCTGGCATGGATTTTTGAAAACCTCAAGCCCACACCCAGTGATATACTTCCTTCAACAAGACTATGCCTCTTAACTCTTCCTATACAGTTCACCAATTGTGGACTGAACATGCAAATACATGAGCCCGTGAGGGGCCATTCTCACTGAAACCACCACACCATGTAAGTGTACATGTGTGTGTGTGTTGGGAATAAAATATGAGGCCTTACCTCACACATGCTAGACAGGAACAATAAAACTGAGATGTAGATCAAGTTCCAGACCATGCAATTTTTAAGTAATTTTTAGGAGGAAGCCATCTTTAGTTCTAGAAAATCCAAGGATATTTTTTTCTTCTTCTATCTTGTTGGAGGCTATCTACCTCACAGACAGAGAACAGTCTGGCATGGATGATAGACTCTAAACATGTATGAGCACAAGTGTGACTGAATACATTATTGCACAGTGACAAGTGACTAAACCTCATTCAGCCAAAGAGATCCATTAGTATGGTTTCATAAAGGCATGCAAGCATCTCCAACACCCCATCTCTTAGTTATTTCTGACCCTCCAAAAGGGAACTCTGTGTGTCCATATACCTGGCAGATAGCCTTTGATCTTATGTAGCACCTTCCCTCTCATCTCAGCCTGTTTGTCCATCGCTCGAGTCTTTATAACCATCAGAGAAGAGTCAGCTTGCCAACTGATTCCTGCATCCATGGCAGGTTAGCTGCATTTTCTCAAAGCTTCCATTGTGACGAGCATAGAATCTATAGTCACAACTACTTGGAAAGCTGAGACAGGAGGATTATTAGAGTCCATGAGTTCAGGGCTACGTTAATTAGCACAGCAAGATCCTGCCTCAACAATACATCAACAACAAAGCACCTTTGTGTATGTAGACAGAATCCTTAGAGGTCCTGAGAAACAGGGACAGTAATCTCATTTGCACCTTTTGACGCATTTGCCAGCTTGGCTCTGAGGGAGAGCAACTGCAGGACAAAGTCCCACCAACTCTTTGGTGATATCTTGTCAGTTACTCCTTAGAGTGAAGATTATGCCAAAGCATGTTTCAGACAAATGATATGGTGTCTGCCTGTTTTCCTCCAATTCTTTCCACCTGCCCTTAACCCTTCTAGGAGGACCATCCATGTGTTAGGCTGCATACAAAGGTCCTTTACTTCAGGACACGTGCTCTCATATATGGGCCACAGAAAGTCATCTTCAAATGTATCCTATACAACCAAGAATAGCAACTGAACTTCTATCCGTAGCTACAAAGCAGACACTAGGTGTTGGCATACATTAGTTCTTGCTGTTCTTAGAGCAATAAGCCTTTGCACCATAGTACTGATGAGAAAAGTGAGACCCACATAGCCTTGGTCTTTTGCACAAAGTCACACTTAAGTAGTAAAACCTGAGTTCAAGTTACAACACTGTCAAACTGTGAAAACACCTTATTAGTTCATAAAATTAGAACACCTCATTAGTTCATAAAATTAGAACACCTAAGCTTAGAGGTTGCTGGAAGATAGCTGAGACAGTAAAGTGCTTGCTATGCAAGCATGAAGACCTAACTTTGATCTCCAGGACCACAATTTAAAAATCAGGCTGGCATGATGGAGCATGCTTGTAATCCCAGAAAGTCACACATAAGATGATCACTAGAGCTTGCAGGCCAGCTAGTCTAGTGGAATGGGCAAACTTCAGGTAAAAGCAAGAGGCCCTATTTTGATAAACAAGGAGTATAGTAATTGAAAGAGACATCTGCAGTTGACCACTGACCTCCTCATGTACATGGGTACCACCCCTCCCATGTTATACCTGCATACACACACAAGAATACACACATACATGAGCACACACATGTATGTAAGTTCAAGCTCACAGGGAAGGAGATATGGTTCCAGATCACTTAGAATCACTCCTATGGGCTGGTCATAGGGCTCCAATTGTAGACTTTACAAAGGGGAGGCCATTCCTACCTGCTGTTGCTGCCTTCTTCCTACCTACTAGGAAACCTAATATCAAGCTAGACTGTAGGTCTGGGCCTATCTCAGTGTACTAGAGTAGGTTGCCCTTCAGCTTGGCATATCCTAACGCTGTGAAACATGGCAGGCCTCACTCCATTGATTGGGTCTTCTCCAGTACTGACCACATTTACTGATCTTATTGGTTGGTCTGTTCTCCTTTTCCTCAGTAGGCGCATGTTTCCTACTAGGCCCTTTCCCCTTCCATGGTCAGTGGTTTTCCTTGGATCAAGTTCTTGAGTTTGTCCATAAAGCCCCACCATCCTGCTAAGGACTACAGTGCTGAGCGGAATTTCCAGTCCAGAGGTCTTCACTCCCCGTTCCCAAAGATGAACTGCTTTTCTGGCTGTCGCACACACTCAAGGCCTTACAAATCCTATTCCTGCTGGATTTTCCTACGAGTCATTAGTCCATGCTCCAGACCTATTTCTTCCTCCAAGCAATCGCAACTGGACTCTTCTTGATTGGGGGGAAAAAGTAGAATTTAAGTCCTGAACAAACAAGGTCTGCAATGGTACAGTAATGAAGATGTAGGCAGACAATTTAGACAAAATGTTGCAAAATCCCTCAGTGTCAGAATGGAGGTCAGGAGCAACATCACCCACTGAATGAGCTGTAAGTCAAGGATACATAAATACAAGAGGACCGGGAGGTCAGTTTATCCTTTGAATAATAGATTTTATTTACCATTTACAGAAGAGGTTAACAGCATGCATATTATAGGATGCTGAACTCCCTGTGGTGGCAAACATGATCCAGCTCAGCACTTTCCAGGCTGGACTTTAGCAGGTTAGGTCCTGTCCCTCAATACTACGTGGGCCAGAGACTACAGACCTCCAGATGAGGACTCTGAATGCTCGTATGTCTATGTAACGCCTCCAAACACAGACTGGGGGCGGTAAGGGGGGTGAGCAAGAAAACCACATGTTCATACAATCTGACCACATCAGTAACTCTGGAATTCTAGAGGGCTTCATAGAGTATACATATGATATCCTTAATGTTTTCTCAAAAGAACACCAAAATCCTCTGCTTTGCAGGATATCCCTCCTCAAGATTATTACATATGAACAAGATAAATCCCAAGAAGAGAAAAACAGTCAACAGTGTGGAATGGGGGGCTCTCAGACCAGATCCCTGCCACCAATTCACTGCATGCATGGAGTCAATAACCCTAGAGAGTCATTTCCCTGTCTCAGCCAAACAGACTTGGACTGGAGCTTACTGCCTGACTCTGGTTCTTTGTGACAATGACATACATGGTGGAGAGTGGCGAACAGAAGAAAACTTATGTGAGTTGAGGGAAAGCCATTATCAGGCTGGCTGTTCCCAACCTCATCATAGTCCTTCCTGGGTGCTAACACTTTCTGAATGAGATGGAGCCAGATTACTGGCTTCCAACAAATACTTTGTAATCCTAATGCTTTGCACTTGCTTAAAACCCCCAGACTCACCATTTTCCTGGGGTTTTCTTTCTTCATCTTACAGACAAGGAAGAAGACAATACGATGTTAACAGTATCTCCAAGAACACGTGATATGAGAAGAGCTGGATCAGAATGGGAGCCTTCCCTAAGCTCAAGCTTGATATCCACCTCGCCTTGTCTCTTCAAGGGAGGCTGGAGATTTCTGCTCTCTGTCTAGGAAGAGGTCACCTTACACCTACCATCAGGAGCATAGTCTTATCTAGATGCTAATTCTATAGCTCAGTGGCTTTGGGCACAGTCAACATGAGCTTTCAGAGCATTTTGGCCCTTTTCTTACCTGTTTGTATCGCTACATCCTACAAAGCTCACTGACTTTCAACTTCAGCTGAGAACAAACCTCCATTAACCTGTTGGTTGGCTGAAGCTTGGGGATCCAGATTCTTGCCACTCTTGTTACTTGTGGCCAGGGGCCCTACTTCTCAACTAAAGATGACAAGGCCCCAGGAGGACTCCAGTGATTGTGGGGTCTAGAGTTGGTGGGTAGAAATACACAGACTTGACTCCTTGTGGACTTCTATTCTCTGAAGAATAGAGAGCATTATAGATGTGTCAAGGATTTGGGCAGTGGGTATGTATTTGCCAACTGCATCTCACAGTCTGAGGCATCTCTTGCCCAAAGCCCTTTGTAGAGTCCTGCATATAGTGTTACAACATTATACAAAATAGGGGTGACCTTGAGGGTCAGAATTGGGGGAAGAGAAGAGAAAAATCATGGGACACACTCTAGATATAGGCCTTGTTGTCTAAACTCTTCTTCTCAAACTTTTGCTTGAGCTCAGACACCAAAGAAGACTGAACGGGGCCTCCCAGGGTCTTGGGTGTGGGTAACTGTGGGGATGGCTGTGGGGTGAGGGATCCAGAGACAGTAGGCACTGTCTGTTGGGCCACCATACTGGATGCCATTTTAGGGGGTGGTGGGAGAGCTGGAGCTCTTGGGGGCACCATGACTCCCACTCTGCTGTTATTGCAGTTCTCATTGGGAGAATCCTCTTTGAGTATAAACTTGGTAGCAGCCTTGGCCCTCCTGAATTTGAGCCACTCTATTCGAACTGTGTGGGGAGCAGGGCTGGGCCTTCTACGGAGCACACGCCGCACAGGCAGGACCTTGTTAGACTTCTTGTTACGCCAGAAGGTAGCCGTGGAGATGAGGACAGTTATGGCCACAACAATTGCCATGACACCAGCCAGTACACCTACGGCTTTCATGGGATTGTCCTTGGTCTGAATCAGGAAGGCAGCCATGGAACCTCTGGATAGCCTCTGGAAGAGAAAGCCAACCACTATGTTCAACTGCTTCCTCCTATCCCCTGGAGAGTAGTGGTTATGTGAGCTTCCCTACACCTGACAGAGTAAACATCCTTCCCCAAGGCACTGCTTTGAGAACCTCAGGTAAACTAAACTACAATAGACCACAATAGCCTCCTTCAGATTCCAAACTCCTATTTCCATGGAGTGTTCTCTTTAAGTAGCAGAATATTGCTCGTCTTTTGTTACAGGGAGACCCATAAACCTAAATGAACTAGGGACCTCATACGTGAAAAATTTCTAACAGATACTGAGCTGAGAACTACACACAATGAGTGATTTTACTCCTATCTTTCAACACGGAAAAGGTAATGGAGACTTAGATAGCCCAGAGTCACACCATTAGGTAACATTGTGACTAGAATTTTAACTTGATTCCCAGTCCTAGGGTTTGATTTCACAGTTGGTAGAACTCAATATCCTTTGACAGAAGTTGCTCTCTGCCCCTTTTTCCTGACCACAGCATAGTACTCACCTCTGTATCTGTGATGTCGATCTTGAGTAAGGCTGTTGTACTGAAAGATGGGGAGCCTCGGTCCTTGGCCTGCACCTGTAGGGACCATGAGTAGTCCCCACTGGGTGTGATGTTGTGTAGGGCCTCCAAGGAGCGGATGGAATTCTTGAGCCTAATTTCCCCTGTGTGTGCATCAATGTCAAACACGTTGACTGGCTCTGCACGGGTAATGGAGTAGTCTACCAAGTTGTTAGGCTCCTCTGCATCCTGGTCTGTTGCCTGAGAGGGAAAGAGAGGGGGAGCACACTTGGAATGATATCTGTGTGCATTGGCTAAATCAGTATATATAGTGGGGCTTTCTGAGTTGATGGGAAAGGATTCAGATCCTATTTGCAGTGGATGGAGTTGGGGAAGGAGAAAGCATGTGCTACTCTGAGCCATGGTCCATGTTAGGCCCTACTCTGTTACGTGGCTTCACTCCCAGAATAAGGCTATGGAGTGGGTGTTGGTGGCTCATTATAAATGCTAGGATGAAAGCTTGGATGCCAAATGGCTGGTCCAGGATGAGATGGAAAGGGGATAGCTGTTATTCAAAGTGAGTCTTCTGGGACTCAGAATGCATGCCTTTTCTGCATAGAGAAGATAGTGTACTGTGGGAATAGCACACTTTGAAGGCAGGCAGATCAGTTCTATTAATTTAGGCAAGTTCAACATTCAAGCCCTCTGAACCTTAGATATTTCATTGCTGATGTTTTCATTATTAGATGAATTTTCCAGCTGGGGTGGAGAAGAAGCTAAATAAAATGTCATGTAGTCTATTGCCCTTAGCAGAATATGTTGAAGTTAAATTCTTACGGCCCAGCAGGGGTGCTCAGCTGCCTCTAATACCTACCTCAATTTTCAGTGGGGTCCCCAGTACCATTGTCTTTTCCTGGACGCTCTGTACAAACTGGGGGTAGTGGTCATTGACATCCAAGAGAGTGACAAACACCTCAGCCAGGCTGTACCTTCCATCCATGTCTTCTGCCTTCACATAAAAGTTGTACCTCGAAGTACCCTCAGCATCCAGGCTGGCCCAGGGCTGAGTGTAGATAAGCCCAGTGGATGGGTGAATTAAGAACCTGTCAGGCATAGGAAGGAGAAAACACAGGAACGCATACACACTTGTACATTCATGCTCATGCTTCTACACACATATATGCACGCACACACACATATGAATGCCTACAGTAATAAGATGTACCCAAAAGTCCTTAAGGAGACATCGTGCAAGTTCTCCAAGGATCCCACTTGCTCCTCCCCATCCTTAATATCTGACTCTAAGAGGCAGAACTAGTTGTTGACTATTGAGGTCAACAACCCACACCTCAGTCTGTACTCCTTTACCCCTGACTTGCCACCTCTCCCCAAGACCCATGCTATTCCTGATCCCAGAAAACACTGAGACTTCAACATATAGTCCAGGCTATGACCACAACCTTCCCCTGTTCCAGTCACCTCAGTAGCATATTCCTTATCTTTACCTCAGGCTCTCCATGGCTTCCTTCCATTCCTCACCCCTCTACCCTGTAATCTTGGATGTTTACCTCCCTAATTTAGCTTTTATCCTCTACATCCTTCCAGCCATAAGCAAAGACTCCCTTCACCCAGAGCCTCATAAGCTCCTTGCTTGCATCTTTGTCTGGGATGCTGGATCTACTTACAGGTCTGACCCGGTCCCATAGATGGAATAGTGGACTTTGCCCCATGGTCCTGTATCTGGATCCACAGCCTGTAAGACAGAAAGCTCCTAATAGTTTTGGCACTGTGGTGAGGCAAATGGTAGTTCCTGTAGCTTAAGGCAGCTTGCAATGGAAAGCTGGCAGAGTCTGGGTGTATGTCCAGCCAGGGAAGAAGTAGCCTGAAGACTGCTCTGTACCCAGTTTTCTTCAGGGAGGTATCAAATGCGAGAGAACCCAGGAGCTTCATATCCAGAAGACAGTTATTCTTCTTTCATAAATGATGGGAAGAGGGGGATGGGCTTCAGGCCTTGTACTTGGAGTTTTCACATACATCCCAATTATCACCAGCAGTTATAGAAGCCTACTCATTTCTATAACTCATGGCAAAGGTGAGGAGATAGATACTCCTTCATGAATAGATTATGAGACTGTAACTTCTGCCACAATATAATACCCTTCTCTCATCTGGACCCTGCTGCAGAAGTAGTGAGGGAAGACACAGACTATCATTAGATGATGAATCAGAGACTAAGAGGGGGTGAAGAGCCTGTTCAAGATCACACCTAACGACTGTAGACCATGTTAGCCACTCCCCAACCTACTGTGACAGCCACCACGTTGGAGCCTCCTGGAGCATTCTCTGGGATCCTGGCAATGTAGTAGTGCGAGGTGAACTTGGGGACATTATCATTGGTGTCCAGAAGCTGGATCACAATGTCTGCTGTGGAACTGAACTTCTCTGGGGTGTTCACTTCAATGGCCAGGAGCTGGAGAAAGATCCAAAACACACTTGTCTGGGTGGGCAGTTACCCCACCAAGAGCCCCCTACCACCTGTCACCTTGTGACCATGTGCTCATCTGCTCATCCCTCCATCTTTTGTTGCCTTTTTGTTTTTTGAGTCCAGGTCTTACAAATACTCCAGCCTGAAATTTATAATCCTTCTTTCTCAGACTCCTGAGTGCTGAGATTGTAGGCTCATACCACCATACCAAATTTGCAATGTTTTCTTCTTCTGGCTCCTGGTGGGCTATCCCTGCCACATCTCCACAGTCTTCTGGTTCCTGATGGGCCATCCCTGCCACATTTCCACAGTCTTGCATCATCTCTCCTTGGATAGTCTCAATGCTAGCATTCTTATCACTCCCATTTCTACTTGGGCTTGGTGTCACCATTGTTTTCTTGACTTACAGACCTACGTATTCCATTATAATTCAAATTCCAGCTGTTCTTATAAATTTCTCCAGATACAAACTAGTATGATTTTATCACGTTTTCTCACCAAAGGAAATTCTAGGTAAGAGCTAACTTGGCTTGGCTAGCCATGGTAACACATGCCTATTATCCCATGACTCAAGATACAGAGATAGGAGGATTGTGAGTTTGAGGTCAGACTGGGCTACACAGTGAGCTCCCGGTCAGCCTCGGCTATATGACTAAGCTCTGTCAGAAAGACAATAACAACAACAACAAAACCAAAACAAAAAACCCACAAGCAAAACCAGCAAGGAAAAAGCATGAATTAATTGGATGGCATTAAAGTCTTCAATAACTTAGGGAGGATTTGCATTTTAAGGCCAGGGACAGCTTTCTATTCTTGGCTTCCTTAGATTCCTCTGTGAAAGCTTGCAGTTTTCATTAAGTTTTGCATCGTTTTCCTTAGGGTTAGTCCTAAGAATGTTGTAGTTCGTTTTGCAGAAATGTCTTTTATCCCATCATAGTCACATTCCCTGCCCCCTCCTCCCACTCCCCGCCCATTCCTTCCACTCCTCACTCCCTCCTCTCACTGCCTGCCACATGATCTCACTTTCCATCCCTTCCTCTCACTCCCCACCCCCTCCTCCCACTCCTCATCCCCTCCTCCCACTCCATAAGAAAACTGCTGGGTTTAGTGCTCTGACTCTGAGCTGTGATTTTGCTTTAGTTATGAGTCTTTCAATAGTTTCTATTTGATTTGTCTTAAGAAAACAGTCACGTGATTTCTAACAAGACAACAATACTACTTTCATCTCCTCTCTTCTAACATTTGCAGCTCTTATTTCCTCTAGCTGAATATGATGTCATTCTGAGCATTGAGCTAAATCGTCTTGGTGACAGCAGTCATTCGTGTTTATCCCAACTTCAGACAAAGGTTTTAGTATCTCACTTCTTACCGTGATGCTGGCTATGTACCCTGTGAGTATATAGAATTTTAAGTAATGATGAGTTAAATAATATTGTTGAAGTACTTTTTTTTCCCTTTTCATGAATATATTACTTCCATGTTAATATATGGTAGGCATTATTTATATATATTCATAGTTTTACATAATTATAAATGACATCAAAGGAGTATCATTCCTTACTTCTGTTCAGGTTGTTATTGAAACAGATGACAAATGCAAGTTCACATGAGAAACCCTATGTTTTGATAGCCACACAGTTTCTCTCTCTCTATCTATGATCATGGCACACTATATTGGTCGTGTACCCTTGACTCCCCAGTCCTTACATTCCTGAGCCAGTGGTGATTTAGAAGCTCAGAAAGGGCGTGGCCATGAGTGCTTTGCAGAAGCTGGATGTGAGGGTATCTCCACTCCCACCCTCAACCTACCTCCTATTGTTCACATGCCCATTGGATGGGCAGAGACTCTGGGGGCAGGGTAAGTAGCACTATTCAAGGATGGAGATGACAATGGTACCCCACTTTGAATTCAGAAAGTAGTGTGAACTATCCTTCTCCCAGCCCAACTTGCCAATCAGGGCAGTGCAAAACATAACCTACCTTGAAGGTCAACAACTTAGACTTTTCAAAGTCAATGGCAGCTGAGTTTTCCACTATGATGGTCACTTGGGCTTCATTCAGGACGGTCTGTGGCACCACTCGGAAGATGCCTCCAGGTCCCACCAGCCGTAAGTTGAATTTGGCATTGGCTCCCTGAGCAATAGAGTTTGAAGAGAGGAAATCGAAGATAAAGGAGAATTGGCGTGCGTTATGTATTTGGGCTAGATGTAGAACCCTTACACGCCCTTTACCCTATATACAATGTGTAATCTTTCTCTGTAAAGGTGATTTAGCAGGCCATGACAATTAATCAAGGTAAGAAATTAATAAGACCCGGTTCTGTGTTGAGCATAGGAGGAGGCAGAGACACTTACAGATGTGCAATTGAAAGGTCAGATGCAGAGGGCCTTTGCTTTGACTGGCTTTTACTTTGTAACTGATTACGTATGTCTAGGCAAGTAGTATGGGATTGATCCCTCTGCGAGTTACACCACACTGTGTTATTCATTCTCTGACTCGACTAGGCCCTCTCACTGAAACCTAGCATGGGAGACAGACCCAGTCACTTTCAAGGGCATGAAGACACACCTGGTCTGAGTCGTTGACAGTGATCTTGAGTCCACGGAGAATCTCCCCCTGGGGTGGGTGCTCAAACATAGAGAGCTCAAACTTGTTCTGGGGCCCACTCTCTCCATAGAAGGTTGGAGGGTGGTTGTTGAGGTCCACGATCCTGATGGTCACTGGGACTGTGGCCTGAGCAGCTGGGCTTCCTGGAGAGTTGACCTCTGTCACCTATGATGGGGACAGGTGGCTATGACTGTGTGGCAGGCACACTGTTACTGGTCCTAAGTGTGACTCTGCCGGACAACTTGCTTTTGGCTGACAGAAAAGTTAGATTACAAGAGATTGTAATTCCATTTTGCTAGCAGAAGTTCTCTTTCCCAAGGCTTTTGTGAAGCAGGCAGCTATGCTAGAGAAGCTATGGATGGGATAAGGAGCTACCTGTAACCCACAGATAACATCTACTAAGTAACTGAGTCATACCAAAAACCAAGTGAGCAGAAAGCCAGTCCTTCCCTCCCCAAGCCTTCAATGAGATACCAGCCCCAAGTATCTGATGACAGCTATGTCAATGACCTTGGAATCCAAGATCCAGCCAAGCAGGACCCAGACACTCTACTCCTGCACACTCTTATATACAAATATATATTGTCTTAAGCCACTAAATTTAGGAGATTTCTCATGAAGCATTACCTAGCTGATATAAGCTACAAAGTCAAGACTGAGTGTTCATAGGCAAGCCATGAAACTTGTGTCAAATACCCATTTTTGTGGCCTTGAGTATTCATAGGTACCCCACAAAACTTGTGACTAACATCCCTTTTCTAAGGCGTTCTTCCTGTGTTGTATAAGGATATTCTACTTCTAAGAAGATACTCTAAAGCAGTGTTCCTCAACCCTCCTAATGCTGCAACCTTCTAATTCAGTTCCTCACGCTGTGGTGATCTCCCAACCATTAAATTATTCTCACTGACACTTCGTAACTGTTACTGTTATGAATCATAATGTGAATATCTGTGGTTTCCGATGGTCTTCTGGGAGCTGTGACCCACAGGTTGAGAACTGCTGCTCTAAAGTGACCCTTCCAGACCCCATGCCACAACTGTCTGTAGCCTACTCCTCCTCAGAAGCCTCTACATGTCATTCCTCTACCCTACCCCGCTCAGGCCTCACCTGTCCCCACATAGAGTTCCCACACAGGCTTCCACACTGCATCCAGCACTATCACCTTAGTGTCAGAGGGCTCAGCACCCTAGGTTATGTGACTCAGTTCTCGGCAAGTTCTCATTGACTTCTTCAGTCCCTGCCTTTTCCTCCACCTGCTCCCCCATCCTCCTCTCCTTTAGTCTCTGATGCTCTGCAGATGTGGACTTTGCCAACATCTCCTCCCTTGACACAACTATCCTCTTGGGAGCGGGTGTGGGGTCTGGGGTGGGATATCTCGTTCCCTCACGGCTGTCCTGAATATCTTGTTCCCTCCACGCCTGTTCTACTTTTGCCTCAGTTGCTGTCACAAAAGACCCTGGCTAAAAGTAATGGGAGAGAAAGGGGTTTGTTCCTGCTCACTTTCAGGAACTGTCAATCACTGCTGAGAAGTTCCAAAGAAAGACCCTAATGAGTGTATGTGTTCATGTTGCTAGCCTGCTCCTGCTTAGGACACATGTAGCTTTCTCTTCTTGTACTGAGCCCATGACATGATTCTCCTTCTGCATTCTCAGTAACCCTGCTTGTACTCATGCTCCTCTCTGCAAGTGTCTTCTGCAGCCTGATGCAGACGCTCTTTGGAGGAACATTTCAGTCCTCCCCAGACTGAGCCCTTGCCTCTCATCACATTCACTGCTCTAGGACTGACTGGAGAGTGGTTGGGACAAACCAAACTAGTGGAGTGTCACCTGTACATGAAGTTCATACACCTCTCTTCGGAGCAGGGCAGGGCTCTGAAGGACGGAGATGGCTCCAGATGTCTCATTAATTTCAAAGATTCCGTCACTCTCTGTCACAGAAAAACATCCTATAGTTTAGCGTAAGGTCATAGGCAGGGGAGTCATACCACATAATTCTCTGGTATTTCATGCGGGAGGGAGGGTGGAGGGGAGCTTCTCATAGATTGTAATACTGTCAACTATCTGGGCCTTGCCAATGGGAAAACTGAGTCTCAGAGAGGTCAAGAAACTTATTTAAGGTCCTTCAGCCAGTAGAGAAGTACAGATCTGGATTCCAACATTTTTAATGCTCTCAGGATCTATCTCATGTCCTTTTCCTTTTCTTTTTTTTTAAACATTTATTTTAAACATTTTATGTATTTAAGTACACTGTTGTTATCTCCAGACACATCATAAGAAGGCATTGGATCCCTCAGACGATTGTGAGCCACCATGTGGTTGCTGGAAATTGAACTCAGGACCTCTGGAAGAACAGTTAGTATTCTTAACTGATAAGCCATCTCTCCAGCCCCTTGTGTCCCTTTTCTTATACAGTTGTGTGTGTGTGTGTGTGTGTGTGTGTGTGTGTGTGTGTGTGTGTATGTGTGTGTGTGTGTGTGTGTGTGTGTGTGTATGTGTGTGTGTGTGTGTGTGTGTGTGTGTAAGAAAAGGCGAACCAGAAGATCTAAGGAGAGAAAGAAATAAGAAAACAAAGATGGTGCAGAGAGGAGTGGAAGGAGACGAGAGAAGAAGACAGAAAACAGCTTGAAGAAGGTGCAGGAGATGGAGGGTGTAACAGAGAGGTGAGGATGGGGCATGGGGTGAGTGAACTGTTCCTGGGAGATGGTTTTAGGCGAGGGAAGTTGCCTGGAATAGGAGCCATGCATGAGGGATTTCTGGATGGGCATGGGCATGTTTTGATTTGAACTCCTGTGTCCTAGGAGTGTCTTCGGGAAATTAGAGCTATAAATGCATCTAGGATCTCCTGATCTCCCCAGTGTTGTAGAGCTCACCCCAGGGACATTGTTGGTGCTTAGCAACTGTCCAGTTATATTAAGAGAACATTCTAGAGTTATCTAACTTAGTAAAATCACGAATTAATCAATACCTATTAGCCCCTCTGAACCTCAGTTTTCAACATTCAGCCGTGGTGCTATAGAAATGCCACAACATCATTGTATCCAATGCATTTGATTATCTGTCCCAGTCAAAAAGAATAAGAACAAAACACATCCATTGTGAAAGTGTGAGAAATGTTACTATGCATGCCACTGGTGACTATGTCCAGGGCAAAGAGAATGCACATGGCTCTCAGGAGCCTGTGGTTCTCTCTCTCTCTCTCTCTCTCTCTCTCTCTCTCTCTCTCTCTCTCTCTCTCTCTGGATGTAATGACAAGCACAGATAAAGCAAAAGTTTGAGGGGACGGGCCCCACCCCCTGTCCCAGCTTCCTGTCATTCTCTTCTCATACGTGAGGAAACAAGGATCCAGTTGCCCAGAAAAGAGCTATGGTAGAGAATTACCCTCACTTACCATTCAAGAGCCTGTAGAGGATGTGGTTGGGTTTGCCTCGGTCTCCATCTATGGCAACCACCGTCAGCACCTCTGAGCCCTTGGAGAACAGGAACCACTCTCTGAGGCTGATGGTGACAGTGCCCCATCACGGACAGGAGGTATCATCCCACCCAGGAAAAGAGCTAGGCTTTTGGGTGCCCCCATAAGGTGACCCTGCTGTGTCCTGCTTAGGGCTCTTTGCATCTGGCCTCCCAGGGCTGAAGGAACCACCTACATGAACTTCACCACTCCCTGCCCCCAGGATCAAAGCATGAGTTTTCCAGAAACTCTTGGCCTCCTGACTAACTCCTCGCCATCTGCTCTGAGACTGTTGGCCAGTCCAGCCATCTTCAGGGTAATCCGAGGGAGTCACACAAGAAACATTGGCTAAGAGATGCAGCCACTCACAGGAAGGGTGTCTTCATACACGTAACCATAGTAGGGTGTACCCACGAAGATAGGGGCCGTGTCCTGAACATCTTCCACATTGATGGTGACGGTGGTGGTGGCTGAGAACACCATGTCAGCCCCTCGAAGCCTGCCCCCACCATCCTGGGGAAGAAGCAGTCCAGAGAAGGGGGATGAAGACAAGCTGTCCGAGGGGTGATAGACTCCACTTGAATGGGACGCCCACCTCCCCAGTTGTGAAGCCAGCTGGACCCTTTCAGTGTCTATTTGTTCTTGGGTCTCTGGAGCCCATTTCTCCTTTCTCAATGGTGTTGTGGATGCCAAAGCAATGACGCATGGAAGTTTTAAGTCAGGTGTCTGGCAGGTTTCTTTGGATACAGGATTAATTAACTCTCTGGGTACATTATGTGTGATTAGTGACTAGGAGGAAGAATCAGACCGAAATTCCTACTCCTAGCTGAAAACCAAGCCTCGGGTAATTCCCAAGAACTTTCCATATGTCCAGTCTACGCTGGGGACCACAGGATCTCAAGAGTATGACTTGGGCCTTCCTCTGTTTAAGAGTAAGGGAAGTGAGCAGCTAGCACATAGACTGGTACCCAGCCTCCTGGTACAGACTGTAGGAGAGTGACCTATAGGGAAGCAGTGATCTGAAAGAGAGCTGGTGCAGAAGAATCCAACAGGCCTAATAGGACAGCTGGGTTTTCCTTCTCCCTGGTGAAAGAGGCTTGTCTGAGACTCTGCTAACTACCAACTTCCCACCATGTGCTTCATAAACTGAAATGAGAGTCTTCAGTAAGCTTCAGCCATGGGAACATGAGGGAACAAAGTTCAGAGAAAGGAGCTGGCCACACAGCAAGAAGAGCAGCATGAGCCAGTCTGGCCAGCAGGAGAGGTGGCGGAGCTTGTGAGAGGGATGAAAATCTCTGTGTCATGGCTACCTCCTCTATGAAGTGTACCCAATATTTAAGTTTCTAAGGAGTTGTATGATCACCGCCAGAAGAAAATGTGGCCTCTCTAGCCTAACACCCCCAGCATTCCTGGAAAATGTGTTCAGACAGAAGAGATTCAAAGCAGTTGCCTCCTGGTCTCCCTTTGTCCACATTGTGTCTCTTGCTCTTGAAAATACCTGCTCCTTCATAGAACGTCACTGGGCTCCAACCTAGCAAAGGCTGACATTACCACTGGAAGTTCCTCTTATATCTTCCTTTGTTACCTTGGCAATCACAGTGATGTAATGAGCCCTCGACTTCTCATAGTCCAGTGTGGCCCCAGCCTGGAGTCTCAGCACCCCGCTGTGACGGTCCATGGAGAACTTGGAGGAGTGTAGGTTCTGTAAAGTTTGGGGAGCAGCTGAACTTAGGGAGGAAACAGGGCACACCAAGAGCTCTTGCTCTGACTACTGAAGGAGCTGTTGGTCTTCCTTGCAAAAACTCTGGCTTTCAGGCTTAGATTCCAGTTCAAGACTCCTGTTTGAACTTGCGGTTTTCCTTCATCAGTTTTGCTTGGGTTTTCTATCCCTTCAGTCAAAAGCATCTTATCCCCTCCCAGAAAATCCTACTGGATTGTAACAGGAAAAAACATTCAAAGAGTATTCTAACATGGCTGAAGCTGGAGATTAAGTGTAGTAGCAAAATAGAGAGAGCTGGGGGCTTCCAATCTACACCAGGTAACCGGCTTCGGTGATTATATGTAGTGTCTGACAGGAGATGGTTTGAGTAACCAGGCTACAAAAGCCCCTGCCTCTGGCAAAGTGCTAGGGGCCTCTTTCAATTGGGGAGGATCAGGAAATAAGATCCAGAGTGCCTAATGGGAAAGTTACATGTTTAATCCTCCTGATGGTTGACTAAGCAAACCAATGTTTCTCATTCCCATCTTAAACCTGAGAAAGCTGAATGAGAAGAGTTGAGGAATGTGTTGGAGGAGTATGAGTGGTCAGCATTGTGGGGCTCCTCTCTAGCTCCTGTGAGTTCAGAGGCTTTCTCTACCATTTGTAGGTTTAGCCATGAGGCTGTATTGCTTTGAGAATTCTGAGAGCAGTTGACCGAATATGGAAAGAAGAGGAGGAAGTGCTGCCCATAAGCAGCAGCCATGTGAGGGTGGACAGCTGTCCCTGGGAGACCAGGAGAAGGCAGAGGTACAGGGGAGAAGCCTCCATCTTTGCCAAAATAGTGAGAATGGATGGGAGTGAGGGCTGGGGCATCCCAGCTCTCTTTTTGGTGTAGTTCCTTCTCCTCCTTTTCTTATTGACTATTTCAGTCCTAAATGGACTTCTTGCATCCTTGGTGGATGCCAAATGTCCAGGATTTCTTTAAAGAAAGGAATGGGGCAACTAGAGAGCTGAGGGTTCCAGAATCCTAGAAGGGGGGCAGGGACTGGGACAACTATGCAGAAGCCAAGATGGGCCTATGGGAGGAAGAGGTCTTCTATTTCTTTCGGCTCTTTGAACCTGTGGAGTACCCTGGAGAACAGAAACTCTAGCAGGCATATGGGGGTTAGCTGGTGAAGGAGTGGAAGACACCCAGATGCCCTCTCCATCTCAAGGCCCTGGATGCATCCTTTGTGCCCCATCTTACCTGAAGGGAGTAGGTGACACTGCCTCCAGAGCCTGTGTCCTTGTCCTCTGCCTGGACCTTAAAGATGCTGCTCCCAGCAGGTATGTTCTGAGGGGTCACAGACAGAGAAGTGTCAGTGTCAGTGACAAGATGGTGGGAGAGGCAGAGGCATGGGGGCCATGGAACTGAGGGGTCATGACTGACTAAAGAATAGTGAGGAGCAGTGACAAACAAATCACCCAGCAAGAATGGAGAGGGACAGGGACAGTGGGCCTGAGGCAAAGGAGGCAAGGTAAGAAGTCAGAGGATGTCCTCAAGGAGAGAATGAGAAGGAAAAGCTAGGCCCCTAAGAGCTAAAGGATTTAAAAGAAAATATTAATTTATAAACAAAGACAAAGCTCATATTCAGGATTATAAATATAGACATATTTAGGGTCATCAGAGAACACAAACACAGTTAACAGCAAGAATGGAGTATCTTCCACCACTGACTTCTGACTTGACTTAGAAAACATGTTTTCTGAGGAGTGCTTATGTGCGCCTATGCGTGTGTGTCTTCTGTTCATATGTGTGTGTGTGTGTGCGCGCGCGCGTTTGTGTGTGTGTATGTCCACAGCACTTATATGCAGGTCAGAGGAAACTTGCAGGAACTGACTCTCTCTTTCTGCCTTGTGGGTCTCGGGGATCAAACCCAGATCATAGGACTTGTTGGCAGATGCCTACCCGCTAATCTATGTGAATGCCCCCTTTGTAAACACTAGAAAGGAGGCAATTATTCTCTTGCATCTTAGAGCAGAGGACAAACAAGGTGACCTTTTAGTCTTTTTCTTTTGGAAGCATAATAAATGAGTGACTCCTTCCAGAGGATCTGGGTTCAATTCTCAGCGCCCATATGGGGTGCTCACAGTCATCTGTAACAATGGCCTTTGGGGTCCTGTGCACATGTGGTACACAGATATACATTCAGGCAAAACACTATGCACATAAAAAATAATGATAAATTTTAAAAAGCATTTATGTTAAGTTACTCAGTACAGTAATTCAATTTTTTTACTCTATCTTAAGAATTCTTTTTGTACTAGGGGGCAAACAGAGTCTCAAGCATTGCTGGCTAGTTTTATGTCACTGGACTTTTACCGCCCAGTCTGGAGACAAAATGATCTTGAGTGGAGACTGGAGGACCAGAATTCAAGGCCATCCTTGCTACATAGTGAAGCTGTCTGTAAAACAAAAAGCCAAAAATCTTTTTGGTTTTGTTGACACCTTTTGGTGACCCTCTTGATTCTCAAGAAATAACACTACAGATGTGTACCACCACATCCAGCTTGGAAGCATTCAAAATTAAAGAGGGAAAACATGTCTGTATTCAGCTAGAAAAACAGCTCAGTGGGTTAGAGCATTAGGTCTTGCAAAGCACCAGGATTTAGTTCCCAACATCCACATGACAGCCAAGAGTCACCTCTAAGTCCAGTTTCAGGAGACTTGACCCTTCTTCTGGCATGTGACGGCACTGTATCTATGTGGTACACATATGGTCACATGCACATACAATAATAAGTAAATATTTCTAAAAGCTGTGCTTAAAGGTTGATCTTTTTATGGAAGTAGACATTTAAAGCTTAAGTAGAGAAGTCTAAGGGAATTCTTGGTTCTCTCTGTGTCTGATGGGCTGCTCACTTGACCGAAGCTATGAAAATGATGATGATGACCTAACTGTGACCCTGGAGGAATGGAATGCTCCTGTTATAGGGGAATGAAAAACAGGATACAGAAAGCATGTCTTTAGAATCACAATTATGTCAAACAAAAGGAGTAAAAACCACATATAGAAAAATACTAAAAGGAAGTACATCCAAATTTAGAGAGGTCTCAAAGTAGAGGGCTTTAAAAAACACATTTAACATTTCTTCAGTAACTGTGCATTTACAATTATAGTGATATTAGCAAGTGGGTGTAGTGAGTAATGGACAGGTGTGCTACACTCAGGGCTTTGTCCCCTGCACAAGTCACAGGGCAGCCTTGGGGTCAGGACTTGGACCCACCCGGGAGCTTTGTCCCTTCCAGGGGCTCTCTCACTTACCTCTGGAACCCGGATGATGTAAGGCTCCTGGATGAACCTGGGTGCTTCATCATTGGCATCTGTCACCAGTATCACGACTTTCTCTGCCACCTGTGAGGTAGAAGGGTCAGAGGTTGAGGCAGGGAGAACTTCTTGGGAGTAGAATAATGGCCTCTAATGCATCCAGATGCATGTATGTAGAGATAGCATTTAGAATGACAATGCAATGTATGAATTCTGAGAGCAATGCCCTAAAGAGAACCACTGGAGACAGTCTGTGCCGATAGCCTGTGCCAACATGTCCTTCATCCCAAATGCTATACCCACGGGCACTGCAGGGAGCCTGAATTGTGGTGGTGGACAACTGGGAGCCTGTGGGATAGGAGGTGTCAATCCTGCAGGGACTTTGCTAGGGTGAAGAGGCAGAAGCGAGCCAGGAAGACATGGTCAATGTGCAGAGCTGAGAGGAGAGAGACACAGAGAGAGTTCAAGTACGGGAGATGCTGGATGGCTGGATGGCAGGATGGATGGGGAGAAGGGTTGGGAGAAGCAGATGGTACCTGACAGGGAGGCAGTGTAGGGTGACTTGGATTTCATCCTGGGGGAGGTGAGGTCCAGCTGTCAGTGCTGGAGAGCCTCCAGGCTTATGTTCCGCAGTGAATGCTGTGACAGCACTTTAAACGCAGATTGGGTGGTCACGGAACCCCGTGGGGACTATTGTGATCATGTCAACCCTGAAGTGGCTGCCCGAAAGTAGTGGATGTGGGAGTGGGGGTGGGGGAGTGAGGAAGAACACCTGGCACTCAGGGGCCATGAGGCAGTGGCAGACAGTGGCAGACAGGGAATCAGTGGGTTTAAGAGGATGCATGGTGAAGTGAAATGAAGCCCAGCAGTCATGATCTCTACTTGTCTCTTGCCTTCCTTCGCCTATGGTCTCACTATGCCTCTCAGACGTGGGTGCTTTGGAGTAAGCCTTCACTCTCCTGGCCTTGCTTTGATCAGGGAGTCACACAGCCGGAAGGGGGAACCATGCACCATTCAGGCCAGAACACTGGATGAGGAGGACCGACTCACCAGGTTCAGGCCATCGGAAATGCTGATGATGGCTTCAATCTCATCTTCCCTCTGTGAGGCAAAGGCATGGAGTGAGCATCGAGATTCTGAAAAGCCGAGAGCAGCTCAGACTTGAGGCTGTGCTAAGCTGTAGCCCCATCAGAGAAGACTGCTTTAAGAAACCCAGGAGCTGAACAAGGTAGTGAGAGCATGCAAGGCCTACGAAGCCCCTTCTTGCCAGGCTTGAGAGCTTATCTGGGAAAGCTCTGTGTGTCCAGAGTCCTCACAGAACCAGAGGGTTGCTTGTGCCTCCAACGGATGTTTCCCTGCTAGAGAAATGGGAGGTGCAACCCCGCTGGACCCAAGAGAGGAGTCCTCCTTACTTCTCTTCTCCTCTCCCCTCCCATATCTCTCCACACCTCTCCACACTCCAGGATTTGGCAACAGTCCATGTTCTTGATGTCACAAGTGTTTCCTAGGACTCGGTGGGATCTCGGGAGGTTGCTAGATCCACACATATTCAGGGCACTGTGCTGGCAGCCCTCTGCCTTCACCACAAAGTCCTTACCACAGTGCTGAGCACTTTCTTTCCCCACAGCCTCTCTCCTGTTCACTCCACTGATCTGTGGTTAGTTGGTTTTACTATAGAACCAGAAACAGCAGTAGCTCCACAGCTGGGGTGGAGTTATGTTTGCAAGTGAAGGGAAAGGAAACCCAAGCCCCACCATTCCAGGGACTCAGGAATGCCCAGAATCAGGCTTGTTTTCCAAAGTCAGATGCATCCATCCTTTCAGCTCCTCTCTAGCCGGGGCAGTGGTGCTCCCTGTGGTTTGTGGGTGCTCCTCCAAGGTCACGCGTTAAAAACCCACTCTAATGAGCGCTATTTCAGAAACTTTTAAATGCAGGTTGTTTCTGTTTTGTTTTTTTAGTTAAACATGTTTAAAGATAAGCAAAGCTAACAGGTGCCATTGAAAGGATTATCACTGTTCACACCAGAAGAATAACGAAGTCTTTGCTAATGTGAAACCATCTAGGGGCAGAGCTGCAGTATGGGGATCACCCCCTCCCCCTCCCTTACACCCTCTTCCACAGGGAGCAGCACGGCGGTGGTGTCTGAACACTATCAAGCACTGGCCCAATTTCCCCCCTCTTCTTATGTATACTTCTCTGTCCAGCTCTTCCACCAGAGTGATGTTTCCAAAATTGGGATCAACAGAAAAGACACTTCTAGTGCTGGGGT
Source organism: Mus musculus (assembly GCF_000001635.26). Classification (NCBI taxonomy): domain Eukaryota; kingdom Metazoa; phylum Chordata; class Mammalia; order Rodentia; family Muridae; genus Mus; species Mus musculus. The sequence goes on from NC_000080.6 coordinate 37,096,274, forward strand.
CAAAGCTGATGTGGTAGGAGATAGGGTCTCCCTCAGGGTCTGTCCCATTTAGGGTGTACACATGAGAACCTGGAAGGAGATAAAGGAAGGGTTATCTGGAACCAGGGACCCAACTTTTCCTGATAATTATGATGCTCAGAGATAAGAGTCAACTATTAATATTCAGTGCCCAGGAGACAAGCCCCCAGCCGGCCTCACCCCTGCTGTCTGTTTCCTACTTATCCTTTTTCCTCAAAGTCATCAGATGTTCTCATCAGCCACTTTACAGATTGTGATCTGTAATGCAACCTATGGAGGAGGTGTCTAACACTATCGACTTTCCCTCTGCTTGGAATGAGCTCTCTCCCAAAACTTGAAGCTAGAGGGGTGCCTGGGATCGGGAGCTAAGTGGAGTGAGACATAGACACTCTGAGGAGGGGTCTGAGGAGGGTGTCAGCTGCCTCTCAGTGAGGGGACTGGCTCTTCAGGGATTTCTGAATGCAAGCATCTCTGTTCTGCTCTCGTCCCAGGAGCTAGACAAACAGTGACAAGGTAAAGTTCAGAGTATGAGCCGTCCCTCTCAACTCCCCACCCCTCTGCGAATCTCAGCTGCTTGGAAGTTCTTGGCTGGTTCTAAATCCTGGGTACAGTAGGCTTGTGGAGGCAAATATGTTTGCTTGGTCAAGGTCACCCTCTGAGGAGCACCAAGTTTCTGAGGAAGCCAGCCAACACCCATCTTTGGAAGACCCCATCCCAGTCTCGACAAGGGGTCCAATTTAGGTCACCATGGCAGCAGTGGCTTCCTGCCTTGCCATTACCCTAGGGCCTCAGAGCACAAACAGGGTACCCACGGGAGCCAACACCATGTGGCATGCGCATGCCATAGGCTCCGGAGGAGGAGTCACGAGTGAGTGGTGTCACTGAGTTCTGGGGAGGTGAGTTTGCCCTCTGGGGGCAACTCCCTCTGGGAGACCTGGAATGGCTGCTATGGCCAAAGCTACTTTCTTACCTACAGGAGTGTCTTCTGGGAGGCTGAACAGGGCCATGTTCCCGTTGGTGCTGCCCACTCCATTGTCAAAGAAGTGAGGGGCAAAGTTGGCCTGGGCTAGGAAAAGAATGAAGACAGAAGGACAGACAGACACCCAGAGGGAGTTTGACACCAGCAAAGTCGCCTATCTGGGCCCAACTAAAAAAGAGGAGCTTGTCTCCCTGCAAGGAGCTCCTCTGTGGGGACCTGGGCAATATACATGGTCTGAGCTCGAGCTTTTCAGGGACACATTTTATGGCAGTCACATAGAAACAAGCTGAAAGACAATCCCACCCCATCAAAGAGCTCAGAGAGAGAGAGAGAGAGAGAGAGAGAGAGAGAGAGAGAGAGAGAGAGGCGGTGTATCAGCTGGCTAAGGTCGTACTCTTTTAAAAATATTTATTTATTTATTTATTAAGATTTATTTGTCTCTGTCTTCAGATATCTGGCAGATGGCATTACAGATGGTTGGGAGTCACCATGTGGTTGCTAGGAATTGAACTCAGGACCTCTGGAAGAGCAGTCAGTGCTCTTAACCTCTGAGCCATCTCTCCAACCCCAATTTCCTTCTTCTTGCCTTGCCTCAGGCATCCAGGAGAGCAGAAGTTTGAAGGAGCCAAAGCTTCTAGTGGCAGAGCCAGGAGACTGCCGGGATGGTGGCTCTAAGTCTCTGGAGAAGTGCCCATCTTCCTGCCTCGCGGCAGGAAGCCTGCCACCTTCCCGAAGTCTGCAACTGGACAGTGCAGCCTCTGTCCCCTCATTCCCCTAGGGAGCACAGACACCCACCCTCCAGGGCCCTTGCTACTCACCTAGGTAAATGCGCAGCAGCCCCAGGACCAGGGCGACCCGTGGGCCACGCCTCATGTCTCCGCGGAAGGGTCGAAAGCCTGGCCACTGCCGAGGCCGGGTGCTGGACCTCGGAGCATGCCCTGGGCGCTGGATGAGAGCAGAGGGAACGTTGTGGGTGACTGCGGCGGCGGCGGTGGCGGAAGGGAGGGAGAGCGGGTGGTGCGAGGGCGTTAAGCGGATGACAGCGCTCACAGATCCTCACAGCTGGATGGCTCCGGTCAGGTTACTAATGAGACCAATTACTGGGACCAGCTTATAGCGGCGGGTGGGAGGGCGTGACAAGACTACCTCTCTCCTACCACGCCCAGTCTGCCCTAGCAACCCAGGAGCACCAGGTGCAGAGGTGGAGCTCTGCACAGAGAAACAAATAGGCATCCCCAGACTACTTTTGAGCAAGCCACCAGAAATTCGGGATTTGCTGTGGTTTGGTGTGGCTCAGGCTGCGCAGGGATTTTCCTGATTTGTTTAACTTGTTTTGTGGCTTTCACGGGTGCCAAGACCTCTCTGATCAAAGTACTCCTGGAAATAAAACAATGAGCAGAAAAACAGCTCTCTCAGGATGGAGGGGAAGACATTGGGAGAAAAGAAAGCGGCATTGCCTTGCCAATTCAAATACGTTCTTTAGTTTTGAGTCAGACCAAAAGAACAAGGGTAGAGAGTGATGTCCGAAATGGTGTAGGAACGCAGGAAAAGTCCAAGGCTCTTCCTGGCTTGAATCCTCCTTCTTCTCTAACACTGGAATGTGGGCGGAGATATCCCTTGTACCCTACTCCTTTTGGGCCATTCATCAATTGGGATGAGGTATTCCCCCCAACTTGAGTAATAACTTGAACCCAGGTTGCTTTCAAAGTTGCCCCTGTGATGCTGTGCCCTTAGACAAAGGAGACCCTCTGTAAGTTCCCTGGAGGTCCCAGAATCCTCTCTTCCTGGGGTACCTCAAGGAAGCAGAGCACCTATACCCCTTGATCCAAGCCTCCCAGATCAACTCTTAGCTTGAATTCAGACAGCAATTGGAGGAGCCGAATTGGTACACCAAGAAAGTGTGTTAAGTTGGGTATTTTGACCAAAAGCCTGTGTAAGGATTCTGCTGGGTCTTTGGCTGAGAATGTGTACAGGAAACCACACAAGCATTTCTGCATCTTTGCTTTTCAAGATGTTAGGACAAAGCCAGGCCCTACACAGAGAGTGGGAGACAGGTTTGCTGGGGATTACTCGGACTTAAGGGTTCCTGAAGCAGGTCTCTTGCTAGCGTGCTGAGAAGACCTGGTTCTCTCTGCATCTTTCCCACCATCGCTTCTCTAAGAGGCTGCTTCAGGCCTTTGACTTCTCTGCTCTCAGTTCATTCTACCAATGCACTTGCACCAGAGAGGGACAGAGATGTGTTGGACACACACTTTGTGAGTGTGTGTGTGTGTGTGAGTGTGTGCGTTTGTGTACTCACTCTCAACCACGTATCTCATTTAGCCTGCACAGTTTTCCTGGAATGATTCCCCACTCTTTACAGGGTAAACCTTCAAAGCCAAGTCACTTTCCTAGGCTCACCCAGCCAATGAGGGGCAGGAGTTGGAGTTTCACTGGATTTTAGCTGGCTTTCGAATTGAAACTCTCTGTGGTTTAGGTCCGTAGTCACATAGCTATGGAAGCTTTAGACTGATCGCTCTTCAGTCTATAGCTGTAATTTCATACTTACACTTTTTTTTTCTTTAAAGAGCCCGGCCTGCCCATAAATGTACAAAAATGTATAATAATGTGCTCTGTCAGAGGGTCTGCCAATCATCTGCATTTGTCTATGACTCAGGGGCTCTCAGGAAAACAAGACTGTCAATACTAACATCAAGCAAGTTTCAGGTAACTGGTATTGGTAGGTGACTGTCCTAACACCAGCTCTTCCTGGTGGTTCTGTTTATGGACCATAAACTTTTTTTTTTTTTAAGTTTTTGTTTTGTTTTGAGACAGGGATTCACTGGGTAGCCCTGGCTGTCCTGGAACTCATTCTGTAGACAAAGGATGGCCTTGAACTCACAGAAATCCACCTGCCTCTGCCTCCCAAGTGCCGGGATTAAAGGCACGCTCCACTGTCACCTGGTTTATGTACCATAATCGTGACCTTACAGTCTAGAGTGTTTGGAGGCTCCCTGGATAACTTGGTTTGATGTCTCTGACAGGAGAATCATCTGCCATGGAACTCAAGGATTGGTCCTTACCCTGGTTCGTGGGCAGCTTCACAACCCACAGATAAAGAACCGTTGTGCATGAGTTTGTTAAACCACAGTCTCTTTTCCTCATACATTTCTACAGTTATCTACAACACGAACATGAATTCGACTCCTGTTTGTAGACCCATTTGTATACATACATACATACATACACAAACATCACATTCATGAACATACATACCATCTGCATGTAAATATGCTCATCTACATGAGATATTTTTGGTTTTTGTTTGTTTTGTTTGTTTGTTTGAGACAGGGCATACTTTCTCTAATGACCTACTCCATCTTCTAAGTATGCCTAGGTTCTTCAAGGAGCTAACAATGGCAATATAAAACTTGTGGTCTCATTACTTTACAATTGTTTCTATATGCTTGGGTTTTCTCCCTAAGCGTGAGTAGCCACGTTCATTAATTTCCATCAGCCCTTCATGAGCAAAGTTCTTCACTGCATCTAAAATCTCATGGTGCTGATGCTGGAAGCCAGTGAAAGAGGAAGGAGATGCTTGGTCTTCATGGGGATCAGCATCCATCTCCTGGAATGATGGGCAAAGCCTGACACTGAGCTGAGTTGCTCCTGGAAACCAGATTTGGGATTTATTTTATTCTTTAGGGAAAGGGCAAGTGTGGGGTGGTGGTAGGCGGTAAGGAGCAAGTAGGTGCCAGATCTTAGCTCCTTTTGAGTTCTTATGACCTGAGCTGCCCTGGACCTGGTGGCCCTGGAAGGCTGATCTCCACCCTTTTCCAGGAAGTAGCTTTGAGCTGGCACACTGCAATCACTGCCACCCCCTGCCCTAGGAGCTGCTCCCCTTCTCTAAGGACCAGCTGTGCCCGACTATTACTTACTCATATTAACTCTCTTGTCCCCTCCCCTCAGGGATACTGGGGCTTCCATCATGTGCTTTTCATGTTGTGCCCATTTCCAGGATGGGATGGGCTTTGTCCTTAGACTCTCATCTTTCCTTCTCTAGCAGACGCAAGCACATATACAAACTCTAACTAACGTGCACGTGTTTCTTTCTGCAAGGGAGAATAGAGTAGAGATGAGGATGCGAGGTAGAAGCTACCATCCCTCTTGTTGCCAATAAGTCTGGTCACTGTTCTCCCTGGGAATGCATAGGGGAAGGAGTGAATGAATGAACGAGTGAGTGGGAATGCATAGGGGAAGGAGTGAATGAATGAATGAGCGAGTGAACAGCTATGAAAGGGAGGTGGAAAGTTGGTCCACGAGAAGATACAGGCTCGGATTTGCCTGAGAATGGCTGTCTCAAAGGATGCTCTGCCTATGAGCCTTGTACTTCATGGTCCTGGTGTTCTCACTCAGGCCTGGGAGTAATGCAGGAATGGCTGCTTCTCACCTTGCCGGGAGGATCGGAGGATCAGATTAGAGGGAGCTTTACTGAGACAAACCTCTTAGAGCTGAGCCACCTGTCTCCTCTGAGCTCCGTGCTCACTGTGGATATAAACACTACTTTAAGTTGAGACATTTCCTGGGCCTTTCTGAGCCTAGCACTCTGCAAGAACCTGTCTGTTTGCTCCTAAGTAGAGTCTTCCTGTCATTTCTATTTTATAGAAAATTGAACTGTCAAGCCTAAGTTATACAGAAAATCCTGGGCAGGACTAGGCTTTGTGTCCTGCTGTGTGGGACCCAAACACTTAAGTACTGTCCCTTTTCCTTACTGGTCAGGTTATTCTGTGATGAAGGGGTAGGCTTCAAGTTTTTACAGATGCTTTCCTTTTAGCATAACTGTATCTTAGGCCACATTACTAACTTTCTCAGACAAGGATGCTCCAGGCATAGTGTGTATGCTGATTTATGGTTTATTTCTTTTGGTATCCTCCTGATGATTTCATTAGGAAGTTACAGGTGTTGGTTTGGAGACCAGTGGTTAAGTGTTAGGGGTTTGGGGCTGACTGAGGGTTCCCAAGATGCTGTAGTCTCGGCTGATCACACTGAGGTCTTGCTTCTCTGCACTCTAGTCAGCTTGAAAGTCTCTGGATCTGTAGCTCCCACAGGTGGAATCTTGGACTTTTACTCTGGAGGAGCCATGGTGACTTGTGGGCTGAGCCTGGACCTTAGTGACTCTGAAGGTTGGTGACACCTTTGGAATGAGGACTTGGAATTCTGCAATCCATCCGCCCTGATGTCTGAAGTGAAGCATTCCAGTGTCACAGCTCATTGGCAAGGGGCAAGGCAACATAGTGTGTATGCTTCTGGTGTCTCCACATCTGGGCATCAACGCTTCATCTGGGCGGAGGAGGCCCTATATCTGTGGGAGAGCCCCAGGCACCACCCATGACTTGACTGGTAGCTTGTTTCTGCAGAGTCTGCAGGGCCTTGTGTGGTTTCCTGGGTATGAGTGACAACAGACACAAAGAAGAAGTAAGGGAAGGCAAAGTGAAGAGGGTAGAACACGGGATGTGGGGAGTGGGGAGAGGAGGAAGACATGATTAAGATTCATACTTACACCTAAAAATCTAAAAAAAAAAAAAAAAATCAAATAGAGGAATCTTACAGCCCACTCTGGAACCTAAGTGGGCCTTTCCCAGCATCAATTAAAATAACACTGAGCAAGTGCTTTCTGAGTGAGAGTGGAAAGGGTAATAAGTAATGGTGATACAATTATTCTTCTCTATGTCTCAAGTTTATCCCTATCTGCACTGTGACATGGAAATTAATGGCATGGAAACAGGAGCTGAATTGCTTGGATTCAAACCTATAGCACAATCTAGCCTTCAACTGACTACACCTTCAGCAAGTTTCTCTAACTTAATTTCTCTGCTGTTTGGCCCTGCATCCTAAAAACAACAACAACAACAACAACAACAACAACAACAACAACAACAACAACAACAACAACAGTAATAGTATTTAATTTTCAGGATACTGCAAGTGTTAATGGATGTAAATACTTATGTAAAGCAATACTTATTTATCCTCAACCACATGCAGTCATCACCAATTAGACGCGATCACCCTATCACAAACATGCAAACAAACAAATAAACGAACAAATGGATGTGATTGGCTAGGATGAAAGACAGAGCTATCTGATATGCAAACTATACTTACTGCTTTGGGTTACCCAGGGTGAGGATAGCTTACGTTGTAGACAAGGCTAATGAATAGAATTACAAGGATCAGGAGACATGGATTGTTTCCTCTGGTTGGACTCCTGGGCAGTAAGACTGCCAGCTCTGGCTGCCACCTCCTTTCTAGTGGTTATTGTTCTGGGTCTGCATGTTATACATCTACCCTGGTGTTGCTATCTTGAAACCCTCAAGTGACCCCTCTTTCTCAATGGGTAATCTTTATGACTTCAGTTAAGCCCCTTGTAAAGACAGAGGCAGCTGCATGGTAAGGGAATGGGCTCTGCAGCCTTCCACCATAAGTCTGGCCTATGCATGAACTCATTTTGTTGAGCTTTGAAACAGAGAGTGTGGTCCAAATCCTTAGGACCTAGGCTTGTCTCAGGTATCAAAAGTCTTTCTACCTGGCCTCCCAAGAGCTTCCCCTGGTGATCTTGTAAGATCACATGGGGTGAAGATGATCTGACAAAGGCTAATAACTTTGATCTGGTAGGATCTACGAAGCTATGAGTCTGACTTAGGCCAGTGTTGAGACCCCTCAATAGACAACTGTGTCAGTGTATTGAGTGTTCTTTTCAAAATTGCTGCCTGGACAGTATTGCTATGCAGCAGATCTCCCTACAATTATAAAACCGCTTTAAGAAAACTCTATCCTACTCCTTCCAGTAAACTGCTAAATGCAGTCACTGCAGTCAGCTATTCACTTATCATGTCAATTTTCAAAAGTGGTTTTGTTACTTTGGCACAGAATGCCAAGTCTTGCACATTGTGTCATTCCATGGTCTTAGCTCAGCAAGCAGACACAAAGCAGAGCTTGGGAAAGGTTTTAGGATGAGCGGCAGTCACTCTGAGGGCCTAATTCACCATCCTGCAGACAGTGGAGCAGGCACTTCTGCCTGTGAACCCCAACAGGAGACTAGATGACAGGAACATGAAACAACTCTGAAACTCTGCAGTTGGTTGCCCAATTCCCTGTTTCATCTTCTCATTCCTTCTCTCTGGATCTCAGGTCTGTCCTGGAAGATGTTGGGTGGTAGCACCAAGCCCGGGCAAGCATGTGCTCCGGATTAGTGTTGCATAATCAACAGCAGTGAAGAGTCAAGAGAGATAAGAGAAGTTGGAGGAAGGAGAGGTATACACACACACACACACACACACACACACACACACATACACACACACACACATACACACACACTCACACACATGCATGCACATACACACATGAATGCATACTTTCTCTCTTTCTCTCTCTCTCTCCCTCTCTCTCTCTTTCTCTCTCTCTCTCTCTCTCTCTCTCTCTCTCTCTCTCTCACACACACACACACACACATACCACATATACACAAACAAACACATGTACATAGAAACATATACAAATACCACATACTCAGTGCCTATGCGCTATGTAACTCCATACACAAAGATACACAATACACATGGCTTCTGAGTGAGCACTGCAGCCCTGGAAACCTAGCCTCCTCCACTGTGACGGGAAGACGGGTTCACAGGGTGTCATAGACTTGGCCTGATGCCGAGTGTTCTGTGGACATAACCCTACTGATTTCTGCACAGCAGCAAGCTGGATCCTGCAGTCACACACTTTCTACAGAGAAGGGAAATGCTAAGGAGACAAAGCCAGAACGTGTTGGAGCTCAGACCCCACCCTGAGGGCACTTTCCTTCCAGAAAGTTTCATCCTGACATTCTGTGGGAAACTTCCCACCAGAGATGAAGCAGCCAGTCATAGTGCAAAAACCCCACAGAGCCTGGTGTTTACATGGAAAGGGTCTGGTAAAGATGCTTGCTTCAGGCTTCTTGTTCTAAGTTGCTCATGAGTTCTGTCATGGAATTTTTGAAACATATGCTCAAAAGGAAATCCTGTCTCAACATTGGATCAGTGACTTAGGTCATTCTCCTATAGTATCGTATGCTCAACAAAAGACTGCACTTTTCCTGGATGTAATGAATGTATCTAGCCACATTCCACATGTGCAGAGTGCGATGTGTGTGTTTATCCATCCCTGTCTGCACATGTGTATTTATGTGCCCAAGTCTGTGTGTGTCAAGTAGCTATACGTTTGTGTATATGTGATGTGCATATCTGTATGTGGTTTTATATGTGTGTGTACATGCATGAATTTGTATGTCTGTATGTGTATAATGTTGTGTCTACATATGTAATAGGTAGTATATATTATGCGTTTGTGTGTCTGTAAGCCTAAATGTGTGATATTTATGTGTGTCTATAATGTGGTGTGTGCAGGCTTGGGTGTGTAATGTGAATGCTTTTGTGTAATTATGTGGTGTGCATGTGTGTCTGCATGCACGTACTTGCCTATGCATCTGTGTGGTTGTGCAGGTATGTGGGTATGTGTGGTGTGTGCGTGCACACTCCTCCTTCCCTCAGTTTCTCTTTTCTCTTCTGCCTTTGTGCATCTGTGCAGGGAGGGGCTAGAGGCGAGGACAGGTTCCAGCGAGCCCTCAGTAGGGAGCTGGCACCTCTCTCCCCTACATTTGCACTTTACTTCCCAGGCCGCTGTGGGAGCAGAGTTGCTGGCAGCTGGTGCTCATCCCCCACCTTCCCTAGGCGGGTGCCTCACACTTGGTTATCCACGAGATATGTGTGAGAGAAGCAGTTATTTTTACCCGGCCCTGACAGGGTGTGATGGCAGTATGGAGGAGGGGCTATCAGCCTTTCAGGGGTACTGAGGTTGGAGCTGTCCTGTCTTCCTCATTTTGTTTTCCAATTCATCTACATCATTGTTTCCTCTTGGAAGCCAGGACTCTTGGTAACCGGTCATGGGCTTCAGGTGCCATAGCCTGGAGGAGCGAGGGGAGCTGTAGTTTTGGACTCGAAAGAATTTGCATTGGGTCTTCAGAGAGCTAAGACACAGGTCCTAAGTTGAAGTTGGACTTCTCTGTCTTGAGTTCTGCAGCCTTTCCACAGCACTCTGCCTGTCCTAAGCTCTAGGACTCTGTACAAAAAATCACAGAAGTCCAGCATCCACCCGGGGACAGCAACTCAGAGCATCAGCCTGCTGCTGTCCTGGTGCTGCAATCTGTGTGCTTTGGGTCTGGACCTGGGCCTGTCTACCTCACTACTCACTCTCTCCCAGGTTTGGAGGAGGATAGCTTGGCTCTTGCAGGCTCATGATGATCATAGATCACAGCCTGATGTCAAGGCTGAGCCTCAGAGTCCCTGTCTACATCTTTGGGTGCAGCCTTGTCTTCTACCAAGCTGTTGTTCTCTGCATGCACATACCCACCCCCCCCCCACTGGCTGGAGACCCACTTACAGGTTCTGCTTCAGGTCTGTAGGTGGGCTATGGTTTGCAGGTACTCTGGACCCCTCTGTCATGTAGCTCCCCTGTCTCTGCTCCTTCTGCTTGCTCACACCAGACCTTCATGCTTGCTGTTTCCCCTGATCTCTTTTCTTTTCTATTCTCTCTCTCTCTCTCTCTCTCTCTCTCTCTCTCTCTCTCTCTCTCTCTCTCTCTCTCTCTCTCTCTCCCTCCCTCCCTCCCTCTCTCTCTCTCTCTCTCTCTCTCTCTCTCTCTTTCTTTTTGCTTCCAATGGAGACTAAACTCAGGGCTCTGAGCTTTCTAGGAAAGCACTCTCTTCCACTGAGTGAGCCACATACCCAGCCCCTGAGCCATAAATTCACTGGCTAGCTGGTCTCAAGAGTCACATTCATCTTGTGTTAACCTCTCTAATTCTGGGATTACTATGTACCACCATGCTTGGCCCCTATACCTACTTTTTCTTGACAGAAAGTGTCCATCTTTAAATGATTAAATTATTGCCTCTTCAGGGGACTCTAAACTCTATGTGCCTGAGATTGAAGGTGGTCCCTCTGTACTAGCACTTGAAACCAGGTGTCAACTGGCTGGTCCCCTGGCCATCCTCCCACTTCTAGCCCAGACAGGATGAGGTCACTTACCTTTCCAGGTTGTCAGCTTGGATCTAGGAGATAGGTGACAGCAGCGCCTGAGTTTCAAGGACTTGGCAGGATGTCTTCTCCCTGAGAAGAAAAGGAATATAGAGCCTTTTTTAGTGGGCCAGGACCAGCATGGGGCCAGTCTGTATAAGGATGACTTGGGGGAGCTTCTACTCCCAAGATTCAGAGTTTACAAATATTCATTACGTGGTGGTGCACACCTTTAATCCGAGCACTTGGGAGGCAGAGGCAGGTGGATTTCTGAGTTCGAGGCCAGCCTGGTCTACAAAGTGAGTTCCAGGACAACCAGGGCTACACAGAGAAACCCTGTCTCAAAAAAACAAAACAAAACCAAAAACAAACAAACAAACAAAAAAAAGCTCAGCAACGGTAGCACATGTCTTTATCTCTTTAGTTCCAGCACTCAAGAGGCAGAGGAGGTGGATCTGTGAGTTTGAAGCCACCCTGGTCTACAGAGGAAGTTCTAGGATTAGGCAGGATTACACAAAGAAATCCTGTGCTAAAAAAATCAAAACAAACCACCACAACAAAAAAAGAATATTTGTTAAAAAACAAACAACCACCTCCAACGACAACAAAATCAGGATGAGGTTGTCGAGGGGAGGCAAGAGGTAGCCTATGCTGTGTGGCTTTCCAGAGACAAAATAAATCTTGGAGGTCACTGTGCCCTCTGAGTATTTCTTTTCTCATGATGCTTTGAAAACACCTTAGCCCTGTGGAGAAATGTCTTTGTGCTTAGACGTTAATTCTGACTGATAACCCAGATCTGTAGTCTAAGAAAAACATCCTAAATCCAGGAAACATCGTAGTGTTACACAAAGCTTTTGCGACTGCATACTTAATATAGTGTGTGTGTGTATGTATGTATGTATGTGTGTGAGCACATGAATTCATGAATGAACACTCATAGGATGTCAAGTTGTGCACATACATATCTGTTGAGGAATGCTATACCCTGATGCTGCAGGATACAATCCTAAATGGGGGGAAAGGTTTAAGGTCAAAGGCACCATACCCATTGGATTTCCACTAGACTCAAATTGGTGACCTTGAAATTGTCCCAATATAAGGCTCTGTTAAATGGCAATGCTGTGGGCTGTGTTGAAGAAACTAGTCATTGTTTTCTTTATAGAAGTTGCATTTTCACTGTAGAAACTTGAGCAACAACAACCAATCAAACAACCAAAACTAAAAGCAAATGCTTTCCGTAACCCAACTACTCAGGGAGGATCCTGTACAGGACTGAAGTCAACCATCACTATTGTGAGTGATTAAGTAATATTGTGAGGGGAGTTTTTTTTTATTTTAATCTTTTATGTTCACTAAGAGTTAAAATCATAAGTATCGATATGAAAAAAGGAAATAGAGGATTAAGTAGGAAAAATACTCCAATACGCAGCTTTTAGAATGAACAAAGGCAGTAGGGGCATGGGGAGGTGACTCAGGCTTGAAGAGCGATTGCTGTTCTTCCAGAGGACCCAAGTCTGGTTCCAAGAACTCAAGTCCAGTGGCTCATAACCACCTGTAACTCCACAGCAGGAAGTCTAGCACCCACTTCTGGCCTTTGAGGGCATCCGCTCACATGTGGCATATCCGCATACAGTCACATCAATAAAATAATGAATCTTAAAGGCAGCAGGTATAAATATTCTTCTCTACAGGGATGAAAAGACCATGTATGTTCCCACACATATATCCCCCTATTGTACATAACTTCATTCCTTCTGCATGTGGAGCATTCTGTGCAGGATTTGAAATCCTCAAGTTTAAATGGCCAATTGTTCATTTACACTGTTACAAATGCAACACTGTATGCAACTTTATATAGTTGTCAGGTCCAAGGGAAACTCCACTCTCCCAAAAGCTGGCACTTGTTTTCCTCAACCAAAGCAGCCATTTCCTTATTACTTTCAGAAGAGACAAATGGCTGTCTGTGGAGCCTGCTAGGACACCAAAGTGCATACAGGCTCCAGGACTTCTCAGGGTAACAACTTCTGGCTCGTCTCAATTCTTCTCATCCTGTCCCTCTAGTCTCAATTTCTCCAAACCACGGGATTCTCTTCCCCAACTTTTCATTCCCACGTAAGCATGACATTTCAGCCATGCGTGCTGTCTATTGTCTTCCTCTCTTGGCCCTCTCCTTCTTGGCTTCCTTAGCCTAAATTCTCTGTCTTCCTCCTCTCTTGCCCTTCCTCTTCCCTTTTTCTCTCACGATCAAGTTCTGTCTGCTGGCTATGTTTAGTGTACTACTTCCTCTCTCTGCTCCAGACTCTTCCAGATGCCTCTGGCTGTACTTACCTTGTATCTACCGTAAGCACCTTCCCTTTTACTGTACCTTGGAACTGCAACGTCTTCCGTTTACACATCTGGTGCCAAAATTCTGTTTACACAGTAGGCCTGTAGCATCTTTGGGAACGGGAGATGCACATAAAAGCTATAAAGTCTGAAGTTCCCAAGCTATTCGTTAGGCACTGTTGTGAACAAAATATCTGCACAATTCACAGGACTGTCTGCTGGAACCTATGCCCCACTAGTTTCTGTTCAAAACCTTCCCAGACCACGGAGTCAATGCCCAGGGGCAGGTTACCTTCTGAGGAGAAAATGCAGAAACAGAGGAGCAGCATGCAGAGCAGACCGGAAAGGGCTAGAAGTCTCATAGTGAAGGAGCCGGAGTCTCACGCCTAGGGAGGAAGCTGTGCCACGAAAGACCTCCCTTTGGCCTCTGAAGACATTTATAAGGTGGCAGAAAGAGGCGTTTCCCCATAGGCAAGGCATCCCAGCCCTAGAAGTCGCATAAGTGCAGAGGGCCCCTCCCAACAGGATAATAAACCAGCTCTTCAAGAAGTCAGGAGGATTAGGTGACTTGCTGCACGTAGTGCTGAATGTCTAGCCCTGGAAGCTGTTCTGTGTTGGCCTCGGTGGTTAGAAAAAGAAACTCTTGTGTAGCGAAAAGGGTTAAAGGTTAACTTTTAGAGTGAGCAATAACTCCACCGAATGCAGATCTTCCTGCCCTCTTGTAAATGTGGCTGGGGAAGGGGCCATAAAAGCAAAGGCAAAGGCTCAGGGGGAGCCAAATGGCCTGGGTTGGAATCCTTTCCCTGACATTTATCAGCAGTGTTATCTTGAACTTGTCATCATTAATTGTCTCTGAGTCTGCTGTCCATCTGTAAAGTGGACACAGAGCGGCCTGAGGACATGTTCCAAGAAGTCATCTGTGCCAAGCTGGGTACTTATGCCATTGTTAAAGTATGTGGGGACTGAAGCTAGTCCTTGGGGAACAACTGTCAAAGTGATTAAATAAAAAGGGTCCTACATGCCAGCCTGAGCCAGGCATGGCATCTGGGAGAATCCCACTGGAGGAGTAAGGGAGTGTTTCCCAGCCACAGGAAGCTAGATCGCTCATCCCTTAGACATGCTCTGGACTGAGATGTGATACTGTGACTGACCTCAGAGACTGCTGTGCAAAGAGAGATGACTGCTACATTACATAGAACCATGCCAAATACCCATAAAAGATAATGTACAGCCAATTGGAGAAGGAAGGAGAGAAGGCTACCCAGAGATGGAGTAGATAAGGTTCGGTAGGACAGTGGGCCAGTATGGTGAGTCAGGTTGTGGTGGACTTCCTGGACCACAGATGAAAAAGGTAGGCCTGGTGTCTTTTGGCCGTGTAGGTAGATGCTGGACACTTAGGGCTCTTTTTTCTCCTAGGAATGGTCTGTGGTCTCTAAGACCACATGGCCAAAGCATAGGGATTGAATGGAAGACAGCTCCCTGTGGGACAGGGCAAGCACAATACTGTCTTTGTTAGGGGTTAACTGCTGGGAATAGACACCATGACCTAAGGCAACCCTTATAAGGACAACATTTAATTGGGACTGGCTTACAGGTTCAGACATTCAGTCTATCATCAAGGCAGGAGCATGACAATGTCCAGGCAGGCATGGTGCAGGGGGAGCTGAGAATACTACATCTTCATCTGAAGACAACTAGGAGATTGACTTCCAGGCAGCTAGGATGAGGGTCTTCAAGCTCACACCCATAGTGGCACACTTACCCCAACAAGGGCACACCTATTCCAACAAAGCCACTCCTCTTAATAGTGGCATTCTCTCTGCCAAGCATATTCAAACCACCACAGTGCCTTAGCAAGTGCCAGCCTCTGGTCTTGAGGGTTAGATGAGTCAGGGAATCTCCAGCCTGTGTGGGATAGATAGTATGTGGGCAATTGCCACACACTCTACTGAGCCTTTGCTCAGCTCTGCTCAAACTCTCAGCTCCTGACATAGCTCTTGTTCTTCTTCCAGACCAAGTTCACAACTATTCCCTCCCAAGCTTTCTCAGCACCTGGTGTGGTTGATGGATAGCTCTCAGACTTCTCTTTCCTCCCAGCAGCAAAGGTCTGGGAGACAAATCCATGAACCCGGAAAGCAAGAGGAGGGTAAGGCAGACACTAGGCCTGTGGCATCATTACAGTTCCGCTGTGAGTGCCACAGAGCTCTGTAATGCCTAGGTTGTGCTAAGAGTCTAAGGCACCCGTCACCTGTGCCCAGGTCAGGCTGTCATTCTGGAGATGGTTGACAATAAGGTGCTAATTCTGAGAGTCGCTGGAGAAAAACCAATTCCATCATTTTGAGCCAAATTTAAAGCAAACTCTATTAAATATTAAGCACTGACCAAGAGATGGACTTTGGTTAGGACCATTCCCCGGGATTTCTCAGCTGAATGGCTCCCGAGACAATTGCAGGGGTTCATAAAGACTGACTTATAGGCCACTGTACTTTCCCATGAGGCTTTGTTATTTTCTAAAAACTACAACTTCCAGCATCCCAAGGAGTTAACTGGTCACTGAGCAGATGGGGCTTACAGCTTACTTTTTGAGTATTACAAAAGCTTGAGCAAGAGGAGGTGAATTAAGAGAGGAAGAACTGGGTACATTACATACACCCATATTGGAACCTAAGGAAGGAGAGATTGAGGAGCTTGCAAATGTTCTTCAGCTGAGAGAGCGCAAGGACCGTGTGTGGGAGGGGTCTCCACAGGAAAGCAGTTGACTCTGACTTAAGAAATATGGAGTGTTGGAAGGTAGGCCAGCCTCCAGGAACTCCCCTCGGAAATCAGAAAGGTTTCTAGAGCCTTCATGTATGTGAAGTTCCTGTGTGAACACACATGGAATTTGAGATTGTCCTTACGGCAGGATGGTAACTGTCCTTTGCCTTGATAGGCTTACAATTCTTGGAATCAAGGAATGGATGGCTGGATCCTAACCTAGCAGATTCCATAGGGTGTCACATTCTACCCAACTCTCCAGGGTCCTGGCAGACAAGTCAGACATCTCTTGCTGCTGGAGACTGGCCCATGGAACGTACTCGTTCCTTGAGGCCCTGTTTGCTGCCTGTTAGAGAAGCAGTTTAGGCTCAGGCCCAAGATGGTTCAGTAAGAAAACCAATGGCCAGGGGACATTTTAACCAGTAGTCTGTGCTTTTTATAGATGTGAAAAAACTTTACAATTAGTTTACCCGAAGAAACTAGTTCCAGTTCCTTGTCTGTAGGACTGAAGGTCATGCCCTACATTCTGCCTGCTAAATTGTTCTTTCCTCTCTAATGCCACCGTAAGAAAAGACACAGCTTTGTTCCAACAGTGGCTGCCCCATCTCTCTCTTGGGCACCAGCCAGCTCTGGAGTTGTTCCTGAGCTCAGATCGCTCAGTGGGTACAGAAAGTAGGGTAGTACTGCCTAGATCTTTTGACCTACTAGGCCAGTCTCCGGTCATTCTCCCGGGATTTCGCAGCGCCCAACCATGGAACTGGAAATAGGCTTTTGACTCCTCGCACAGACTGTTCTTCAGTTCAGGGAAAAGCCACAAGGACACTGTTCAGTTAAGGGTGGTAGGAATCAGCTATCTTGGGGGCTTTTCCTGACACACACACAAGCCAGAATTCTCATATCTGCAGGTTTTGCTGGGGTTTCAGAGGAAGAACATATTTCTATGTTGGGATTCTGTTTCCTTTTTAAATGTTCACAAAAATATATTGAAGTAAATTAAAATAGTTTAGGGAGGGTATATAAGATAAACCCAGAGCACAGCCTCATTCCCAGGGGCAATGGCTGTTCTCGGATTTCCACATTTCCACTTTTTTTTTTTTTAAAGATAACTGTCAACCTCTTATTTTATTTTATTTTTTTTTTAAAGGAAGAAACACCTCTGGCTCTTCAGAATATTCAGAATCTCATGTTGAGCTGAAAGAGGTGAAAGTGAGAAGCATTTTAATGGGCACACCTGTTAATCTTAAACATATGCGGTTTTAGTATGGGGAAAAAAAAAAAAGAAATAACCCAGATTTGAGTGGTTTCCAAAGATGATTTTGAAAACCTGGCAGCCATCCTGAGGAGAAAGTCTTCGGAGACACACCTAAAACAAAGGGGATTTCAAATCAAGGGACGTTTCAAATCAAGTTTGTCATTTCTCAGAGCAGCAGTGAGGAAGAAGCGGTCCAAAGCTTCTCCACCCTACTTGCTCACTTTCTGGCCTGAGTCCCACACCTCAGGCAGTACTTACCTCTTCTTTATAGACCTCATGGTTGATCAGAAATGACTCTCCCTCCGGTGTATTTGGCAAGAGGCAACTAATGGAGGGTGACAGCAGGTCTCAGACCATAGCCTTCCTTTATTGTGACATCACATTCCCTCCCTCACTTGACCCTGGGCAGAATGTAAGAAGTCCTGGCCTGGAAGACATGAGGGTCTCCCCAGTGGAACTACGTTTGCCAGACTCCAAAGCTGTTGTTCTCACCAGAGTTCCAGGGTGTATGCACAGGGGAAGCCCAGCAAGAGGGTTTTAACAGTTCACAGCTAACTCGAGTGGAACTTCCTCAGATTCCTTCATTCTGTCCACATGGTCTTGAGTGCTTGAGGCATTATACTGCTGTGGGCAAGGCTGGTGTGTGCACTGGGGTTCTGGGGATGTTCCCTCAATCCCTGCTCTTGAAGAGGGCCTAGCCTCTGCTCTCACTGCTGTGGTGAAGCCTCCTGCTGGTACCTCCTATCTCCCTGCTGCCAGAGAGTTCTCCCACAGTCTTGGTTGTGGGACTACCCTGTCTTTCCATGGAGGCAGCAGTTGGTATTGGGGTTTCCTCTAATGATAAAGTTCCTGAATATTGTGTTCTCTACCAGCCCACAAAGGCTTGCAGGGAAATTTTTATTTTTTCCTTTCTCTGCTCTTCTATGGGCACTGAAGACTGGTGTTGAAGTGAGGATGCCAGTCTCCATGCTCTTGATGGAAACAGCCCACCTCCATTCGCTGCTTCGAGTTTAGTGGCTTTAGAGTTCACATATGAGCACATATCCCTTTTGTTTCTTTGCCTGCCTTGTTTTGCATTCAACACAATCCTCAGGTTGTTGTTTTTAAGGATTTGCCTTTTCAAAGTTTAGTAGGATTTCGTTGGATGTTCATTTCCCGCTCAGCCACTGATGCTCACTCAGGTTGATTTTCTACCTTGGCTATTGTCAACAGTGCTAGCATGGACATGAGTGTGCAAATATCTTTCAACATTCTGATTCCACTTTCTTAATTTGTATACCCCTAAATAGAATGACTAGCTCTTTCTATTCCAATAACAACCTGTCTCCAAACAGTATCCAAACACTGTGTTAAAAGACATCTGACGCTTCTTTAATAGGAACCTTCTTCTCTTGTGTGATGGTTTGTATACTCTTGGGCCAGGGAGTGGCATCATTTGGAGGATTGGCCTTGTTGGACTGAGTGTGACCTGGTTGGAGTAGGTGTGCCACTGTGGGTGTGGGTTTAAAATCCTCACCCTAGTTGCCTGGAAGTCAGTCTTCCACTAGCAGCCTTTGGATGAAGAGGTAGAACTCTTAGCTCTGCCTGCGCCATGCCTGCCTGGATGCTGCCATGCTCCCACCTTGATGATAATGGACTGAACCTCTGAACCTGTAAGCCAGCCCCAACTAAATGTTGTTTTTATAAAACTTGCCTTGGTCATGGTGTCTGTTCACAGCAGTAAAAACCCAACTAAGACATCTTGCTACACGAGGGATACGCTGCACACACATTTAGGTCTTCAAAGTTATAACAAGACAATACTTGCACATGTCGATTTTGGTAGATGAGAACAAGTAGAGCCCATGTGAGCCTTGGCAGGAAGGAGGGTAGTGACAGAACTGGAGAGGCAAAAGATTCTGCTTAAGACTCAAGAAGAGCAGGAAGGCAGGCTCAGGATGGATCTGGTTGGCATCTACCCTGTCCCTTGCTACTCGGCAGCAGCCTTTCCAGAAGAGGTGTTGCCTTGCTTCCCCAGAACTAGAAGCCCTAAGATAGAATGAAGGCTTGTGTGGTCTTGCGCGCGCTCGACTGGCCAGGAAGAACGACGCTGCAACAGGATCCTTCTGCACACGTTTATTGGGAGAGCTTGATTGTAGAGGCGAAAAGACCTCGAGCCCAGAACTGGTGCTGCTTTTATAGGCCTAGGAGGGGCGTGTCTCACACCCGGATTGGTTATGCACTAAGCCTCATTTGCATGTTCCTCATCTGATTGGCTACTCTCTCTCAGTACCTTACAGAACCTCATTATCATACCTCATTTGCATGTCTCACATCTGATTGGTTATACTCTCAGTAAGTACCTTACAGAACCTCATTATCATACCTCATTTGCATGTCTCACATCTGATTGGTTATACTCTCAGTACCTTACAGAACCTCATTATCATGCCTGGGCCAGGCAGTGTCTTTGCAAAAAACTTTACTGCATATGTACACATTGGTTGTTTGTCCAAACTTATACGTGGTGGCCAGCAGTAGTCAGTGCCACTCTGCAATGGCACATGTGGCTTCCCACAGTGTGGAACTTCTGGAGATGGGCAATCCTGGGGTAAAGTCAACTCAGCTGGAGGAGTAAAGGTTACAGACAAGGCATGCTGGGCCATGGGCGTTTGAAGGCATAAGGTTAGTGGGTCTTTCTGACCCATCTCCCAAGGAGCTTTTCTATCAAGTGTTTCAGTGTTCTTATTCTCCTAATGGACTCCCCATGTTTCTTTCCCATGGTGTATCAGTTAAGGGTGTTGGCTGCCCTTCCAGAGTACTCACAGTTGGCTTCCATATTAACTCCAAAGAGGGCACCGGGCACACCCAGGAGACACATATATACATGCAGGCAGAACACTCATGTACATAAAATACTACCCAGGGGCAATTATAATACACCAAAAAATATCAAACTCTGTTTCATTACCAAATGACTTTCTTTCCTGTCACTCAATTTACTAATGAAAAAAAAAACAACCTTAATTTCTGCAGTTCAGTATTTTTGTTACTTTTGTGCCTATGTGTGTGCACATAAACACACGCATGTACTTATGTGTGAGCTATGCCTGTGTGAGGATGATATTCTCACCTTCGACCATAAGGGTCCTAGGCTTGGGTGCCTTTACCCACCAAGTCATCCTGACAGTCTCCTCCCACCCCCACTTCAGCTTTAGGAAGCATCATTCTACTTACACGATTCAGCTGATTATTCTTAGTTTTTGAGATACCTACAGCGGCATTACTTGACTGCCAGTACAAGACAAAGTAGAGTCCTGAAGACTTTAGTTTGCATAACCACCATACAGAATTTGGTTAGGGTCCTGCAGTGAGCATAGTGGAGCTGAGTTCTTTAAGTAGGTCAACAGTCCCCTCACCCGCTGCCTGTAGAGATGAAGCTAGACTTTCTTGTTTTCAGCAGAGTACCAACACTTCTCAGAACTTGTTAAAACTACTTTCGATAATCCTTTTTATTCTCTGGGTGATCTTGAGTCACTTAAGTGTTACTTCCCATGATCTGTTACTTAAGAATATCTAATGGATACAGCAATTCCCTGAAAGTCATTTATGAGTCACTTGGGCGTGCTGATATCTGGAGTGACTCGAGCTGTTGAAGACCCAGAGTGTTGTCAACACTTCTTAACATTGCTTTCCTCCAGCAAGGTCTCTGCCTTAAGCACGGTGTGGTACAGGCCCAGTGTCTTCTTTCAAAACCAGTAGATCGCTCCTGGTTACTGGCAATCAGTTGTAGTGTTCAGAGTGACATGTCTTTCATTCTTTCTTTCCACAGTGGGTACCGAGATTTCCTTCAAGGACTCTCAAATTTCAGTCTTGAAAAGAGATCAAATTAACCTGTAAAGCCCTTAACTTCCATTCATTATCCAGTCTCTATCACTCTGCATTGCTAAGATCAACCTACTCAATGTGCTTTGACCTGTTCATGCTCTCCTCCAATGCTCTCTGAATCCTCATTGCCTTAAAATAACACACGAGTGGCACATATGAAAGTCAGAAGATAACATGTAGAAGTCTGTTTTCTCCTTCCACTATGTGAATTCCTGAGACCCAACTCAGGTCACCAGGCTTCGTGGCATGTTACCAGCTGAGTCATCTCACTATCCTACATTAAAAATAGGTAAAGGCAATTATGGATGCACAAGTAGCTCTCTCTCTGCAGTAGGATGTAACGCTTTGTTGGTATATGCTCAGGAGTGATACAACTGGGTCATGGTAATTCCATTTCTAGCTTTTGAGAAGCCTCCAGATTGATTTCCAGAGTGGCTCTCCTAGTTTACACTCAAGTGTCCAAAGATTCCCATTACTCAGAGCCAAGAAAGCCTTTGTCATTGATATCCTGATCTTGGCAGTTCTGAATGAGGCCTGATTCACAATAGCTAGGAAATGGCATCAAGATGTCTATCAACTGCTGAATAAGGAAAATAGTTCTCAGTAGTATAGAAAAATTATGAAATGTGCAGGTAAATGAACTAGAAAAAACTTAATAAAGTGGTTCCCCAGAGAAAAACAAAAGCCATATTTTCTCTCTTATGTGGATCCTAACTTTGAATTTTTTTGTTTAACCTGGAGTACATGTGCAAACCAGGAAGCTGGACTTGAGCCATTGGACTGGCTGCCTTAAGGGAGGGGATAGTAACACATAGGTAGACAGGGGCTACTGGGGGAAATGTTCAAGAAAGGAGGGGGCAGGGAAGGAGGAAATATGGTTGGCAAGAAGGCTCCTCAATGTGAAGGTGGCATGGCAGACATATGTGGCTGTATGGAAACCCAGGATTTTCTAATCAAAGGGAAAAAAGCCCCATTAGAGGGGACAGTAGAATTCAGGTTACAGGTAAAGAGGGAGGATAGGATTCTTGGGCATAAGTGAGCATACAGTGAAGTCTGTAAGGAGCATGTAGAGCGAGTTCTAGCCAGAAACTGAAGAAGCCTTATGGAAACCAACAAGTTTGTAACTGAATATATATGAAAGGAGTTTGAACAGTGCTGCTCCCCGTAACAAGCTGAGGATCCTTGAGCTGTTGGTCTGGAATGCCAGGGAGGCACCCCAAACAAGCTGTTGCCATTGCTCTTGGTTGCCCACCAAAACTAGATGGCATAAGACACGAGATGACATTGCACGAGACATACAAAAGCCAACTTTGAAATGGCTAGAATATACAAGTTGGCTGACTTACACAGTGTCAGAAAGTGATGTGCAGGCTGCTCCTCTTCTTTTATGCTGGACCCTGAATGCAACAATACTGAACATGGGCAAGATGTGGCCATTGGAGCAAAGACGGGGAAGAAGGTTTTGAAGGTAACCAAGGGCTTTCTGATTGAATATGAGGCCTGTGCCACGAGAGGGATTTCATACTTGGTACTAAAATCCTAGGTAGATGCTTTTAACTTGGAAGATCATAGACTACAGGGGATAATATTTGCTGTTTTTCTAAAATGTCAAGCTAACTCCCAAATATGTAATACACACAGACTACTGCAGCTTTCAATTTTGATCAGATAAGCTTCTTTTTGCGGTGGGTAGTGGTTAATGCTGATTCAAAAACAAAACAAAAACAAAAAAACCCACTGATTCCAAATGGCTAAAGCATTGAGTGTAACTGAGTGCTCAGCTGTGCACAGGTCATCTATAGCAATCTCCAACTATCCAAGGCTCAGGGAACTTCACAGGCTGCGCAAAGAAATGCCGGACAAAGTGCTGTGGACACGGCTAGTATATGCATCAACTCATAGCATGTGATTACCTGCACAAGATCCAACCAGTCAAAATTCCAGTATAAATGGAGGGACTTCTGAGGTCCCACCCTCCTAGAAGTTGTTGGTAGCCCAGGGTAGCTAAGGGAGAGTCCACTCTCCACCAGGGACATGGTTGTTGCTGAGTTACTCATGCCTCTGTGGGTGGTCACATAACCACATACACATGTGCAGCAGCAACTGAACTCTGAGTTATTAGTAACTATAAAGGGGACCAAGTGAGAGTACACAAAGGTGTGGGGCACTAGGAAGAATGAATGGCTAGTTATGACAAATGTGTAAAACTTTCCAAGATTGAACAAACAAAAAAGAATCCCCAAGCACAGAACAAAGGTGTTTGCCACTGATTGAAGAAACTGAATGTATATACCACTTTGACATTTGCATGCCTACAGGACTTGCCAAATGAACTGCAAAAACAAAACCCTTCTTTGCCTATGATATCAAATGATCAAATACTTCCAGTCTTGCCTAAAAAACTATCGTTTTGCGTGTGAACTTTATTCTGCGAGGGAAATAAAATCACACGCTCACCCAGTATATGTAATCAAGATTTAAGAAACCAGGTTTTCCCATTATCGTTTCAGAACCACTACCCAACTAAGTACATTTTATATAACTCATTTTATAGTCTTTATTGTTCCAGCAATGACGCTAGACACTGTAAAATACTACCATTAAAATAAAGCAACAGCCCACAGCAGGCAAACTGGCTCAGTGGGTAAAAGGTGCTTGCTACTCTGAGCTCAACAATCTGAGCTGAAAACTTGAGATCCATTGGTGGGAAGTTGTCCCCCAGGATACCATGACATGTGTGTACCCACAAATGTAAAAGAAGCCTCGATTTTATTAATTTCTACCCAACACCACTGTTGAAATCATACTTGTTTTATAACTATACAAAAATGAATGATTAAATGTTGGGTTTTAAACTGTTACTGAAAACAATAGGTCTTTTAAGTTTTCAATTTGACAGTGAAACTTTATGGAGACTAAAGACAGAAATTAGACACTTAGAGTTTTTTTTACTGCAGGGGAAAACAAAAACAAAAACCGAACAGCAACAGCTAAAATTCACACAATGCCCAGTCATGTCTGCATTCACTCCACAGGAGGATGTTGTCTCCATCTTACAGGTGAGGGAAGGTTAGGTCATTTGTCTAGGATCATATAAGAATCAGTCAAGATGCAAATGGAGGCCGGCCATCTAGTCACTGGTCTCCTGTCTTAGCAGACTGCAGGAATGCAGGCACAGGAAAAGCTCAAGCTGCTTTCGTATCCGAGACTCTGCTGAGATGGACTGGACGTATCAGGGAGAAAAAAGTACAGCAATAGCCACTTAGCTGAAACTTTTATTTCAGAAATTAGCATTCAGTGTACTTTAAAGTGATTAAAAGAATTACTTATGGATTACTGTAATAAATACTTCTCAAAAATAGTTATTTTGTAAATACATACAGACTTCAATGAAGAACCCCTCACCACAAACAAGTGATCTGTATTAAAATCTTATGTCACAAGGAAGCTGAGCACCTCCCCATTCCAGTTTTCATTCAAATACTTCCCAAGGTCAACTAAGTTTGCTTTGTTCATGCTTAAGCTGAGAGGGAACGGAGGAAGCCAACAGTTTTAGAAGAAAAACCAATCCTAATCTTAGCATAAGCCACAAAGAGGCTTTTCTGACAGCTGTCAAAGCTGTGATGAGAAAGCAAGCATGCTTTCAATTAGACACTGAGAAAAATATCAAAATAAAACAAAACCAAAAACCAAAACCTAAATCCTGTCCAACTGCATATACACCACACATCTGACAGCAAAGGAGTCTTGAGCTTTGGAGTAGTACATCATACCGAGCATAGCGGGTAGTGTTTGTTGTTGTTTGTTTGCTTGTATTAGAGACAGGTCCTTGTCTGGCTTGGAACTCACTTTGTAGACCTGGCTGGCCTTGAATTTAGAGATCTGCTTGCCTCTGCCTCCCAGATGATGGGACTAAAGGTGTGCGCCACCACCAACCTGCTTGTTCTAAAGACTTCATAGTAAAACACAGACATAATTCCAGCAGAGATTCTCTGTATGGTTAACACTCTGGACTGTCCTGACAATGAGCAGTCAACCTCAAGGACATTAAGAGCACAGAAGAAACATCCGTGTCTTTGTTAACCCCACATTTGGTGGTCCCTTGTTCCACATCTCTGATGTCTTTCACTGGCTCACCACAATCAGTGTTGTCCTGGGCATTCAAACTGACTGCAGGTGCCTTTTATCTCTCTGACCTCTATACAAAAACTTGTCACTCATGATGCCACTGAAATATTCTGCAGGCTTCCACAATATGAAGACACGCAAATTTGCTAAATTTTACTTATCCAATACATAAAACAATACTTGAAATCTTCTAAAATATATTTGTTCACACATTCATCAAAGCAGTTTTAAAGTATGAAAGCATAAGAGATGAAAATATATTTGGAAGACATCTATTGCATTTATTTTCTAAAAGAAAAGGCATGCCTGAAGGGTCGCATTACTGCACATTTTAAACATGGTGACAGGCTATCTTCTAAACCTCAAGGAATTCTGCTGATGCAAACTGTAATGACTATCTGCTCCTATTAAACAAGCAAGACATCAGTGAGCGGAGACATCACAAGCGGTTACTTCATTTCTTTCTGTTGCTTCCAGTTGCTAGCATAGTTGCAACTCGCATAAATATATTTAATGTATCCATGTAGATTGTCAACATCCTAGAAAAAATATTACAGATAGATATGATTCTAATAATAATGACAATATAGTTATATAGTTATATAGTTCAATATAAAGGAAAAACACTCGTTATTCCTATTGTTAGTTATTAAATGGAAATTAAAAATACAATGTTTAAGGTTAGTTAAAGTCCTAAACTAGATAACATTCAGACTTCCTTCTTGTAGAACCAATCACCTTTTAGATATGGACACAATTTTTAAAGGACTATCTGTTCTCTGACATCCTGCTGTGACTATCAAACCTGGGTGTCAGACAATGGAATAACCAAAAAAGTTCAAAGAAACACACCTTTAAAAAACTTGCAAACACAGTCTGGCATTTTCAAGTAGGATAAATATACCCACTTTACCCCCTTTAAGAAAGCTGCTACAAAACTACAAGTGTTATATTAACATTTAAAAAAGCGATTACATTATTTTTAGGTAAAGGAAAACGTTACTAAAAATGTGAGAGACACTCTGAAACTCTAGGCAGAATCCAAGAAAAAAGAAAGAACACTATTTTATATTATTGAATGTCAACACGAGTTGAGTCCGTCTAAAACACGCACAAGGAGAAGTGTCTTCAGGGCTGTTTTCCTTCCTTACACATTCCAGTTAATTATGTGCATTCCAACAGGTCGGACACGTAACTGACCCCTAAATGCTCTAGTCAGCTGCATTGTACTCAGTTTTCTACTGTCTACTCCAACAGAAGTAGCAAGATTTGACCTGCTGGAGGGACACCCAGTACTAGTCCTATTTGCTTATTTGGAAGTATGGTATTCAAAGATATAATTACAATGTAATTTGGAATGACATTATACTAGAATATGTCTGGTGGCCTTATTAAAAGACAGATATACAACATAGGGAGTGTCAGGAGCCATAATGGGACAAGCTAATAACTAGCAGGTGATCATCCTGAAGTGGCCTGCCTTGGATTATATAACCTGCAACTGGTGAGCTCTCATTAAGCAAGGCTGTGAGGGACTCATTTCAGGAAAGATTCCTGCTATCAATATGCTTTTCCTGTTATTATTACACACATATAACTGTCACTTAGTAGCACATCCCTTTGGAGCAGGTCTCTGCAGATCCACAGAGATGTGCTGTCTTGTAGTGATGCTATAGAGACAAATAGATGACTTAAATCTTAATGATGATCCTATAAGAATTCCTAAAATTCTATCTGTGATTATTAAGCTTTTTTATAATGGGACTTCTATTAGGTCCTTTTCTGATAGTCAAAGCTGCAATGAGAACTCTGCCAGTCTCTCAAGTGTCACCAGTTAGCTGCTCTTAGATGGTAACCAGACTTTCTCATACTCAGAGCACATTCCAAGAGGTTGTAAAACAATTAACCAAAGGTCATACAAAGGGAAATAATGGTTTATTATAGATGCTAGGACAGAAGATAAAATATTGACTGGGTTTATCTATGCCAAACTTCTCTTAACTTAGTTATAGTTTTAAACCTTTGGTGAATCTGTGGAGCTGAGACAAGTGATGAATCACTCCTAATGGATACGCATGTAAATATTCTCTGCTGTAAACTTCTATTTCAATTTATGATTTGATTTTCTGTGTGAATTTTGATGAACATTTTAACACGTGATCATGTATTCTGAATGATGTTTAAGAGCTGAGGACAAAGAGAAGAGTCAGAGCTGAGGGGCTGGGGTGAGAGGAACGGAGGTGAGAAGAACTGAGCTGAGAGAGCAACTGAGCTGAGGAGTTTTTAGACAGAACACTTTTTAGATTAGAAGGAGAATGCAGAGTGGAGTAACTTAGAAATTATAGGTAACATAAAATACTAAGAGAGCAATGTGCAGAATGCAGAGAGAAAGAGAAAAAAGATGATGTTGCAGAGAGAAGCAGGCAGGCTTCTCCTTAACCATAAGGCAGGTTTAGTCTTACTAAAAAGAAACAAAGCTTGTTTTCTTACAAGCATGGGTTTGATTCATTTAGCATTAAAAAGGTAGAAGCCTTTTCTTTCTCTATGTAATAAAGATTGGAGCGCATTTTTCATCCAAAATGAGTGAGTTCTTTCTGCACCAGTGCTTGGTCTTTTGCTCCATGTGTCTGTGGCAGTATGTAATTGTGAGAATGAATACGTGTGTGTTTGTGTGTAATTGTGAGAATGCATGCAAGCTGGGCCCAACTGGGTTTGAATGAAAATGAATAAATGAGCATGAATGAAGCTGAATATGAATTTATGTGACATTATGCATATTTGTTTATGTAAAAGTTTTTCCTTCTGCGAGTGTTATTCTCTTCTCCTGGTTCAATAGAAGTTTATTGCTCCAAACTTCCCTCTAGCCTGACAAGCAAGAGGCATCTGGGCAATAGGGAAAAGGCTCTAGCAATTAATCCTTTACTTAATCTCTTGCTGTTTTAGGATGGGGTACTAAGTGCCTGAGACTGCAGTTTCTGGCCTCAGAGAAACACAGAAGGCAGGTCAGCTACAACAGCATAGTAACTTAGACTTAGATAAGTAAACTTTTTATTATATAGCAACCTTAAATTTCTTGTAAGACAAAGTCTTACCCCAGAAACTCGTAAGACAAAGTCTTACCCTCCGCCTACCCTCTTCCCCCTCTGCAGCCTCAAGAAGAACTGACAAGAAAGAAGAAACACCACATGCTGGGGCTGGACCCTGGCAAGGAAGAATGGCAGATGAAGGTCGAGGTGGCTATCTACTAGCCAAGGATCACCAGCACTCATAAGCAGCTGAGAGACAGAGGACAGATTCTCTCTCAGAGCCTTCAGAGCTCCCCATCCTGCCTAATACTCTAGCCTCAGAAACTGAAGAGAATAAATTCTAAGCCACCTGTCTTATGCTACTGTGTTATGGTGGTACCCTGTGAAACTAATACACACAATACAAAACACCATGGAACACAGTAGTAACAATAAGGATTACTTACGAATTGATGGGATCATACTTTTGAGCTCCATACATGGGTGTTATTTCTGCACGTTTGATTACTTTCTGAGTATCATACAGAAGGAACATGCTGAAAAGAACTAATCCACCATACATTGCCACTGAGTACAGAGTGGCACCAGCCACAGAGGTAGGGGGAAGAAACATAGACCCTGAAACAAGAAAAAAATTACATATATATATATATATACATACACACACACATATATATATTTTATAAAAAGGAATCTCCTGGGCTAGAGAGATGGCTCAGCGGTTAAAAGCACTGACTATTCTTCCAGACGTTCTGAGTTCAATTCCCAGCAACCATATGGTGGCTCACAACAATTTGTAATGGGAGCCGATGTCTTCTTCTGGTGTGCCTGAAGACAGTTACAGTGTGCTATTCTACATAAAATAAATAATCTTAAAAAAAAATTCTCCTACAACTGGATTTATAGTTTCCATTATTTAAGGCTACCTTTGTATTTCTTGACATTTGAGTAGGTACTTATACATTTTATGGGTAGTCATTTCTCCAATGGGTTACTTGTGAACATTAGAGCAATTTCCAAGTCAGCTTGATCATTTCCAAGTAATTTAATAAAAAGAATAGTTAACTATAAGCCAAGATTTTATGATGCATTGAAATAATCAAACCCCAATCAAATCTTTTAAATAGCTTTAAAAACTAAATCTTAATTCTTCAGAGTACCTGAACCCTTTAAGGCATAGCAGCTTACCCAGAGAAGACGCAAAGACAAGACCCAGGCCCACTCCCAGGGGTGCTCCCATGTTCAGAAACTTCTCACTAGGCGCACACATGGCCACAGTAGAGAGGCCTCCCACAATACCAGCGGTGTACCATGCGGCTCTCAGGAGAAGAGGCCCCCCTAAGATCGTCAGAGGAGCCACAACTGCACCCATCACACCTGGGGAGACAACAAAGTCTTATTGAATATCTACTAAATGATCATCAAGGAGAAGATCTCACTGTGAAGGTGATCCTTATGCTAAGCAATGTAAACACAACAAATTTTACATTTAGGTAGTTCTATATTACCATCTAAATTATACAATTAATATATATGACTATACAAACTCTCTACCACATCAATACTGGGTCACAATTCCAACAGTAGCCTGCATTTTTAGTAAGTTTGTAAAAGTTACTAAAGGCCACTATTTTGATCTTAGACCACTACTGGATTTCACAATTATTAAGACAGAACTCACACAAAGCAGACAGCTGAAGGTCAGACCTGCTGCTCAAAGGGAAGAACTGAAAGGGAAGTGTGTGGTGGAACTGAAATGTAGACAGGCAGACACTGAATTTGCCTCACCTAATAAGGAACACAGCTCTTTTCAACCTTTAAGAAGAAAGCTCAGTTGTCAGGATTTACAAAAATCTTCCTTACGGATTACAGGGTAGGCAGGCATAGTGGTACCTGTCTTTAATCACAGCACTAGGAAAGCAGAAGCAGGCGGATCTCTTTGAGTTGGAGGCCAGCCTGTTCTACATAGTGAGCTCCAGGACAGCCAGAGCTACATAGTGAGACCCTGTCTTGAAAAAACAAAACAGCAAAATATTACAGTGGCATATTATTTCCAATTACCAAACATCAACAAAATCTCCCCAACTGGACGATCCTACATTACAAAATTATTTCAACAGAGGAATAATGTAAAGTTGTTCCTTTAGTTTTCATGATGCCAGGAATCAGGCGATAAGTGTGTGCAGCAAGCCTAATAGCACTGAGCTACATACCCTGCACCTGTCTTTTGGGAGAGGGTCCAGTGTTACTAGGCTGTCTTTAATTTCCCTGACTCATCCTTGTAAGTAGCTATAACTAGAGGCCTATACTACCAGACCTGGCTCTTGTTTTAAGTTACTGCTGTAAAAGCATTTGTGCATAGAGTGTATGGAGAAATACATGTAATGCTGTGGAGGTCAGAGGACAGCGCTGTAGGGCTACTTCTCTTCTATCTTTATGTGGGGACCCCACCAGGGGTTGAACACAGGTCGCCAGGCTTGCACAGCAAATGCCTTTATCTGCTGAGCTACCTTGCTGGCATCTCAGCTCTTTTCTTATACATAGTTTATCTCACAGCATAACCTCAGAGCTATCTTCATACCAACCTTCAATACCAATACTTTTAAAGTGAAGGCCTGGCAATAATGTACCAGCAGTGACTGTATGAAATTGTGTTTTCCAAAAATGAGGTTTAGTAAGTCATTTAAAACTGAAGAGCCACTCAAAAAGGCCACTATTTAAAAGTCTGCTGTGTCAAGAGACTAACACAGGAAGGTAGGAAGATGCAGGGCAGTCTGGCATACCTCAAAAACTGAAAAGGAAAATAAGTCAGACAAATAACAGGAAAGTGAATAATATACAAGACAATTTAATAAGAATTTAACAGAACATACCAGAATGCAGCATCCAAGCCAGATGCTTTGGGCCTGGGCTCTGCTCATATGATATTGAGTGTACAAGCATTCCAGCTCCAATCATGGCTGCAAAGGTCGCACCAATTGTCTGGAAGACACACATAAGAGAAACAGATCCTTAAATGAGAGGACCACACATTCAAGTACAGCTAATCACTTTGAAGAATACTAAACTGAATCCCGTGAGTTTATCCAGCACAGTTTGGCTTCTGTTTCTAGATCCTTTCAGCATTGACTACATTAGCAAGAGCGCCCTCTACTGCCACAGACACATCATTTCCAACCTGACAGGAAAATAAAACAGCTGGGTTTTATGGAAGACAAAAACCAAAACAAACTGATGCTGAAAAACATAAAGGATTCTACCTCACTGTTTTCTAATGGAGAAACAATGACTAAAAACTGCTTCCCACACCGTTTGTTCATAGAAATTCCTAGTTGTATATCTCAATTGTATATTTTTCTTTCAAGATCCTAGTATTTTGCTTTTTATCTTTCTACATTCTACATTAGTGATACTGAATGGGTAGGATTAGAAAAATACTCCCAAACCTCACACTTCCTTAACTGTATCCACTGTGCTTCTAAGAAGTCACTGTGGGGCTAGAGAGATGGCTCAGTGCTTAAGAGTACTGAGAGAGTACTGAGAGAGTACGTCAGCCAGGAGGGCTCAGTGCCAGGTGGGAACTGAGAGATGTAGGGAGAACCTGGTGGTCTGGTCTATTTTGATATGTTAAATAGACACCTCAGCCATTTGTTCCAGGTTTGAGACCTAACATCTTGAAGTGCCATTAGGATGGGACAGATCTGTCACTATTGCGCAAAGAGCCTACCCGAAAAGCTCCTGCAATAAGTCATTCGGTCAGGTAGAAAGGAAGGGTATGAATGTGTCTCTGCGCATTTATGATATGTATATACAGTAATGGCTTGCATGTGGAGGTGAGAGCACAGCTTTATGAAAACTGGTTCTCTTCTTCCTGTTGTGGATTCTGAGATGAACACAAGACCTCAGGTTTGCATTTGGAGCTCAGTTAGAAATTTATCTGCTGACCTATCTCACTGCTCTGCCAGGATGTTTTTTGTTTGTTGGTTTGATTTATTTTTCTTTTGTTTGTTTTATGTTTATTTAGTTGGTTGGTTTTTGAGAACAAGGTCTTCTATCAACCCTCACTGTCAAAGAACTCAGTTTGTAGCAAGGCTGGCAGTAGTTTTCTTGAGTCAAGTTCCTGGATATCCTAGAACATAGTATGTAGATCACAAAGACCTTGAATTTAGAGATCCATCTGCCTTTGTCTTCCAACTCCTAGAATTAAAAGTGTGCCCCACAACGAATTCTCTTTTAAAAAAATATTATTTATTTATTTTTATTTATATGAGTACACTATAGCTGTCTTGAGACACATACCAGTAGAGTGTTTAGGATCTCATTACTAATGGTTGTGAGCCACCATGTGGTTGCTGGGAATAGAACTCAGGACCTTCAGAAGAGCAGTCAGTGCTCTTACCTCCTGAGCTATCTCCCCAGCACCCCATGATTCTTGTCTTAAGAGTTCAAGGCACAGGAAATATGATTCCAAACTCATAGTTCTGGGTTCCCAACTACAGGAAACAAGTGTTTGATTTCCATCTCGTGCCTTGCTCACAATCACTGCAGCACACATTAGACTGACTGTTCTGATCAGTCATTTTGACGCGCAGAGGCATGGCACAGCTGGTGCACCTGCTTATGAGTCTCTCTCTCACATTCGTTCTTAACACTCAACAGAACCACATTTTCCCCAGCCACCCCACTCTCTACAAGTGCTCTCTGTTTATGTACTTTGCCTCAGCTTGGAAATGAAAGATACCCTTTCTAACCACAACCTCTCACCCTTTAGACCTCACAAGCCTTGGCATTTCCCTCAAATGGACTATAAAGCACTTTTCCCATTCGGTCTGCCTAGCTCTTCTCCTTTGCTCAGCTGCTTGGTCAGCCTGGACTGACTCTGTCCTCTTTTGCAATCAAACATGTTAGCCAGCACCAACCCTGAAGAACCAAGTCTCCTCCACAGAACTGCCCTGATGCTCCAAGGCAGTTTTTCAAGCTGACTTTCTACTTCATTTTCAAATGTCTATTTCTTACTGCACATACTACACAGTGCACTCTGGATCTCCACCAGAGCAGCACAACCCGCATCTGAAATCATACAATGCTAGTTAGTGGTAAAGAGCTGGCCTAGAATGCTCACAGTCAGTCATCTATTGGATGGAACACAGGGCCCCCAATGGAGAAGCTAGAGAAAGCACCCAAGGAGCTGAAGGGGTCTGCAATCCTATAGGTGGAACAACAATATGAACTAGCCAGTACCCCCAGAGCTCGTGTCTCTAGCTGCATATGTAGCAGAAGATGGCCTAGTCGGCTATCCTTGGAAAGAGAGGCCCATTGGTCTTGCAAACTTTATATGCCTCAGTATGGGGGAACAGCAGGGCCAAGAAGTGGGAGTAGGTGGGTAGGGGAGCAGGGCAGGGGGAGGGTATAGGGGACTTTTGGGACAGCATTTGAAATGTAAATAAAGAAAATAATATAATAATAATGATAAAAGAGCTGGCCTAGAATGCACTGAGCTACATAGGTTCAGTTCTTGATAGAGGGAAGAAAAATATATTGCTAAATATATTATAAGAAAGGAAGAGGCCATTAAATGGAAGAACACTGCATCATTTTTAAGTACATGTTTCAATAGGATTATGAGTTGGAAACTGAACTTAGAGGGACTCTTCCTAATTAGCAGCAGATAGAAAACAACTTCTATTTTGTACCCACTTGCTGAAAAATAAAGTAAATGCAAAATCACCTTGCAGATCAGTGTGCAATTCCTGTCCCCAAAGCCCAAGCTTTCTGCACTGTTACAAGAAATTAATATAGTGCTGCTGAAATATACTAATGACCCTATTTAAGAAATCTTTTGATCTTCATACAAAAAAGCAACTAAAGCAACCAAACATCCAGGATCACCTTCCCCACAAAGACAGCAAGTAGCTAACTTACCACCCAAGAGCCTGTCATCATGAAGTTCATGAGAGCAGGTGTTCTGGCTACTGCCAAGGCAGACAAAGCTGTTAAACCAATACTTCCTGCTAAGTACATGTAAGTAGAATGAATTCTATCCTTTACATACTGAGGCCAAATTCTGCAAGAAATGTGACAAGGTTAGTTCACAGAAGTATGGGTATAATTTCTGATTAAATCATTCATTAGATACAAAAGGCTCTGGGATAAATCACTTTAATGGTTTCAACCTTATTTACGATGGCAATAGTAATTAATGGTGGTGGTAGTGGTGATGGTGATGATGGGCATCTCTATGTAGTCCTGCCTGGACTCTACCGCCCAAGTGCTGGGATTAAAGGCATGCATTACCATGCTCGTCTATGACGGAAATAAGTATGGACTTCTTAGAGCTGTTGAAGATTAAATGACATAAACCATACATTACATATAAAAACACATAAAACTAGGGGCTAGAGAGATGGCTCTGCAGTTAAGAGCCCTGGCTGCTCTTTCAGAGGTCCTGAGTTCAATTCCCAGCAACCACATGGCGGCTAATAACCATCTGTAATGGGATCAATGCCCTCTTCTGGCACATGGGTGTATATGAGATAGAGTACTCATAAAATAAAAATTAAAAAAAAAAAAAAAACCACATAAAAACCAAAACACATAAAAACCAATACATTTTCTTCTTGTCTGAATATATAACCTTGGTAAAAGATTCTTATTTAGGCTTAAATAAATCTATGACTAATGAACAAGAGACTGTATACATTCTTGCATATTTACAAATGAAAACCAGACAATGCATTCCAAAAGTGACTAGAGACGGAATGGGAAGGAAACAGGAGCGTTTATTTGAAGGAAAGGTTTTGGTTGTTTGGGAACACTTTACTTACACAGCCTTTTCGATAGCTCCAATCTCATTAGACATTCCCAAGCCATAGTAGCAGAGCGCTCCAAGACCAACAGCTGCTCCTCCAGCAACAAACCACCTTCCCATTTGATCGACTGCAAGCACAGCAAGAAACACAGGCTAGAATCAGCACAATTCAAGTAAATTAAAGTGCTGGGGTAATGAGTCAAAATAGTCAGGAGGGGAACAAATTATAACTATTTCTTCATGGTAGTCACCTTGGGGATACAGATAGTTCTCAACCTGAGCAGACCAGAAGGACACTTCCGAAACAAATGTACAACAGTCACTACAAAGAACAAAGGAGCAGTTTGATAAAGAGGTCCACACAACTGTTAAAGCACTTGGGAGACTCAGCAAAAGATCATGAGTTTCAGCCTGGCAACTGGATTTACACAGCAAGAACATATCTCGGATGAATAAATACTCAACAAACAGTAAAGAAAAGGAAAAATGCGAGAGAAATGGCATCAGTCATTCCATATTGTGCCTAAGGTATTAACCCAGGTGAAGCTTTATGTGACTCTAGAGAACCAACAAACAAAAACACTACTGTTTATGTACCAACAAAGGGGCAGATAGTCTTGCTTTAAAATATTGAAAATGAGCTGGGCAGTGGTGGCGCACGCCTTTAATCCCAGCACATGGGAGGCAGAGGCAGGAGGATTTCTGAGTTCGAGGCCAGCCTGGTCTACAGAGTGAGTTCCAGGACAGCCAGCGCTACACAGAGAAACCCTGGTCTCGGAATATAAATCAATCAATAAATAAATAAAAATAAAAATGAAAATGTATCAACTCTACTGAGGCAGGTGCTCATAAAGACCACACCTTACTCTCTTCAACTTAAATTTGTTCATTAAAAATGTTACTGGAAAATCTTGATTTCTTCTCTGTGGTCAAGACTTTTATCAAAAAGCAATGCTTTTCATGATACTGATAGGGTTCTCCTCAGTATATAATACAGTGACACTTCGAAAACTATTAAGTACAGTGCTTCTGTTTAAATAGTGTAGGCAAGATTAGCAACCTGGCAGTCTGGTTTCAGAATCTTCAAAGTTAAAATCCAAACTATGAATCAAAATGGCTTCATTAAGGTAATACCCTCCAAGGGGCTGCAGATATGGCTCTGTAGTTAAGAGCCCTTTGCAACTCTTTCAGTTCCGTTCCCAGCATTTACTTCAGATGGCATACAATCACCTATAACCCTAGTCCCAGGTGATTAGATACCTTCTTCTAGCCTCTGTTGGCCTCAGCACACACCTGGCACAGTCACACAGACATACACATGACTAAATAGAAATTGACATTCACAAACATGTGCTTGAATGAAGATTCTAAATAACTTGAAATAAACTCCCTAAACAGGCTCTACCATTTTAGATAATAGGATGATAATAAATTTGGTTTTTCTAAAACCAGTAAATCTTAATATAACCAGGAACCATGAAACCCAATGCAAAGCACCAATCTCTTTTGGGTTATTGGATCCCCAAAAACAGAAGTACGACTTTTCTTGCAGAAAATACATATATACATGTTTGAATGTATTTTCAGGAGGCTGTTTGTGGACTAAACACATGCACAGGCTTCACATTAAATACTTAACTTCCACCTACTTTTAAAGATTTTTTCCATTGATGGTTCCAAGGCTGCCTCTTTCAGTTCTTGTCCAGTTTTCCCACGGTGAGTCCTAATTCTTGTCTTGGTAGCATATTCCTGACATAGACAAAAAAAGACATATCACCCAGAGCTACAATAAAACATAGGATCTTTTTAAACTAATGTAGTATGGACATAAAAGTTATCTAATATATTAGATATGGGAAAGGTGCAGGACCCCTCTTAAAGCATTTGTGATAAGGAGGGACTGGAATGATGTGAAGTGGCAAGGACAAAGCTCACTGGAAACTTTACTGTCACTTTAGAAAAATCACTGTTACAGTAACTAACTAAAGAGTAAGCTACTCCCAAGCAGTGAAACTCACAGAACAGCCCACTAATCAACCACCATTACCACCAAATTCTAAAACAGAAAATCTGAATGGGGCGGAAATCCATACTGGAAAAGCATGCTTTACCCTGCTGGGTGTTACGAGCCATTGGTTCTTTGTGATGGAATTCTTCACAAGTGGAGAGGCCTTGGTGATGAAAGTGGGCTGGAAAACCCTGGAAGGTAGTGTCCGGAGACACACAAGCCTTGCAGCCAACATGGTGGGCGATACACCGGTTTACTAAGCAGATCTGAAATGCTAGTTAGAAAGGTAGAGGGGGGAAAAATTTAGTTAATTAAGAAGGAAACATAGTAGCCAAAATCAGAAGAAACTTAATTTAAATAGAAGAAAAAAATCAGAACAGTGGCCTCATTAATTTTTAATGCTGTATCCTTCCCTTGTTCCTTCTGACTCAACAAATCTAGTTTAGAATGGGCAGCCAATGATATAAATCCAAGTTTGACCAGATATATGTAATACAGAATCAATGTTATTATGTTGACACAATCACAGATTTTACAAACATAGCTTGGCCTGATATTTACTCCATCATTCAATGAGTAAAAGTAAAAGAATCTGTGTGACATTTCAGCACAAGAAAAACATCATCCAGAGAAAAGATAACTAAACCACTCGAGACTAAAAACCATGAACAAAAGCCAGGCATGCAAATGTCTACCAAGTAGGTCAGATGTTACTTCCCTTTAAGATACGACAGATACATTCAAATTAAATTATTCCACTACATAACATTCAATCAAAATAAACAAAATTGCCCTGCTAGGTTTCCCTGTTAAAACACCTTCTGGTATTCTTAATAGGGTAACCCCTGCCCCCAACATTCTAAAATTGAATTGTCTCAGTTCCAGTTAGACTATATCGATAAATAGTTAAGTACACGCCTTTCTGCGATGCTAAAGGCACATTTCTGGTCAATGAGTTGTGATGAATTTTAGGCAAGTGATTTGTATTTCCGCTTTCTCCCCATTTGTAAAATATTTAAATACAAGAAAACTTGGCCAAAATGGGACTTTGAAATCGCCCATGAATTACCCTAAAACTATAGGAATGTAAAGAAGTTTTAACTAGCACCTCCAAAGTTAAGAATTTCCGGAACTACGAAGTGCACACAGCTCTAGGCATCTGACCTTGCGGAAAAAACCCGGAGCCCTTTTGGTACTTTCATGCCATTACATCATCTCAACCTATGGCTTCAGCTTACTGACCCGAACAGAGCCTACCTAGTCTGCGTGGCCTTATGTCGTGGAACAGCCAAGAGGGTTATCTGCCATATATTTAAGTGCAGATTCTGGACGTCTGAAACCGGCTCCTGGGCTGGGTCTCTACGAACTAGTGGCGACCCTTCCTAACGCTTCCTTGAGCTTGAGTGTTCGGATGCGCCCGGTCCTCCCCTCTCACCGCTAGCCCGCTGCCTCCGCGTCCACGCACCACCCCCACGGCACCCGATCGCCGACAGCTAGGGCCCCCGCGCGGGTCCCCGAGCGGCTGACTCAGCATCCCTCTGCCCAGGGAGATGAAGAGCGAGGACGAGCCCGGCCTTCCCGCCCCGCCCGTAGCAGCCAGCCCAGATCCCGCTGTGCCGACGCCCGTCACAAGGACTGGAATTCTCAGGCCTCGCGAGGCAGTACCTCAGCTCCGGTCACCTCTACCACGGGGCTCCCTTCCGGGTCACCGAAACTCAGAGTGTGCGACCTCCCTCTGCCCGCTCCTCCGCAACCGCGCGACTCACAGCGTCACGCAATATCCGGACAAAAGGTAAATAGTACAAGCAGCCAATCGAGAGCAGGCTTCTAACGGAAGGGCGGGCGCAGTGGCGAAGGCGGGGCTTGGTTTGGAGACCGGACCAATGGAAGTTTGTGTTTCGAAAACGTCACAGTCAGCGTCCTTTCTGGGTCCGAGTAAGGAAGCCGACACTGGCAAACGCTTTGGGCATCTGCGTTGTGCGTTGTGCGCACTCGCTGCCAATAGGTGTGGGGGCGAAAAAGGGAGTTGGACTGGTTGGCAGCGCACTCCTTAAGTCCCACTTTTTGGGGAGGCAGGTAGATCGCTGTGAGCTCTAGGCCAGCTTAGAATTACTTTTGTTATTGGATTTAGGTTTAACAATGAATTTTCACATTTAAATTGGATTTTGTTCTATTTAAGAGTCATTCTTAAAACACGTTTTACGCCGAGAGTAATTAGTTTGGGTTAATCGTCTAGTCGCGTTGGCTGGCACGAAATTAACTAACCCTTAGAGGTATAATTTAGTCAGACTTTCGTTAACTGCTTAATTTTTATCACTGCTGGGGCTGTGGCTAGGCAGGGTGTCTTGAGCTATGTGAGAGGTACTTGACGCGCTCTCCTTTTCATTCATTATGCAAATGTTAAGGGATTTGATACTGGTTTAGTGAGTTCTGCATATATTAATTTACTTTGAATTAATTATAAGGCCAGGACCAAATCTTTTGTATTTATGGAATGACAGAACCCACCTAGGCATTTTCACTACTTTGCTTTAGCTATTATGCTACATGAACTCATGTATGAACATATCAATACACAAAATTAACTTGAGCATTTTAATAAAGTTTATGTTTTTATAACTTATGATCAATTTTTTTTTTGTATGTACTGAAAACTAAGCCTTAATTTTAGGAACTTTTAGAAGTTAGATGGATAGTTAAACAATCATTGGTTGAGTTTCTTGTTTTGGGCGTTTAGCCAGAAAATAACGCCAATGGTCTATATAGTAGTGAGTTTCAGAATGGCCAGAGTAAGACAGACCTAGTCTGCGGCAGGGGCTGGGGGTGGGGCATAGTGTCAAAATTGAATAACACATTTTTTCTAATTGCCATAAAAACATTCCTACCAAATGTGGCATTTTTTTTTTTTTTAAATTAGAGCCAACCTGCTTCTTGAGTGTACTACTGATGGTGAGATCTAGAGGGGTTTATTTCCGAGTTTTTCTTTCCTTTCCTTTCCTTTCCTTTCCTTTCCTTTCCTTTTCTCTTTTTTTTCTTTTTTCTTTTCTCTTCTTTCTTTCTTTCTTTTTCTTTTTTACCTTTTGACTTTTCAATGACATTTTTGTTTGTTTGTTGTCAAGCTTCAGGCTCCACTTGAGTAACAGAATACATACAAACCACTCTTCTTGTGAAGGTTTTTATTTATTTTATTTTATTTTATTTTATTTTATTGTGTGTGTGTGTGTGTGTGAAGGCTACTGAAATGCCTCAGTGGAAAATAATTTATTACAATAAGAGACATGTCTCTTTTATTTTTGGTTAGGAGCCTGACCTTTAGTGCTTGAGCCATCTTTTCAGCCCAAGAGGTTATTTCTTGGTATCCATGAAAGAGCACCCTCCTACAACTTTTGATAGAATCAAACCAAGAATACTTCCAGTGTTGCACAAAGGAATACACAAGCAAAGTGAAAGTAGATCGGTATAGCAAACTATTTTTGTTAATAAATAAAAAAGTATGTGTGATGGTTTATATGTGTTTGTTCCAGGGAGTGGTACTATTAGGAGGTGTAGCCTTGTTCGAATAGATGTGTCACCGTGGGCATGGGCTTTGATACCCTAGTCCTAGCTGCCTGGAAGTCAGTATTCTGCTGCTGCCTTTAGATGAAGATGTAGAACTCTCAGCTCCTCCTGCACCATGCCGGCCTGTATGGTGCCATGCTCTCACTTTGATGCTAATGGACTGAACCTCTGAACCTGTAAGCCAGCCCCAATTAAATGTTGTCCTTATAAAAGTTGCCTTGGTCATGGTGTCAGTTCACAGAAGTAAAACCCTAACTAAGTGTGCAACAACCTAAAGCAGGATATCGAGCATATCTGGCAGGAAGTTCACTTGCTTTTTACTCACACCAGGATGACTCTCTCTGTTCCCCATTGACTGGGGAGCCACCTTACAACCTTTATGATTAACTAGTTTTAAAAGAATTTGTGCAAAGAAATGGAGAAAAATGAGAAGGTAACAGCCTTTTAATTCACCCAAATTCTTGATTACTTCAGGGCTTTTGCATAAACAACAGTTTTATCCAGTGGTGTGATGGTGAGGCATTAAAACATTTGCCTAAAGGTATTACAAGAAATGTGAGTGGGAGCCTGATAAAAACGTTTGCATCAAAGTCTTACAAGGTGGACTGGAGAGATGGCTCACAGGTTAAGAGCACTGTCTGCTTTTCCAGAGGTTCTGAGTTCAATTCCCAGCAACCACATGGTGGCTCACAGTCATCTGTAATGAGATATGGTGCCCTCTTTTGGCCTGCAGGCATACATGCAGGCAGAACGCTGTATACACAGTAAATCTTTTTTTTTTTTAAGTCTTACTGAAAGGAAATAAAACTGTAATTCATGTAATGTATGTTAAATAGCCCAAAGAGTTGTTTCTGAGCTTTGAAACCTGGGGCTGAGAACATAGCAGAACAGACCAGGACATGCCCGGGCAAGCCCATCGCCTCCCTAGCTCCCACCCCTCTGACCTAAGTTAAATGTTACAGGCTGCTGATGTTTAAATGGACCAATCATGTGGAACTGTGCCAATTCCTCCCCCAGCCCCACTCCTTTTCTATAAAAACCCCTAGCTTCCAAGCCTCGTGGTCGAATCCACTGTCTCCTGTTATGTGAGATACGTTTCGACCCGGAGCTCCGCCATTAAAAAACCTCTTGTTGTTACATCAAGGTGTTGTGTTCTATTCTTGGGTGCACGCCGAATCGGGAGCTGAGTGGGGGTTTCCCCACTGAGTTCTTTCATTACAAGGTGAGGAGATAAAAAGATTTGAATCCCTTGTCATAAAACTTTTACACTATTTGACAGAAAAGACTAATTAATAGGTCGTATTAACCGTGAAACCAATATTTACTGGGTGTTCATTTTGAACCATGTACTGTAATAAGGATGACTAGTAACTGAAACATATGCCTTTAGGCACTTATTTTCTGGTGGAGACAGAAAACACACAAGCATAATGTTAGGTGGTAAAAAGTACTAAGAAGAAGGAGGAGAGGAGGAGGAAGAAGAGGAGGAGAGGAGGAGTTGAGCCCTAGAGGTCTAGAAAATAGACTATAAATAGGATAATTACCATGTAAAATGTATTTTGAACCTTTATTATCTTCTAAGGAATGGTTTATTGTCATTTATGATCATCTAACTAGATAAATCTTGACAGACATAATGCTTTGCTGTTATATGGGTAAGAAAATAGTTTGACAGCATCCGAGGTCTTATCGCTTCCCTCTGCAAATGGCAGGAAAAGTCTAGAGAAGCTGTTACTGAAGAGATTAACTATATGGAACATGGATGGAGGATGGGCACTTTAATCTTCAGACACCCGATTTGAGTAGCTCACAAACAGGATCTCTGTTTAGCTCCTTCAATCTTTCCTACAGCCTTTGTTACAGCAGAGAAGGAATTTACAGCACAGTAATTGAACCTTATTCTTTGTAAAGAAAGTAGGGCTTTGTTTTTATTCCCTATTTTCCTTTCTCACTTTTGTGGCTTCTATTATCATATTAGTTATTTTGAAACAGGGAATTAAACAGCTCACATTATGAAGAAGATAGGCTTTTTTTTTTTTTTGTGGGGCCAGTGGACCGTGCCATCAGACAGAAGACCCGATAAGGTTGAATAGGCCCAAACCCTGGGGAATCTCAGAATTGAGAACAGTGCGCAGGCGTGGTGGAGTCAAATCCCTGCCAAGCTCTACTTCTGCTGGGACGCCTAATTGTGACACCCTACTGAGAGGGCCATGACAATCAGTCACATAGGGACAACACCTGAAGTCTTTTCCCATGAAAATAGAGCACTCTTAACATCTCAAGCAGGGCCAATGGGAAGCATGAGTTATCTCACCGAGATGGACTGAGAGAGGCTGTTTTGTTGAGCTGCAACACTCTGGGGGAGGGTT
The DNA here is from genome assembly GCF_000001635.26 of Mus musculus. Classification (NCBI taxonomy): domain Eukaryota; kingdom Metazoa; phylum Chordata; class Mammalia; order Rodentia; family Muridae; genus Mus; species Mus musculus. The sequence continues at coordinate 37,139,457 of NC_000080.6, forward strand.
TTCTTTCCTGAAGCATTTGCTGCTGGACTTTGGATTCACCCAGCAGGCAGGTGATTCATGCCCCTGCTGACCTGTCACCACTGCTGCCAATGACATTGGCACTGCTATGGTATCAAGAGTCCCCGGCTACATACCCTGCAAGGTCTTCTTTTCAAAGAGCTGTAACACTTTGGCCATTTGGGCAGGCTAGAGAACCTGAGGAAGCCGAGGACTCTTTTGTTCTGGCCAGGCCAGAGATCCTTGGAAATTATCCCTTGGTTCCACCAAGAGTAACACCTAGAGACCCTTATTATGGGCTGTGCTCTGCCTCCCCTGCGTGGCCACAACACTCCCAGAGGCAAGGCAGACTCTTGCCATTGTGGAGAGGTTCAAGGTGTAAACAAATGACAGAAAGGAAGGAAGGAAGGAAGGAAGGAAGGAAGGAAGGAAGGAAGGAAGGAAGGAAGAAAGAAAGAAAGAAAGAAAGAAAGAGAGAAAGAAAGAAAGAGGAAGAAAGAAAGAGGAAGAAAGAAAGAAAAATAAATAACTAATAATGCAAACAAAAGCTGATGAAGGCTAGAATTGGGGTAACAGAGGTGCTTTGATCATAAAAAGAGAAAGAGATATAAGAAATGTTCTGGTGGGGTGTGGGGGAAAGGGATGTCTTGGCAGGCCCATGCCTTCCCCCTGAGGGACCAGCCACATGACAGTATAGTATAGAATAGAGTTTGTTTAGGGCATGGGGAGGGGAGTTAAGAGAGTAGTAGAGGCAGAGAAAGGCAGAGAGAAGGAGAGAGTAGAGAAGTGGAGGCCGGCCATGACCGCGTGGAGAGAGGGAAGAAAAGAATGGGGGGAGGGGGGAGCAAGGGGCAAAAGGCAAAAGTATGAGAGTAAGAGAGGCAAGAGAGAGAGAGGAGGGGGCAAGCAGCCCCATTTATATTGGGCCAGGCCTACCTGGCTGTTGCCAGATAACTGTGGGGGTGGAGTCCAGACAGAATACCAACATTCCCCCATTTTGGTTTAGTTAAAAAAGAAAAAATTAGAAAGAAGTGATGGTGAAGCAGGAATAGGGTCCTCGTGATATCTGACTGCTTCATGCTGACATGGGGGCAGCATGTCTCTGGGGAACCCAGAGAGACATGGGTATGGGGGATGTTTGTCCATTCTTAGGAGAGTTGGCTGTTTCCTTGCTATCCAGGGTCTGTGGAGTCATCCCAGGATAAGTCAGAAGGAACAGATCCAGTAGGAGAGTATGTGTCTGTGAGAGGAGATTGGAGCCTCTGGAGGTTGCTTCTCTGGAGCTGTCCTGGGGGTAGTAAGCGCCCAGACTTGACAAGATGTTGAAATACATTATTATAGGCAGAGAATAGGATTAAGTACATTTGGGAGAAAGAAAAAATTTTTCTTAAGATGTACAATTGAAACTCAGAGGAATCCCACCCTTTGGAATAGGTAGCAAGTGGGAACTCTGGGCAGATGTACTTATCTAGATGGAGGCTTTTTGGTCCATGAGAGGTAGGTGAGTGGGTTTCCTGTAGCTTATAAGTTTATAAAAGAGATAATATGAGTTAGCAACATTAGTCTTTAAGATGAGCCCTTTGTGGAGCAGAAGGAACAAGTTTAAAAAGTTGGATTGTATAGTGGAATGTCTTATAAGAGTTAGGCAAATTTATAGGAACTCAGATAATATTAGGACAGTGGCATAGCAAGAAGAGGAAATATGAAGCATTTAATGAATGGAAACAGAGTTAGGTAAGGAGATAACAGATTATATCTGTGAAAGATTTCTTCTAGCTGTCAATGAACTCAGAAGTCTGAGAAAGAATAAACAGTAGTCTCTCAGTTATATATCAGTTGTATATTATTTTTTTAAAAATGACAGAGTCCACTAGCTAACAGTTCTCTGTGGTCTGCATGGTCTCTTTGGTAACTTGGGCAATCAGTCTGGGTTTCAAGTGCAGAAGACGCAGGGCGTTTTCTCTGTGGAACAGATACAAGTGACATGAGAAATGGCTTACCTTGGTTTTAGCTAAGTCATTTGACTCAGAGTATCCAGTGTTGTCCACAGTGTATTTCAGTGATTATCATATCACAATCTAGGCAGCATCCTGTAGCTTTGTCTACATCTTCTGAGACTTCATGGGAGAAACTGTTAGAGGCTTTTGGGAATTCTGTCTGTCATGAACTTAAAAATTAAACTTCTGACAGGATTGAGCACTATGGTTATAACTGAATAGAATTTAATAGCAGTAGTCAAGACAGGATAGGAAAGAGAATCTTAGGTAACTTTGACAGGTTGTGTAGGTAGAGAGAAGTATATTTTTGTATTAGCAAAGAAATATTCGGCTAGGACTAGAATAAGAAAGCTGGCAGCAGTGTCATAAGATCGTGGTGACAGAGTTTGTCCTATAACACAAACTGAGTACGCAGGCCGTGAGAACAGGCCAAGGCTGTGGGAACATAGGTAAGCACTTGTGCCCTTTCGACTGTATAGCACACATAGCCGATGCTGGGTGGCAGCAGCTCTTGCTGGTGGACTTGTGGCCCTCAAGGCCAATGTGTCAGGGCAGAACCGTGCTATGGGTCAGCTGTAGGCAGGGACTTCATACCAGCAGCCAGAAGTCACGGCCCAGTGCCCAGAGTCTCCAGTGGGCAGGGAAAAGTAAAGGCCCAAAGATGCATGTTTCCTATCCTAGCAACACGTATATGGCTGCACAGCACCCAAGTCTCACGCAGAGAGGCAGAGAGTGAGGGAAAGAAGAAGGGAGGAAGAGGCTCTCTTTCATAGTGGGCTAGGCCTATCTGGCTGTTGCCAAGTAACTGTGGGGCAGAGCATACATGGCTGCTGCAGGGTACCTGTGGGGGTGGAGTCCAGACATGGCTGCTGCAGGGTACCTGTGGGGGTAGAGTCCAGACATGGCTGCTGCTGGGTACCTGTGGGGGTGGAGTCCAGACAGAATACCAACAAGAGAAACAGAGAGTTTAATGACAAATACATTGCTAATAACTGAATAAACTGGATAAGTGTATGTGTGTGGAGGGAGTTACACTGAGTAATCACTGTGTTCTGAATGCAGTGAATTGATGTGGGTGATTATACTATTAGTTTAGAGAAAGGATACAGAAAAAATGGTACAGATGACAGGGGACTACATAAATACAAAATGAGTTCATTGCTTCTTAGTGCTAAGGCAGATGAGAAGACTTGAATTATGAATTCCAATACTAGTATACAACCTAATTTTTATTATAGGCTACTACTTGGTTCTTTTTTTTTCCCTAAAGATTTATTTATTTATTATATGTAAATATACTGTAGCTATCTTCAGAAAACCCAGAAGAGGGCATCAGATCTCATTATGGGTGGTTGTGAGCCAACATGTGGTTGCTGGGATTTGAAGTCAGGACCTCTGGAAGAGCAGTCAGTGCTCTCAACTGCTGAGCCATCTTTCCAGCCCTACTACTTGGTTCTTTAGGGTAGAATAAAACCCCATTTTTTGTATACCACATATTCATTAACCATTCATCTGTAGATAGACAAGTAAGCTGATTCTGTAATTTGCTATTGTGAGTAGTGCTACAGAAAACACAGATACAGTAGTATCTTTCTTGCGGCGTGTTGCCTTAGAATCCTTAACCATAGCCATTCTGACTGGGGTCCTAGACTCCTTACAGGTTGGAAAAACACAACAGGAGGCTGTGGAAACGCAACTGCTTGTCTGTCCCTTTGAAAGGCTATTCGTTTGTGTTTTTAAAGAAGTGGAAAAACGGGCTGGTGAGATGGCTCAGTGGGTAAGAGCACCCGACTGCTCTTCCAAAGGTCCAGAGTTCAAATCCCAGCAACCACATGGTGGCTTACAACCATCCTTAATGAGATCTGACTCCCTCTTCTGGAGTGGCTGAAGACAGCTACAATGTACTTACATATAATAAATAAATAAATCTTAGGGCTGGTGAGATGGCTCAGTGGGTAAGAGCACCCGACTGCTCTTCCGAAGGTCTGGAGTTCAAATCCCAGCAACCACATGGTGGCTCACAACCACCCGTAATGAGTTCTGATGCCCTCTTCTGGTGTGTCTGAAGACAGCTACAGTGAACTTACATATAATAAATAAATAAATAAATAAATAAATAAATAATAAATCTAAAAAAAAAAAAAAGTGGAAAAACACTAGGTTGTTGGGCTTAGACTAGGTTGGAGACCTCTCCCCTTAAAGAGAGCCTTAACAGGGAGGATAGTACATCTTGTGCAAAGGGCAAGGTGGGTGTACTGGAAAAAGAATAGAGAAAAGGTGGTTTGAATCTTTGATCACTGCGGCTTTTGTTGAGGTAAACACAGAAACTCTGCTCTTTATGATGTGACCTTGGGTATGAAAGCTGTGCTTCTCCTCTTCCCAGGCCAACTGAGGAAGAAATAAATTTCACATCCTATTACTTTAGCTTTAGCTTCATACTCAGTTAAAGGCTTTGAGGGTTGTCCCCTGCCTCTACCACCACAGGACAGGTGAGGTTTCCTCTTTTCTTTCCCCTTCCTTCCTTCCTTCCTTCCTTCCTTCCTTCCTTCCTTCCTTCCTTCCTTCCTTCTCCTTCTCCTCCTTCTCCTTTGCCGTCTCCTTCTTTCCTTTCCTTTCCTTTCCTTTCCTTTCCTTTCCTTTCCTTTCCTTTCCTTTCCTTTCCTTTCCTTTCCTTTCCTTTCCTTTCCTTTCCTTTCCTTTCCTTCTCTCTTTTGTTCTGCTGAGAAAAGATCTGCTATGGCTGAGAATGACTTTGAACCATTTGAAAGAACCTTCCAGCTCTCTAGTGCAGAGGTTATAGGTTTGCATCACCACACCCAGGCTATTCCCTAGTAGGGATCAAACCCAGCACTTTCCTGTAGGCTAGGCAAATATTCTATCAACTGGGAACTCAATAATCAAAGGTGGGGTAGAAACCTTGGACTGGGATTTAAATAATTTCTACAATAAATGACCTCAAAACTTGCCCCCACAGTGACACACTTTCTCCAATAAGGCCGCACCTCTTGCTTTTACTTTTAGAAACATGCCACCTCCTTTCTAGGGAGCCACTGAGTCATCAACCCCTCCCAGCTCCTTTGGCTCACTTTTGCTCCATCCGGCTTAGTTCTGGCATCAGTTGCAACCATCCCCCCAACCTGGCTTCTCTCTCTCTGCCTGCCATTGCTCAGGGATTAAAAAAAACAAAACAAAAACAAACAAACAAACAAACAAAAAAACATCAGACATCTTTATAACCTTAGAACTTGCCTGCGAGCACAATTGTTGGCTCTCTCTTTATTTACTTCTCATTTTTTTTAACTCCCAGGAAAGGCAGTAGCATGCTTCTAAATCTATACACATGAAACAGAAGACGTTCACTTGGTAGGTGAGAATCCACTATTAGTTTAGGTATTCACATTGATCACACACACTTCAGTAGTCTAGGAAGAGGGGAATTTTGGTTTCTCAGTGAAAGGAATGAGCCACAAGGTGGCTCCAGCAGGAACCTTAAACAAAGAAACTCAGGGGAGCCTCAGCACTGAAGCTGGAATCCCCTGCTGTGAACTTGAGGAAGACAGAGAGAAAGCTGATGCCTCCAACAAGCAGATACAGGGTAGATTGAATGAAGAAATACTTTAGGAAGATTTATAGAAGTCTTGCAGGATTACTCAAATTCTTTGAATATGGGCTCCACAGGAATTCTGGGTTAAATATTCCTGGCATGACGAATTAGAAGAAGCCTGAGAATAGGCTTATACAGTTGAAAGAACCTAGTGGGGAAACCCCCACTCAATTCCTGATTCGGTGTGCACCCAAGGAATCACAAGAGAACATCTTGATGCAAACACACAAGGCAGTTTAATGATGGAGCTCCAGGACGACATGTATCTCACACAGGAGACAGCAGTTGTCGGCCACGAGGCTCAAAAGCTAGGGGTTTTTAAATAAAAGAGTCTGGGGCTGTTGGAGGAATTTGCGCGGTTTCACACGATTGGTTCATTTAAACATACACATCAGAAAAGGAGTACGTGCAGGTCAGGGCATCAGGAATTCTGAGGGCCGGGTGCTTATCTAAGTCAGCAGAGCATCTGGTTAACATTTAACAGGTCAGAAGGGCGGGAGATAGGGAGGCGCCAGGCCAGTCTGGACATTCTTGTATGTCTTCCCTATCTTTATGGCTAGCAAGGTTCCTGGGATGACTTTACAGCCTTTGTTCTATGCTCTAGGCCGAAAAAGCCTTCCTAACTAGCAAGCCGCATGAGTCATGGACCTTGATTTTTAATTTTCTTTCATTCCCCTCTTCTTCTACTAAGTAATTCTAATCTTAGAATGTTACAAATCTATATCTCTATGTGGAGAATAGAAATCATATTCTTTTCTATCTTAACTATAGGTTGGTATTGAGCAGAGGACCATAAACTGTACTGTATTTACTCTATCTTTAACATGGGCCAAAGGTTAAGAACAAAAACAGAATAAGAAAGAAGAGTAAACATGACTAGGCAGGGACCCTTTTAGTGAGGCTTGAGGGTCTGGGCATGATGCAGGTGTACGTAGATTAGATCTCCGACTGGAACTGGTGAGATGTCTTTGGGGTACCTGGCTCATTTGCTGTAGCCAGTTTTGACCAGACTTCTTTCTGCACCACCTGCAAGCCTTTTAACTTAGCATACAGATCATTATTATAACAAAATATGGGTTCAAACACATCATTTAAGACAGTTATGGGCATGGGAGCTCCATAAAGAATCACAAAAAGAGTAAGGCTGAATTAAGAGGGAGTATTTTCAGTTCTAAATAGGGCAAGGGGAAGGAGCACCAAGTCTGTGCCAGTCTCTATGGTTAATTTTGTCAGAGCCTCTTTTAGAGCTCTATTCATCCTCTCTACCTGTCCTGAGCTTTGGGGCCTGTATGTACAATGTAACTTCTAATCAATCTCTAATATCTTGGCCAGTCCCTGACTTACCTGGGCAACAAAGGCAGGTCCGTTAACCACACCTTTTAATTTTTTTTGGCCCCCAAGCTCAAACAAGGAGCATAATTTCATCCTTAACTAGTTTGTCCTGCTGGGACTCCCCATATCATGGATTCCAGGTCGTCTTGCCTCTTTCAACCTTTCAGACAGATCCAGTCAGAACTTCAGTCAAGCCCTGAACCTTTTAAGCATATAGAGACTGGATAATAGTTGCTGAAGTCAGTTTTCTAAGTCTAACCGAAATTTCTAATTTTCCTATCCCTTTAAAGAATTTTTCATTGACCCTGTTCAGCTGGAAGAAGTTATGGAGAGTTGCCAGCCCAATTTCCTGGGTTTGGGGGGTCTGGTAATGGTTATTTTACAAATTATAGAAAAGTTGTTGTTGAAGGGAATTTGGGAATGGTTCTAAATTTGAACAGGGAGGAAATAGGTGGAATTGATTGTACAGCCGTAATTTTAATTGATAGAAATCTTTATAATTTATGCAAAGTTGAAGTTATATTTTTACATTGGTAGAGTGCTGCAGACTGGCCTCAGTTGGCCCCCCCATAATCTGCGGAAGAATTAGGATCCCAGTACAGGTGAGCAGGAGTCAGCAGAAAAGGTTACAAACAGAAGCAAATACAAGGGAGTGTTGTATCTGAATGTAATATCTCAAAGTGAGCATCAAACTTATTTTTTTAATTTATTAGGTATTTTCCTCATTTACATTTCCAATGCTATCCCAAAAGTCACCCATAGCCTCCCCCCACTCCCCTACCCACGCACTCCCACTTCTTGGCCCTGGCATTCCCCTTTAATGAGGCATATAAAGTTTGCACGACCAATGGGCCTCTCTTTCCACTGATGGCCGGCTAGGCCATCTTCTGATACTTATGCAACTAGAGACATGAGCTCCAGGGGGTACTGGTTAGTTCATATTGTTGTTCCACCTATAGGGTTGCAGATACCTTTAGCTCCATGGATACTTTCTCTAGCTCCTCCATTTGGGGCCCTGTGATCCATCCAATAGCTGACTGTGAGCATCCACTTCTGTGTTTACTAGGCCCCGGCATAGTCTCACAAGAGACAGCTATATCAGGGTCCTTTCAGCAAATTCTTGCAAGTGTATGCAATGGTGTCTGCGTTTGGTGGCTGATTATGGGGTGGATCCCTGGATATGGCGGTCTCTAGATGATCCATCCTTTTGTCTCAGCTCCAAACTTTGTCTCTGTTACTCCTTCCATGGGTGTTTTGTTCCCAATTCTAAGAAGGGGCAAAGTGTCCACACTTTGGTCTTCGTTCTTCTTGAGTTTCATGTGCTTTGTATCTTGGGTATTCTAAGTTTCTGGGCTAATATCCACTTATCAGTGAGTACATATCATGTGAATTCTTTTGTGATTGGGTTACCTCACTCAGGATGATGCCCTTCAGGTCTATCCATTTGCCTAGGAATTTCATAAATTCATTCTTTTTAATATCTGAGTAGTACTCCATTGTGTAAATGTACCATATTTTCTGAATCCATTCCTCTGTTGAGGGGCATCTGGGTTCTTTCCAGCTTCTGGCTATTATAAATATGGCTGCTGTGAACATAGTGGAGCATGTGTCTTTCTTATCAGTTGGAACATCTTCTGGATATATGCCCAGGAGAGGTATTGCAGGATTCTCCAGTAGTACTATATCCAATTTTCTGAGGAACCACCAGACTGATTTCCAGAGTGGTTGTACAAGCTTGCAATCCCACCAACAATGAAGGAGTGTTCCTCTTTCTCCACATCCTCGACAGCATCTGCTATAACCTGAATTTTTGATCTTAGCCATTCTGACTGGTGTGAGATGGAATCTCAGGGCTGTTTTAATTTGCATTTCCCTGATGATTAAGGATGCTGATCATTTTTTCAGGTGCTTCTCAGCCATTCGGTATTCCTCAGGTGAGAATTCTTTGTTTAGCTCTGAGCCCCATTTTTTAACGGGGTTATCTGATTTTCTGGAGTCCACCTTCTTGAGTTCTTTATATATATTAGATATTAGTCCCCTATCTGATTTAGGTTAGGTAAAGATCCTTTCCCAGTCTGTTGGTGGCCTTTTTGTCTTATTGACAGTGTCCTTTGCCTTACAGAAGCTTTGCAATTTTATGAGGTCCCATTTGTCAATTCTTGATCTTACAGCACAAGCCATTGCTGTTCTATTCAGTAATTTTTCCCCTGTGCCCATATCTTCGAGGCTTTCCCCCACTTTCTCCTCTATAAGTTTCAGTGTCTCTGGTTTTATGTGGAGTTCCTTGATCCACTTATATTTGACCTTAGTACAAAGAGATAGGAATGGATCAATTTGCATTCTTCTACATGTTAACCACCAGTTGTGCCAGCACCATTTGTTGAAAATGCTGTCTTTTTTCCATGGGATGGTTTTAGCTCCCTTGTCAAAGATCAAGTGACCATAGGTGTGTGGGTTCATTTCTGGGTCTTCAATTCTGTTCCATTGGTCTACTTGTCTGTCTCTATACCAGTACCATGCAGTTTTTATCACAATTACTCTGTAGTACAGCTTTAGGTCAGGCACGGTGATTCCACCAGAGGTTCTTTTATCCTTGAGAAGAGTTTTCGCTATCCTAGGTTTTTTGTTATTCCAGTTGAATTTGCAGACTGCTCTTTCTAATTCGTTGAAGAATTGAGTTGGAATTTTGATGGGGATTGGATTGAATGTGTAGATTGCTTTTGGCAAGATAGCCATTTTTACTATATTGAACCTGCCAATCCATGATCATGGGAGAGCTTTCCATCTTCTGAGATCTTCTTTAATTTATTTCTTCAGAGACTTGAAGTTCTTTCATACAGATCTTTCACTTCCTTAGTTAGAGTCACGCCAAGGTATTTTTATATTATTTGTGACTATTGAGAAGGGTGTTGTATCCCTAATTTCTTTCTCAGCCTGTTTATTCTTTGTGTATAGAAAGGCCATTGAGTTGTTTGAGTTAATTTTATATCCAGCCACTTCAAAGAAGCCTTTTATCAGGTTTAGGAGTTCTCTGGTGGAATTTTTAGGGTCACTTATATGTACTATCATATCATCTGCAAAAAGTGATCTTTTGACTTCTTCCTTTCCAATTTGTATCCCCTTGATCTCCTTTTGTTCTCAAATTGCTCTGGCTAGGACTTCAAGTACAATGTTGAATAGGTAGGGAGAAAGTGGGCAGCCTTGTCTAGTCCCTGATTTTAGTGTGATTGCTTCCAGCTTCTCACTATTTCCTTTGATATTGGCTACTGGTTTGCTGTAGATTCCTTTTTATCATGTTTAGGTATGGGCCTTGAATTCCTGATCTTTCCAAGTCTTTTGCCATGAATGAGTGTTGGATTTTGTAAATTGCTTACTACATTTCTAACGAGATGATCATGTGGTTTTTGTCTTTGAGTTTGTTTATATAATGGATTATAAATTGATGGATTTCCATATATTAAACCATCCCTGCTTCCCTGGAATAAAACCTACTTGGTCAGGATGGATGATTGTTTTAATGTGTTCTTGGATTTGGTTAGCGTGAATTTTATTGAGTATTTTTGCATCAATATTCATAAGGGAAATTGGTCTGAAGTTCTCTATCTTTGTTGGATCTTTCTGTGGTTTAGAATGAATTGGGTAGAGTAACTTCTGCTTCTATTTTGTGCAATAGTTTGTGCAGAACTGGAATTAGATCTTCTTTGAAGGTCTGATAGAACTCTGCACTAAACCCATCTGGTCCTGGGCTTTTTTTGGTTGGGAGACTATTAATGACTGTTCCTATTTCTTTAGGGGAAATGTGCCTGTTTAGATCATTAACTTGATCCTGATTTAACTTTGGTACCTGGTATCTGTCTATTTGTCCATTTCATCCAGGTTCTCCAGTTTTGTTGAGTATAGCCTTTTGTAGAAGCATCTGATGGTGTTTTGGATTTCTTCAGGATCTGTTGTTATGTCTCCCTTTTCATTTCTGATTTTGTTAATTAGGATGCTGTCCCTGTGCCCTCTAGTGAGTCTGGCTAAAGGTTTATCTATCTTGTTGATTTTCTCAAAGAACCAGCTCCTCGTTTGGTTGATTCTTTGAATAGTTCTTCTTGTTTCCACTTGGTTGATTTCGGCCCTGAGTTTGATTATTTCCTGCCATCTACTCCTCTTGGGTGAATTTGCTTCCTTTTGTTCTAGAGCTTTTAGGTGTGTTGTCAAGCTGCTAGTGTGTGCTCTCTCTAGTTTTTTTTTTTTTTTGGAGGCACTCAGAGCTATAAGTTTTCCTCTTAGATATGCTTTCATTTTGTCCCATAAGATTGGATATGCTGTGGCTCCATTTTCATTAAATTCTAAAAAGTCTTTAATTTTTTTCTTTATTCCTTCCTTGACAAAGGTATCATTGAGAAGAGTGTTGTTCAGTTTCCACGTAAATTTTGGCTTTCTATTATTTATGTTGTTATTGAAGATCAGCCTTAGTCCATTGTGATCTGATTGGATGCATGGGATAATTTCAATATTTTTGTATCTGTTGAGGCCTGTTTTGTGACCAATTATGTTGTCAGTTTTGGAGAAGGTATCATGAGGTGCTGAGAAGAAGGTATATCCTTTTGTTTTAGGATAAAATGTTCTGTAAATATCTGTTAAATCTGTTTGTTTCATAACTTCTGTTAGTTTCACTGTGTCCCTGTTTAGTTTCTGTTTTCACGATCTGTTGATTGATGAAAGTGGTGTGTTGAAATCTCCCACTATTATTGTGTGAGGTGCAATGTGTGCTTTGAGCTTTACTAAAGTTTCTTTAATGAATGTGGCTGCCCTTGCATTTGGAGCATAGATGTTCAGAATTGAGCGTTCCTCTTGGAGGATTTTACCTTTGATGAGTATCAAGTGTCCCTCTTTGTCTTTTTTTATAACTTTGGGTTGGAAGTTGATTTTATTCAATATTAGAATGGCTACTCCAGCTTGTTTCTTCAGACCATTTGCTTGGAAAATTGTTTTCCAGCCTTTCACTCTGAGGTAGTGTCTGTCTTTTTCCCTGAGATGGGTTTCATGTAAGCAGCAGAATGTTGGGTCCTTTTTGTGTAGCCAGTCTGTTAGTATATGTCTTTTTATTGGGGAATTGAGTCCATTGATATTAAGAGATATTAAGGAAAAGTAATTGTTGCTTCCCATTATTTTTGCTGTTAGAGTTGGCAGTCTGTTCTTGTGGTTGTCTTCTTTTTGGTTTGTTGAAGGATTACTTTCTTGTTTTTTCTAGGGCGTGGTTTCCGTCCTTGTATTGGTTTTTTTCTGTTATTATCCTTTGAATGGCTAGATTTGTGGAAAGATAATGTGTGAATTTGGTTTTGTCGTGGAATACTTTGGTTTCTCCATCTATAGTAATTGAAAGTTTGGCTGGGTATAGTAGCCTGGGCTGGCATTTGTGTTCTCTTTATGTCTGTATAATATCTGTTCAGGATCTTCTGGCTTTCATAGTCTCTGGTGAAAAGTCTGGTGTAATTCTGATAGGCCTGCCTTTATATGTTCCCTTACCTTTTTCCCTTACTGCTTTTTATATTCTATCTTTATTTAGTACACTTGTTGTTTTGATTATTATGTGTCGGGAGGAATTTCTTTTCTGGTCCAGTCTATTTGGAGTTCTGTAGGCTTTTTGTATGTTCATGGGCATCTCTTTCTTTAGGTTTGGGAAGTTTTCTTATATAATTTTGTTGAAGATATTTGCTGGCCCTTTAAGTTGAAAATCTTTATTCTCTTCTACTCCTATTATCCTTAGGAGGGCATCATTCTGAGTGAGGTAACCCAATTACAAAAGAACTCACATGATATGTATTCACTGATAAGTGGATATTAGCCCAGAGACTTAGAATACCCAAGATATAAGATACAATTTGCGGAACACACGAAACTCAAGAAGAACGAAGACCAAAGTGTTAGTTATGGCTATTAAATGTGCCCACAGCAATTCTTTGGCAAGTGAAACCATTAATGTAAAATCATCTTTCTTCATCTCAAAGTAAAGTTTTAACATCCTATTATAAGACTGCTGTGGTGGTAATAAAGAATTGTAAGATAAATTCATATATTTTCGAAAACCTATAACAAAAAATTGTGTCTTAAAAACCTGACAAAATGTCTGTCCCTTGTTCCAAACAGCATTTAAATTGGTTATTGCAGAATATTGAAATTTGGCCTATTGCATACCATCATTTCAAATACAATTGATAATCACTATCCTAAAGAGAAGTTAAAAATTGTTTTTATGCATGCTTGTGTATCTTCTATAAATTTATGCATGCATGCATCCCATTTACTGTATTTAAAAACAGCCCTTCTATGGGAGAAAAGTTTATGTGAAGTAGATCACATGTTTATTCTTTTGAGTTTCCTCCTGCTTCAGCACAGATAATTAAATTGCGTGCTATAGATGGTGTTTTAAAATGTTCAATAATCAAGCTTTAATTTGTATATTAATAGTCTCTCTCTCCCTCTCTCTCTCTCTCTCTCTCTCTCTCTCTATATATATATATATATATATATATATATATATATATATATATATGTATGTATATGTATCAGAGCTTACAATTGCTTAAAATTGTTCGTCTAGATTGCCTGGACAAGACCTCTTAAGGCAATGCCATGCTAGATTTATATCCCAGCCAGATTACAGGCCTTACACAAAAATAATTGGCCCTATATTTGCGTTCTTTACACCATCAAAATAGTAATGGCTTTAACAGTCACATATTTGAGATGTTCTGTCAACAATTTAATGTTATTCATGTTACTGAGACTTTTTATAGTTTTCAAAGATAAGGTATTGTGGAACTTTAAAAACTATATCTTTTAAAAAACAAAGAAGGGGAGTAATTATATCCCCGTGCACATTATTTAAATAACATTTTTATTTTAAAAAGTTTAAAATTTGGATGTCAAAGAACTTAATAAATGCCTTATAGTATCTTAAAACTAGACATAATCATGTCTAGGTGAGATGAAAAGGATCTACTTATTGGCATATGGCTTGATCCTGAACAGCTACCCTATATTGGCAAAGAGGGAAAGCTTAGGTTTTCTCCACAGAATGTTGCAGGAGCATGGCAACTGCCAGAATGATTCATGTGACAGGCTGACCTGTGAATTTGCTGTGTGCCCTGACTGTGGTGACAAGAAAGCTGATTTGAGTATATGTTTTTGACCCACCTTTGCTTGCCTTTGTCCCAGATTGGACAAGCTAAGATGCCTTGCTTTAGGCTTTTTAACCTTATGGGACAGAGAACATTAGAGACCGTGGACTCTGACTTGAAAAAATTAGTCATAAGAAGGAGTTATAATGATTCTTCTCTTTCTTTTAATGTGACCAGTTATTCTAACCCAATCTTGGACTGGTCTAGTAATAATTCCAATATTAGAGATTCTTATTGAAGATAGCTAAATATCTTTATTATCTAGCAGAGTGAACTTGGAACTTAGCCTATTTACATGAGAAACAGACTTCCTGTTGATTCTCAAAGTTACTTCCCCCACACCAGGAGGCCAGAGTTTGAGCTTGATTATTGCTAATTTGCAACTGAATAGAGTACCTGGACTTCCCCAAAGAAGCTTTTATACAGTTGCTTTTCAACTGTCTAGACTTTGTTTTTCAAGCAGGTCAGTCAACACCCTACAGCCTATCTTCAGCATGCATGCAGCCTCACCTCCAGCAAGTGCAGGTGGCAGAAATTTATCAATATGAAGAAACATATTGAATACATATATTGTGGCATTGGTCTGATTGGAACAAGGTATGCTATGAGGGCCAGTAAGTCAATGACGGGCAACCAGATTTCGGAACTATATCAATCAAAGACAGAGGTATATGCCAAGAGGCCGTGGTTTATTAATAATACACCACGGAGCCATGTTTGTGCAAAATAAACACAAACAAGCTGCATATATTCTCCTTGACAGATAACAATAGTTTTCGAAAATCTGAGTCCCCAAGCCAGGCACGGCCGCCAGCCACCATAACTCCCAGGCAGGACTATGGAGCATAAATTAATTTTATGCCTCAGTACAGCTAATTTTTATTATACATTTAGGGAGGAATTGTAGCCTCCCTCAGCCTTCATGCAGGCTGATTCAGACTTTACTGACACTGAATATGTGATCACCTGGGGTGTAGCCCTCTGACTTAGATGGCTCTATTGTTATGTCAACTATGTTGCTCTTCTCTGAGACTCTGCTACCTGCTGAGAGACCCCTGAGACATTCTGGAGTCAGCATTGGGCAGATCTGCCTACAGGCTGGCAACAGGCACCAAGAATGGATTGGGGGGGGGTTGGGCCTCCCTCTTTATAAGCACAGACTCTTAGTAAACTTTGGGGGCCTTGAACAGAAACATGTCTTGGCCTCCATTATTTCTCTTGCCGTTTCCTTCCATACAGCTCCGGCCTCCCACTCAGGAATCCAGTTAGTGTGGCCGCAGGCGGCTACAGGTGGCTTTCAGAAGTTATGTGATACATTAAGGTCATCCAAGGTACATTGAAGTTATCTGATGCAAAATGACTTTTACAACAAAATAGATGAATGCATACATAAAAGCTAACAGGAACCAACTGGAATAAAATTCAACGTTAACAACTGGGATCAAAAGCAGCCCCACCTAAGGTCAGCTTAATCTTAGAAGCCAAGGGCAAGGACTTCATGCCCTTGCCGTAGTTCCAATTTTAGTCTATTGTATAGTCCACCTTCCCCCTAGACCATTGTAAATTCTGGTGCATGGGAGTGACTCAGCTGTTGCTCTAAGTATTTACTCTAGTTCCTTCTTAGACCACAACTTTCCTTCTTCCTAGGTCATTGTAAATTCCTGTGTGTGGGAGTGACTCTGCTGTTGTTCTAAGTATACTATGTAGACTAGCCCTGAGATTACTAGCTCTATTCTAGTAGAATGTAATGCCTGATTTCTATCACTATCAACACTGGAGGCATTTTCATCTGAATGAGTAACAGTCTTACAAAGATCGAAGCCCAAGTTTGGCTCAACAATTTCCTAGGATATTGGAACACTGGTGAATGCCAATTTAACTTAGCTATATGTCAAAATCAATCCTTAGAGGCACTTATAATAAAACAATATTGAAGGAAATCACACAGATCCATTCACCGCCTAAAGCAAGGACAAATTTGGAACATTCATTTTACAGGATGCCAAGGTGGTTCCAGGAGACTAAGTTTCCCTGTACTTTTCAGCTCAGGACTGCATCCAAGCTTTTGGGCCTGACGAGTCACTACTAGAGTGGGTGTGGCAGTACAGAATTTATTTTGATACAGATTTAAGGTTTTCATTGGTATGAATTTCTTTCATTGATCCAAAAGTTGGGGCGAATATTGTTACTATTAAAGGCATTGTGCCTAGGCAACTCATTCATAAATACAAAGCTTAGACACAGTCCTTCTATGACTGCTATTACAAACTGTTTTCAGATGATCAAGCAATAAGAGTTAAGGGCCAGATAGCACACTCATAGTTCTGAGTTAATTATAAAAGGACATTTCAAGATATTTCCATTAGAAATAGCTGAGAGTAGTCAATTTTTAACAGTTCAGATTACACACACACACACACACACACACACACACACACTCTTCAAAAATGTCAGAAATCCATAGAATGTGACATTTAATGTTAATCATTTGACCGTGAGACATACCTGCTCTGGACAGCACCTTCTTGGTTCACCTCCAGGCAAGTTTGCTTATTGTGGTAAAGCAGCCACTGGGCAGAAATTGCCCATTTCATCTGCAGACACATTTTGCAGAATAGTTGATTGTTGGCTTAGCTGAGACATGGCCATCTTGGTCCTTCAGATAATTTTGCTTTACGAGTCTGTTAAATAGATGTCCCTTGGCCAGAAGGCTAAAGACAGATGCTCTTAGGTTTTGAAGAATAGTGGGCTGGCTAAGTAGTTAGCTGTCCCTACAGATGTTTGAGAAACTATGTCTGGTTCTTCCTATAAGCCCAGGTAATGTTTAAGTCATTCTCAGATTCTGATGGGGTTGAAAACTAGTTTTAGTCTTATAATCAAACTCAAGTTGTTTAACATTGAGAGAGTTTGTAGAGTGGATGACATGGTTTTCTGGTGGCATTACAGCTAAAATCTAAACATAATTCAGGGATAAAAATCATAATTCAGTTAGGAAATATGGTAGAGTACATTGTCTAATTGACAAATTGATGGACTGGATTTCATGTGTACCTCATACTGTATAATTTACTTAATTGCTATGGTTTTGTTCAATTTATATCTGGGAGAATTTTTTTTTTAATTGGACAGAAAAGGTGAAGTGTAAGGGGAGGTGCTGATACTAGCTTTAGTTTCCTAATTGGTTCTTGATTTTGTCAATAAAGAAGGCCTGGTGCCAATTGCTGGATGGAAGGTACAGACGTGACTTCTGGGACCCAGGAAGAAAAGACAGACACAGGGAAAGAGAGAGGGCTTTTCTACCATGCTTTGGAACAAGGAGCCTGCAGCAATCATGTAATATCGCAGGGCATCCAGGGCTGGCAGCTCTGCTGCAGGCAGGTTGCCAGAGATGTCTGGCAGGGGTTAGTTGGGACAAGTCATTAAGCTTAGGGCAGAAGGAGAGACAGAGATAATAAATTGCTAAGGATATGCATTTCCAGGTGGGAAGTATTTGCACCCAGCAATTGTGCCACGTATTGCAAATTATAAAGTGACAAACTGAGCATGTGTCCTTTACCTGAAGATTCAAAGGTCTTGGGTAGGGCTGGTAATGAGACCCTTCCCAGAGCAAGGGTCTTGGGAATGGGGAGGTTGACTATGGAACAAGACAGGGAGAGAGAAAGAGAGAGAGAGAGAGAGAGAGAGAGGGAGAGAGAGAGAGAGAGAGAGAGACTGGGTCAATGTTTCCAGCATTTATCTAGCTAAGCCAGGTGGAACAAAAGGGAGCCGGGGGTGGGCTGGTAGCTTAACATCTCCTGGAAAAGGTGATATTGTGCTTTTAAAACTATAGTGACAGACAAGTAGACCAATGGAACAGAATTGAAGACCCAGAGATGAACCCACACACCTATGGTCACTTGATCTTTGACAAGGGAGCTAAAATCATCCAGTGGAAAAAAGACAGCATTTTCAACAAATGGTGCTGGCACAACTGGCGGTTATCATGTAGAAGAATGCGAATTGATCCATTTCTATCTCCTTGTACTAAGGTCAAATCTATGTGGATTAAGGAACTCCACATAAAACCAGAGATACTGAAACTTATAGAGGAGAAAGTAGGGAAAAGCCTCGAAGATATGGGTACAGGGGAAAAATTCTTGAATAGAACAGCAATGGCTTGTGCTGTAAGATCAAGAATCGATAAATGGGACCTCATAAAATTGCAAAGCTTCTGCAAAGCAAAAGACACCGTCAATAAGATAAAAAGGCCACCAACAGATTGGGAAAGGATCTTTACCTATCCCAAATCGGATAGGGGACTAATATCCAGTATATATAAAGAACTCAAGAAGGTGGACTCCAGAAAATCAAATAACCCCATTAAAAAATGGGGCTCAGAGCTGAACAAAGAATTCTCACCTGAGGAATACCGAATGGCAGAGAAGCACCTGAAAAAATGTTCAACATCCTTAATCATCAGGGAAATGCAAATCAAAACAACACTGAGATTCCACTTCACTCCAGTCAGAATGGCAAAAATCAAAAACTCAGGTGACAGCAGATGCTGGCGAGGATGTGGAGAAAGGGGAACATTCCTCCATTGTTGGTGGGATTGCAAGCTTGTACAACCACTCTGGAAATCAGTCTGGCGGTTCCTCAGAAAATTGGACATAGTACTACCGGAGGATCCCGCAATACCTCTCCTGGGCATATATCCAGAAGATGTCCCAACCGGTAAGAAGAACACATGCTCCACTATGTTCATAGCAGCCTTGTTTATAATAACCAGAAGCTGGAAAGAACCCAGATGCCCCTCAACAGAGGAATGGATACAGAAAATGTGGTACATTTACACAATGGAATTTACTCAGCTATTTAAAAAAATGGATTTATGAAATTCCTAGGCAAATGGATGGACCTGGAGTGTATCATCCTGAGTGAAGTAACCCAATCACAAAGGAACTCCCACAATATGTACTCACTGATAAGTGGATATTAGCCCAGAAACTTAGGATACCCAAGATATAAGATACAACTTGCCAAATGCATGAAATTCAAAAAGAACGAAGACCAAAGTGTGGACAGTTTACCCTTTTTTAGAAATGGGAACAAAACACCCATAGAAGGAGTTACAGAGACAAAATTTGGAGCTGTGATGAAGGAATGGACCATCTAGTGATTGCCATATGCAGGGATCCATCCCATAATCAGCTTCCAAATGCTGACACCATTGCATACACTAGCAAGATTTTGCTGAAAGGACCCAGATATAGCTCTCTCTTGTGAGACTATGCCGGGGCCTAGCAAACACACAAGTGGATGATCACAGTCAGCTATTGGATGGGTCACACGGCCCCTAATGGAGGAGCTAGAGAAATTACCCAAGGAGCTAAAGGGAACTGCAACCCTATAGGTGGAACAACAATATGAACTAACCAGTACCCGGGAGCTCTTGTCTTTAGCTGCATATGTATCAAAAGATGGCCTAGTTGGCCATCACTGCAAAGAGAGGCCCAATGGACTTGCAAACTTTATATGCCCCAGTACAGGGGAACGCCAGGGCCAAAAAGGGGGAGTGGGTGGGTAGGGAATTGGGGGGGTGGATATGGGGGACCTTTGGGATAGCATTGAAAATGTAAACGAGGAAAATACCTTAAAAAAAAAAAACTACATGCAACACACACCTATGCCAACAAGGCCCCACCTCTAATAATGCCACTCCCTACGTGCCTATGGGGGCTATTTGCCTTCAAGCCACCACAGTATAATGAGGTTGTAATTTGCTAGTCATTTAGATTGTGTAATTTTAAATCCAGGAACAGTGAGACTACTGTTTAGGCAAGTGAGATGGGAAGATTGCTTGATCCCAGGAGGGGGCCAGCCTTAGCAACATACTAAAAAATCCCCTTAAAAACATTCTATAATTTTATTAATTACACAAAGTAGGCGAAAAAAGTTTGATAATAGCTACAGAGAGTTGAGTTTTTGTGGAGGACATTCACGAGTCTTGTCTGTCCCCTGTAGAACACACATTTGAAAGAGTTTAAATAGCTTAATTCGATTTAACATAGGACACAGCTCCAGATGAGCATGAAAAAGGGCAAAGTTATTGAGGGTTTTCATGGGAGAGATTATAATGATATACTGGTGATCCGGTCTGGGTCAAGATGGAGGCTGAGTAGGAAGGGAGAAAATGTGGGGATTAGAGGGCTATGAGTCTACACGATTTTAGAGCCAAGTGTGGTGGTATACCTTTTAATCTAAGGGTGTGGGCAGAAGCTGGAGGACCTCAAGGTTAAGGCCGACTTAGCCTAGATATTGAATGAAAATGAGTACTAGGTAGAGTTGAAGAGAAGGTTTTTATTGTAGATATGAGTGAGAGGACAGCCAGAGGCATCTGGAAGGGTCCAGACCGAACTGTGCTGAGAGAGGAGAGAGAGAGGGAGAGAAGAGGGCAAAAGGATGAAGATGAGAGGATAGGCTGACTCTAATGTTGGTATTCTGTCTGGACTCCACCCCCACAGTTACCTGGCAACAGCCAGGTATGCTCCTCCCCACAGTTACCTGGTACCTTAGTTAGGGTTTTACTGCCGTGAACAGACACCATGACCAAAGCAAGTCTTATTAAAAAAAAATGTTTAATTGGAGCTGGCTTACAGATTCAGAGGTTCAGTCCATTACCATCAAGGTGGGAGCATGGCAGCATCTAGGCAGGCATGGTGCAGGAGGAGCTGAGAGTTCTATGTCTTCATCCAAAGGCTGCTAGTGGAAGACTGACTTCCAGGCAACTAGGGTGAGGGTCTTAAGCCCACACCCACAGTGACACACCTATTCCATCTAGGTCACACTTATTCTAACAAGACCACACCTACAAATAGTGCCATTTCCTAGTCCAAGAATATACAAACCATGACACCTGGGAACCACCAGATAGGCCTGACCCACTATAAAAGGGGCTGCTTGCCCCCTCCTTGCTCTCTTGCCTCTCTTTTCTCTCTTGCCTCTCTTGTTCTCTTACTCTCTTGCCTCTTGCTCCCGTGCTTGTCCTCTCCCCCTATTCCCTCCCCCAGCTCTACGTGGTCATGGCTGGCCTCCACTTTTTTACTATCCCCTTCTCTCTGCTGTTCTCTGCCTCTACTACTACTCTCTTAACTTTCCTCCCCATGCCCTAACTGGGGCACCCCCTTCTCCCATGCCTCACTGAGCCCCTGTGGAACATATCTTGATGTTTCTTTACCTTTTTATGATCACAGCATCCTTTACAGGCTTCAAATTGGCAGTTCAGGAGACTAGGCCTAGATCTCTGTTTCCAAGAATTGGGCAAATCCAGGCAAGTCAGTTTCTGGAAAAAAAAACCCAGGCCTTGGGCAGCCAATCAGAAAGTGCCCCTCCATCTGTAGCTGCCCCACCTGAAGCAAGGAAGGACAATGGGTCAGCAACAGTTTCTGGAATGTCCCTAGATATAGCACCAACCAATTAAAATAAAGGTCACCTACCCCTCCCTAGAATTTCCCTTAATGCACTTTAAATTGGGCCTGAAAGCTCACTTGGGCATCTCCATCCTGGTGAATGGAAGACCCCAACACTCTGGACTTCTGCAGAATAAAACACTCTTTGCTTTTTCATACTATTTAAATCCAGGGTATCATTCTTCATGGGCCCTTACAAAGAGAGGTTCTGGAGCCAAGACAATGCACAGCCAAAATAGCTGGATTTTATATAGGGAAAGAAAAGCTGGGGAAAGGGAAGGGAAGCTCAGGGGCTGCAGAGGTTTAGAGTGGGGTTGGGAGTGGTGGGGTTGGGGTAGGGGCAGAGGAGTGTTGTAGTTTTGTGGAACCAGGGCTCTGTAACAGGTGAGAGTTGAGAGCCTGCTTTGATATGTTAAAAAAAGGCCCCTCAGTTAACCACTGAGTTAACCAGGTTTCTTTGAGAACTAACAGATGTCTCTCAAAAGAAAACAACAGTAGCAAAAGGTGCTCAGAGCTGGTGATTTCAATAAAATGAAGTTGTAATTCAAAGCAAAGTATATTTGAAGTCATATTTTAGAGGAAGTGATTATTGGTTATAATTGTAACCTCAGGGTAGGTGATGTTGGTATCATAGAATTTTGTAGATGACTTGGAGGTCTCAGTACTGGATGAATGACGAAGTAGAGAATGGTAACAAAGAGTGGGCATTGTAGGTACAATTGTAACACCTTGAAAATTTTCATGTTACAATTACCAGAATCTGTGGTTCTGTGTGTTCTGCCTCACTCTTGGGGTGTAGGAACTCCACTGGGTAGATGAAATGGGAGACACTAGATGGTATTTACCCTATGCCCACTGTCAGGTAACGGGAACCCCTGATACACTGCTCAGGGAGTGGGAGAACATAGCCTTGTGTGGGGACCTCAGCCTGAGTGAGAAATGACATAGACTGAGGCCGAAGCTGGGGTTCCCTGACTCCTGAGAATCCAGACGCCACCGGAAGCTGACTAGAGAAGTTGGGAATGGCAGGAACCAACAGACCTTCAAGGAGGTCTGGGCTGGAAATTACAGGACATCCAGATGCTGCAGGATCAAGGGAAGTTGGCGATTGTCCTTATCTTAGCAGCAATTGCCAGGACCTTGGAAAGGCCTTCTGCGGAAGACTTAGGTTCTGCTGTTCTGTAGATGGAGGCTTCCTTCATGATCCCCACAGCAGTTGATGAAAAAGACAGACCTTGGTTTCAAACAATTTATTGTTTGTTCATCGTGAAAAATGGCTGCATACCACCTCCTCAAGGTGAACCAGAGATTAAATACCTTTTGCAGGAAGGAATGACCAAGAAGAGAAACTTATTGCCTTAACTCTCAGGGCATCTAGATACTTCATGACCATAGGTCACATTCCTATGTGGGGTGGTCACGTGACAGGGGCCTGGTCGGAAGCAGGTGAAGCTCCTACCATCCTCTCAGAGTTCCAGGCCTTCCAACCACTCAACCTTACCAAGTTTCCTGGCATGGTACATTGTGTCACAAGAACCTGCGAGTATTATCTTCACTCGCCCTTGTGATTATGTGAGAAGTCATTGCATGCTCATCCTAGATTGCATACAAAGAGGTGTGTGTGTGTGTGTGTGTGTGTGTGTGTGTGTGTAATTTTTTTTTTTTTCTTATTTCAGAGCTCAGTTCTAGGAAGGATTGTGTTCCTTCCCCTGTATGACAGGAAGGTAGCCCCACAGAGTGCATTTCACAGGCTCCAGTTCTCCTGACTGCTGATTAGGTTCAAACAGTGGGGATACAGTAGGAATGAAGAGTCATTCCTGTGCCTTTAGTGGGATCCAAAGGTCCTGATGTCTTTTCTGTTCTACTTTTTTCTACGTGACATGGTTCAGGTTGGGGATCTAGCAACATCTATAGAAATATACTCTAAATTCTAGATTTCTTGAGTATAGAAACACACAAAAAGAATTTGGGAGGAAAGGGTACACCTAGCCTCAAAAAGCAAGGTGGGTGGGGTGGGGAGATTCAATTCACAGAGGCAGTACAAATAGCGTCTAGAATAAAGGTCATCTGACAGGTCAGAGGCATACACATTCCATCTTAGAACACCAATCTAGAAGTCTCTAAAAGGCAATTAAATCTTGTTTCCGTAGTAAAAGCCATGGAAGAGCTCAAGTTATTGTGATTTAAATTTGAAGAAAAGGAAATAAGCCATGACTTTTAAACCCAATTGTTGGAGTGCACCAGAACCCATTTCACTCAGAGGAAAGGATTGTCCTCTTCATGGTCCAGGAACTGACACTCAAATGGCAAAAAGGAGAACATAATCCTTGTTTTGTACTTAGCCTTGTGGTGAAAAATAGTGCTGTGTTAACATAAATGTGGTTTATTGGAGTTTAACTTTTAAAATCAACTGAGTATGAAGAGCAGCAGTCTTGATTTAGGCTGCCACAGAGACTGTGTTGCCAGCCTTAGTGCTGCGGAAGGAAAATGAAGTTACAGAAAGGGTGGAGAGAGTGGAAAGGAGGACTAGGGTGGATGCTCCTCATTTGCAAAGGGAAGAATGAACCCAGGAACATTGATGGAGTAAGGATGCTATTGGATTATCCAAAATTACTGAGGAAGCAGGAGTAGAGTTCAAAACAACTTATAGTTTGCGGACACTGAGGCAAAGTGTGCAGTCAGTGTGTGTTGAGAAGATAAGACGAGGGGGTTGGAACTTCTGAAAGAGGTTGCCAGGGGCAGGGAAGGGTGGAGATCAGGGCTGGGGCAGCTTGGTTTTCGTTAACTCCTCTACAGTCTTTAACATGTTGCTGCTGGTTACTGTAAACACAGAGATGTCATAATATACTGCAATAACCCTGGCCATGCTGGCATCTGAAAAGCTCATCTGTATTTTCACTATTCCCTCTCTCCCTTTTTTTGAGAATGTTTTAATTTTTTTTCATGTAGGAGATAATTTAAATTCAAACTCCTTACAATAACAGGAGGCAATATAGAGTAGTGGGTAGGAGCAAGCTTCAAACCTATGCGATGAGAAAAGATGAAACTTTGCTGTGTTTCTGTTTCTGTTTCTTAACCATAAAACTGAGGCAGTAAGTACTGGGTGAAGCCTGGAGAGATGGCTAAGTGGTTAAGAGCACTGACTGCTCTTCCAGAGGTCCTGAGTTCAATTCCCAACAACCAAATGGTGGCTCACAACCATTTGTAATGGGATCTGATGCCCTCTTCTGGTGTGTCTGAAGACAACTACAGTGTACTCATATACATTAAATAAATCTTAAAAAATAAAGCATTGGGATGATTCTCTGCTGTTCTGAGGATGATGGGAGTCAGACTATGAGAACTATGTAGGTCAGTGTTCAGGGTCCTACAAACATTCTCAGGTGTTTTTGTATCACTTTGCGTCTAAGAGTCTTTATAATCTGGCTGCAGGACAACTCCCCAGGTACGTCTGTCTTCACTTGCAGTTTGAACGGTTTGCTTTATTTACAAACTGTATACCTTTCCCCATTTTGTTACCATCTATCACAGCCAGACTCCTTCAAAGTCAAGCTCCCATGTGACTTCTCTAGGTTGCTGCTTCTGATGTGCCACACTGGACACACCTCTGATCTCTCCACAGCACACCTTCTTCCAGAGCCTCAAGAATCTCCCTTACAACCACAGACCTTCTATTCAAGACTTTAATTAGCAATGAATTGTTCACCAGTCAGACAGGATTCCCAGGCAGAATTTTGAGTCACTTTGGGCTGCCTTGTGGCTGGGCAACATTTATAGACAAAGGGAAGTGACAGTGACAGCAAGCAAGAGAACTGAGGTCTACAGATAGTGGGGTTCGGGAAAGCTGACAGCTGCTTTCTTTGATCTGGTTTGCACTGATGGCTGCCTTTGAGTCCTTGAAATTCATCTGCCTCTGATTCCCCAAGTCTCCTTTACTTGTTCTTGGGATAAGATACATGTTGTTGATACATCAAATTGTGGTGCAGTTTGCACCTACAAGGAGTCTTTAGGGCAAGTTTACAATATATTCAGAGGCATCTTTAGGCCATACTTAGCCCTGTAACAACTCCAACATTGCATTCTTTTGTTTGTGGATTTTTCCACTCTGATCAGATGTTCCTGGAGGAAGGAATATTTTGCTTTCAAGTACTTGTAGCTGTTCCTTGAATATTTAAAATTGTAAACAAACCAGCTAATGAAGAAACGCAAAAACAACAGAAGACTTGATGATATACCTTCTCTGGCAAGCTGTTAAGCTTTCTTCTCTGGTTTTTCTCTTGTAACTTAGAAGTGGCATTGATAATAAATCATGTTTTCCATTTCCAGTAAATCTCTTGCAGCTTATTGCTGAGGCTCATTAGGCTCTGTTCCCTTTGTTTACTGAACAAAGACCAGAATTTCCCACCAAAATGCTGACTCATTTCTTTGTGACATTTGCTCCAATTCAGTTGCTGCACAGCCTGTTTGTGACAGGCAGCAGCCTTGCTTCCTGTTCCTATAGGTGGCACTAGCTGAGCATGTAAATCCACAAAGTGGACTGAAAATTAACCTTGTCTGGAAAAAAAGTGAATGTCCATTTGCTTCACATTCTTTCTCCCAAGGTTTTTTCTTCATTGTATTTATTTTCCCGTAGAGAATATCTCCAATCAATGTTCTAGAAATACTGGACACAGAGAAATACTGTCTTGGAAAACCAAATCAAAACCAAAACCAAAACCAAAACCAAAACCAAAACCAAAATCAAATACAACCAACCAACCCCCAAAATAAATAAATAGTCATGGTTTGCCAACATGATTCTCTCTTCAGTGTTTTTGATAATTCCTCTTTAAAGAAAACCAAATATTAAATAAAACTCTCACATTATTGATAGTGATTCTGAATCTATTATGCTGCAAGATTAGTTGAAAGAAATCATGTGCTAATCACACCTGGATAGACACAGGATACTAATTATTAGTATATGGAGCTATGTCTATTTCAGTATTTCATATTTTAATTTACTTATCTAACTCCCTACAGCCTTTTCACTATATCTGGCATTCCATCATTTATATTTTCAATATTATTTTTATATTTCAAGTGCAAGTTTTTCGGTATTATTATGCTTTGGGCAGTAGTTTATGTTCAGCAAATAATTCATAGAAAGATTGAAGGTAAGGATCTTGAGCTTTGGTCTAAACAAAACTAGCAGTGAGGGATAGAGAAAAGGTTTAGCCAGTGAAGTGCTTTCGTCACAATTGTGAACACTGGAATTTGGATGGCTAAAACCCATACAAAATGTCATGTATGGGCTCAGTGGGTAAGAGTTCTCTTTCCTCCTTCAGAGAACCTGAGTTCTGTTTCCAGCACCCAAGTCAGGTGATTCATAGCAGTTTGATACCCCAGCTCTGTGAGACCTACGCAGGTACCCACATGTAACTCCATGCATGTACACACACACACACACACACACACACACACACACACACACCATAAGAGATCTTAAAAAAAAGAAAAAAGCCAGGCATGGTGGCACATGCTTATAATAATAGCAAAGGGGAGACCGGAAGATCCCTGGAAAACCAATGAATTAACTAGCTTGGCTTACATGGCACAGTTTCAGGATAGTGAAAAATCCTCTTAAAGAAAAGGTAGGATAGGTGTGTTGGGATTGACATCTGAAGTGATATTCCAACATCCCACATTACCCCCCCCTCCCCCACTACATAAACATAAGCTCAATGAGACAGTAAATGCGCCACTATTTATTTTATTTTTATTTTTTAATTTTCTTTCCTTTTCTTTATTTTCTTTCCCTTTCTTCTTTCTTTCTTTCTTTCTTTCTTTCTTTCTTTCTTTCTTTCTTTCTTTCTTTCTTTCTCTTTTTATTTTATTTTTTAATTTTTAAAGGTATTTTTTAATTAGATATATTCTTCATTTACATTTCAAATGCTATCCCCAAAGCCTCCTATATCCTCCCCCCGCCCTGCTCCCCAACCCACCCACTCCCACTTCCTGGCCCTGGCATTCTCCTGTACTGGGGCACATGATCTTCGCAATACCAAGGGCCTCTTCTCCCATTGATGGCTGACTAGGCCATCCTCTGCTACATATGCAACTAGAGACACTAGTTGCTCTGGGGGGTGGTGGGGTGGGGAGTACTGGTTAGTTCATATTGTTGTTCCTCCTATAGGGTTGCAGACCCCTTTAGCTCCTTGAGTACTTCATTAGGGGCCCTGTGTTCCATCCAATAGACGACTGTGAGCATCCACTTTTGTACTTGTCAGGCATTGGCATGGCCTCACAAGAGAGAGCTATGTCAGGGTCCTGTCAGCAAAATCTTTCTAAGCCACTATTTTCTACTCCCTTAAAAAAAATAAAAACCCATTCCCCAGAGTTCTTGAGACACATATCTGCTTGCATACATTCATGTACATGCATTGTCTATATGAAAGAAGTGATCAGTGTATCACATTGAATATATAGAGAAAATTATAACCAGTATATGGCATATGACATTAATTTTTTGGAACCTGAGTAACATATCTGTGAGAAGGGGAAGTGTTCATGGAAATGGGAACTGTTTGCTTAGATATCTGTGCTTGGGAAGTGTTCTATTTTTGCTGTCTTGGAATTCTTGATCACTTATTATTTTCTTGTTTGTACCTGGCCTTACAAAATATGTGTCTGGTCCTGTTTGGGGACTGACTGAGTTTAAAAGCAAGTGGCAATGTCAGAGTCGAGAATTGAATAAATTCCATTCTCTCTGTGACTGTCTCTGGGGTCTTGAGATTGGATAAAATGGGGATTCAATAAAAACTTCCCGAGAATGGCCCTTGCACAGGATCACTGCCCGCGGCTCACAGAATCTCAGTAGAAGGCAACTAAAAATGCACTGCTAGCTTTGCTCACCAAATTTCAACATGCACACTCAGCATGCTCAGGCTGAAGACTTTTTCAATTAAATATTTCTGACACTATTCCAGCAATACTCTTATTACTTCCCCCTGTATTCATTTCTTGAGAGGCTGTCATATGGAATGCATTTTCTGGAAGGCAGAATATATTTCCTTCAGGTTCTTCTAAGTGAGACAATAGGTAAAGATAGAATTAAGCCACTTAGGGTATTTATCCAGGAGCAAGGGCAATGACTTAGCATTGCAGTATAAAAGCAGGCTGGGTGTTGAAATTTGAAGCTGAAATGTATAACTATATCCCAGGCATCCTATACACAGAGAAAGGGTGGTATCAGCTGTTCACATGTCTGTGCTCATCAGCAGAAAATACATGAGCCTGTGCTCATTACATATTTCCTTGGAGTGAGCCTGCCGTCAAGTCTTTAAAATTAGATCTAGGGAAAACTCTCTGAACCAGTGATGGCTTTGTTTCCTGCTGTGTATCCTAGGTGCCTTTTCTGGTGTATTGTACAGGGTTCCAGGCACTCATGGTTGCAATTATTTAATACTATCATTTATTTAATGAGAATTCTTTGTTCTAGAATTTATAACACACATTTTAATAGGGGCTCTTAAAGACAACACCCTTATCACCACAGACTTGGCTCAGTAAGGATTCTGAGAATAAGTCCAGATACTTAATGGGATGGAATCCTTGAATTTAGAGTAAACAGAATGAGATTTAGATTCAAATTCATTTGTGTAGAAGTATTTGTGTTCTACTTCTCTTCTTCTCTCAAAGAAGCTCCCACTTTGAGAGGCTCAAATCCTCCAACATGCTGCTTTTAAGGAAGAGAGTTACCTACTTGATTGTGAACAATTTCTAGAGGAGAGTCAATCATGAACCTTGTATGAGACTGGTTGGACTTTATCATAGCAATTTTGTGTCTGGTCCTGGCTTTGAATTGCAGGGTATTCCACTATGCTCTCCAGCATCCTGGGAAGAAAAGCTTTCTTTTGGATTACAGTCCTTCCTGGCCCTACAAACACTTTTCTGCTCTTCTCTCTTCTAGTAGCTCTTTTTCTCACTTGAGGAAGTTTTCTCTTCTGATACTTCAAGTTGCTATTAAAAAAATGCATAAAGAAGCCTCTGTCAGAAAGAGAGAAAGAAAGCTAAATAGATTCATTTGACGCTCTTCTTTTCTTTCTTTCATTCCTTTTTGTTTTTCTTTTTTCTTTTCTTTCTTTCTTTCTTTTTTTTTTGACACAGGGTCTCTTTGTGTAGCACTGGATGTTCTGCAACTCACTTTGTAGACCAGGCTGGGATGGAACTTAGAGATCATTCAGCCTCTGTCTCCAGAATGCTGGGATTAAAGGTGTGCACCACCACTGCCTGCCTCATTTTCTTTTAAAGTTTTATTTTTAGTTTTACATGTATGAATGTTTGCCTGTATGTATATATGTACATCACACACATGAGTGTCTTCAGAGACCAGGTGAGGGTGTCAGAGTCCCCAGAACTTGAGTTAAAGATGGGTGCAAGCTGCCATGTGGATACTCAAACTTAAATCCAGGTCCTCTGCAAGAGTAGCCAGTGCTCTTAACTACTGAACCATCTCTCCAGCCCTTCCACATTTCTTTTATTTGAGAACCCCTGGTCACATTTATTTGTCTGTATTCATCCTGCTCTTTTCTAAAGTATCAGCTTATAAAGCTTTCAAGAGAGGACCTGGGAGCCCAAAGTCAATAGGACTCAAAGAATTGTCAATACTTATACAAAGAGAAATGAACCAGTCTCAGTCAACTCAAATGAGCAGGGTTAACATTTGTCTGTAAAGAAAAGCTGCTTCAACTGTTTGCCAAGGCAGAATTCTATAAGCCATTTTATTTGCCATCTTCACCAATACAATGTTATTAAACTCATTCACCTTCTGGGAATATTTTCAAGAAAATGTATTCCTACACTGGAAATTATATAAAATGTAGGGTGACACATTTTAACTACTGAATATTAATGCAACTTTTTCTAACTGCTAATAAGGAGCGAGGGAATAAGCCAAGGGAGGAAGTATCTTATGAAGAAGGGAATGGACACTGGCAGCCCAGAGGTAAGAAAGGCCAAATCTCTGTGAATAGTTTAAGGATGTGGGTAAGGATATCTCACATATGCATCTGCAGTTTTCTTACTGTGATGTATATTTTTGTATGTGTCAGAATTTCAACAGAATTGCAATGAGACAAGGAAGAGCAGAATTGTGCACGTTGTGAATGTACAGAAAGGTGCCCATCATGGACATTTGAGATGAGTGTGTTCAGAGCCCCACATTCTGTTTTGTGATATATACCATTACAGGGTGTTACAACCTGACACATGTTTTTATTTATTTTTTACTCACAATATTTATTTTACTTATTCTCTTTTTTTGTATTGGTTTTGACAGCATCTCACTATGTAGCTATGGCTAGCCCTCGCTATGTAGACCAGGGTGGCCTTGAGGTCACAGAAATCTGTCAGCCTATGCCTCTAAAAGTGCTGAGATTAGAGTCATGAACTCTCATGCCCAGGCAGAAGTTTTGATTAAAATCTTATTAAAATGAGTAGACTACTTTGAATTGTCTATGATATGTCATATGTTGAATGTTATACATTAGGAAATTGATCCTGTAGTCAGTCTCTCTCTCTCTCTCTCTCTCTCTGGTATATAGGGGAGGGAACACGCCTAAATATGGGATAATGGAACTAGTAGGATGGTTATGTGGGCCCAGGTGCTTGACTGAATGCTGATGAGCTGAGTTTCATCTCAGAACACACTTGGTAGAAGGAGAGAGCTGACTCCCACATGTTATCCTCTGATCTACACACATGGACCATGACACACTCCTTACAAATAAATGAAACAACAACAACAACAACAACAACAACAACAACAACAACAGCAGTAGCAGCAGCAGCAGCAGCAGCAACATTAACACCCAGGAGTAATGTAGTATGTAGTACAGGCTAAATCATGATCCTCTTGCTTCAGCTTCCTAAATACTAGGCTCAAGATGTGTGTACTAATTGCACTTGCGTAGTGATTTTTCTATTCCTAGTACCCCATACATATTTGTTAATTGGGGTTCTTGTAAGGAAGAGTCATTATATCATTTTGAGGACTGATAGGACTACTATGATGCTAATATGGATGGTAGAGTGAAAGGAAGGAAGCAGGTGGCAGAAAGACCTCAGAAGTGGAAATTGCACCAGTTGAGAGATCAAAGTTTTTGGGTTCAGTTTCCATCTTATAAAACTTGACCTAAGTTTAAACTCAAGTAAACTAACAGGCAGGTACCTAGTTCCAGTTTCTAGGTTACCCCCAAGAAAACCTGAGTCTCCTCCAGTTTCCAGGTTTCCCCCCAACAAACCCAGTGTCTAGCACCAGTCTCCAGATTATTCCCCAACAAATCGGCACCCCTAGGTTACAAGCCCGCCCCTGACACTTCACTTCCTAACAACCACCAATCAGGAGGAAAACAGAAGTTAAATTTGCGGTTTGGCTCCCAGCACCAGCCAATAATGCTAAAGGCGACAGTAGCCCTTCAAATAGATGATTGCCAGGCTGAAAACACTCACCCCTCACTTGCCATTTTTTGTAAAACCTTGTCCGGATGAATGTTCGAGGCTTTTCTCCACCAGAACTGCCCTGTGGCTCGGTGTTAAGCCTGAGTTTGAGCTTGTAAATAAAGAGCCTGGTGTGATTGCATTGCACCGGCTCCTGATTGGTCTTTTGGGGTTCATGAACACTTCCTTGGCACTATCGGGCTTGAACATTGCTGTCACAATAAAGATGTAGGTAATCAGTATGAGAAGCAGTTAAAGAGTAGACTCGAGAATTTGGGGGTCACATAAGGAAAGGGAGAGATGTAAGATGGTATCGAGATTTGTCTTGAGGACACGGATTCCTGGAATGAGGGTTTTTTTGAAGCTAAAGTAAATGTAGTTGCAGATATCCAAGTTTGAGGTGACCATGGAGGCATCCAGGGAGGATTGCCTGAGAACGGTCTAGCAGAGAGACCTACTATAAAGTAACACATCTTTAAGTTACGAATTGCTAAGTGGCAGCTGGAATCACGGAAATGAGAAAGATCCTAGCAAGGTAAGGGAAGCCAACATTTAGACAAGGAGAGGACAAGTCACACAGCGAGAGACTGGAGGCCGAAAATGTAGCAATCGTCTCATGGAGGATAGGATACACACTGGGTTCCAGCATTTCATAAAATTCCACACAGGAGAGGCCAATCTGGGCAGTATGGCAGCTGTGAACTCCCTGTACTTTTTAGGTTAGCTGCTTACCCCTTCTGAGAAGGTTGAACCCTCAAGCATGTTGCTTTTAAATTGTGAACAATTTCGAGAGGACAGCCAATCATCAGGTTGTGTGTGGTTGCTGTGAATCTTTCTGCTCTGGTAATTTTGTGACTAGTTCTGTCTGTGGCTGCAGACTGTCCTGCAGTACTCTCCTATGGGGATAAGAAGAGAAACTGTGTACAGACAGTCTTTTTAATGCATCTGAAGAAATGGGAAAAGGATAGAGGGCTAGGATAAAATAATGGTCTCTCATTTCATCCTCTCTCAATTCATACCCATAGACTAAGGCTGTAGGTGTAATGTTTATACTTCAGACATTAGCAGAGCTAACTCTCTATATAGCTCCTCATGCTACCATCAGTGCCTATGTTTGCTTGTCTGGTCCAGAACTACTTCCAAGCATTTCATTTCAGCGTTACATCTCAATTTAGCTTCTTTGGATGGAGCATTTGGCCAAGGGCTCAGTGTGTACAGTGAACAGGTTGGTTCATTTTGTATGATCAGGGGAAGTGGGAAGCTTAGCACCCAGACTCACAAATACTTCATCATCAGCTGAATGGAGAGCAGGGTGAAAGGAGAGAGGATAGCTCAGCTCAAATCTATCCCCATGAGGGGAAAAGTAATTCAGAACATATGCCTTGCTCTCAAAGGAGCAAGGATATTGCCAATGTATAACATTTCTCAATGTGGAGGTCAGATTTTCCTTCAGAAACAAAATTGCTTCCTTTGTTCAACCTAGAGAAAAATATTTGCTTCTATAATATCATCTGAGTATGAGAAACTATACCTGGATTTTGAGCTGTTTGATCTAAAAGCACATGATACTCTGACAGAAGAGTTTGGACTTGTAACTCTATATTTATAAAGGGTTTCATTTCTTTATAAAGCAGTGTAGGTGATTGTGCAGAAATTAGAAAACAAAACTACCTCTAATCCTATTAACATAGGTACTATTCTTTTTGAATATTCTCCCATATATTTCTTCATGAATCTATATTTTTACATAATTACAATTATGTGGAATATATTGCTCATTTTTGGGCTTTCCATTTGGCTCATGAGCATTCTTTTGAATTGTGATGTTGTGTTTTTAATTATTCTTTTAAATGACTGAATAATATTCAATGACATGGATATGCAGTATGTTAATTAAACATTTTTATATCATAGGACATTCAGTTTGCTTCTGGTTTATCACTGTAATAAATAGGATTGTATTGGAAAAATGTTAATGTTGTATTCATTCCCTTATACTCTGAATTTCTCTCTCTCTCTCTCTCTCTCTGTCTCTCTGTCTCTGTCTCTGTCTCTCTCTCTCTCTCTCTCTCTCTCTCTCTCTCTCTCTCTCTCTCTCTCTTCCTCCCTCCCGGTCCCTCTGTCTCTCTGATTTTTATCCCATTTTTGTTTGTTTCTGAGACAGGGCCTAGCTTTGGAGCACTGGCTTGCCTGCAACTTGCTAAGTGTCTCCTACTAGCATTCAATTTGCTGTCCTCTGCCTCCTGGGTGCTGGGATTACACACACTGCCTGGCCAGGCTTATTTTCACTGACTCATAGGGAATTGTATTTCATGGAGTATTAGAGTTCCCTCCAAGCTAAGGTGCAATACTTTGTCACAGCAGGTGACACTCTTTTGGTAGTTGGTGAGTTTAGAAGGTGGCCCTAAACACATTGAGGACGTGTATCATTGTGGCAGATCCTTGTATAGTGTGTCACTAGTCTTTCTGTCTTTGCTTTCTAACTGCTTCAATGTGAATAGTTCTGTACTATATGTTGCCACTGTCTCACCATGGACCCAGAACCAACAGAGTCACATGATCAAGGACTGAACCCCCTGAAATGATGAGCCAAGATATGTCCTTCCTCCCTTAAGTTATTTCTGTCAAATATTTTGTCACAGCAATATGACGTTATCTAATGTTAGGTTAAACGTCTAAATTATGTTTATCCCCCTCCGACCCCCCTTCCACCCAGCTGTCATACACACTTATTCACATTGACTTTTAAAAGAATGTATTGATTATAATGTCAAATCTAAGGTGTCTGAGCAGTATGGAGTGGGCTGGATCTTTCCACATGGGAAGAGTCAAACGGGAAACACAGTGCTGTCGAGGCATCTGCTGACAAAACTTAGTGAACCTAAAATTCTGCTCCAAACTCAAGCTTTAGGGGGACTTTTGAGCAGAAGCACAGAAGAAAGTAAAAATTAGAAAGAAAAGGCTCAAAGTCAGGTAGACACTTAAAAGAATAAAGAAGCGCTGGAGACAGAGGTATGAAGTGCAGGACAACTTTAGCCATGCGTATTAGTTATAGGATACATACGTGTGGAGTGAAAACTCCAGGTGTTCCTAACATGGACACTGGGCAAGGCAATATTTAAATGCACGAGCTTTCTACTATATATTGGTCACTCTCTTAAGTGTCTCATGGACTTCTTGCATCCCAACACTAGGAGGTGCTATTGTTCCTCCCATTTTCATCAAAGACCACCAAGGCTTAGAGATAATTGGTCAAGTGACTTTCCCAGGACTCATCATTGTGCTCTGCTCTAAGGCCAAGTATCCTCACACCAGAGTTGTCCTTACTGGTCCCTGCTTTTCCTGAGCAGTCTCATTTTGTGAGTGGAATGAGGAGAAAAGTATGCCTCATTCTTAATTTAATTTATATTTCTCTGTTTCCTAGTGTTCCTTTGATACTTGAATATGACACTTTTTTTTTTAAAAAAAAGAAAACTCTATTTATTTATTTTTATGTATATGAGTACACTGTCTCTCTCTTCAGACACACCAGAAGAGAGCATTAGATCCCATTACAGATGGTTGTGAGCCACCATGTGGTTGCTGGGAATTGAACTCAACACCTCTGGGAGAGCAGTTAGTGTCCTTAACCACTGAACCATCTCTCTAGCCCAAATATGACACTTTTAAATTTTAGCACATTAATGATAGTTTCATTTACATATCTGAAAAATGTACATACTACTGAATGCAAGTATCCATTTTTATTTTTATTTTCTTATGCTTGGGATACAACACAGGGTCTTGTGCATACTAAGCAATAGCTGTAAAATTGAGGTAAGTGCTCAGTCTTCATTTGTTTTCTAAACAAGGTTTCTCTGTGTAGCCCTGCCTGGTCTGGAACTCACTCTGTAAATCAGGCTGGCATCAAACTCACAGAGCTACACGTGTGTCTGCCTCCTGCATGTTGGGATTAAAGCCAAGTGGCACCACCACCCAGCTTTCAATTTTTAAATTAAAAAATGTTTTGCCTAACACACTTCCTAGGATTTGGTTACCTATTTATTGTAAATATTCTGTCTTAGGTAATAAAGAAACGTAATATGGCCTACTATTTTAGTGTGTCTACCATGTTGTTCATGAAGTCAATTTTCTTCAAATATAATCATTGTAAAAAATATTGTCTTTGCGGGGCAATGGTGGTACATGTCTTTAATGCCAGCACTCACGAGGCAGTAGCAGGTGAATTTCTGAGTTCAAGGCCAGCTGGGTCTCCAGATCGATTTCCAGCATAGCTAGCACTAATAGAGAAATCCTGTAGGGCATATTCTTAATTAGAGAGCGACAGGGGTAAGTCCAGCCCATTGTGGGTGGTGACATCCCTCGGTTGGTGGTCCTGGGTTCTGTAAGGAAGCAGGCTGAGCAAACCATGATGAGCAATCCAGTAAGCAACACTCCTCCATGGCCTTTTGTAGGCTTAGATAGTTTTAAAACCTACTTTTAATAAGGATTCTCAAATGCTTTGACTCCCCCTTGTAGCCCACTGTCCAAAGGTAGTGGAGAAAAGATGGTAAATAGAACAAGGAGATGTGCACTTGTTTAGAAGAAGTTCCTTGGGGCGACTCCAATCTCTGCCAGGCTACCAGCAGTCCAGTTCAATAGTGTCAGGACAGCAAACACGAAGCAGCAGCAGTGCTGGCTTTATCCAGCAGAAACCACCAGGGTTCCACCTAGTCTGCATGAGTCAACAGGAGCAATCAGGACCAACCTGGGACACCGGGGAATATTCTTTGCCTAGCCTCTCGCCAAGAAGTGAAGATCAGTGAGGAGGACGATGAAGACTTAAGACCAATGGAGTAGTGTTGCTAAGCTAGCTATGCAATGCAAGTGCACGCATCACTGTCCACGAGTCCTATTTATACACTGTGGGATCTCCTATGTATCTTGCCTCAGAAAAACACCATGTGAGTCTGTATTAGCAAAACCCTATCATTTTATATATCCAGAAACTTCCATTTCAGCCTCTGCATCGGCTTGTGGCTCCAGGATCCAGACCGGTTTGAGTTCCTGCTCTGGCTTTTTTTTTTTTTTTTTTTTTTTTTTTTTTTTTTGATGATGTACAATGTGGATGTGTAAATCAAATACACTCTTTTCTCCACAACTTGCTTACTAGTCGTGGTGTTTCATCACAGCAGTAGAGAACACTAAGGAAGGAAGGGGAAGTATGAGCTGGGGATAAAATCAGGCCCTTCTGCTGGAAGGATGGCTAAGGATAAGAACGCCTCTGGATTTTATGTGCTTCTGTAGCTTACACAGTCTTTGGTTTTGAAATGCAGGGAGGATTTATTTGTTCTGGTTTTGTACTCACTGTCCTCCTGTCTCAGCCTTATAAGTTCTGGGATATAGAGGTATGTGTCACTATACCTGGCTAGTTTTCATTTCATCAAGGGCTTTCAATACAACTTTTGTGTTTGGGCTAAC
The DNA here is from genome assembly GCF_000001635.26 of Mus musculus. NCBI lineage: Eukaryota > Metazoa > Chordata > Mammalia > Rodentia > Muridae > Mus > Mus musculus. The sequence goes on from NC_000080.6 coordinate 37,176,943, forward strand.
ATTGAAAAGACCTCTTATTTCATGTAAATACAATTATATAACTGTATAAAAACTATATATATGTACAAATATGTATTATATATGTATAAATACATATAAATATGAATAAATATGTTCATATGCAGTATACATATATTCATATGCTATGTCTGTGTGTCTTTTTTTTTTTTTGGAGACAGGGTTTCTCCGTGTAGCCCTGGCTGTACTGGAACTCACTCTGTAGACCAGGCTGGCCTTGAACTTAGTGATCTACCTGCTTCCACCTCCTAGTGCTGGGATTAAATGTATGTGCCACCACCACCTGGTGAGAAAGACATTTAAAAAAATTTAAAAATTGAAACAAATAAGAGAATTGAGGGATAGTTTAATAGGATACATCATGTATGTAACTGGGATATGAGGAAAAGATAGACAGCAAAAGAAATGTTGAAGCCACAGTGGCAAAACCCTGACTTTTGAAACGAGAGGATAATGAAGTATGGATCCAGGCAGTGCCAAGTATGAAACAGGTCAAAGGACCCAAGAAACCCTTGCCTACCTGTATTGTGTTTAGACTGTAGAGAATCCACACTGATTAGAATAGATAGCCTCCAGAGGGACCAGACTTCTTCTCTGAGGTAGCGTACCCTCAGAGAAGCAAGGGCATCAATTACGATGGACTCCCTTTCACAAAGCATTGTAAGCAAGAAGAAAGTGGAACATAAGGTTTGAAGCACTGGCCAGAGCCCACACCAGTTTATACTTCTACAAACAGCAAAATACTTTCTCCAGACAAGTAAAGATATTTCCTATGGCAAATAAACTGGAGGACATTGTTTCTTCCCTTCCCTTCCCTTCCCTTCCCTTCCCTTCCCTTCCCTTCCCTTCCCTTGCTTTGCCTTCCCTTGCTTTCCCTTGCCTTCCCTTGCTTTCCCTTGCCTTGCCTTCCCTTGCCTTGCCTTGCCTTCCCTTGCCTTCCCTTCCCTTGCCTTCCCTTGCTTTGCCTTCCCCTGCCTTCCCCTGCCTTCCCTTGCTTTGCCTTCCCTTCCCCTGCCTTCCCTTGCTTTGCCTTCCCTTGCTTTGCCTTCCCTTGCTTTGCCTTCCCTTGCTTTGCCTTCCCTTGCTTTGCCTTCCCTTGCTTTCCCTTGCCTTCCCTTGCTTTCCCTTGCCTTGCCTTCCCTTGCTTTCCCTTGCCTTCCCTTGCTTTCCCTTGCCTTGCCTTCCCTTGCCTTGCCTTGCCTTGCCTTGCCTTCCCTTCCCTTGCCTTCCCTTGCTTTGCCTTCCCCTGCCTTCCCCTGCCTTCCCCTGCCTTCCCTTGCTTTGCCTTCCCTTCCCCTGCCTTCCCTTGCTTTGCCTTCCCTTGCTTTGCCTTCCCTTGCTTTGCCTTCCCTTGCTTTGCCTTCCCTTGCTTTGCCTTCCCTTGCCTTGCCTTCCCTTGCCTTCCCTTGCCTTGCCTTGCCTTGCCTTGCCTTGCCTTGCCTTGCCTTGCCTTGCCTTGCCTTGCCTTGCCTTGCCTTCCCTTCCCTTCCCTTCCCTTCCCTTCCCTTCCCTTCCCTTCCCTTCCCTTCCCTTCCCTTCCCTTCCCTTCCCTTCCCTTCCCTTCCCTTCCCTTCCCTTCCCTCCCCTCCCCTCCCCTCCCCTCCCCTCCCCTCCCCTCCCCTCCCCTCCTTCCCTCTCCTTTCCTTTCTTTTTCTTTTTATTAAGAAATAGTAAAGGAGTGTTAAAACAGAAGGAAAATGATATCGGTAAAAAGCAAAAACTAAAATACACGTATCTACATAAAGCTAGGAAGAATGTTGGTAAAGGAGTAAATGAAGGCAACACAACATAGTTTTTCTTTTCTTTTGTGCTCGGTATTAACCCAAGAGCCTCATCCTAAGCAAGATCTCTACCACTGAATTATGCTCCAGGCTGTTTTCTTTAAAAACAAAACAAAATAGTATTTTACCAATTCTTTGAACATACCATATATTTATACAATGTATTTTGTTCATAACCATTTAGCACAATCTCCCTCCAACTCCTCCTAGAGCCTCCTACCCTGTCCTGTCTCCCACAAACTTCATGCCCCCTTTTTTTTTGCTATTGATACATGCTGAGTCCAATTACTGCTGCCTGTATTTCATGGATGTGAGGCCATACACTGGAGGATGTCATGTCTCTAAAGGAGAGTGGCTCTTTCTACTTTAGTGACCATCAACTATCAATGGGTCTTCCATCAAGGGTTGGTGCTAGATACAGTAGAATTGAAGTAGTAGAATTTCTACTGTCTTGAGCTTATATTGTTAGTAAAGTGCAAATAGGCAAGCCATGCCCAAAGGTCTAGACTTCATAGCTTTCCTCCCCATCCTTTAGCTCTTAATTCTTTTGCCCACTGTTGTGTGATGGTCCGCAAGTCCTGGGTGGGTGAGGTTAATATAGATAACTCATCCCCAGCTGAGCACTGACAGTTCTTTATACTTGACATTGTGAACAGTTGTGAGTCTCTACATTAATCCTTACCCAGAGCAGAAGGAAGGAAGCTTCCCTGTCAAAAATTGAGAGCAACACTAAGCTATGGCTACAAACGGAAATGTTTAGAAGGCAGTTTGACAAGGTCAGGTCCAAAAGAAGCCCAGGGCAAATGGTTAACTGTGGTGCCTGTTAACATACCAAAGTGTCTGCTGGCTTCTGGGCTCTCTCAGCATTGCAAGTACCTGTTATGGAGTCTACGTTATTCAGTATCCTGGTTCTCATCTGTTCTCACCTGAGTCCTAAAGTTCTCCAGCTCTTGGGCTTCTCTTCCTTCAACTTCTTCCTATTTCACTCTGATATTTTGTCCATGCTCTCTCTTAGCTCATGATTTTCTTTGCCCTTCGGCTCTCCTCTTGGTCCTTTCCCTTAGTTTCTTTTGTCTCTCGTTTTCTTCTCTTCCTCTTTCCTTCTCCACTTCTCTCTCCTTTCATGGTCTAGTTCAGTCTGTTGGCCATGTTTAGTCTCCTACTATATCTCCCTGTTCTGGCTTTTCCAGATGCCTCTGGCTGTCCTCGCATAATCTACAATAATAACCTCCTCAAAGTTGGGTGGTATCTCACGTCTTTAATTCTAGTGGTCAGGAGGCAGATCTCTGAGTTTGAAGCTGTCCTGGTCTACTATAGTGTACCATTAGACAACAAGATCATTTAGCAGAACAACAATAGTTTCCCTCAAAAAGATCTGTTATTTTCTTAGTCATGGAATTCTGACCAGATTTACAATACCAGGCATGTGATCCTTCCTGGGAAGCAGGCCTCAAATCCAATTGGAAAGTGGTCGGTTATTCCCATAAGTCAGTCCACTAGTTCTCCAATGTGAAAATATTGGTAAACAGGTTGGTATTGTAGTAGGCAAGATTGGTGCTGATAAGACCAATGATGGTTTTTCTCCCTCAGAAGCCAGCATAGTACTTTCTGAAAATTACTGTGTGTTCATGGTATTAAACTGAATTTTATTGTAACATTTTCATACCTGTGTATTAGTATTTTGCTTTCTTTCATGTATATTTAAACGCTACGTCTGTAGGCAAGAGAAAACATGCAGTATTTACTGTTTTGAACTTGGTCTATTTTACTTAACATGATGGTCTGTAGTCCCACTTACTCTCCTGCAAATGAAATAATTTTATTTGTCTTTATGCAAATCCTTTTGTTCTCTTTTTTTGTCATGCTAAATTAGGTTTTTAAGTTAGCATCTCTTATTCTTAGTGAAATGAGATCTGTTTTCAGTAATAATCATGACACTTACTAGGTCATTATTAGCATATGGTAATAACTATCATATATATATTACCTAATTAATAAAAATCAAGCAATTAAGGTGATAGATGTATCATAAGAGACTAGAGAGAAAGAAGGGGCTGCTGTGCTTTCAAGTGCCTGGGTCACATGTAGAGGGCACTGTGCTGTTTGAGCATAAGTTGAGATTGGTTATGGCCACTTCTATTCTCCTTTTCCCTACAAATCCAAAATGTGCTAGTGCTCAAGCCCATGATATAAAATAGCACAGTATTTGTATGCAACTTATGCTTATTCATCCTGTACCTCAACCATCTTTAGGTTACACCCAACACAATGTAAATGCTGTGGAAATAGTTGCTAATTGTATTGTTTGGTGAATAGCAAGGAAAACATCTGCATGTGTTCAGTACAGAGACAACCTTAATTCACCTAGTAAAATGTGATCCATATTTGGTTGATGCTATGGACATGAAACCCAAAGATATGGAGGTTTGACAGTATGTGTTGTATATTAGAGCAGGGTTTCTTAAATATCTCTTCTTCTTCCTCTTGTTCTTTTTTCTTCTTTGTTTGTCCTCCTCCTCTTCCTCTTCCCCCTCCTCCTCCTTTCTTCTATTTCTTACATACATATTGCTAGGTAAAAGCCAATCTAAAAGATAATATACTACATTATTTCAAATATATGGTGTTCTAGACACTTGTGAAAACCCACAGAATGTGTAGCAGAAGCAATGAACTCCATACCATAGTCAATAATATATCAGTATTGTCTGGACAATGGTGCAGGCTAGTCAATAATATATCAGTATTGTCTGGACAATGGTGCAGGTATGTAATTCCAGCACTTAGGAGAATCACCAAAATTATCAATAGCCTGGTCTTCCTAGCAAATTCCAGGCCAGCTAGATTTACTATATAATAAAGCCTTACTAAATACATAAATAAATAAAAGAAAAAAGTATTCTTTCTGCTTTACTATTTTGAAACTGCTCCTGCACCCTCATTCAAATCTGTGGGAAAAAAAGCATAGCAAAACAAACCCATTAAAACAAAATCATTTCTTAGGTATGTAAGCACTTAACAAGTCCAACATAAGGCCATCAGGAGATGCCAAAGCCATCAGGACTCAGCAGGGTATTATTAGATAGATGGATGCTGATTTGTATGTAGACTCTCAGTGTCTTGGTAGAGTCAGGAGGAGGGACTTCTGAAGATTGATGTCCAGTTATTTTTTTTTAAAGATTAGGTTTTTTTTAATGTATATGAGTACTCTATCTGCACATACACCTTATGCCTGCATGCCAGAAGAGGGCATCAGATCCCATTATAGATAGTTGTGAGCTACTATATGGTTGCTGAGGATTGAACTCAGGACTGATGGAAGAGCATACCATGCTCTTAACCACTGAGTCATCTCTCCAGCCTGATGTCCAGTTATTTCTGCCATTATAGAGAACACAGAAAGTTTCTCTTTGTTTTGTTCCATTCCCTTCAGATCAGAATAACACCTTAACATTCTCTAAGATGGTATGCATGGGAGTAGTGTGTTGTAGTTCCCTGAACAACTTCTCCCTCTTGTAAAGTTTCTCATGATCTTCTTACCGCTTTGAACACACTCAGGACCTAGCACAGTATCTTCTACTCCTCGGGAAGGGAAATCATAGCCTTGTAACAGGGAGAGATAAATCACACTTTCAAGAGTGTCTGGAACCCAGGTGTGAACCCAGCCTGACCTGTCTTCAGGGAGCAGTGTGCTGTGATGACACATCGTCTGCATCCAGAGGCGTATAGCAAAAAGGCTTCTGTAGAAGAGGAAGGAGTCCAGTCATTCACAGCCTCAGGCTTGAGAGCTTTCATAGAAACTCCTCTGTAGGTTGCAAATGTGGACTCCTGAGCTGAATTTACAGCTTCAACTATACTGCTCCCTTTTTTTTCTTCCTACTCTTATAATTTTCTTGGGGCCTGGGTCCTTTGGGGACTATCTTGGGTTTCTTGGGAACTGGCTTCATTCTGGCCTCAAGAAATGTGTTTTCTTTAGAATATGACATGATTTAGAATATGAATGTCTCTGGAGTCTCAAATAATTAATTTTCTTAATTTAATTTTCTTGCCATCTGTACTCAAGTTTTGATAATGACACCAGTTCCAAAGAGTGTTCTGGAGCACATCGTTAATAGAAGGCAGGACAGCTGGTAGAGAGGTCTCTGGTCTGGATTTTCTTGAGGGGTTGATTTGCTCAGGAGTCGGGAGAGGGGGAACTAGTGGTTTGAGACTTGTGGTTGAGAAAATGTTTGATTCTATAGAATGTTCTGTGGTGGGTTCTTCAGTAACTGGGATCAGCATTACATTCACACATTTCTGTCTCAAAGTTGTTCTTCTAGTAAGTGTTCTGGCTGGAGCGTGACATTTTCAGGCTTGAGAGGGAACAAAGGCAGCAAAGATAAGGATATCGGCAACTCACTCAAATATTTTCTTTTTATTTCTTTTAGACTGAGAAATTATTATATGACCCTGGGTATATTGGTATTTTAGACAGGTATATAAATCAAATATTTACTCATGATACATCATAATAAAATTTAAAAATAATTTTCAGTACAACTAAATATGAAAAGAAAATTTGGATAATATTTAGATGATGTTTTTGTTTATTTTTTACATGAAGAATTAAATCTTGGCTGAATATTTGCAGAATGAAGAACATCCGCATTTGGGTTTTATAATTGTCAGTGCTGAGAATACTGCTCTACATAAATATGTAGCATAATATAATAGTCACGTAAATAAATATGTGGCAGAAGTATGTTTAGGGCCATTTCAGATATTGTTCGAAATTCTGGACTAATCCCAAGCCAAAATTCATTTAACAATTTTTATGGCACTCATGTCAGCAACTTAAATGGCAGTATTTTAAATGGAAAATATATGTTTTTATACAATATATTCTGATCATGGCTCCCCTCCCCACCCACTCCCAGATCCTCCCCACATCCTCACTCATTCAACTCTACACCTTCATTCTCTTCCTTTAGAAAACAAGCAGGCAAATAGAAACTAAACAATCCAAGAATAAAGGACAACAACAGAGAAAAAGGTCTAGAAACACACACACACACACACACACACACACACACACACACACGCACACACGCACACACACAGAGACACGTTCACACACATTTATAGAAACAAAGAAAGCCCACAAAAACACAAAACTGGAAACTATAACAAGCAAAAGAGCAGGAAGGTAAAAACAAAAAACCAAAATACAAAAAAAGCCCAAACAAAGAAGTATGAAACAAAAGTTTCTCAAAATACCACTGAGTTCATTTTGTGTTGGCCATATACTTTTGAGCATGTGGCCTGCCCTTAGAGTGTGGGTTATATTCTCAGTGAGATTCCATTGGAAAAAAGGAATTTTTCCTTTGTGAGGGGTTGTCAGAGATAGCTTCTGGGTTAGGTATGGGAGCCCTTGTCCTCATCCCTCTCTCAGCACTGGCAGCCCTGGTGTGGACCTGTGCAGATCCTGTGCTCAAACAGAAATCTTAAAATCAACCCATCCAGAACAATTCAGTTGGAGATACACTCACTTGCTACTTAGATGCCGTGAGGGCTATTCTTGGTTGTTACTTTGATTATATCTGGAATTAACTAAAGTCCAAAATAGAGGGTCAATCTATGAACAATTAATTTGAAGTAGGTAGATCCTCTTCTAATCCAGACCTTTGGGGCAGGAAGACACACCTTTAATCTGGATCAAACCTTCTGTTGGAAGCCTGTGTAACATTATAGAAGAAGGAAGCTTTTTGCTCTTTGCCTGCTTGCCCTCACCTTGCTCGAAAGTCCATTCCTTCATTGGCATTAGAGCCCATGTCTTTGGGATTCCATCACATACTGAAGAGCAGCTGAGACATCCAGTCTTTGGACACAGCAACTACTAGATTTCTGGACTTTTCATTTAGGTAGCCATTATTGGATTGGCTGGACTGCACACTGAAAGTCATTCCAGTAAATCCCACCCCCTCACTATCTCTCTCTCTCTCTCTCTCTCTCCCTCTCTCTCTCTCCATATATATATCTCTCTATATATATATCTATATCTATATCATCTATATCATCTTTTATCTATCTATCTATCTATCTATCTATCTATCTATCTATCTATCTATCCATCCATCTCCTAAGTTCTGTTACTCCAGAGAGCCCTGACTAATACAGATGCCTGACTAATACAGATGCTGAGGAATCATGATAGAAAAATGTTAAGCATCTTTGTTCTCCATAATAAAACTATTATGTTTCTATTAATAGCAGAAAGCCTAACACTGCAATTTGTAATAGATAACAGTGTCAACTAGGAACTGAGGTGTTGTTTGGTCAGTGCAAAGTTCGTAGGTGTGAGCCATACCAGGGAAGTCAGATGATTCGGGGTATAGGTCAGTACCACCAGGGCATGTTGGATTCCTTCCATGCATTCCTAAATCTTCTACTGTTGTTTTATTTGTTGCAACTGTCCACATTCAGTTTCATGACCCCAAGTGGTAGTAACAACCCAGTTCCCATTTATCCTAAGAAAGCAGCCAAAAATTGTTTAAAAATATTATTGAGCTAGGGGTGGAGCAGATGCCGAGCATGTGCCAGACCCTGGGTTTGATCCTCAGCACTGGGAAATCCAAAATGTAACTTACACTCTAAGGGTCAAGATACAATTACTTCATATAAGACTACCAATTAAAAAACAGAGTGTTTTGAGGTGGGGAGAGCCAACTTAAATCTGGGCCACACCTCCTTCTGGCAGCCCATTTAAAGGATACAGAAGAAGGAAGCTTGCTTTCTCTGCCTGCTTGGTCTTGTCCTCACTAGCAAGTCCATTCCTTCCCTGACATTAGAGTCTCCTTCTTCAGGATTCCGGCACACAGAATATCAGATAAGAGATCTATGCTTGTGGGCTGAACTGCTACTTGATTCTTGGACTTTCTGTTGCTATTCATCCATTGCTGGACTAGCTGGACTATAGCACATAGGCCAGTCTAGTACATCTTCTTTTTATGTTCATTCTGTAAGTTCTGTTCCTCTTGAGAACCCTGACTAATACACGACTAACCATTTTAAATATAGGTGATTTTAACATTAAAAGAAGCCAGGTTTCAGAATGGAAGGATGAGGTAAGAAAAAAGATGGAAATATATGTTGTTTATTTAATGACAGATTCAAAGTAAATGTTTAGAAATTAGTATTAAAAGGTTGTTGAGAACATATTTTCAGGGTGCTGGGTACATAGGGCAGGAGGCAAATAACACTGGCCTTGGGCTATTCCAAAATTTTATGTGTGTGTGCGCGTGTGTGTACATGTGCGTGTGCGTGCGTGCGTGTGTGTGTGTGTGTGTGTGTGAAGAACAGTTTGTTCTGTGTAAGCCAGATGATTCAAGTTTGAGCTGTAGAACTCATGTAAATGTGAGAAGGAAAGATCCAACTCCACAAAGTTTTCTTCATCCTCTACATGCACACAGAATCAACCAAGGAAACAACAAAAAAGGGACAAACCTAACCTGAAACTCTGGAGGTGTGGTCTGGTACTTGATACTGAAGGCTCACAGGTGATTCTCATGCTCACTCAGGTATGAGGATCTCTACCATCAAGGATTCTTATGTGAGTTTGGTCATGTGTCAAATTAGGGAATTTTCCAGGGATTTGTTTTCATACATTTGTTCCTTGGTACTGCAGATGATATAGGAATGCATTGATTTTCCTAGTCAAAGTTCAACTTCCTAGGAAGATCTATGTCTGATTATCTCCAGATTCCTAAAATTCTATTTCCTAAAGGTTGGACTGGGGCAGAAACGTCCATATTAGTTAGGGCCTTTTATAAGTGGTCACTTTACCACAACCTAGACTTACTGGTTAGTCTGCATTGTAACATGATCCCTGTATTTAGGGATTTGAGTAATTAGGTAATGAAATCATTTATTAAATAGAAAGCATTGCTGAGTGTGGTTGAACATACCTATGATTCCAACATTCGGTAGGAAGAGGCAGGAGGAGCGCTGCAAGTCTGACCGGCTACACAGTTACAGACTAGTCAGGGTTACAGAGTGAGAGCTTGGTTCACAAAAAACTAAGCAGGGGCTGGAGAGATGACTCAGTGGTTAAGAGCACTGACTACTCTTCCAGAGGTCCTGAGTTCAATTCCCAGAAACCACATGGTGGCTCACAACCATCTGTTATTGGATCTGATGCTCTCTTCTATCATGCAAGCATACAAGCAAAGAGAGCACTCATATACATAAAAATAAATGTTTAAAAATTCCCAAACAACAATAACAACATCAACATCACAAGCTCCATTTATTTTTACTTTTTTCAAGAGCATTCTAGAAGGTGATCCAGACCACTTGGACCCCTGAAGGGACAATGATAAAACTTGGGAAAGAAAGTTTCCTTCTGAAGGAAGAAGGAAGCAGCTAGAGCTGAAGAGATAGTTGGGGAGACTTAGAAGAGTTTGTTACTCAAGTTTGTGTCCTAGTCTTTCCTCTCAGGATTTCATAGGAGATTTGAGCCAGTGTTTTCAGAGACACTGTGTTTTAGTCAGGATTTCTTTTTTTTTTTCAACTTTTTTTTTTATTACGTATTTTCCTCAATTACATTTCCAATGCTATCCCAAAAGTCCCCCACACCCTCCCCCCGCCCCACTCCCCTACCCACCCATTCCCATTTTTTGGCCCTGGCGTTCCCCTGTACTGGGGCATATACAGTTTGCCTGTCCAATGGGCCTCTCTTTCCAGTGATGACTGACTAGGTAATCTTTTGATACATATGCATCTAGAGTCAAGAGCTCCAGGGTACTGGTTAGTTCATAATGTTGCACCTACAGGGTTGCAGATCTCTTTAGCTCCTTGGATACTTTTTCTAGCTCCTCCATTGGGGGCCCTGTGATCCATCCAATAGTTGACTGTGAGCATCCACTTCTGTGTTTGCTAGGCCCCGGCCTAGTCTCACAAGAGACAGCTATATCACGGTCCTTGCAACAAACGCTTGCTAGTGTATGCAATGGTGTCATCGTTTGGAGGCTAATTATGGGATGGATCTCTGGATATGGCAGTCTCTAGATGGTCCATCCTTTTGTCTCAGCTCCAAACTTTGTCTCTGTAACTCCTTCCATGGGTGATTGTTTCCAATTCTAAGAAGGGGCAAAGTGTCCATACTTTGGTCTTTGTTCTTCTTCAGTTTCATGTGTTTTGCAAATTGTACCTTATATCTCGCTATACTAAGTTTCTGGGCTAATATCCACTTATCAGTGAATACATATCATTTGAGTTCTTTTGTGATTGTGTTACCTCACTCAGGATGATGCCCTCCAGGTCCAACCATTTGCCTAGGAATTTCATAAATTCATTCTTTTTAATAGCTGAGTAGTACTCCATTGTGTAAATGTACCACATTTTTTTGTATCCATTCCTCTGTTGAGGGGCATCTGGGTTCTTTCCAGCTTCTGGCTATTATAAATAAGGCTGCTATGAACATAGTGGAGCATTGTCCTTCTTACCGGTTGGGACATCTTCTTGATATATGCCCAGGAGAGGTATTGCTGGATCCTCCGGTAGTACAATGTCCAATTTTCTGAGGAACCGCCAGACTGATTTCCAGAGTGGTTGTACAAGCTTGCAATCCCACCAACAATGGAGGAGTGTTCCTCTTTCTCCACATCCTCGCCATTAGTCAGGGTTTCTATTCTTGCACTAACATCATGACCAAGAAGTAAGTTGGGGAGGAAAGGGTTTATTCAGCTTACACTTTCATACTGCTGTTCATCAACAAAGGAAGTCAGGACTGGAGCTTAAGCAGGTCAGAAAGAAAGAGCTGATGCAGAAGCCATGAAGGGATGTTCTTTACTGGCTTGCTTCCCCTGGCTTGCTCAGCCTGCTCTCTTATAGAACCAAGATTACCAGCCCAGAGATAGTCCCACCCACAAGGGGCCTTTCCCCCTTGATCACTAATTGAGAAAATGCCTTACAGTTGGATCTCATGGAGGCATTTCCTCAACTGAAGCTCCTTTCTCTGTGATAACTCCAGCTGTGTCAAGTTGACATAAAACTAGCCAGTACACATTGCTAGGCTATAACTGGGAACTCAACGGGTGGGCGAGTGTCCAGTGTGAGGGTCCAGTGGAAAATGAAAAAAAATACGTGCATATTTTATTTTTATTTATGTGTGTCTTTGAGATTGTGTTTATATTCTGTGTATGTTTCCACAGAAGCCAGAAGAGGGTTCGAATCCCTTGAAGTTAGTTACAGATGTTAGCGAGCCATCCATTTTCAGTGCTGGGTTACCACCTCAGTCCTCATGATAAAACAACAAGCACCTTTAAACTGCTGGTCCATTTCTCTAGCCCTGAAAAAGTATTATTTCAGCTCAGGTGCCCTATTGGCTCCTACCTGTAAAGGGCAGGGACGTTACTAGTCTCTTTCAAGAACAGCTTTGGGTTCTATTATTGATTATTGTTTTTAATCTTTGGTTACCCTAGATAAGAATTTAGAATGGTTCTTCTTAAAAGTCTGGGGGGGGGGATTAGCATAGTACATGCAAGGCCATGGGATGCTTCTCCATCATCATACAAACAAAGCTCTAAAAGCCAGGAAACAATGATAGTGTAGAACATGGGCCTGCCTCCCTCTGTACACATAGCCAGTTATCTATTTCTCTTCTTGATTTCCTTGATTTTTGAAAACATGAAATTCATTAGTATCTCCTTGAAGTAGATCACTGGGGTCAGTGTATTTGGTATGTTCTCTCTACCTCCTCAATTCACCTTTCTTGATAATAGAGCTTGTAATCAGCTGAACTCCAGACTACCACGGTTCTCGTCTTTTCTCTGAGACTTTACAAGTTTCCCCCTAAGAACACTGTATTTGCTCTTTAGGATTTGGGCCGTGTACTTTTATTTCCTCTGTGGAAGGACCCAGGTAAAGTTTAAATTACAGTTAATTGATAGAGGCCAACGAAGAAGATAGAAAAATTTAATTAGTTTTTGTGCAAAGTAATGTGTATTAATCTGTCTTCCTACACTAGGGACTAACATATCTTAACTTAAGGTGCACACAGAATGTTCTGTTTAAATACACAGGGTCTGAGTTCATTCTCTCAGCTTATTTTCTGTCTAGACAGAGAAGAGAATCAAATCCCTTTTAAATTATAAAATTGTTCTGTGATTAGATATCATGCCTGTCTCCCGAGGTATGCAGGGAACTTCATAAATTGTTAACGCCTGTTAATGCTTGATTTATTCAGGACACAGGGAGCAGCTGCCTCTGGTGGCTCCTGCTACAGTCTTAGCCCACCTGTTTCCAGGAATGTGTGCGGTTAGTGCTTATGCAGGGCCCCCACCCCGACTTTAAGGTCTTAAGGGTCAGGTTTTTCTGCCTTAGCAATTTCTGCAAGTGCCAGGAGCTCACCCCGACTTTAAGGTCTTAAGGGTAAGGTTTTTCTGCCTTAGCCATTTCTGCAAGTGCCAGGAGCACACCCATAGGCATCAAATGAGAAATGTAACAGCATTAGTAGCTTCACGGCAGTGAACAACTAGCTGGAGCAGGGAGTTAGTGAGGATTCTTTACTTCTGCATGAGTCTATTCTGTAGTTTGGATATTATTTAAGGATGTCTCCTAACAGTTCATGTGCTTGGACCTTCAACCCCAGGAGTGTGGTTGAAAGGTAACAAACTTTTAAGAAGTGGTCCCTGGTAAAGATGGTCTACCAAATGGTAATGTTTTTGAGACCTTGAGCTTGGGTTCTCATGAGAACAAGTTACAAGAGCAAGCACAGTCTCTGAATGGCTCTCTGGCTTCCTGTCTCAGCATGCAATTGTTTTCATGTGTGTTGCCACAGACCAAGTCTTTACTCTGGTGCTAATCATTATGACTATCTGATCTTTGTCATTCATCATCTAGAACTGAGCTAGAAATATCCTTATTTCTAATAACACTACCAAGCCTCAGGCATTTCCTTGCAGCAATGAAAACGGAAATAATACTGTCTTCTACCAAGAGTAAGTTTAATCATGTATAATTCCCATGAGCTCAGTGAAGCTCCCCCTGTTGTTTCTAGCTCACCTCCAGCCTCATTCACTGTTGTTATGGGCTTCCTGGGATCACTTTTGAACTAACTGCTTGAACCTATGGCTTGTGTTAGTCCCTGCTTGGGAGAAGCTCAAGTGAAGACAAACTGATTGTTTGTTTGCTGGGTTATACAGGTTGATCCTAAACACAAGCTCACAGTTGATTAACACTTGTCTGTGACTATTGAATAAATAGCTTGAATAGCTTCCCATGTGCTAGGCCAGGATTTTAGATATTGAGTAGGACATACAGAATCTCTAACGTTATGAATCCTCCACACATCTCATCTAATCTTTACCATAACTTCCTGTGTACACGCTACTTTTACATTCACTTCAGGGAAAGCCAATGTGCTTGAGGAGTCTCAGGTATTCAGAAATTTAAACATAAAACATATTTCCCCCCTTCTCCTAAACACTGCTAACTTTTCCTGTGGCAAGGAGTGTCTCCTTTACATTTATTTTCAATTTTATAAAATTTTAGGAGGCTGGAAAGATGGTTTAGAGGATAAGAGCACGCAAAGCTCTTCCAGAGGACCCAAGGTTAGTTACTAACACCCAAATCCGTTTGGCAATTCCCAACTGCCTATAATTCTAACTTCAGGGGGAATTGTTCTCTGCAGTTACCTGCACATAGATAATAGGCACATACTTAATACATCTATCTATCTATTTATCTATCTATCTATCTATCTATCTATCTATCTATCTATCTATCTATCTATCTATCCAATCTATCTACTAGGTCTTTCTATATAGTGAGCTCTATATAGACCAGACTGGTTTTGAACTCACAGAGATCCACTTGCCTCTGTTTCCTGAATTCTAGCACTAAAGGTGGATACCACGATGCCCAGCTAAATAAGTTTTTATTTTTATTTTTATTTTTATTTATTTTATTTTTTTTTATTTTTTTTTATTAGGTATTTAGCTCATTTACATTTCCAATGCTATACCAAAAGTCCCCCTTACCCACCCACCCCCACTCCCCTACCCACCCACTCCCCCCCTTTGGCCCTGGCGTTCCCCTGTACCGGGGCACACAAAGTCTGCGTGTCCAATGGGCCTCTCTTTCCAGTGATGGCCGACTAGGCCATCTTTTGATACATATGCAGCTAGAGTCAAGAGCTCAGGGGTACTGGTTAGTTCATAATGTTGTTCCACCTATAGGGTTGAAGATCCCTTTAGCTCCTTGGGTACTTTCTCTAGCTCCTCCATTGGGAGCCCTGTGATCCATCCATTAGCTGACTGTGAGCATCCACTTCTGTGTTTGCTAGGCCCCGGCATAGTCTCACAAGAGACAGCTACATCTGGGTCCTTTCAGTAAAATCTTGCTAGTGTATGCAATGGTGTCAGCATTTGGAAGCTGATTATGGGGTGGATCCCTGGATATGGCAGTCTCTACATGGTCCATCCTTTCATCTCAGCTCCATACTTTGTTTCTGTAACTCCTTCCATGGGTGTTTTGTTCCCACTTCTAAGGAGGGGCATAGTGTCCACACTTCAGTCTTCATTTTTCTTGAGTTTCATGTGTTTAGGAAATTGTATCTTATATCGTGGGTATCCTAGGTTTTGGGCTAGTATCCACTTATCAGTGAGTACATATTGTGTGAGTTCCTTTGTGATTGTGTTACCTCACTCAGGATGATGCTCTCCAGGTCCATCCATTTGGCTAGGAATTTCATAAATTCATTCTTTTTAATAGCTGAGTAGTACTCCATTGTGTAGATGTACCACATTTTCTGTATCCATTCCTCTGTTGAGGGGCATCTGGGTTCTTTCCAGTTTCTGGCTATTATAAATAAGGCTGCTATGAACATAGTGGAGCATGTGTCCTTCTTACCAGTTGGGGCTTCTTCTGGATATATGCCCAGGAGAGGTATTGCTGGATCCTCCGGTAGTACTATGTCCAATTTTCTGAGGAACCGCCAGACTGATTTCCAGAGTGGTTGTACAAGCCTGCAATCCCACCAACAATGGAGGAGTGTTCCTCTTTCTCCACATCCTCGCCAGCATCTGCTGTCACCTGAATTTTTGATCTTAGCCATTCTCACTGGTGTGAGGTGGAATCTCAGGGTTGTTTTGATTTGCATTTCCCTGATGATTAAGGATGTTGAACATTTTTTCAGGTGCTTCTCTGCCATTCGGTATTCCTCAGGTGAGAATTCTTTGTTCAGTTCTGAGCCCCATTTTTTAAGGGGGTTATTTGATTTTCTGAGGTCCACCTTCTTGAGTTCTTTATATATGTTGGATATTAGTCCCCTATCTGATTTAGGATAGGTAAAGATCCTTTCCCAGTCTGTTGGTGGTCTTTTTGTCTTATAGACAGTGTCTTTTGCCTTGCAGAAACTTTGGAGTTTCATTAGGTCCCATTTGTCAATTCTCGATCTTACAGCACAAGCCATTGCTGTTCTGTTCAGGAATTTTTCCCCTGTGCCCATATCTTCAAGGCTTTTCCCCACTTTCTCCTCTATAAGTTTCAGTGTCTCTGGTTTTATGTGAAGTTCCTTGATCCACTTAGATTTGACCTTAGTACAAGGAGACAAGTATGGATCGATTCGCATTCTTCTACATGATAACAACCAGTTGTGCCAGCACCAATTGTTGAAAATGCTGTCTTTCTTCCACTGAATGGTTTTGGCTCCCTTGTCGAAGATCAAGTGACCATAGGTGTGTGGGTTCATTTCTGGGTCTTCAATTCTATTCCATTGGTCCACTTGTCTGTCTCTATACCAGTACCATGCAGTTTTTATCACAATTGCTCTGTAGTCTCTGTTGGAATTTTTAGGGTCACTTATATATACTATCATATCATCTGCAAAAAGTGATATTTTGACTTCCTCTTTTCCAATTTGTATCCCCTTGATCTCCTTTTGTTGTCGAATTGCTCTGGCTAATACTTCAAGTACTATGTTGAAAAGGTAGGGAGAAAGTGGGCAGCCTTGTCTAGTCCCTGATTTTAGTGGGATTGCTTCCAGCTTCTCTCCATTTACTTTGATGTTGGCTACTGGTTTGCTGTAGATTGCTTTTATCATGTTTAGGTATTGGCCTTGAATTCCTGATCTTTCCAGAACTTTTATCATGAATGGGTGTTGGATCTTGTCAAATGCTTTTTCTGCATCTAACGAGATGATCATGTGGTTTTTGTCTTTGAGTTTGTTTATATAATGGATTACATTGATGGATTTTCGTATATTAAACCATCCCTGCATCCCTGGAATAAAACCTACTTGGTCAGGATGGATGATTGCTTTAATGTGTTCTTGGATTCGGTTAGCGAGAATTTTATTAAGAATTTTTGCATCGATGTTCATAAGAGAAATTGGTCTGAAGTTCTCTATCTTTGTTGGATCTTTCTGTGGTTTAGGTATCAGAGTAATAGTGGCTTCATAAAATGAGTTGGGTAGAATACCTTCTACTTCTATCTTGTGAAAAAGTTTGTGCAGAACTGGAGTTAGATCTTCTTTGAAGGTCTGATAGAACTCTGCACTAAACCCGTCTGGTCCTGGGCTTTTTTTGGCTGGGAGACTATTAATAACTGCTTCTATTTCTTTAGGGGATATGGGACTGTTTAGAAGGTCAACTTGATCCTGATTCAACTTTGGTACCTGGTATCTGTCCAGAAATTTGTCCATTTCGTCCAGGTTTTCCAGTTTTGTTGAGTATAGCCTTTTGTAGAAGGATCTGATTGTGTTTTGGATTTCTTCAGGATCTGTTGTTATGTCTCCCTTTTCATTTCTGATTTTGTTAATTAGGATTTTGTCCCTGTGCCCTTTAGTGAGTCTAGCTAAGGGTTTATCTATCTTGTTGATTTTCTCAAAGAACCAACTCCTCGTTTGGTTAATTCTTTGAATAGTTCTTCTTGTTTCCACTTGGTTGATTTCACCCCTGAGTTTGATTATTTCCTGCCGTCTACTCCTCTTGGGTGAATTTGCTTCCTTTTTTTCTAGAGCTTTTAGATGTGTTGTCAAGCTGCTAGTATGTGCTCTCTCCCGTTTTTTCTTGAAGGCACTCATAGCTATGAGTTTCCCTCTTAGAAATGCTTTCATTGTGTTCCAAAGGTTTGGGTACGTTGTGGCTTCATTTTCATTAAACTCTAAAAAGTCTTTAATTTCTTTCTTTATTCCTTCCTTGACCAAGGTATCATTGAGAAGAGTGTTGTTCAGTTTCCATGTGAATGTTGGCTTTCTGTTATTTATTTTGTTATTGAAGATCAGCCTTAGTGCATGGTGATCTGATAGGATACATGGGACAATTTCAATATTTTTGAATCTGTTGAGGCCTGATTTGTGACCTATTATGTGGTCAATTTTGGAGAAGGTACCATGAGGTGCTGAGAAGAAGGTATATCCTTTTGTTTTAGGATAAAATGTTCTGTAGATATCTGTCAGATCCATTTGTTTCATCACTTCTGTTAGTTTCAGTGTGTCCCTGTTTAGTTTCTGTTTCCATGATCTGTCCATTGGTGAAAGTGGTGTGTTGAAGTCTCCCACTATTATTGTGTGAGGCGCAATGTGTGCTTTGAGCTTTACTAAAGTTTCTTTAGTGAATGTGGCTGCTCTTGTATTTGGAGCATAGATATTCAGAATTGAGAGTTCCTCTTGGAGGATTTTACCTTTGATGAGAATGAAGTGTCCCTCCTTGTCCTTTTTGATGACTTTGGGTTGGAAGTCAATCTTATCAGATATTAGGATGGCTACTCCTGCTTGTTTCTTCATACCATTTGCTTGGAAAATTGTTTTCCAGCCTTTCATTCTGAGGTAGTGTCTATCTTTTTCTCTGAGATGAGTTTCCTGTAAGCAGCAAAATGTTGGGTCTTGTTTGTGTAGCCAGTTTGTTAGTCTATGTCTTTTTATTGGCGAGTTGAGACCATTGATGTTAAGAGATATTAAGGAAAAGTAATTGTTGCTTCCTGTTATTTTAGTTGTTAAAGGTGGCATTCTGTTCTTGTGGCTGTCTTCTTTTAGGTTTGTTGAGGGATTACCTTCTTGTTTTTTCTAGGGCGTTGTTCCCGTACTTGTATTGGTTTTTTTCTGTTATTATCCTTTGAAGGGCTGGATTCGTGGAGAGATAATGCGTGAATTTGGTTTTGTCGTGGAATACTTTGGTTTCTCCCTCTATGATAATTGAGAGTTTGGCTGGGTATAGTAGCCTGGGCTGCAGTTTGTGTTCTCTTAGTGTCTGTATAACATCTGTCCAGGCTCTTCTGGCTTTCATAGTCTCTGGTGAAAAATCTGGTGTAATTCTGATAGGCTTGCCTTTATATGTTACTTGACCTTTTTCCCTTACTGCTTTTAGTATTCTATCTTTATTTAGTGCATTTGATGTTCTGATTATTATGTGTCGGGAGGAATTTCTTTTCTGGTCCAGTCTATTTGGAGTTCTGTAGGCTTCTTGTATGTTCATATGCATCTCATTCTTTAGATTTGGGAAGTTTTCTTCAATAATTTTGTTGAAGATGTTTGCTGGACCTTTGAGTTGAAAATCTTCATTCTCATCCACTCCTATTATCCGTACGTTTGGTCTTCTTATTGTGTCCTGGATTTCCTGGATATTTTGAGTTAGGATCTTTTTGCATTTTCCATTTTCTTTGATTGTTGTGCCGATGTTCTCTATGGAATCTTCTGCACCTGAGATTCTCTCTTCCATCTCTTGTATTCTGTTGCTGATGCTCAAATCTATGGTTCCAGATTTCTTTCCTAGGGTTTCTATCTCTAGTGTTGCCTCGCTTTGAGTTTTCTTTATTGTGTCTACTTCCCTTTTTAGGTCTAGTATGGTTTTGTTCATTTCCATCACCTGTTTGTATGTTTTTTCCTCTTTTTCTGTAAGGACTTCTACCTGTTTGATTGTGTTTTCCTGTTTTTCTTTAAGGACTTGTAACTCTTTAGCAGTGTTCTCCTGTATTTCTTTAAGTGATTTATTAAAGTCCTTCTTGATGTCCTCTACCATCATCATGAGATATGCTTTTAAATCTAGGTCTAGGTTCTCAGGTGTGTTGGGGTTCCCTGGACTGGGCGAAGTGGGTGTGCTGGGTTCTGGTGATGGTGAGTGGTCTTGGTTCCTGTTAGTAAGATTCCTCCGTTTACCTTTCGCCATCTGGTAATCTCTGGAGTTAGTAGTTATAGTTGACTCTGTTTAGAGATTGTTCTTCTGGTGATTCTGTTACCGTCTATCAGCAGACCTGGGAGACAGATTCTCTCCTCTGAGTTTCAGTGCTCAGAGCACTCTCTGCTGGCAAGCTCTCTTACAGGGAAGGTGCGCAGATATCTTGTATTTGGACCTCCTCCTGGCCGAAGAAGAAGGCCCAAAACAGGACCTTTCTCAGACAGTGTGTTGCTTTGGCAGTTCCCAGGTGGTACAGACTCTCACCTAAGCAGACTAAATTCCTAAGTTCCTTGGAGTCCCGGGACCAAGATGGCGACCGCTGCTGCTGTGGCTTAGGCCGCCTCCCCAGCCGGGCGGGCACCTGTCCTCCGGTCCGGACGGTGGCTGGCTGTCCCCGGCCCACAAAGGGTGCTGCCTCAGCGCCTCTGTGCTTCTGCCTGTTCCAGAAGCTGTCAGGTTCTCTGGCGCACCCTCTCACCTGTTCAGACTAATTTCCTAAGTTCGGCGGGTCCCGGACCAAGATGGCGACCGCTGCTGCTGTGGCTTAGGTCGCCTCCCCAGCCGGGCGGGCACCTGTCCTCCGGTCCGGAAGGTGGCTGGCTGTCCCTGGCCCACACAGGGTGCTGCCTCAGCCCCTCTGTGCTTCTGCCTGTTCCAGAGGCTGTCAGGTTCTCTGGCGCACCCTCTCACCTGTTCAGACTAATTTCCTAAGTTCGGCGGGTCTCGGACCAAGATGGCGACCACTGCTGCTGTGGCTTAGGCTGCCTCCCCAGCCGGGCGGGCACCTGTCCTCCGGTCCGGACGGTGGCTGGCTGTCCCCGGCCCACAAAGGGTGCTGCCTCAGCGCCTCTGTGCTTCCGCCTGTTCCAGAGGCTGTCAGGTTCTCTGGCGCACCCTCTCACCTGTTCAGACTAATTTCCTAAGTTCGGCGGGTCCCGGACCAAGATGGCGACCGCTGCTGCTGTGGCTTAGGCCGCCTCCCCAGCTGGGTGGGCACCTGTCCTCCGGTCCGGAAGGTGGCCGGCTGTCCCCGGCCCACACAGGGTGCTGCCTCCGCGCCTCTGTGCTTCTGCCTGTTCCAGAAGCTGTCAGGTTCTCTGGCGCACCCTCTCACCTGTTCAGACTAATTTCCTAAGTTCGGCGGGTCCCGGACCAAGATGGCGACCGCTGCTCTATTTTTATTTTTATTTTTTGCAACTGCTTGTGATTAAGCAACCACACCTCAGGATGATAGCTAAAGTTCTTACTTATTTACTTTATATATTTATTGACACAGGATCTCTCTACAGAGCCCTGGCTGACCGGGAACTATGTAGACCAGGCTGGCCTCCCAATCACAGAGATCCCTGTCTCTTGAGTGCTGGGACTAAGGGCATGTACCAGTGTGTCCAGCCATCCAGGTAACTTTAATGTGTTGCCAGAATTGAGGGTCTGGAGCAGCTGGACCTGCCTATTCTCCACTATGTTACCTCATGTGTTTTTCCTATCCTTCCTTTGCCTCTAATACTGAAGCCTGTTTCTTTCTTCTATACTACTTACTATCATTGGTCTTCCTTGTTTCCCAATTCAGAGGGGACAGGAACCATCCAACAGGACCAGTGATATCCAACATCACCCCTACAATATGTGCCTGTGCTAAACTGTGGACCAGAAGTTCTTTGATTATCTTGCTGTTAGTTCTAATGACATCTGATTTCAGTGCCCCTGAATTCTGTGGTCTGTGGACAATGCCAAGCCTATTCTCTGTTTCTCTCACACAAACACAACTTTTATTTCCTCAGATGAAGTGTTGAGATGAGAGCTGGCTGAGTCCAGAATGTCTCCTTCTCTGTTCTATTCCTAGGCCTGGGCCTAGAAACTTTTAGCCTCCATACAACCTAATCTTCTAAGCTGACTGATTCAATCCAGCTTCTCTTGGCTTCTGACTGAATTGCTCTGCTGGGCCTCATACTAACTTTGGCAACAGGTTCTAATCTTTTGGCTCCATCTCATTCTCTGACTTTTTCTGTCTTCACCTATGTCTAGTTTGTTCTCTCTGTAACCTATCTCTGTAAAAGCGCCACACACACATACCATTTCCCAAACACCCCCCCCCCCCCGCCCTTCTTTCTGCCTCTCTTCTGCAGCCTCTCTTCTCTGCTGTTTTTGTGTGAGTTGGGAGCATCCTATCTATGACTTATTCAGTTACATCTTTCTCTGGTTTGTCACTTTGCTCCTCAATTGCACTTTCAAACATGGCTGCTTCCTTCTACAAACTAAACTTACCTTCGTTGTTAGGGATTAAAGGTCTGTACTAAAGGTGTGTCTATATCCCAGCCAGATCATACTATAATTCAGGGTATGTCTGCATACTGACTAGATCATATCTTTGGGTGGAACCCCTTGCCAGAGGAGTGATGTTGCTGAATTGAAATTCCTTTACATTCTCCCATGGCTCCGGAACTGGATAGAGGCCAGTCCAAGCTCTTTCCTGAGCTCCGTATCCTGCTAGTAGCCATGGTGTTCAGGCAGAGACCAACATATGTGGTGTAAATCTCCTCCGGAGACCTATTTTTAAAAATTATTTACTTTTTTTTTTTTTACTGTGTGTGTGCCAATGTCACAGGACAGTGGGTAGGGGTTAGTTTTCTATCACGTGTGTCTTGGGGACAGAACTCAGATCTTCAGTCTTTACAGCAAGTGGCTTTTACCACTGAGCCCTTTTGCTGGTCCCAGTCCCGAGACTCATTCACCCTGCCTACTTTTTGCAGGGCTGTCTTGGGAACCTCTCTATTCAATTTCAGAAAAAGAGACTGGTTGATTCAGGGAAAAGTTAGCTTTCTCCAAAAGCTACTGAGCCTTCCCCACATTGGATCCTTTTCTTACTTTCCTGGTGGGACATTTATTGGAGGAGGTTGGTGATCATGGAAGGCAGTTGAGGCTCAGACAGCCTCTTTCAGCAAATCCCAAGTTGGTTACTGGTTCTGGACTTTGACCTTCTGATTTAGTGATTTTGGTGCTGTTTGATGTTAGTTTAGCCAACGGTTTGAGATCCAGTTACAGAAATAAAAGATAATTCTTCCACAAAGTCCCTCATACTTTTTTCTTTTTGTAAAATTCTACCATAAGAGAAAAGCACAGCAGTGATTTGAACGCTTTAGAAACACGGTTTTCTATGCAAATGTGTGGGGAGGTGAGACCTTTGGGATGGTTGAGTTGCAAGTGTTCTGCATTCATGAATGGACTATCTTATACAGTAATGAATCCATAGATTTATGGTTTTCCCAAGGCAACCTTATTTTGAAATCAAGTTCTCTGGTGTGTCTGCTCCTTCTTGCCGTGTGCTGGTCTTTGTCCTGTTCCGATGCACAGGAAGCCCTGGTTAGATGCTGGTGCAATGCTCGTTGACCTCTCCATCTCCAGCATTGGGAGTCAAGCACACCTCCATTCTTTATAAATTACTTAGCTGGTAGTCTTGTGTTAAAGCAACATAAAATTGATGGGGGCACAGAGAACATAATGAGAGCTCTGCAGAAACCAATGATGTCAGCAGCATTTGTCCATAGAAGAACTGAAAGCTCAGCTCTGCCCCCTCTCATCTTTGTTTCTGTCTTGAGGGTGAGTGAATCTGAGGGGAAGCTGGTGTTCCTTCTTGACATACCAATTTTTGAAGGAAAAATTTTGTTTCTATATTTAAAAAACACGATTCTTAATGCAAAAAGAATATAAAATTCAGGCAATTTGGAAAACAATCATGAGGAAGTTTCTGCTTGTGACAGCTTCTATGAGTTTCACTACATGTGCCTACAGTTAGGGGAATATAAGGCTTGACCTTATTTACTGCTTTTGGTTACTACATTGCAAAAAATCTGGAAGACAGACTTTATATTATATAATTTTACATCTTTCTTAGTGCTGGGGAATGCTAGTTTATGGGCTCTTCTCTACTCCTTGGGAATGCTTCATACTTTCCCACTATTGGAGTCCAGTAAGATGGCTTGGTGGATAGTAGCATTGCCATTAGGCCTAATTGTTTGAGTTGGACCCTCAGAATTCATGTGGTAGAGCGCCATAACTGATTTCTTCAAGTTTTCTGCCTGCTTCAAATTATCCTCTGACCTCTATATTGTGGGTGTTCCTTCTCCTAAACAAACAAACAAACAAACAAACAAACAATGTAATAATAAAAATACCCACCAGTGGGATGTAACTATGTAGTACAGCACTTTTCTAACATGTACAGGGTTCTGGGTTCAAATCCCAGCACTGGAAGAGAAAGAAAAAAGACCAAAGTGAGTGTGAAAGCTGTATAAATGATGTATATGTAAATATGTGGGTTATGGTGTGGTGAAAAGCCCAGTGGGTACAGAGTAAGGCTGAACAAAAGGGAAAAGAGTATTTTCAAGTCTCTTGGACCAATGAATCCCTCACAGAGAAGTCCTATTTACTTATTTTAGATGAGTCTCTGGAATTATCATTTCATGGTAAATAAAATGTGTATGTCATTTGTATCTTTACAGTGGTAAAGGGAAGGTGAAGAAGGAGAAGACATACATACAATCTTGAACTCATTTGTTTGTATTTGTTTTTAAACACTGACACAAAACTGTATGCCTTTATGGGGATACTGTGTAACATAGTGGTACATACATGCAATGAGTAGTGATTAAAGTACTCTGCATATCCAGCATCTTGAACTTTTGTCATTTCTTTGTTTCTCTATCAGTATTTTGAAATAAACAATTGTAGTCAACCATAGATGTATTCACTTATAATCTACCTAAAAATGCATTCTTCTTTTAGTTGGCTGTTGTACAAGACTATCCATGGGTTCAGCTGTGCCTACTTGCAAAATATTAACCTAACTCAGAATCCCGATTTTTCCTCAATGAAGGAGGTTCAGAGAGGGTCATGGCACCATCACCAGAGTGTTCAGCCATCACTTTCAAAGAGTTGTATGTAGTTCTGGTCCCAGAATTAATTGTGTGTAGCCTCAGGGTCTCCCAGAGGGGCTTAAAAATAGGAATGTATTTCAAGAGAAAAAAAAAAGAGCTGAATAAAAGAGCTGAATGAAATGATATGAAAATAGAATTCAATAAAGACTGAAATGAAAAAGTCATTAAGCCAAATAAAACCTCACCAACAGAATGGATCATGTGGAAAACAGAATGTCAAGGCTGGAAGATAAAGTAAAGAAATTCAATTTCTCATTAAAAAAACCAATGTGAAACTTAAACAAATATTAGCAGAACATGGTAGAGCTTTGGTATACAATGAAAAGGCCTAACTTTTGAATTATGTGCATAGAGGAAAGAGAAAAATACCATGATAAGGTATGTAAATAATATCTTAAATAAACTCATAGAAGAACATTTCCCAAAACTAGAGAGATACATATCAAAATACAAGAGGCCTACAGAACCCAAAATAGACAGAAGTAGAAAAGAAACTCCACATGATATGTTACAGTTAAGACACTAAAAACACAGAAAGAAGATGGCTACAAGGGATAAAGACAATACCACGCCCACATAAAGGGGGTGTGGGGGAATGAGGTGGCAGAAGGCATAGTTGAATAAAACTTTTTTTTAAAAGTCAGTGTTCTATTTCTGTAAAGAGACATTGTGACCATAGCAACTCCTGTAAGAAAACATTTAAATGGGTCTAGCTTACAGTTTCAGAGGTTTAGTCAATGTCATGGTAGGATGCATGGCAGTTGTGTAGGCAGACATGGAGGAGCTGAGAATTCTAAATATGGATCCACAGGCAGCTGGAAGTGAATGTGATTCACTTCCTCAAACAAAGCCATGCCTACTCCATCAGGACCACACCTCCTGATAGTGCCACTCCCTATGGGCCTATTGGGGCCAAGTTTCTTCAAATCACCACAAGATTTATGAAGATGCTATATGGAAATTTATGATCTTCCAATCTCTCATTATTTTTTTTCTTAATTAGAGAAGATGGTAAAAACACAGGTGGCTTGAAAAGATGGGGTGATACTTCTCAGGACTAAAAGATAAAGTAGAAAGAGAGGGATTCACAAGAAGAGAGGGAAAGGAATTCAAGAGAAGAGAGGGATGGGAGCTAGTTAAGCAAAAGTAAGGATTTAAAAAATATCTCCACAAGATTGTAAGCTTATGACAAAATATAATATATAAAGAAAGTAGTTTGAGTAGAATGGTAGACAGTACTGATCCAACTTCATCATTAAGTAAAAAATCTTAGTGCCAGGCATGGAATGCCTCCTTATAAGTTGCTAGTCAGGGAAGCCTCAGAGAGACTCAACATGGTCTATTGCTCTTCGTCTTGGTTGCCCACCATAACTTTGTGGTAAGATCAGATTGATAAAGGCACCACTCATTTTTGGTGTAAGATATTGAGAAAGTAATCTTGACTGTCTAGGAAACTCTCAGTGATGGCTACCTTTTGTAGTGCCAGGAAGATTCTATGGAGGCTACTGGGGTGAGAAAAGACATCAGTACCTTCATGCTACAATAGTGGTCTGACAAGATATGCCCATTGGTGAAATAACAATATGGGAGTAATCAATCACTTTCTAATTGGAATTGAGGTCTGCTCCCTAGAAGGGATTTCAGGCCTGGTACTGTAAACCTGGTTATGGGTGGAGAGATTACAGGTCCTACATGGGGAAATCTACAGTTGTTGTTTTGTAAAATAATCATCATGCTGTGAAGCTGTCTTCTAAATAGGTATATATAATACCAATAGATTTGCATTGTTCTTAACTTTGATCAGAAGATTTATTTTGCAATGGATAGTGGTTAGTGCAGTCTGACAACCAATCAAAGTGTGCAGTCTAAGTAGCTGTGAGTGCTCAGCTATGGGTGAATCACCTGTGTGAACTATGTGAGCTGTGGGTGAATCCCCATATGATGCTTGGGGAACATCAGAAAAGTGGGTGGACAGATTGTAAGAGCTGGCAGATGAGGAGGAGTGTCGTGAGACTCTAGAGCTTCCAGACATGATACGGCCGTTACATACATCAACTGACAGCACCTGTAGCTACCTATGTAATATCTGCATTAGCGCAAGACAGCTAAAATTCCAGCATTGGTAGGTGAGGGGACCTTGAGGCTCCACCCTTAGTAGTTGATAGCTGCTGAGAAAGAAAGGTCACTATGCTGTGTTTGTGGCCACTTATATATTGCTTATACTCTAGTGGATGACCTCACATCCACAGGTACTAATGGGACTCCAGGGGCTTGCCAACAATAATAGAAAAGGAGGGCCTAAAGTTTGGAGGAAGATGGGGTAGGAAATGGTAGATAGAGTTGGATGGAGGTGCTGATGGTCAGAAGTGATCAAAACACATTGTATAAGTGCATGGAATTTTCAAAGAATAAATGAAAGATAAAAGATATGGAGAGCTGTGGGAAAACACCTGCAATCTATATCTGATGACATGCTCACATACATCCACCTATCCCCCTGCCAATATCCAATACCTATTATCCCAACTTTAGATGCTGTTTCCTATTAACTAAATCTTGGTTGTGCTCTAGTCATTAGCCAGTCCTAGTATCTTCTGTTCCTCTACATTTTGTGTGTGTGTATGTATGCTCATGCACACATGTTTGTGTATATGTACGTGCACATGTGTGCAGGTGTATATTTAAACCAAAGGCTGACCTCTTCCTCTTGCACTCTTATCTTAGGTTTTGAAGCAGGGTCTCTCACTGAACCAAGAACTGACTAGTTTGATTAGACTGGGTAGCCAATAAACATCAGAGCTCATCTTGCTTCCACACACCTAGTAATGGCATTGTAGGTGTGCACCATAGTGCCTGACTGTTTGACATGGGTGCTAGGAAAGCACTTCAGTGGCTGACACATTTCTCCAGCCCCTCAGTCATATCTGTTATTTCAACAAAGGATCTCTCTGTGCAGCTCTTGTGGGCCTTACATTTATTTCAGCTCCCATGCAGGGAATTACAGCTGTGTGATTATCATACTCATTCTCCATTTTTGTTGTTGTTGTTGCTTTCTCAGTGCCCATAACCATTTCCCTTGCCGCCACCAGGGAGCCAGGGAACTGGGAGAGAACTCTGTTCCTTTGATGTGTGTGTGTATAGGAAACAGGGCTTTACTTCTCTATTATCTTGAAGTGACTTTCAAAATATGAAAGGTACATATATCTAGGCAGACAAAATAGAAGATAAAGCAGGAAGAACTGCAATGTCCTCAAACAACCATCAAATGAGTAGCCACTTGTCAAAATTGTCATTTATAGTTCCTAATTGCCTTTGATTTATACTCTAGCATTCTTTTATAAGTTTATAAAAATACCTTGCTGGTCATTAAGCTTTGATTTAAAGTGATATTCTTTCCACCTGTATGGAGGGCTATTTCCTTCTTGGGAGGCTTGTTAGCAATTACATATGTAAATCTATGCACACTTTCTTTTGATACATTCTCTTGGGAAAAATTACACCACAAAATTATTAATGTACATGAAAACAACAGTTAAAATTCCCAGAAGATAAACGAGGCATTGAATATCTTTACATATTTTAAGGCATCCACCAATATCACTAGAAGGTGGTAGGGATGGGGAAAGAATATTAAAATAATAATTTGCCCTATTAAGCTTTTAAAGAAATGTATTCAGTGAGTATCTTTATATTATGCCAGAAGAATCCCCAACAGTACGATGGGCATAAGACTGTATTAGGATTTTATTACTGAGAAGAGATACCATGAACATGGCAACTCTTATAAAGGAAAACGTTTAACTGGGGCTGGCTTACAGTTCCATATTTTAGTCCATTTTCATCCTAGTATGAAGCACGGCAGCATCCAGGCAGATGTGGTGCTGGAGAGGAGCTGAGAATTTTTTTTTTTTCTAAGACTGGAGAGATGAGGAGAGAGATGGTAGAGAGACAAAAAGGAAGACAGAGAAGGGGAGGAGGAGGAGGAGGGAAGGAGAGGGAGAGGGAGAGGGGGAGGGGGAGGGGGAGGGGGAGGAGCTGAGAATTTTACATCTTGATCCACAGGCAGCAAGAGACTTTGTGGCACATTGGGCATGGCTTGAGCATATGAGATATCAAAGTCCTTCCTCAGTGACACACTTTCTCCAACAAGGCCACACCTCCTAATAGTGCCACTCCCTATGGGCCAAGCATTCAAACACAGGAGTCTATGGGAACACATTTATTGAAACCACCACACTACCAGAGACTCTTTGTTCTATCTGCTGTGATGCTTATGTAACACACACTTTCTTGTGTGAAGTGGGATACATAATTTATTTTTGTTTTCTTGTTTTGAAACAAATATTCACCCTTCATTTTAGTTGTTGCTGTTGTTGTTCTTCTTTCTCCCCGCTCCAATACATCTCTTCCTCTGCTCCTTCTCCTCTCCTTTCTTTTCCTTCTCCTTTTCTTCCTCCTTCTCTAGTTTTCTGAGACAGGGTCTCTCTGTGTAGTCCTGGGTGTCTTGGATCTTGCTTTGTAGATCCCACTAGCCTCAAAGTTAGAGATATGCCTGCCTCTGCCCACCAAGTACTGGGTTTAAAGGTGCAAGCAACCACAGAATCCCCCATTTTTATTACACAGCTTCAATTCTTCCTTCTCACCTATAGACATCAGGAGTGATGATCATACTTGTCTTCCTCTTCCTTCTCTTCTTTTTTTCATTCTGCTTTCTTTCTTGACATAGGAGGTAGCCTAGGCTGGATTCTCCATCTTCCTGTTTTAACCTCTTGAATTGTGAGATTACAGGCATGTGCCATTGTGTCCGTTTTACAATTTAAATTCTAAACATTAAACATTCTAAAATTCTTCTGATGGCAATTATAAAGTTAAACTAATTGATTAAATATCTTCAACCAAAACTCCTTGGTGTTAGGAGGTCTTTTCCGGAGATTGAAGGCACACAGAGGAACAGATACAGGAGGAAGGAAGAACTCAGAAAGGAGCTGAAGTACAAGATCTTAGAGTTTATAGAGGAGAAAAAATACATAATAACTATTTTTCTTGGAGAGATCAGGGAAGACTTGCTGGGATGGGAAGCTCTGCTGAGGTAGATAGATAAATAGATAGATAGATAGATAGATAGATAGATAGATAGATAGATAGATAGAGCCATTAGTGAAATTTCAATAAAAAATAGGACATTTCAAGGTTAAGTCTGTAACAGAAAAATGATTCCATTAGTAGGAAGGATTTTAAAGATAGATAATCAAGATATATGACTTGTTCTGATCCCTACTCTAAAGGATAGCCATCCTCCGAGACCCTGAAAATACATACAAAAAAAAATACCTGCCTAAGAAGCCTTCTCAGGGATCAGGCACACCTCTCTTAGATTCACATACACCCTCTTCCTGGTTGTCACACTCTGGCCTGTCTTCCACTGGCAGGAGATGGCCTTTTACTCAAAACAGACACAGTTATGACTGGGAGCAGCTGGATGGGTATATGAAATTGGCTTCTATGGCTTCATTGTGCCACAAAGCTTCTAGCAGAGGCAGATTACACCTGAGCAACAATGGATTATGGTTCAAGATGAGCGTAAATGTAGAGGTGATTATTCATCACCTTAAAAATCCCCATAGATACGGGGTTAAGAAGTGAGAACTCTGGTGCCCAGGAGGTTTCAAGCTCTTTGTTCATCTTGAAGTCACTTCTGTTCTACTCACAGTCCACAGGCTGTTGTTTCTGATCATGTTTATTGAACAGAAAGTATAAAAAATAAGATGGCTTCTGAGAAAAGCCATATATTGGAATGTGGACTGTTGCTCAGAGGATTGGGCCAGGCAGAAGCCAGGATGAATTGAGCTCTGCAGTGCACTCATCTGGGCCTGGTGTCCCCAGAGAAAACTGGCTTGAGGTTAGATTGGAAGATGAGGAAGAGAGTGGAAGGCATCTACTTTTGAAGTGAGCCTTTCCTTCCTACGTCCAACAAGGGATTTGTTTTCTCACACTAGGAGAAAGAGCAAGAACAGACTGACTTCAACAGCTCCTGACCCCTCCTGTTTCGCCTCCCTGAGGAAAGAGGGATAGGATGCTGGCTCAAGACTGCCTTGTCTACTGGTTGCTGCATTTTTCCCTCGTTAACACAATTAAAAACAAACTTGATGCCTGATATTGCATATTTTGTATTTCTTAGGTGGTTTTTTTTTTTTTTGTGGTTTTTCAAGACAGGGTTTCTCTGTATAGTCCTGGCTGTCCTAGAACCTACTTTGTAGACCAGGCTGGCCTTGAACTCAGAAATCTGCCTGCCTCTGCCTCTCGAGTGCTGGGTTTTTAGTATGTAATGATACATGTCCAATATTGTTACCATAAGAAGCATGGTCTAGCCAAAGGCTGTCAGCATAGAATTTAGTTCAGATTAACTGAAGTTTCCCAGGACAGTCAGTAGATCACAAAGGTGAGAGAAGGGTCTGGGACCTGTTTGTCTCCAGTCTTATTTTTACTGAACTACATGTGATCACATGCTTTGATTTTTCTAAACTGTCTACATGCTGTCATTGCTTTAATTATTCTCACACTTCTATCTGTTTGGAGAATACAGAAGCTGAAAGTCTAAGTCTGTACAAGCTGACATCACTTGGAAAGTTGCCATTCCAGAGGGAAATGGGAGACACTAGCAGCTTCCTTCTATGTTCTTGTTATTTCCAAATGTCTCTAGTGGTGCACATTTGTTTGAAGGAGGAGGTTTAAAAGAGAGCAGAGTATCTTCTTCAGCAGCAGTGTATTATGGCTCTCAGAATCCATCTTAGACTCTTGGCATTTCCTAGGGAGCTCTGCAAATCATTCACAGTGACCAGATATGAAAGAACCTTCCACAGTTAGCATGATCATGTTTCCCCAAGGATGTTGCACAGAGACTTGTCATGGGAAATGGTTGTAAATATATAAAGACTGAATGCTTTGTTTTGATAATAGGAGATGGGTATGATGGCACATGCCTACAAGTCTGGCACTTGAAAGGTAAAGACAGGAAGCACAGCCAAGTAGTTTCCTCAGGAGGATTCAAGACTCTGCTCTTAGCCTTGTGGGGGCATCAGTGTCTTTGGTATTTTGCTGACAGACTTATGAGAAGTCCCTCTTATGCCTGACCTCAGGTCAACAGGTATGAGCCAGAGTTCCCTCTTGTCCTCCCATTCTCCTCTGAGGGTGCAGGACTGGTGTCTTCTGTCTTAGTTAGGGTTTTTATTCCTCCACAAAACATCATGACCAAGAAGCAAGTTGGGGAGGAAAGGGTTTATTTAGCTTACACTTCCACATTGCTGTTCATCATCAAGGGAAGTCAGGACAGGAACTCACACAAGACATGAACTTGGAGGCAGGAGATGATGCAGAGGCCACAGAGGGGTGCTGCTTACTGGTGCTGCTTACAGGGGTGCTTCCCCTGGCTTGCTCAGCTTGCTCTCTTATAGAACCCAGGACTACAAGCCCGGGGATGGCACCACCTACAATGGAAATGTCTTACAGCTGCATCTCATGGAGGCGTTTCCTCAAGGGAGGCTCCTTTCTCTGTGATAATTCCAACTTGTGTTATAGGCTCTTTCCTCAACTTCTCTTCATGACCTCTTCAGTTCTGGCCTTTCATCTACCACTGGTAGATGATCAGAACCGCAATTACACCTCCTCGGAGTACACACACACACAAACACACACACACACACACACACACACACCATCTCTCACTACATCTTCAATCCAGGTGCTTTTCTCTTCTAAAAGGACTTGTATGGATATTTTCTAAACAATTTAAATTTATTGGTCTTGGAAGAGATGCTTGTCCTGTCCAGCTACACTTGTTTTTCCCTCTCCTCATGGTTAGGGTACCATATGCCCTTGTGGGGCAGTGGTTCAGGAAAACACCCCTTGCTACTCAACTTTCTGTAAATATGACCAAAATACTCAAGAGAACAATGTAGAGGGGAGGCTGGTTTCCAAAGACTGGTCATATTCTGGTGGCTATCATCTCTGAGGAAAAGCCTTTTGCTCATACTGTATGATCTGTGACCTAGGGACGTGGGTGCCATGCACATGCCATACTTTTTAGTGTCTGTGTCACCACACTAGAGCACAGGCTTTATGAAGGCAATACTTTTAGCTGAAGCCAGTACCGTGTTTTGCTTATTATGTTGATTATGTTGACTTGCTTTGGTAAGTTGAGGAATGGAGGGAACACAAGGAAAGGTGAACATTTGAAGCTTTGGTGAAGCTGGGCTGTGTGGATCATGTCCCTCATCTAGGCTTGTAAATATGCATATCCAGAGCAGCCCACACATTCTTTTATGAAAATCATGCCAGCTTTGGAACTGCAGGACAGAGCAGCTTTTAGTATGGCTGGGCAGCAACACAAGGTTTCCAATTGCTCATTTTTTCAAGGGTAATGGCAAAGCCCAGCTGCTGCACTGTGCCCAAGCTCACTGGGCATATTTTATTGCAAGGGAAGATGCCTGTGACCCTTGTTGAAAAGATATGACAAATGCAGTATAGATGTTTATGGAAGATTCAGCTCATGTGCTCTCACCAAAATGTTCAGCTGAGATAGTCAGGTCTTCACTCCTTAGCTACTTCAGGGACGATCACATTCTCAGTAGGTGCTGAGGCTTCAGTGTAAAGGGAATGCATTCACTTCAGGTATTTTATTTGTTAGTACTATTTTTGTAAGATTTATACTTTGGGATAACGTATTTTATTTTGGGATGAAAGCCTATATAGGTATCAATGTTGTATACTACCAAATCATTTTAGAAACATCTTTTATCTGATATTTTTATGCATCTAGAATATTAAAAAATGAGACTCAAAGAACCTTAACTTGAGTCAGATAATTTGACTTTAGCATCTAACCAAGAGTCCAAAAAACTCAAAGGGAGACAAGGACAAATTCCAAATTAAATTGGTGATGAATTGGAGAAATACATGGGCTTCATTCCATCTCTGCAATCAGGCCCTTAAACATGATCTAGGGCTTGAATACATGAATCCAGCTCATCTCCGAAATCAGCACCAAGTTCAGAAGCTGGAAGGATCGATGCCGTTGGAAGTGAGATGTCATAAATCAAGTGTGATCAGATAGTTATGTAAATCCTGGCTCAGGCTGGAAAGGTCTTGAGTTAGCAGTTACAGCAAGAGGCCAACAGCAAATAAAAACCAAACCAAACCAAACCAAACCAAACCAAACCAAACCAAACCAAACCAAACCAAACCAAAGACCAAAAACCTTCCAACCTCCTTCTCAGGGCAAAGCAGACTTGTGCTCAGGCTTGGGGGCTGGCACTTAGGAAGCAAGTCTGCCAATGTTCATGTCCATGTCTACATTGCAGGACCATGGAGAGGTTTTCTTTCAAGCAGCTAGGGTAACAGCAGCATGGTGCTGTCAGGTCCCGGCTGAACAGTTGGGTTCATCAGTGATGTGCCTCAGGAAACAGCTAGTAGGGTGTCTAAAAGTCTTGAACAAAGTTCAGGACAGTTGAATGTAGATAGCACACATTTGTTAGAAAGATTATGAGCAGTACTCCTGCCCAAGTCTACAGCTCTGAACACATAGCAAACTTTGGAACCTATGAAGTATTCTTTTCCTTATTTGGGAATGAATATAATGGGGTCTGATCTGGCCAATTTTTCAAAGTTGTATCTTTCTTTGGCTACTTAGCTTTTCAGTTTCAAGGCTGTCGTGATTTTTGGGGTATTTCATGAACAGTAAGACCCACAGGTTCCAGCAAAAGCTTGAGTTAGAAGTAAATAATCCTGAAAAGCGTATTTGAGGACATATATTGAGAGATGATTAACCACAAAGCATCGTAGCTTCAAGTACTAGTAAAGAATAGATTCCACTATAGGTAAGAGAAAAGCATCATTTGGCTGCGGCTTAAAGAGATTATGTCTGCATGTCTCATGTGGCTCATACAAGAGGAACGCGGCATGTCAGCAACTTGGTGAATATTGGTAACTCATGCTGCTTCTACCTTGTGGCTCCACCGTCCCAAGGGTTTGGGTGGCATCTAGGCTTCAGCCTTTATGTTCACATCCCAGAAAGCAGAAATTAGGAAAAGAAAGAAAAGAAAAGAGAAGAAAGAAGAAAAGAAGTGTCTTCCCAGAGGCCTCACATATACTTGGTCTTAAACTCATTACTTTGAACTTGGTCACATGTCTGCACTGAGAAGCCCATGTGGCTGGAAAAATACAATATTTTAGATGGCACAGTTAAAAACAGAAGATGAAAAACAAAATAAAGACAAAAGATAAAACAAAAAACAAAATACAAAAAAAAAAAAAAAAACCAAAAAAACAAAAAAACCCTCCTGGATTTGGAACCTGTGGCTTTGCACACCAGAGGCAAGTTCTCTCACTGTGTTACGTGCTCTGCTGTGCAAGAGGGAACTCTTTAACTAAGGAGAAGAGGAACAGATGCTGCTCTTCTCATCTGTCTCTTCCCTTGTTCTGTAGCAGATACAGTGTGCTCCGTGGGGCCACAGATCTGAGGAGTGTTGACAGACAGTGACAGAGGATAGTCGTCTCTGTTTTACAATAGTCACAGGGAACGTTACCTTTATAGAAACTTGAAGTTTAGACACATGAAACACCTGCTCTGAGATCACACAGTCAGGGAGTAAGGACTGGAAAGTGGCTCGCTCTGACTCACAGCAAAGCAATTCTTTTCCACTGTCCTCTACCAGCAAGCTGTTAGTGTGGGCAGATCGGAAGGGTTGGCAGGGAAGTCCCTTACTGGCCACACAGCTGTGAGGCCATCCAGAGTCTGTATGTGTTTGCCATGTGGATTGATTTTTATAAGGAATGATGCTGATTGTATATGCAATGGACTTATCTGGCTCCTGACAGGTCAGGCCTGGATCCAGCCCATGGGCCAGTTTCAGGAGTCAGACTTTCACCTCATCCTAAGACACAGAGGGCCAAAACAATAAGGGATCTTTAAAATGCAATGACAGAAGATTTTGTTTTTGTTCTGATCCACAGTCGCTTTGCTCTATTCTTCAATATATTTTTGTGAGACTTGTCCTTTTATACTGTTTCCATAGAGAGGTGATGGCGAAAAGTTTAAGTGAACTTTATTCTGCTGAAGTCCAGGTTGGACTTCATCAGAAAGAAACCAGGAAAACCCTAGATACATCCCCATGTAATTGCTGGTAAAGCATCAGAGTTATAGACAGAAGCACATACTTGTGCATGATCTTGTTCAAAGCAGTACCAGGGCTCTGCAGCAAAACAGTAGGAAAACCCTGGAGAGGGCTTCCGAGAATGGGGAAGGATGGTTGTTTATTTGGTTGATCGTTCCTTTTGTCCAGAAGGGTCATTTAACCTATGTTAGAAATTTGTAATGTCATGAGGCCTCAGAGTGCCAAAGAATTGAGTCACAGTTAAGTGCAAGGTGCACCTGAAGGAACATGGGCTTTGGCTTATAGACGTAGGTTGTTGGGTAGCTAAGCCTGTTGTATCCTGCTTTGTGACCTAAGATTGGTTTCGAAGCACCAGCCTCAAATATAGGCATCTAGTCCCATTTTGTAGAGATTTCAGAAGGGATATGTATAGGTACATGTGTAAATGTCCTAAAATGTCTACCCCATTTATAAAGAGCTTATGATATCAAGTGTCATGGTAGTGCATGCTGTAGAACAGAGGTCTGAGGTTCTTTGAAAGACACTCATTGGTTCTATAAGGCATTTTATATCATCTATTGCTATGAAACAAACTACTCCAAACTTAGTCCTTAATGTCAGGATTGTGGAATCTGAGCAGGGCAAAGCAATGATAGCTCCTGCTGTTTCACAATCATTTGTGTGGTTGTGTATGCCAGGACCGTGCCTGGCTCAGACCATGAATGGCATGATTCACACGGTAGCATTTCTTTTGTGATGACAGGAACATTAAAGACTGGTCATGTGTTTTTCTCTGTGTGCATGGTCTCTGCCACAGAGTGAGACCTTATGTAGAAAGAGCTCACAAAGACTAAAATAAGGTCATGCCAGACTCTGTCTGTCTGTCTGTCTCTTTATTTCTCTCTCTTAATCTTTTCTTTTTGAGACAGATTTCTCTGTTTAGCCCTGGCAGACCTGGAACTCACTCTGTAGGCCAGAGTGGCCTCAAAGATCAGTCGGCCTCTCCCTCCCAAGTACTGGCATTAAAGGTGTACCCCGTCACCACTGGCTTTCTGTAAGTCCTTAGTGTCTAGACCTGTAATCATGAATGTAGATTTGTATCTGCATGCTATGTGTAGAAGTGTGCAAACAAGGAGTGTACGAGTTTATGTGACTGTGCCGGTGTGTGCTATGACAATATGAATGAAGGCAAGTGTATGGGGACAGACACATAAAGCTTGCAGAGGTGAGGGGGACACAAAACTGAGCGAAGGTAAAGATCCACCAGCACTTGGAACGCTCCTGATCCCAAAGCTTTAGCTCATTTGCTGCTGTGCCTCGTGCCATGTCACAATTTTTTTTGAGCAATTACCATAAAGAACAGGAGTTCTGTTGAATTAAGGCGGAGCCAGGAGCTCAGCCTTCTCCCCTCTTTACTCCTGGCAAAAAGCAGTGGGCATCTCCGAGGACATACCCTCGTAGTCTTTGGGAGCTGTCACTTCCCTTATGGTGCTTTCAAGAGTGCGTTCTTCCCCGTAAGAGGAGGAGCTGATACTAAAATCTGGTTCCCTAATTGGTCCTTGATTTGGTCAGTGAAGAAGGAGGAAGCCAATTACTGGGCGAAGAGTCAAGGTAAGAATTCTGGGTCCCAGGAGGAAAAAGGGGACATGAGAAAAAAAGAAAGAGCCTTTTGTAGCTATGCTCTCTAACAAAAAGAAAGCGACAGTCATGTATGACCTTGGGGAAATTTGAACAGGTAGCCTCCACCACTGGTGGAGGCTGGCTGATATAGACTAGCTGATAGAGATTAGCGGATAAGTTTAGGACAGGAGATTGCGCTCCCAGCAATTGTGCTACCTGACACATTCTAAAATAATACAGCGGTCTAGTGTTTTCATTTTGCGAAGCTAAGGTGAACACAGAAAGAGAGATGGACTGCAGAGAGCTTTCCTGGGTTGGGGGTTGGTCACGGTTAATCCAAAGCTAAGCCAGGAGCTAAGAGGGGGAGTGTGGGCCATGGCCCAGGTAGAGGAGGAAGAGTGATTTTTAAAACCACACCCAACACTTCCTAAGTTCAGACACCAACCATACCTTCTCGTTTTCTAAGTGACTAACTTGGCCTTGCAGATCTCAGAGCTGGATCTCAGAGTGCAAAAATCTGGATTTACCTTTCTTTCCCATCTCCCCTCTACTTTCTTCCTTCCCTTTCTGTCTTTGGCAGCACTTCCATAAACAGGATGGGATTTTATTTTATTTTTTTTTGTCTCTGCTGCCCGGAAAATTAATTTTCTCTTTCTTAAACCTTTAAGGTCTATTTATGTAGATTCATTTTAAATTGGTGCTGGTTGGTTGCCTTTCACTGAAGCAAATAGTTAAAAAAAGAAATTCAAGGGATATTTTAAATATGCATCTTGTTTAGGGAGGGAGACGAGGGTGGAGGGGTAATCTTATAAATAGTTGGCTAATAATAAGTTTTTGTACATATAGTAAGCATATAAATGTTCCAACTATTCTAAAGGTTACATTCAGGACACTCACATCATACAGGTGAGAATGTCAGTCTAGGACGGTGGGTGCTTTGTATGTTCATACTCACAGGAAGTAGTGGATCAAGGTTCAAAGACAGACTTTTGTCACCGTGTGATGTAAGTATGTCTGGTGTCATCACCCAGATAACAGTATTATTCACCTTCCATTGTGTCTTAGCTTTTAGCTTTTTATGTGCATCAACACCTGTGGGGTTCCGCACGAATGTCGTCAGTTCTACCCAGGAATCTCCAGGATGCTATCTGCCTGTCAGCAGTGCTGGGAGAGTGGGAATAAAAGCCTCTCACATTCTCCTGTACATCTTGAGGGCTA
Organism: Mus musculus; assembly: GCF_000001635.26. Classification (NCBI taxonomy): domain Eukaryota; kingdom Metazoa; phylum Chordata; class Mammalia; order Rodentia; family Muridae; genus Mus; species Mus musculus. The sequence goes on from NC_000080.6 coordinate 37,215,810, forward strand.
ATTTGCTACGGAAACATTTATATGGCGAAGTGAAGCCAAACTACTGTTGGCAAAGTGGGCTCCTTTCTTCTGTAGAGTACCGTAATCACTCAATGGGATTGCAGCAGTCATTACTATTAGCAATCCACCTCTCAGACCCAGCTATAATAAATAAGAAAACCCAGCACTTCAGTGGGGTGATTTGCCTGGGAAACCACAGCTAGGAGAAAGGAAAAAGTACAATTGGATTGAATAGAACTGCAACCACAGTTGGCCACACACACTTCTTTTTTAATTCCTGGAAACACTCTTATACTTAATGCTGTAGGTGTTCATAACCTCAGCTCTTATTTTTGGTCACCAAAATCATTGCCACTACTACCCATGTGATCTGTAAGGTGTGGAAAACCCCACACTTTCCCAAATGACCTTTTATTCAAAGAGAAAAGCATTAGAAAATATTTCTAAATTAACATAAAAAAGAACAAACAAGGACTCATTGATTCAGCCAAAGATTTGCCAAGAGAAAAAATATATCATTTGTAGATGATTTACACATGAGAATGACCAGAAATGGTTAAATTTCAATGTTGGATCAAGGCATCAACACTAAAATAACCTCTAGGAAAATAAGAGGTGCTTAAAGTTTATAAAATAGAAAAAGGAGGCTTCAATCAAGCTAAAAACTGACCCTTAAAAGACTAATTGAAAGTCCCACCTTCTGTACCATGTGTGTATTTTAGGAAGGGGCTGAATTAAAGTCTAAAATCCAATTCCAAATGCACAAGACCATACCTCTCACTGTATCTCTCAGAGTGCAGTTACATCTCACAAAGATGCATGGTGAAGTTTAATTCCCCAGTGCTGACGTGGGAGGTCCTCTAAGAAAAGGGATTAGTTCCTCAGGATGGGTCACTGGATTGAGGTTTTAGGTATTGACAATATTGAAATTACATTATGCTATTCTATTTTATTAAGATGTTGACTCTGGAGTTGGATATGGCCTCTGCCACTCTAAACTCAAGTCTGTTTGTTTACAAATCTCTCTTCTATGTCAGGTGAGTCAACTAATTCTGTTATCCCCTGTTACAAGAATATCTCCTAACTGAAAGTCCTGTCATCAGTCAAAAATTATAGTTGGACTATAGAACAATGTTTCCCTGGGGGTATGGGCAGAAACCAACTTCCAAGGACTGGCTTAACACCAAATGCCTGTAATTGTTCAACAAATCAACATCTGTCCAGATTAAATAATGCTTGTGAATCAAATGCAAAAACTGCAACTCCATGTGTTTATCTACAATAAACATTCTTCATTCTGGCAGCCAAACTTTATCAGTCACCAGGTGGTGTTATTTTAAAGGAGGGGTCATGGAGAACAGCTGTATCTTGGCACTGTATGGCAGGACTGGAGTCCCCAAAGGGAACTCAGGGAGAGGCTATTGATGAAAATGCCACCCAGTTGGAATAAGCTATCCCAGCAGTTTTGGAGATGCCAGTGCCATATGATGGCCATCAACAATAGTCACAATGAGATAGAGTCAACTGGAGACTGGGGACTCCAGTTGAAGACTGCTGGAACATGGGCTTAAGCCAATAGAAAGTCTTTATTAGCTGTCAAGTGACTGCGTTGGGTGTTTGGGATGCCAGTGTAGTCCCGAGCCTTTTTCAGGGTGAGCTCCTTTGCACAAAAATCATGTCTTTGGGTGACATACTTCAATTAACAAGAACAGCCAGAAGCAAACTACAGAAGCCAAAAAACCAAAAAGCAAGGTTAGTACATTTAGAGACTTCTCATAACTATGGATTTTAATGGATTAGTCCTTTGTTTAATTTTGACAGATGATGTTGTCTACATGCTGAGTTTTAGAGATTGAACAGTATCTATCATGGAGTCAGTTGTGCTATGGTCTCAGGGTCTACTGTTACAGGAGCAGGAGATACATTTTGCAGAGGACACTTCCTTGAATTTTCTAAGGATCAAATGAAGCTATTCATTAAAGGATTAATATTAAGTACCAGTTATGGAATAAGCACTTCTCTAAATGCAAACTTTTTGTTGTTGCTGACAGACTCAACAAAGGTTTTTCTTTTCTTTGTGTAGTTTACAATGAAGAGTCTCTTGAAGCAGCAATTTAAGTGGGTATTAGGCAATAGATACAGTAATTAAGAGAATTCATGCTTGTAAGATCCACCCTGAATGGATTCACTTGACTGCCTATGCAACACAATCCAGTCCAGTCAATTCAATTGTAAAATTTCTTTTATGGTATAACATGCCACAAAGTGTCCTCATGAACCGTTGGGCTGCTGCCCCCCCCCCGCCCCCATTTTATCGAACAGGTGGTTGAGACTGAGAAAAGCTCAGTTATTTACGTACCGTTAACTAGAGGGGCAGGTGGCATTTGTATAAAGATTTGTGTGATTTCAAAGTTTGCATGTGATCTATACCTCCACCCCAACTAGGTTTTCAACATGGTACACTTACCTGTTATCTTCGCTTCTGGCTTCAGTTTCCAAGCTTGTAATGCCATGTGACTTCTTTCAAAAAGACAGGACTAAAAGACTAGCACACTGCAGACAGCTGGCATTATCTATTTTATTCTTTGCCTGGGTTAGTATTGAAGTAGCTGAGTGGCAATGAATACATGTTTGCTGAAAGAATATGCAAATGTGTCATAAAGCATAATATCCGTGGTGTAGTTGGGGCATAAATCATTTAGTATGAGCATAATAATTTTTCATGTTAATTTGCAATTGTGGTTAATTTCTGGGTTGATTTTTGTTATTTTAGGTAGGAATTAGTGTTTATAATACTTTTAATATTGGGTAAGATTGACTTCAGAATGAGAAAGCAATTATATTCATGGAGACAGTGCTTGCTAGAGTGTCTATCTATAGAGAAATGTGAGGTGATATTTAATCATCATAGCTGGTGAAGGGGATTCGGACATGCTACCCCAAAATATGCTGCTAAAAGATGATGAGAATCAACAAGTACTGCAATAAATCCCCACTCCAGAGGGAGTTTTATGGCTATGAAGGCTATTCTTGGTTTCCAACTTGACTATGTCTTAAATTAACTAGAACCCAAGTGGCTGAGCACACCTTTGAGAGATTTTTCTTAATTAAATCATTTGAAGTGGGATGACCCACCTTTAATCTGGGCCACACCTTAGGGTGGCCCCCTATATAAAAGACATGGAATAACAAAAGTTTTGCTCTTTGCTGTTTGCCCAGACTCTTGCTGGCACACCATTCCTTCACTGGCATTAGAATCTACTTCTAAGGGATTCCAAAATATAAGGAAGACCAGATGAGACATCCAGACTCATGGACTGAACAACTACTAGATTCTACGACTTTCTGTTGATAGACAGACATTGTTGGATATGCTGAACTATAGCTTGTAATCAATTTTAATAAATTAATAAATAAATAAAAGCCAATCTAATAAAAATAAATCTCATAAATAAATATAAAATAAGCCACATTCTAATAAATATGTTCACTATATAAGTTCTGTTCCTTGAGAGAACATGACTAAGACAATGGCCATGAAGAAGATGGAAATTCACTATCAAAACAGGCTTGCAGAAGTAAGTTTACTTAATAATCTTTCTCCTCCATGACTCTTCATGTTCCTTGCCTTCTCCAGTTTTCCACTCCTAGACATTCTTCCTGTGCTTCATCATGTCCCATATGTATCACCTTGGTTAAAATTGTCTCTAACCCTCTTGTCCTGCTCACTTGTTTGGTGTTTTTATTTCTCTTCTGTGAGGTTACCCATACGTATATGAAAGGCCATTTTCTCGTATGAATCTGTCTATTGGCATTTTAGTTTGCAGAGTCCCTACGCACAAAATAAGAGGAAAGTTTTAATGCAGCTTATAGGTCTATTACCATCATGTTACAAAACTCGATGAATTAAGATCAGAAAAATGCAGAACATAAAGGTATGTTTAATGGAACATACTTCATTTAATGATCTTATTTTAATTTATATTACTTATAATCAATTTGGATTTTTTTCTGATATCAGATTGCCCTCCTGAACTCTTTCTCTCTCTCTTTCTTCCTTCTTTCCTTTCCTTCTTTCTTTCTTTCTTTCTTTCTTTCTTTCTTTCTTTCTTTCTTTCTTTCTTTCTTTCTTTCTTTCTCTTTCTTTTATTTATTTTTTTGAGACAGAATCTTGCTGTGTAGTTCCACCTAAGTTTGAATTTATAATCTCCCTGCCTTAGCTCCCCTCTTGATGAGTGTGTGCCACCACAGATAGTTCACCTCCTGTTTTCTGGTCTCAGTCATTCTCTACTCCTCTTGCCATGATAACCGAGAACCTTTCGATTCTGCTTCCTTTAAATCCTTAAACTGCCACCTCTGGCAGTGCTCAAAAGTATTTTTTTTTTTTTTTGTTCCTCACCCATCTAATTCCCACTTCTTTTTTTCTACTTGTGAACAAAAAGCCAGAACTGGAGCTCCTGCTTGGAATCAGTGTGCTTCTGCACCAAACTATTCTTTTTACTGAAACCTTTGTGGTGCTTTACTTCAATATGTCAATCATCTTTTCATAGCTTTGACAAAATACGTGAAAGAAAGCATCTCTGTCACTGCTAATGTTGATGGTTAAGTTGATAGACTCTATAATCATCTTGAAGATAAATCTCTGGGCATGTTCTGGAGAGAGCTTTCAAGATTGAGTTTATTGACGTGGAGAGACCCACCCAAGCTGTGGATAACCACATTTCATGGACTGGAGTCCTGGAAATTGAGAACCAGCATGCATCTCTATTGTGTCCTAATGACTATTAGAAATCTTCAGTGTATTCCACATGAATAAAAGGGGGCTGGTATAAATTGATTCCATCTCATGATTCCTAAAATCACATTATATATCCTCTTTAAGTCTCCACCTATGTATGTCTCTACCTCAACAAAGTGGGTTCCAAGTTTCAAGCCATAGGTGATAACTCAAAAACAAATATGTACAGACCTGGGTTTTCTTAACCACTCATGAGGACAGCTTTGGCATATTCTGACTTCACTCTAAACTCACACATTTGAAGTGCACTGGGAAATTACAGAGGGAGCTTTGCAAGGAGAGGAGTCTATTCCATTCTGCATACAGGAAGTTGTTCACTTCTCTTTTGATTCCTAAGCTCCAATTCCAGTCGTCATATGCTTGGAAGCAGTTGTGATAACTATACCTTCTACTCTCTCTCTCTTCCTCTCTCTCTCTCTCTCTCTCTCTCTCTCTCTCTCTCTCTCTCTCTCTCTCTCTCTCTCTCTCTCCCCCATCACTGACGTCTCTCTTCTCTCCTCCCTTTCTAGCACCTTCTTAGCCACACACATTACATTTGTGTTCACATTTGTGGACTCCTTTCCACATCTTTTTGTTGCTATTTCAGTCTCTCTTTTCCTCTTCTACCTTTGGAGACCCCACTTTTAATATTCATTCAGCAAAATCAAAGATCCTCCTTGTTACCCACTATTCTTGGAACTCAGAGATTGAAAGTGTCCTCCAAAGAAATCTTTCTCTTATCAGGGTAATACCTTTCACATTGCTCCTCTTTATTGCCATATACTAGACTCACATATTATTGAATGAATTAATGAGCAACACGAAAATTTCTTTGGACAATTTAATCCCCCTAAGTCTACGCTTTGAATTTACTTGTTTTGTCTTTAGCCCCCAAATGGACAGAGTTTTAGTGTAAATTGGCCAGTTGCCATAGTTAGCACCACTGTGTAACCTAGAATCTGACTGGGGAAGAACTTGCCAGAATCATTCACTTTGATGCTTGAATCCTCTATTTTGCCATCACCATTTGGGTCTCCTTCTGTTGCTGGCAAGCCAATATTTCCCTCTAAAGGACTTAGGGCAGAATATCTGAAAATCTGGAAAGGCTCACTGTGGTGGCAATAGTGCTATTGATCTATACCTTCCTGCTTGAGATCAGGTGAGTCCATTTGACATAGGCCAATGAGAAGCCAGTAGGAAGTTGTGTGTGACACCCCCTGCAAGAGCTTGAGTAGTCAGGTATGATACTCCATGCTTGATTATCCCTGAGATAATCCCTGTTGAGAAGATCTGTAGAGAATTCAGTATCAGTCTTTACCCCAGTGAAAAGCAAGCTTTCCACACCATTCCTTTCCCCACCCCTATACTAGACATAGGGAGCTAGTGAGAAATGCATGCTTGCATTCAACACTGAGCTAGGGGACTAGCGCTCTTGTTATTCTGACTGATACAGCCACTAAAATTGGCTTTGCTATTGTGAACACCTTTCAACTCATCTGCTAAGTAATTCAATAGAATCAGATTTCCACACCTTCTGAGGCATATACAAATATGTAGGAAAGAATATTTTCCAATATGCTCCTGGATAACCTGAGAGCTTTTATTTACAAAGAATAAATTTGGTTTGGGATTTCTTTATTTTTTCTTTTGTATGTAGTCTTTTCTCAGGAAGCAGTGGCTCTGGAGGCCCAGGAAGTGTGGTATCTGGACACAAGACAATCAAGATTTGGAGAAAGAACACAGGAAAGAACCAGTTTCCACTTCCTCCTTCACACAGATGTGATTTCTGTTTCTGTCTCTTCAATATTGTTTCAAGTAAAAAATCGCAACTCTCTATATACTCACCCAGCCTTTTCTGTGAGTTAAAAATACACTCAAAGGTTCTGCACTTGAGTTATCAAGGGTAGATGCTTTCCTGTAAATGAATGCCCTTCACCAAAGTTTTGGGTACTTGCTAGTGTTGAGGTGAGTGCTCAAAGGCGGATGATCTACAGTGCCCATTGAAACTGTCATCTGGAGAACAGCAGAGTTCACATAGAAACGGATAGAACTGTGTCTGAAAACCTGTGCATTCCCCTCTCAGTTACCCCAAGGGCCAGAGCAAGCACAGCAGTTATTCTACTTGGTCATCTGGTTGCTAGTCTTTGAAAAAGATATGGCAGAGTGGATGCTACAAATAACTCTTCCCTGCTGCCCAGGTATCACCAAATTATTAACAATCCATGCTGTCTGTTAGGTATTTATTTTTTCTTCTTTCCTCTACAGATTAAACCTTAGAGATGATTGTCATGGGAAAGGGGGAACTATGAAAAGACATATACTTGCAGACATCAGCAAGTAAGTGTGCTCTTTATTCCTTTAAAGGAGCGTCCTGGAGAGATTAAGCTTACTAAAACAGAATTACCAGATTGAAAAGTTTAAAACATTATTATTATTATTATTATTATCACTATTATTTTGAGACCGGATCTCATGGTGTAGCTCAGGCTGCTTTCAAAGCAGAGATCTTTCTGCCTCATCCTCCCCAGTGCTGGGATTACAGATGTCTATCTCCACAGCTGGCTTGAAACATCTTCGTCAAGTGAGTTTTAAAATGGTTTATAAGCACTATTCATTCATTTTAATGAATATGTTAAATACTTGTTACGTAGTGAGTACTTTGAAAGAACTTAGAAAATAATGAATGAATGAGTTGATTTAGCCTCATTAAGACTTTACTTAGTCTGGGGGACCACAGACAAGCAAATCAGATGCTGTGACTATGAGCTTGATCAGAATGTTTGCACAACATTCTGCTAGAAAGCAATGTAAGCACTCAACCCAGACACACGCAACAGAGGTAGTGGTTCCTCACCTGAATTTTAAACAGAGCAATTAGGACTTATGTAAACAGGAAGGAGGGAGTGTGGAAAGGTCTAGAAATAAGAGACAATGTGGTAGATTGTAAAACCATCAGAGCAGAGTGGACATTCGAGATAAAGAGTTATGGGAGGCATGGTAGGGGACAGGTTTGAGCGTGCTATTAGACACCCAAATAAAAATGAGGAGCATAAACTTAAGCATACACATATATAACACATGTGCATGCACGTATATTGAGTTCCAAGGAGAGTTTTCTTATGTATATATGCATTTACATAATCATTATGTAGAACCAGAAGATCATTTAAATAATGAGTACATAGCTGTCATCAGAAAGGCTTCACCCAGCACCTGATGAAAATAGATGCAGTTACCCACAGTCAAACATTAGGTAGAGCTTGTGGAATCTTGTAGAAGAGGCAGAGGAAGGATTGAAGGATCCAGAGGGGTCAAGGACATAACCAGAAAACCTACAGGGTCAACTAACCTGGGCCCATAGGGGCCCACAGAGACTAAACTGCCAACTAGAGAGCATGCATGGGATGGAGGTAGACCTTCTACACATGTGGGCAGCTCGGACTTCATGTGGGACTCCTAACAGCAGGAGCAGGGCCTGTCTCTGACTCCATTTCCTGGCTTTAGATCCCTTTCCTCTAACTGCTCTGTCTTGTCTAGCCTCAATAGGAGAAGATGCCCCTAATCTTACTGCAAGTTGATATGCTAAGGCAGATTGATATCTGTGGGAGGCCTCTCTTTTTCAGAGAACAAAGGAAGGAGAGGTGGGTTGGGGGGAGGGGAGGGGAGAGGGAGCAACTGGGAGGAGAGGAAGAAGGGGAAACTGATCGAGATGTAAAGTAAATAAATTAATAAAAAATAAAAAATAATAGTAATAAAAATAAATAATGACTACAGATTAAAGCAACTAAAAGAACCAGTTGAACCCGGAGAGCTGGTCTATTAGAGTGAAGAAGTGATTGTTTTCCCCTTATGTCAGGTTTTTAAATTCCACAAACACGTTGCTCCTATTTGACTGAATCCCTCAAAAGTTCATGGTGTGGAAACTCAGTTCTCAAATCCATGTTAATGGTATTTGAAGATGGGGGTCTTTAGGAGGTAATTAGGCTTAGGTAGGGTTGTTCGGATAGGGCCCTATAACTGCATGGATGTTTTCTAAGAAGAGAAAGGAGGTCTGAGCTAGTGCAGTTGCTCTTCTGGTTTGGTGATGCCCTCTTCCCTCATCTGGGGTTAATTATCTGCTGACCATTCCCTTGGACTTCTTAGTCTTCATAAATGAAATCTATTCTTTATAAATCATCCAGTATATAGCATTAAAGTATAGCAACAGAAAACAACCAAGGCGTCGTTTCTACTCAAACAGTGCAAACACTAGGTAAGTTATATAGTAAAACAGAGCACCTCTCTTTCCCATAGAGGTGTTGTGGGTGTGACTGCTGTGTCACATGTATATAAGTATATGGCAGAGAGGAGAGAGGCTGTGTCTATGCTTTAGTGTTCGGACCTATGAAGATCTGAATGATTGGTAGGCTAACATTCCCCGAAAAAAGTGTTGGATGACTACCAGTCTGGTTCTAGGCAGGCCTGAACAGGCTCTCAGGACAGAGAACAAGCTAGAGACTAGCAGAACGCTAGCTGGGAATGTTAGCCCCTAGCAGGAGTGAGCCTGAGACAGATGACCCTTACAAGAGGCCACTACGGCAGTCTGGGTAAGGAGTGAGTCAGAGATGACCACCAGACTGATGCCATGGGCCTGGGCAGGGAGCTAGCCTGAGATGACCACTTGTCTGACAATATAATACACAAGCTGTAAGTAGCACTTCTGAGACAACCCTAAACAGTCAGAGAACCCAGGCACCACTAAGAGAAGCAAGCAAGTGGTGGAGAAATGGAAGAGAAAGAGAAACAGAAGGATGTATGCAAAATGAAGAGCTGGTCCTGGTTGTAGTTAGGTGGAGAGGGGAAGGCAGTTTGCTGATGAGCCAGTCATTGGGTGTGATCCATGGCTTTGAACTGGCCCACCCCAACATCTACCCAATTGACGAACTGACAGACTATATGAAGGGGCTGGTCCTACTGATCCAAAACAACAGGATCTTTGTGACACAGGGCTCCCAGTAAAGTTCCAGTATTGACAGAGTAGCAGAAGCCAGAGGCCTCAATCAAATCAACTGCTCAGTGCAGTGAACATTTGCAAACAAAGAATTGTGGATGAAGGGTATACTGTAGGATACACCGTGACACACTCCAGCTTCCACAACAAGATTCTTTTTTTTTCTCTCTTTGGTGGGGAGGAGGGAGGCTTGCAAGGGAGGAGGTTTGGTATGAGGGGAGGGGGACATGAGTGGGATTGGAGTGTATGATGTGAAATTCACATAGAACCAATTAAAAAAGTTAAAAATAAGAAAGAACATAGCCAATTTGATAGTATTAAAACCTTAAAAAGATGGTTCACCATGAAGACGAAGGCTTATAGTTAGAAAGATAAGTCGTCTATCATCATTTGGGCTTGGTGATTAGACCTGTGGTGGTACCTTATGAGGGAATAGTGAGGAAGCCTGCTTACCTCATGGAGGCCAGGAAGCAGAAAGAAAGAAGAGGAAGAAGAAGCCGGAGCTTCACTGTTATCTTTAGGGGGCATGCCCACAAGGATTTAACATTCTCCACTGATCTCACCTCTTAAAGGTTCCATCACTTCCCAGTAATCACATAGTTAGGGGGTATTTCAGATACAACTACATCCATGGGAATCTTTACAGCAGATGGAGACATAGGAAATCCCAGAAGGAGATATAAGATGCAAAAATATGTATTTCAAAACTGGGATAATAAAAAAAATTTGTATGTTTTTTTTTTATTTTATAAACCTTATTATGAAAGAACTTGCAAATAAATACATATACCACACATCAAAACTGCACAGATGAAAAGTCTGTCCATCTCAATGAACTTCTATATAGTTAGAATAAACACTTGGGATAGAAGCTTCATGTTAAATTTTATGCTTTCAGTGTTGACCATATTCTATGCACTTATCCACCACCCAAACCAGAAATCCATGCTAGAATTAGAACTGGAAAAACAATGAGCTTTATATCATCTTCTATAACTTGTGTGTATTGATAAAAATGAGGAACAGAAGTCAGCAATTCAGACCACAGAAGGAATAATTGCTTGTAAGATGTTCCCTAGTCAACAAGACTGTGGTTAAGTAGAAGCATGAAGTTGAGAGGTGCATGAGGGCAACGTAGCCATAGTGGGGCAGGTTGGTAAAAACAGGGGTAGAGTTCTCTCTCTCTCTCTCTCTCTCTCTCTCTCTCTCTCTCTCTCTCTCTGTGTGTGTGTTTTGTCAGAGAATAAAAATAAGCTAATGGGAGGTGGAGGTTGTGCAGGTTTGCTAAGGTAAGAGAAGGTATAAAATGGTCTCCTGGGATGATGGGGTAGAGAAATGTGGTAAGTTCACTTTAGATAAGAAGCTGAATTCAAGTCAGTTTGATTGTGTGTTTTTCTCCAGCCCTGGTTATCTGTACGAGTGAAGGCTCAGAGTAAGTGCAGAACCAGATTTAATTTAGGATTGTTTTTGCCGGGTGACTAGTAGATTGAGAGACGTGAAGATGGAGTATGCAAGGGAGGGAGAAAAGGAAGGAATATAAATTTAATCTGAGTGAGTAAGTAAGTAAGTTAGTGAGTGAGTGAAGTCATATGGGAGCTAGGCACAGTGGGAAGGGTCAAGCAGGGAATTGGAAATTCTTAGCAGTTTCAGGGAGTCTGAGACTTGAGGTACTGTGGTATTATGCATAGGTCACACCTGTCATTTTTTTTCTAGTGTTTCCAGTTTTGATGCCTCTGAAGACAGGGATGCTACTTGCCATAGCCTACTGCATTTCCCTACCATGTCTGCTTTTTCACTGCAGCCCCAAATTTCCAGCTCTCATTTCCAGTGCTTACCATTAGTCCTCTCTGCCCTGCTGGACCACTGGCTCTCCTTGAGCAACCCAGACAAGCTCATATCCGCAAGCCTTTGCATTTTCAGCTTGCTCTTTCGGGCACGACCTTCTTTTACACATTAGCCTTGCTCAGTTTTGTGCTCCTAACGTTTTTACTCAGGTACTTTCTGTGCCTGGATACCATTATTAAAAGCAAATGACCCTCACAATACTTCCTAAGCCCCTTGCTGATTATTTATTTATTTATTTATTTATTTATTTATTTATTTATTTATTTATAGTCAGGGTTTCTCTGTATAGCCCTGGCTGTCCTGGAACTCACTTTGTAGACTCGAACTCAGAAATCCGCCTGCCTCTGCCTCCCGAGTGCTGGGATTAAAGGTGTTCGCCAACATGCCCGGCTCCCTTGCTGATTTAATTTCCCCATAAGCACTTCTCATACCTTGACTACATGAAGTATGAGCATATCATATACTCTAATTTTTACACCAAGAGTATAAAAATATCTCTCGTACACTGCTTAAAAGCAACATAGCTCAGATCCCAAGACATTAAAAAGATAGGATATTAAAAGAACTATAGGCTATTAACTGTGGGTGGCATATAAATACATACCATTTATATTAAGTTGTACTTGTTAACACTGACCTTAATAAATAGGAATACAAATAATTTTAATCTATTAACAAAATTCCGTATTTTGAAAACTGTTTTAAGAACTTCTGTATGGTGCATAATGCCTGGCATATAATGATCAGTTTAAAGAGTGAAGATGTAGTTCATGTGAGCCTTTAAAGGTTAGACCTACCCTGGGCAAATCCATTCCTTCCTCTCTGCTTCCTGCTTGCCACAAGACAAGCCACCTTGCTCTATCACCTGTTCCCTACCATGAGACTCTGCTACACCTAACTCAAGCCCAGAAACAACTGAGTCAAGTGGCCAAGGCCTGAAATCTTTAAAACTGTGAGCCGGAACAAATCCTTCTGTAAACCTTCTTTTCCCCTCTGGTAATTCATCACAGCTACAAAAAGCTGGAATGTAAGCGTAGGATTAGAGAGAGTGAAAAGCAGACACTTTGGTTGACACCAATGAGCCCCCTGGGTGCGATGATGGGCTGTCCAGTGCTGTGGGTGTTCTGGTTGCAGTACTCAGGGAAGAGTAAATGAGTTTGGATCTCCACCAGACAGCAAGGATAATATTTACCCCATTGCTAGGCCCTGTGGTAGGAGGCATGGCTGTGAGAATCACCAGCCCTCAAGAGCCACAGTGGAAGTTTGTTTCCGAGGAGTAAAAGTTTCAATAAAGCATAAAAGTAAAAGAAATTTTCAGGAAAAAAAAAAAGATTGTGGAAAAGATATTTTTCTTTCCCTGACAACACCATGTGGGTGTGGCTCTATAGGCCGTAAAGAACAGCTTTCTGGAGCTGGAACAAAATTAGGGACCCAGCAGAGTTGTGAGAAGGAGAAAATCTGGGCAGGAGGAGTCAGGGGACCTTGTTATTCCAGAGCCTCATTCTGGAATAAATGTGAAGTTTCCCAAGGGTCATCACGGTTCTTAATTCCTCTGGAAAAGAAAGAAACGGAGACCTAGGAGGTTTAGGGACTTTTCCCACCAAAGGGAACATTCTAGAACAGCCCACTGGCAGAACAGCATGGTGCCTGGACTAGAGTGAGCTCAAGAAAGTGCTCACAAGTGAGTGTTTATACTTAAAAGTTGGTGTCACCAAAGTGAAATCTTATAAAAAGAGTAAAGAAAGTTTATTTACTGAGAAAATAATGGACTTCAAGTGTTATTCGACGCGTTCTCACGACCGGCCAGGAAGAACACCACAGACCAGAATCTTCTGCGGCAAAGCTTTATTCTTACATCTTCAGGAAAAGAGAGCAAGAAGCAAGAGCGAGAGAAAACGAAAACCCCGTCCCTCTTAAGGAGCATTCTCCTTCGCCTCGGACGTGTCACTCCTTGATTGGCTGCAGCCCATCGGCCGAGTTGACGTCACGGGGAAGGCAGAGCACAAGTAGTCATAAGATACCCTTGGCACATGCGCAGATTATTTGTTTACCACTTAGAACACAGGATGTCAGCGCCATCTTGTAACGGCGAATGTGGGGGCGGCTCCCAACATCTCCCCCTTTTTCTTTTAATAAGAGCAAATAGGCCACCCATATTAATGAGAGTGGAGATAGAGGTCAAATCCCCAGTGTGTAGGTAAAGGAGCCATGTACAGGATTAGCTCTTAGGCTTACAGGCTTTTACCCAGAGCAACCCTGACCTGCTCCCGTGTCGTTTTGCCTGGGGGAAGGGAACTAGGACACTGAACCTTCATGAAAGATGACATGTCTCCCTAGAATAGGCTCATATATGCCGCAGAGCCTTTCCATTGCAGTGCTTAGCCTTGCAACTCTCTCGGGCTGCTGAAGCACACTCACTCTATCTCGTGCAATGAGACTAGCCTCGTGAGATATAAGAGCTGAGTGGCCAGCGACCTATTGCCTAAGCATAGATATATCAGGGGAAGCTCCATGTTCTAGTCCTGCAAGCGCCTGGGCAATAACCACCTTGTCTCTCCTAGTTTAGGCCTTAAGCTTACAGACCAATCAAAGAAGCAACACTAATCCACAGCAAAGTGTATCTCCAAATAATATTAATCCCACCCATTTTTTAAAGAAAGAAAATGCTGAGGAGATCCAATTGGGTAATCCTTTGGTCAGGGACAGGTCCAAGCGCGTGGAGTTGACCTGAATGATGGCAAGCCTCGAAGGGTCTGTTCAAATTCAGCCATCCAATTCTGTAACATATACTGAAAAAGACTTTTTGACAAATTAGCTGCCCTAGTAAATTTAACATACTGAATGGAAATAACACACAATCCCGGAAACTTTTGTTCACATCCCTGCTGAGTTATTTGTCATAATACATCTAGTTGTATCTGGACAAGATCTATGAGTTGATTAACCAGCATGAGACCTCTCTGTATCTTGACATTAGCTGAGGCCTGTTCATCTATGACTGTAGTCACTGAGGCTGACAAAGTGTTAATGGTGTCAGTCATCTGGACCTGTCCAGACAGAGCCAAGGCTGTCTGAATTAAGGCCAAACCCAGTTCCTAGTTAGTGGTAAAAAAGCAGGAGAATACTTGAGCATTATACATCACCGTCATTGGGAGTGGAAATGTCGACATTATCCCCCAACGCTGCTCTCTCTTTATTATTGACGCCCTGGACATCACCAAGACGAGGGACATTAGTATTCCCTTGGTCAGTCTGGATTTTTCGGGTGAGTCTTTCTGGTAACCAAAATGGGTTGTCTTCATTCTGTGGGAAAACACAGACAGCTCCCCTGGATCTTACCAAGATAGGATCCGGGCCATACCATTTATTATCAAGGACATTTTTCCATTTAACCATCTCATTGGGCCTATCTGGCTCTGAACAATGACGTTCAGCCGCAGTATGGCCATGAACATCAATATTTAAAAAATTGAGTGTAAAGAGTGCCAAAGACACCGACACTCTTGGTGCTCGGGGTACAGTCTCCTCAAAAGTTCCCCTCTTCTGTTTTATAAGATAGGCTTTGAGGGTGCGATGCGCACGCTCAACAATACCCTGTCCTTGAGGGTTGTATGGAAGTCCAGTCAGGTGGGTCACGTCCATCTGACGGCAGAACTGTTGGAATTTTTGAGACGTATAAGCTGGTCCATTATCAGTCTTAAGGAGTCTGGGTTTCCCCCAAGCACTCCATGCCTCAAGACAATGTTGAATCACATGTGAGGCCTTTTCTCCGGTTAACGGAGAGGCAAACATGATGCCAGAACATGTGTCAATGGACACATGGAGATATTGAAGTTTTCCAAAGGAAGAAACATGTGTAACATCCATTTGCCAGACCTGTAGAGGTCGAATACCGCGTGGGTTAATTCCCACATGAGGAACTGGCAAGAACTCACAGCAGCTTTGACATTGAGTAACAATGTCACGGGCTTCTTTTCTTGTCAAGGAGAAACGACTGCGTAATGTTTCAGCCGTCACATGAAAATTGTTATGAAAATTTCTTGCAGCCTCTACCGGGGATGATAGGGCAGCAGCCACCACTTTAGTGGCCTTATCTGCCAAATCATTTCCCAGAGCCATGGGGCCAGGTAGGCCTGAATGGGCTCTAACATGAGTAATATAAACAGGAGATCTTCTAGATAACAAAACTAATTGTATCTGCTGAAAAATATTGGCAACTCTACTGGAAGGCTTAATCACTCCAGCCACTTCTAAAAGATTTACTGCATTAACCACATAATAGGAATCTGACACAATATTAAGGGGTTCTAAAAAGGTTTTTAAAACTTCTAAGACCACTAAACATTCTACCACTTGAGGTGAATTTTCATTATATTGTTTGGATACCACTTTACCATTAGCCACATAGGCACCTATGCCAGTTTTTGATCCATCAGTATATACCACAATCCCATTTTTAAGTGGGTTTCTTACTGTTATTTGTGGAAACACAACAGATTGATTTTGGGCAAACTGTAAGATTGGATGTTTTGGATAATGGTTATCTATTTTTCCTGAAAAGGAGGTAACTAAAACTGCCCAATCATTAGATGCGGCTGCCAAGGTTTGAACCTGTGCAGCGGTATAAGGTACAATTAAAAGATATGGACTTTGCCCAAAGTGGGTGATTGCTGCTTTTAGACCTTTAAGGGCAAGCTGTGCAATTGCATCAGGATACCAATCTATTATTTTAGCTGGGGATACGTTTGGATGGATCCACAACAATGGCCCATTCTGCCACAAAACTGCAGTTGGCAATTGTGCTGTCTTAAAGACACACAAACTGAAAGGCTGCGAATCCTCAATACGTTGTAATTGTGCATTCTGTAAGGCCTTTTCCACTTTTTGTAAGGCCTGGTTAGCAGCTAGAGTAAGAGTCCTAGGGGAGGAGATATGAGGATCTCCTTCTAAAATACTAAACAAAGGCCTTAACTCAGCGGAAGGAATCTTTAAAAAAGGTCTGAGCCAATTAATATCTCCCAACAGCTTTTGAAAATCATTTAAGGTATGGAGGTGATCTCTTCTTATCTCTACCTTTTGGGGCACAATCTTATCTGGGGACACCACAGAGCCCAAGAATTGTCCTGTATCAGAAATTTGGACCTTTTCTGTGGCTATCTGTAAACCCCACTGACTTAAAGTTTTAAGTAGAAAAGGATATGCCTTTTGTAGCATGGTAAGGTCTTTATGGCACAGGAGGATGTCATCCATGTAAAGGAGCAAAATTAAAGAGGGGAACTGTTTCCTCACTGGCAAAAGAGCTTCTTGCACATAAAGTTGGCACATTGTAGGACTATTGGACATTCCCTGTGGTAAGACCTTCCATTGATACCTCTTATCAGGTTCCATGTGATTAATAGAGGGGATGGTAAAGGCAAATCTGGGCCTATCTCTTGGACACAAAGGTATAGAAAAGAAACAATCTTTAATATCTATAATAATTAAATTCCAGCCACGTGGTAAGGCGGAAAGTACAGGGAGACCCCTCTGTACTGGGCCAAATAAGTTCATTTGCTCATTAATGGCTCTGAGGTCATGGAGCAGTCTCCACTTTCCTGACTTTTTCTTAATTACAAAAATTGGAGTATTCCAAGGTGAGGTAGAGGGTTCAATATGGCCTAGTTTTAATTGTTCCTCTACCAGTTGAATCACAGCTTCTAGTTTTTCAGAGGATAGGTGCCATTGAGGAACCCACACTGGGTCCCCTGTTTTCCATGGTATGGGTCGTGCTGCCCCAATGGCCGCTATGGAAAACCCAGACCCTGTCTGTCTTGGTTTCCATTAGGTGAGATGGGCTCTATCCTTCCCTGTTCTTGATGTCCTAACCCTTTTCCTTCTTTATAACCCATCTTTGCCATGATATTTTTTGCTTTAGCTGAATACCCTCCTGATGGGGCGTTTTCATTGGACAAAATAAGGCCCAAATGCTGCATAATATCCCTTCCCCAGAGGTTAACCGGGAGTGGGAGCACATAAGGTATGAATTTCCCTTGCTGCCCTTCAGAGGATTCCCACGTCAAGGCAACGGAGCTTATAGTGGGACATGATTGATATCCTAGGCCCTGTAATGAATGAGATGACTCTGTGGTGGGCCATGCTTTGGGCCACCAATGTGTAGAGATTATACTTTTATCTGCTCCGGTATCAAGGATGCCTTCAAACTCTTTTCCATTAATCTTAAGGCGGAGCTTAGGTCTATCATTTAAAGATACAACCAAATAGGCAGAATCATTTCCTGAGGAGCCCATTTTCTTTATCTCAGGTCCTGCAGATTTCTCCCTGGTATTATCAGGGAGGAGCAGCAGCTGAGCTATCCTATCTCCTTTACTAATAGAAAAAACGCCTTTAGGGCTTGAGCACAGGACCTGTATTTCAGGGGAATGTTGACAATCCATAACTCCAGGGTGGACTACTAAGCCCTGCAAGGTGAGTGAACCTCGGCCGAGAATAAGGCCCATGGTTCCCGGGGGCAAGGATGGTATAGGCTCCACCGGCACCGGCTGAATACTCATTTGAGGCATTAATAGGAAGTCGGAGGCGGCACGCAGGTCCACCCTTGTGGGTCTTCCTGGGTCGTCTCTCTGACTGCTTCCTGGGTCCTGACAAACCGGTTCCCATATCTTTGAGGGCCCTGGGACCGAGGGCCCGATGACCCGTTTTTTGGCACATCAGTTGATTGACTATCAGGTGGGGGAAGAATTCTGCCCTTTATATCCCTCACAGAGCGACACTGGTCAGCTCTATGATAACCCTTGCCACACTTAGAGCAAAGAGTGAGAGTCCCTCCCTGTTTATCTGGAGCTCTGCAATCTTTCTTAAAATGCCCAGGCTTTCCGCAATTAAAACATGTCCTCTGATTATTTCTGCTCATGGAGCGGTTCTGAGATTGAAGGATGGCAGCCGCTAAACCTGCATTGCTGAGAGGTCCCCCAAGCTCTCGACAGACCCTGAGCCAGTCTTGTAAGCCTTTGTTCTTTCTTGGGGCTATGGCCGCTCGGCACTCCTTTGTGGCTTGCTCGTAGATTAGCTGTTCTATGAGAGGCGCAGCTTGCTCTGACTCTCCAAAAATACGCTCTGCTGCCTCTGTCATTCTGGCCACAAAATCTGAGAAGGATTCCTGAGGTCCCTGGATTATTTTTGTTAACTGACCAGTGGTTTCACCTGCTCGAGAGAGCGCCTTCCAGGCCCTAATAGCCGTGGAAGAAATCTGGGCATAAGCTCCCCAATGGTAGTTTGTCTGATCAGCAGAATAAGCTCCCTGACCCGTTAACAAATCAAAAGTCCAATCTCTCTGCTCTGGAGTCAAAGCAGCTGCGTTTGCTCGGGCCTGCGCCTGTGCAGCTTCGTGCCAAAGCGCTTTCCATTCCATATATTTGCCCATACTAGGGAGAGCGGCTTTTACAACCGTCTGCCAATCGGCAGGAGTTAGTGCCATGCCAGCGAGCCTGTCTAACTGCGCCAAGGTAAAATTAGCATTGGTTCCGTATTTACGAACCGACTCGGCAATTTCCTTAATCTGTACGTATTCTACCGGAGCGTGGACACGCCCACCCTCGGCTCCTTCAAAGACTGGAAATGCCTGTTCTATTTTCCTTTGTTCCTCTCGGGGAATGAATGAGTCTGCGCACTGCCTCTCTGCGCATTGCTGACGCACTACGGGCTGACGCACTACGCAGGGCGGGGACTCCGCATAGGGCGGGAGTGCACCTGGTAGCCGATTGCCCTGAGGCCAATTAGCAAACTGGCCTTCGCCAGCCGCTTTTGGCTTTTTTCTTGACCGATTAGCTGGCTGGTAATGGGCTGCTTCTTCCTCCCAGTCTGTTTCCTCAGAGGAGGATTCTTCATCTGCTTCAGAGCTACTAAGAGCTGGCTTCCTGAGCTCATCTAGTGACGAGTATCTCCTAGAGACCTCCGCTAATCGATCTTTTTTCTTCTCCCTTTTTCCTCTTTTTCTTCTAATCTCTCTCCAGGTATTCCTACCTAACCTTAACTTTTCCTCGGGTTCAAGACCCTTGGAAAGGCCTGTATACTTATTTTGTGAACCATATTTTCTCTTTGTTCCTACTCTTTCTTCCCGCTTTACTTCTGATAGCTTGTCCTGAATTTCCTCTAGAATTTTCAGCCCTGCCTTAAGCACTATATAACATGTGAAAAGGAACAAAAGGGCTCCTAACACCAGAAAAAATTCAAGGCCAAACATACTCACTGGTACTCTCGTTCCCCAGCTGAAAAGTTCTGAATTCATACAGTTGAATCCTTCTTAACAGTCTGCTTTACGGGAACCTTTATCACCGTCGTTCCCCAGCTGATGAGTTCTGAATTCGGCAGTTGAATCCTTCTCAACAGTCTGTGTTACGGGAACCTTTATAAACGTGATCCGCAGTTCTGGTTCCGGAATGAGGGATCTTCCCTGCGCCAGTCCGGAGTTTTTTCTCGTCCCGGAATTCGGCACCAATTGTTATTCGACGCGTTCTCACGACCGGCCAGGAAGAACACCACAGACCAGAATCTTCTGCGGCAAAGCTTTATTCTTACATCTTCAGGAAAAGAGAGCAAGAAGCAAGAGCGAGAGAAAACGAAAACCCCGTCCCTCTTAAGGAGCATTCTCCTTCGCCTCGGACGTGTCACTCCTTGATTGGCTGCAGCCCATCGGCCGAGTTGACGTCACGGGGAAGGCAGAGCACAAGTAGTCATAAGATACCCTTGGCACATGCGCAGATTATTTGTTTACCACTTAGAACACAGGATGTCAGCGCCATCTTGTAACGGCGAATGTGGGGGCGGCTCCCAACATTCAAGATTTATTGATTACATATAACTGAAAACGAGTCCCTCTCTCTTTCTCCCCCCCCCCCGGTGTTTGTGTTTATGAGTGTGCTATCATCATCACTATCACTATCATTATCATCATCATCGACATTTCAGCTACACTAGCTGATTAGCAAGATCCTAGGATCCACCTGTCTCCACTCCATCAGCATTAAGGTTACTGGGCTAATGTTACTGCATGTAGTCTTTATGTGGGTGCTGGGGAATCATCTCCCCAGCCCCTTCATGGACTTTAAAACATGCTACATTATGACGTAGGTATTCTTAGTTCTGTTCACATAGATGAGGATGCTGATGGCCAGAGAAGCAGGGCATGTGACTTAAAACCTATACAGCTTCTATCATGCCAAGCAATGACATTTGTGGGTGCTGTTTACCCTGGGATAGCTGTATTCCCTTTGGGGCATGTAGAGGCCATGTGAATGTTAGCAGCATTCTCTATGGGAGGATGATTTAGTTCCAAATAGAGTCCTTGGGCAGGCCTGAGAATTCATTTATTGCTTTCAAGATGGCACCTTTGAAGGGAAGGGTGCCAATTTTTTATTTTTATTTTTTTATATATTAAAAAGAAAACACCTTTAGGCTTTATTTCACAACCTTCCATTTATAGTATTATCCACTGATCACCACGTTTGGAAAGGCCATCTCTTAAGAAGACTTCCCTTTCTACTGAGAAATTAGTTCAAGGATGTCTGCAAAGTAAGGGCATATGACAGTTACTTCAAGTGAGTCTTTTTATTTAAATATTTTCCCTAAAAAACCTTCTCACACTCTATTTAATGGGACTCAGCAAACTTTTTGCGTTTCCTTCTCATGGCATACAATTCCACTTATTCAAAGCTGACATGCATGTGCAAGGTCTTAATCATATTGGTGAATTATATGGGGACACAGTTATTTGCTTTGGTTTTAAGAACCATCCAAGGAAAGCGAGTGTTTGGTTATTTATTACAGGCCTGACGTACTTTCTACTTCAGCCTTCTCTCCTTGCTGGCTGAACCTTTACCCACTTCTCAACGCATCTCCACAGGGTGCTGTTTGGCTCCTTGAACTATCTGCCCATCAAATCAGAAGACAAGAGCCAGAGCCTGAGCCCTGAGCTGTCCAGAAGATGTCTCTATTTAGGAATTCTTTAGCAGATGATTCATTCTGCCATGGGTACCTGCTCCACTAGAGCATGTACTTCAGATAGTGAAACAGCACCGGCCCTTAGCACTGTGGAACTGAAAGCCGAATCTTCTGGCTGCTTCACTCTAGATAATATTATATTCACATGACACTGGTTCCATTACTGATGTGGCAAGTGATACACAGCTCAGCACAGGTCCAAGAAGCTCCAGAGTACATGGTGAAAGCCGTATGAGCATGCTGCTGGCCAGAACTAACTGAAGACAAATCCTGTTTTCAGCCTTGACTGGAGAAACCCCCCTTTGTAGTGAAAGACAGACTTATGGCTGCCCAAGGTGCTAAGAATGAATGGTAATTGAACAGCAGCTTCAAACATGGCTCCAAGGCTCACAAAACATCACCGAAGAAGAGGGAGGAATACAAGTTTGCAGGCAGAGAACAGGGCTATGAAACAGCATCTTTTGGGCATGACAAGGATGCTGCAATCATGAACACTACACTCCAATGCATAGTAAAAAAAATCCTAGCCACACAGACAACCCTGGTTAAACAATGGTCAAGGCATTAGTAGGGAGGTACAGGGATTCCTAGGGGTGGGAGGGAGTTAAGAGATCATGGAGGCGAGAGTAATCAGAATGTATTCTCTGTGTATATTAAATTGTCAAAAATCAAATTTAACTAATAGATGATCAACTGAGGTAAAATGCACCTGTAATCAACTATTTCCACTTAGAATGTACAGTAGCATTCAACGATGCTTTTCTTTTTGACAAACACATATACACATGAAACACTGCTTCAACCAGCACACAAAACACTTAACCCTAAAGATTTCTGCATGATACATTGCAGCCCAGCAGCTACCTCCACCTCTAGTCTCTGACGAACTGGTTTCCTTTCTATCTTTACAGGTTAATTAGCATTTTCTAGAAATGTATACGAGTAGGACCACCTAGTGTGCATTCTTCTGTATCTGGATTCTCTCATGTAGGACAATGAAGGGATACCATATATATTCTTTCTTATATTCCTCCTCTCCTGTCTTGAGGTCGTTTGAATGCATTATTCAGAATTCTGTTTTTATTTCTCTCCTGGATTTTACACATTATATCTATGTTAGTTTTGGTAATACCCCTAGGTACTAGATTCTACCTCTGGGCACACTATCAGTTTGCTGCCTCTCACTTCCAAAGCTCCCATTGTTTTCTTCTGTTTTGTTTTGTTCTTCTGTGATTTCTGTTATCCTGGTACCTGGAACCAGGAAGCAGTCTTTCGACTGGCTCAGGTAGGCTTGGCCAATAGAGGGCAGTAGAGGGTTGCAGTCTGTGGCCAAGGCAAGAGCCTCTTTGTCTCTTGGGATCGTCCCACTGTGTGGCTGCCAGCTTAACAGCATGCAGAGGGTTCTGAGGCCCTCAGTCTGGAGAATGTTTCTGCCAAGAGCCTTTTCCTGCTGCCAGATCAGGCCCTCTGGTGTTTTAGCAGGCCACATCCTGTGCACCAGCTGTAGCTAGCTTGCATACCTTGGTGAGTTTCTTAGCCTTGCAGTATCTTTCTCCACGGACCACTGTACTGCACATATGCCCGAAAATTTCTTTGCTTCTGGAAGGCTGTATCTTCCCATGGTGGCCACAGTGCCTCTAATGAAGTCTTAATCTCAGCCTCAGAAGGAGAAGGGCTTTTTTTTTTTTTTTTTTTTTTTTTTTGAGTTCTTACCAATTTCTTGTGTGATCTCTCGCCGCCTTAGAGATAATCACTACTTCCTGCGTTTCCTATGCCTTAAAGTCCACCTCTAGGCATTTACAAAGACAAAACACATTTTATTAATTATTAACTTTTAAAATTACATTTCTCTGTTTAGATAACTAGAGCTGTTTACAGGAAATGTCCTATTTGCAGAGTGTATAACCATATGTCACATGTGTTGCCTTCATCCTAAGAAGGCAACTTTGTATCTACGTAATTGAAGGCGCACTTTGCATATATTTATACATTTCCTAGAGTTTCTTCATGCCTCAGTTTTCTCCAGCCCCACTTCCTTTAAGCCTACAGAGGGCTGCCTAGCATATCTTAGCACGTAGGTATGTTTTATTTCCCATATCCCTAGATGTTTATTTTCTGTCTGTACCTTGTCTCAATACTGCCTTCATCCTTGAGGAATGTTTTTATTTGGTACAGAACTCTGGGTTGGGGTGGCCTGTGGTTTTTGGACAGGAGATTTCAAGCCATTTGAGGGTTGAGGAGATGGCTCGGCTGGTAAAGGTGCTTTCTACCAAGCATGATAACCTGAATTAAATCCATGGGCCCTAAGGGTAGAAGAAGAAGGCCAACTGCCACAAGTTGTCCTCACTTCCATGCAAGTGCACACACATTAATACATGTGCACACAAAATGACTGGATGAATGCATGCATGAATGAATAAATAAATAAATGTTTTTAATAGTTTTATTATGTACCACACAATTGTATTTTCCTCAACAGTTTTTAAAAATTGAAGGGTTTTTCTCCTAAGAAGTGTGTGCATTCATTAATAGACTTGTATTTGAGAAAGAATTCTACACAAATACAATATATACCTTAACTTAGGAAAGCAAGGAAGAAATATTTTATGGTGCATAGACCACTTGGAAGATTCAATCAATTTACTTCTCTGGCACAGTATTTATTTTTTATGACTATTTAAATGTTGAAGTCAGTTCTGCATATGTTAGTGATCATACTGTTCTAAACATTCAGTCACATGATACATATCTATTTCCAAAGAAAAATGTGATATGGTATTTGGTTCACAGGAGCCAAAGTTATGGATTCACTGACTCTTTAAATATTTCAGCTAACTGTTCTACTGTCTCAATAAAGTCAGTACTTTTGGTTGCTGATTTTTTGAGTATTTGTTATTTTGGGTTCATTATGGCTTATTGAATGCACTTTCCATTTTTTGAGGGTGCCATGGCCAGCTTCATGCCTTATTCATAAATACCATGAAAATGTTTCTTTCAGCCCTCTCTGTGGCATCAGACTTTGATTGGAAGTGATGATTGTGTCTTGGTTATGGCTCTCATCTACACAGACAATGCATCAAGGTTTGAGTTAAAACATCTCTAGGGTAGCCCGATGGTTGTCTATCCTCCTAAGTCCCATGTTAGACTTAAGACTTTTATATATCACCATCTATCTCCACATTAAATCAAATAGTAACAATAGTATTAATGACTTCTGTGGTGTGAAAGTCAACACGATCTAATTCTTATATTAAATCCCCATTTTTCTGCTTCCTCGGTGACTGGAAAGAGACTTCAGAAAAAGTCATGTGCATGAGAAACCATCATTTCTCTAAGCCGTGTGGCTGGTTGGTCTGATGCTGCTTGTATTCTAATGCCAAATAATGGTTCCTCCAAAGGGGGTTGCTCCCGACGAGCAGATCCTCTCATACTCAGAGTGATGCCACTTGAATCTTCTCCCAAATTTAACTGGTGAATCAAAGTCTAGAGCCCGTGATTGGGAAGTGGAGGGAGAAAGCTGGGGCTAGAGGATCAAGTGAGAGGGTTGCAGGTGGTAAGAGAGAGGGGAGAGAAGAAGATGCCACGGGCTATGTGACTTATGAAAACATGGCTATGAGGGCTGGCAAAACAGAGTCAAGAGCAGCCAGATGGCACATAGCAATTAATAACTCAGGGATATTGATAGGGAAGTCGATGTGAGTATTTTAGGGGGCAGATATCTTCTCAGCTCTAGTGCATTAAGGCTTGTTATAAATATATAAATTATGTGTTTTTTATCTGGGAGCTGAATGATCAAAGGTGGGGAAGAAATCCTGGATTGAGTATTTTCTATAACACAGCTGAACCACAGAGGCAGGCCAGGCACCACCACCTCTTATCACACCAGCCTCCAGCTCTGAGGTGATCTCCTGGCCACCCTGGTTAGCCAGCAGCTTCCAGGCCAGACTTGTTTGTTTACTTTTATTGTATTTGTAATGCTTAGCATTTGCCGAGCTTCTTGAATGTGTGGATTTTCATCTTTCAAGCAACCCCAGTTCCCCAGTCCCCTCTAGAAGTGGGACAGAAATGGAAAGAATGCTCATTGGAAGTGATGCCAGCCACCACGACTTAACATATGTCCATGTTCTCTCCTCTGCTCTGTTTCTAAAGTATAGTGAGATTGTCTCACAAGGCTCTGTTTATATCATTTCTTCATCTTTTATGTCAACAGTACTGTTGTCCTAACATCTTCAAATTGGGAACTTCCTTTTTCTTTATGGTCATTGACTCTTATTTTGATATTAAGCTCATCTAAAATGTTAGTCACTTCCCGACACATATTAGTTTTCATTTCTAACATTTCTATTTGGTTCTTTCTGTGTTTTCTATTCTTTCATTTGGAGACCACTCCCTTCACTTTATTTCTTATCATGACTTGACCAGCCCTCCAATAGTCGAGTCAGTGCCCTATAGTTGAGCTCCCAAGTTACTTCTTGTTTGAGTCTTGTCTGGGTTATTTCTGTTCCATCAGTCTGTCCTCAGGATGCACTTCTCTTGTTCAGCCGTGTGCTCCTGATCCATCCAGTCTAGTGGAGACTTGCTTTCTCCATTTTTTTCTCCTTCTCTCCCTGTTTCTTGGTCCCTACCTGTGACCCCCATCCCAGTAACTGAAGCCCTACCTACCTCTATGATCCCTGGTAAAATTGGCTGACAGCTATGTTTATTTAACCAGTCAGAGAAGATTGGTGAGCAAGTTTATACAATACCATTTGATGTATGTGAGAATGTGCTTGTCTAGATTGCAACTAGATCTTGGAGGCCAGTATTTAGCATTTGAATACATAGTAGCACGAGACCAATCCCCAGCATTTGAGTGTAGCTACAACAGCTGGACTCAAGTCCCAATCTCAGTCCAAATTCCACCCCTTTCCTTCAAAGTAAAATATTGACAGTTGGTCCTGCTATTTGTGGCCCCAAAGCATCAGTGAGTGGACAGAGCCTCACAGTAAGGTGAATCCCTCTCTTTTCATTGTGTGTGTGTGTGTGTGTGTGTGTGTGTGTGTGTGTGTGTGGTTTTTTTTTTTTTTTGAGTGCTCCTTTAATCTATAGTGGATTTGAAGGTATTAGTTCCATTTGCACTTTGAAAGGAGACATGACAAATTTTTCTCTTACTAGTCACTAGATACCATGGACAGAGCAACAAAGGTAGAGAACTTCCCTGGTACCAATCCCATGTGCAAATTTCAGCTTCCTTTTAGTTCTGGCACTTTCTGTTCTCTCTGTAGAGACTTCAGTTAGAATTTTAATATGGGCAAGGTTTATATTAGTTGTTTTCTAGAGGTTCAGTCTGAAGGGAAATTATGTCTCCCTTTCAGAGGCAGACTTCTTACCCACTACTTTTCATTTTGTGGGTAAAGGGTATGAATTTCAGTCCATAAAAGCAGCTGGCTGGGAACCTGAGCATCTATCTCCTATAATTCAATTTTATTTCTACATGGTGCTTCCAACCTCCGGCTTGTTTTGCAGTCCAGGGTCATGTGACATACCATAAACATTGATCCAAATGACCCATTATGGAGTCATCTCTTGTCCCTGCGTATGTGGCCCTATAAAATCATTTGGCTTTCTGCTGGTTCTAACTGAGTTAATATGGCAACCTAGCTCCCAGGTGCTGAGACAGAAAAGCTGCTATTTCCTTTCCAAGGTCTCAAGGGACTGGTGGTACTAGGGAGAGGGAAGCATCGGCCCCTCTCTTAGGAACTCCAGATCTATTTCTTCTCATGTCTTTCTCTGAGTGGAGCTTCCTTAGTTTAGGTTTGAACAAATTCTTCCATCAGGTTTCTCAGTGATAGACTATTGTTTTCTTGCAATGTCCAAGGTTTTCTGAAGAAATTGGGCTTCTGGAATATCATAGCCAGAAAGATATATGAGCTACTTTTGTTTCTACCAGGTCAAATGTTTCCCCTGAGGTTATGAGTTCAGAGCTGGCAAATAGCTTACATAAAACAGGAGGAGAGAGGCCAGGCAAAGAGAAAGCATGAGAGGGGAAATAAATCCCATAGCTTGATATTGTACACTATGATTCAGAGAAGAAAATATTTTATTCATCTGTAGGTCCCTAGTATATATCCTCATGTCTTGCACATGGATATTTTCTAATAAATGATTTTTAAATGAATGAGTGAATCCCGCATATAACACAAGGATATCTTATGACTTATAACCTCTGTCCTTTGAGCTAGAAAATAGAGATAATGATACTGATATCATGGTGTTGTCCAAGGACTAAATGGCAGTATGCCCATTCTGGGAAGACGTTTCTAATTGGAATGCTTTCCTGCTACTGTTATGAATGTTTGCTGAGCTGAGCTAGAGCCTGGCATCTTTGTCTAAACCTCTGTGATTCCTGCAGATCCAGTCAACTGGAAACATGTATTTATCTCCTCTCTCGCCCATAGAAAGTGTACATTTTCAATACATTTTGATGCTTTCCAAATTATTTATCATCCTAATGACAGCTTTTATATTAGTTTGCTTGATGGCCACTGGATGCTGAGAATCAATTTTGGATTAGATTCTTCACAGTATGGAATGACTAGCCAGCACTGGGAAAGAGATGATAATATTGTACCTCATCTTTAAGGCATGTACTGAAATATTTGCCTACTTGATTTAGAATTGAAAGTGAGTCCTAGCCACAGGATATATTAATGCACACATGGTAAGTACTTTTTGAGTGTTTATTGTAAATATTTTTTGTATAGGACTTGATATAAAGTGAATGAGCTTATGTCTCTGTTGAACCTTTTTTAAAATGGGTGTCTTAGCCAGTGTTTTATTTGTGAAGAGACACCATGACCATGACAGCTCTTACATAGGAAAATATTTAATTGGGGATGCCTTATAGTTTTAGAAGTTTAGTTCATTATGTTCATGGTAGCAAGCATGAAATGGTGCTGGATTAGCAAGCTGCATTTGAAATCCCAAAGTCCACCTCCAGTGATACATCTCCTCCAACAATGTGGTTTGCATACTGGGGTCTAGTTGTAGTTCCATGTGCTTGGCTTCCTTCCACTCAGTGATAGAAGAAATGAAGCACAGTCGGGAACAGGTGGAGTTCCAGGATCTTGGTCCAGCTGGAAGTGAGTCCCTCATGTGGAGGTGGGGGGAAGAGAAGGCCATCTCCCAGAATCGTAGAGCTCTTTTAGACAAAGGCCTTCTCCAACAATCTTCAGTAAAATAATTGTCCTAGATGACCTTAGCTGTAAGCATACTTTTATTCAGCGAGGGCTTGTACACATATACTTTATTCAGGGTGAATCAGGGTTATATATGGAATTTAAAGAATGTCAAGGAGTTTTCAGTGTAAATGTTAAATCATTGACTAGAGCTTAAAGTACTGGGAATATTTTTTACATGGAGATGCATTCTGGGGATCCCAGATACTTGCTGGGCAGGTTCCCATTAAAAAGAGGAAGTTGAACTTGAAGGTTGGTCAAGGACTTCTTGATCTTCTCCAGGTAGATGGTGTTGGAGGTCAGGCTCCTCAGACAAGGTCAGAGAAAGTGAAGCCTTGCTGGTAAAGGGAGCTCTCCATTTTATGCTGAGCTCAGAAGAGCTATTCAGTCATGGTAGACTGTACACAACCCTAATTTACATGTTTTCCCCTCACAACAAGGCCATGCTTATGCCAACAAATACACACCTCCTAATCACTGTCAAGTAATGTATGCCACTCTCTAAAATTTATAACTTTGATGTTCTTTGCATGTGGAAATACCATCACTGGTCAACCTAGAAAAGACTCTATTGGGTGACACACCTCAGACCCTGGAAGACAAATACTGAATGTCTTCTCTTACATGAGGTTCGTAGGTCCAAATCTTCATATGTAAATGTAGCTACCATCCCTCATTGAAGAAGCTTCTCTTAATAAGAAATGGAAACCATCACAGAAAACCAGAGCTGGAAGCAATGCAGAGATCAATGGATCATGAGGAGTTCAGCCTCAGTGGATACATCTACAGCACAGGTTCTATATCTATGGCTCAGGAAACATCTAGGAAGAGGGGGTAAGAGACAGAATACCAGGGAATATGCTGTGAAACAGTTTCTTCTAGAAGTGGTTAAATAAACAAGACTGGAACAAGGACAATATCAATAGGCATGCTAACACAAAGGAGGAGAACGTCATGGGGCCCCACCCCTAGACAAAGAACTAAGGGCAACTAATGACTGCTGAGAAAGGGAGGGAGAATTAGCCTCTCCCAGGAATGGGTCTTTTCTGTGCTCCAGGCACATTATCAGCAAAAGGAAGACGATATTACTGTGATTGTGAGGATGAAAAATGAGAGCTTTTGTGTTCAGGTTAAGAACCGTAGTTGTGGTCTCAGTCGCTGTTATCTGTTTACTGTTATCTTGTGGAGTTGGAAATATTGGGAGTTGGCTGTTTGTAAGGGCAGTAATAGGTGATTATGAGTAATTTTGCTGAGATAAGTACACTTAAATTCAGTGATAAGAGAAATGGGGAGGGTGGGGGAGCGGGAGAGCTAGGTTTGGCTTTAAAAGGAGACTTTGAGAACCAAATGAGAAGGCAAAGGTTTCAATGTAGTCAAGAAGCACAAGGCAGGCTTTCTCGTGTAGAAAGCCTGAAATCAGGGTTTGAATAAGGGCTCAGAGTGTACCGTGGAGGTTAGTGCCTGAAGATGGGTGTCTGAGGCCTGAGGCAGGAGGCACAGGGGTGGTACAGGGTCGGCAGGGGAGACTTGCCACTAAACTTGGTGTTGAGTCCTTGGGACAACAGCATATGTCTCTCTTGCCTATCATCAAATCTAGGTATGGCCCGTGGTTTGGCTGTGCTAAAACTAGCTAGTGAAACCCAAGTTTAACCAATAACAGCAATTCTACAGCTGCTCCTGTTACTAAATAGGTTAATAAGAGAGATGGCTGAATGCCCTTCACAGGACATCTAAAAGTTGGAAGAATACACATAAGATAGATAGATAGATAGATAGATAGATAGATAGATAGATAGATAGAGCAGAATAGTGGAATTCTAAAAAAAAAAACTTTCTGGCAGACAGAGGGCAGGAGGAAGGGGATGGAAAGAAAGAAAACTATAAACAGAACTGTGTATGCAATCAGCTGTTTTGCTCTGCAGACATTGAGCATAGTGACTATTCAGTGAAGAAAAGGAGCCACAGTAACCAGTGTAGACTCAGCTGCTGACACTCATGTGCTGAGTGTCATCTTGGCCTTTAAACTACAAATTTTTCACTGTGTAGCCACTGTGGGGCTCTTCTGTGTAGCCAAGCCAGCTCACCTTCATATTCTAGGGATGAAACCTATCAACCCCAAGGCCGAAGAAATTAACTTTGCTGGAGTTACTGAGAAGAGGTCTATAGATCTCTAACTTTGCACTTGCCCAGTTAATTGATAAGAATAATGCTGATCATAACTAATCCTTCCTTGCTGCATACAACTTTTTGGTTAAGGGAAACTGCTTTCTTCATGCTACACTGAGGAGTAGAAAAGAACCTGAAAAAGTTAGCACACCCAAAGTCGAGAACAATTTGTATGAACTATTGCGGTTTCTCCTTTCTTTAGAGGTTAGCCCTTGATATCTGAGGTTCCTACTTCTTCAGATTCAACTAAGCATAGTCCATAGATATTTAAGTGTACTAAATTCATACATATATGCCCTTATTGTCCCCCAAACAATATAGCATAACAATTAGCCATATGTCATTGAAAATGTAAATAAATGCATCATAAATAATCTAGAGGGAGTTTAAAATCTACCAAGGCTGCAAATATTGTGCCATAGTACATGAGCAACTGTGCATTCTTAGATTTTGGTGTCCCAGGGGGCTCTGGAACCAACCCACCATGGATATTGAGCGACAGTTCAATTTAGAGTGGAGCTGATCATATTGCTATTCAACCTTTTTTTAAATTTGGTTTGTAGATTTTCTGTTTGTATTTTGCTATGCCTGTCACAAGCCTTATTTAGCTTCAATGTGCATGTGTTTTTAATGTGAGCTTTCCTTGCACACAAAAGAGACAGAAGGTAGAAAGCAGCTGACACAGCCTCAGAACTCTCACCACATTGTTCAATGATTAGATAAGAGGAAAGGTCCCTGAGATTTCCATTTCAATCAAGTTTCCCATTAACTAAGAGATTGACTTATTCCCTAGTTTAAGCTCTCAGAGACAGCAGCAGGTCACCGTGTTATGGGTAGCAATAAGCAATCAGTCCTATGACAATAGAGAATCTTCACCCATTTTTAAAATCAATATCTTTGTAGAGTTCTAGAGACAAGAAGGTAAAAACAGCCTTAGACCATAACTGAGCTCCTGTGGGATGAGTCTAGAGTCATGAGAGTTTTGTTGTGACCAGTTAAGACGATGTCCACGAGGGGCAGGGCAGTTTTCCCTTTGGGCTCTGGGATTTTTCTGTTGAAACTGCTTTGAGGAAGTCTTTCAGAGGATGGTGGTTGAACCCAAACCCATGGTTCTGTTTCTGGTGACATAGAGGCTCAGCTTTTCCTGAGTTTTGTTAAACTGATTCCTGAATTTTTTTTTTTTTGCCTTAATTAGGCTAAAAATGGCCAGTCTGGATTTCAGTGGCTTGTTCTGTTAGTAGAGGTGAGGGAAACAAATCTGTGTCCTGCAAGCTGTTTGTAGCAAGGCGAAGATTAGGCACAGGGTATTATATAGTGAATGTTCAGCAAGATAGTGTGGCTTTTGAGACCTTCAGCTCTTTGATGTTGTATTCTTTTGAAAGACTAGGGTGCTAGTGGCCTTTTCTGATGCTTGGCATAGAAATATCCACAGGCATGCATACAAAATGTTACACTTCCTATTCTAAACGTGTAGAGTGGCACCTCTCTTTGCATTTGTTGTGGCTAACCATAATCAGGAAATAAAACTCTGTCCAAAGACAATTTGGACAGATGTCTTGGGAAGAAAAGGGTCCAGAAAACTCACCTCTGTGCTATTATGTCCTTTCTCATCTTCTGTGGTTTTAGTACCTACCACCTAGAATTTACACCCCTCAAATTAACATAGTTATGGTGTTCAAAGGTGGGGATTGTTTTGGGGGGCAAGTAGGGTTTGATAAGATCATGAAAATGAGGCTCCTATAGTGGCATTTTATAGGAACAGGTGTAGATTTAAGCTCTTCTTACCTTGTGATACCCTCTGCCATGTTTTAAAGCAGGAAGAAGGCCCCTATTAAGTACCCGCACCACAGCATCTAGACCATTTAATAAAGTAAACCTACTTGGTCTCAGGAATTGTTTTACTGGAACTGATTAATCATGGCTGCTGACCCATGTTATCCCTGCTGCCTAAAATCTAGGCATTCGTGAACTTCCAACTGAAATTCTTGATTAGGCCTGATGAGAAGGTAATAGGACATTTGAGGACAGAAGTGGCTGTTAGCTGTACTGTGTCCTATGCTGCCCACTGGAGCCTCAAGCAAGAGAAGAAGGTGTCTGATGTTCTCATCAACCCCCCATGGCCCAGTTCCCTGGCCTTGCTCCACTGAATTTCTGCTTCTTAGATGAACAAAAGTTTGTACCCTGAAATAGAAATTTTATTGGACTTGTCTAGGAATTAAGAGAGAAGAGATTTGATAGGGTTTTTTTTCAGGTTTTCTGGGCTACTTCCTTGGGAAATCCTGATAATATGCTCTCAGATTTGGTTTTCTTTTGGGCTGAAGAGAAGCCTCAAATATCCAGAGTCAGCACTAAAGATAGGGAGATCCCGTTTTTTTGTCTTCACACAGGCTCAAGTAAAAGACTTCTTTTATGTTATAGACTTTTTTTTTTAATACACAAAACCCTCACTAAAATGCAATGAGCACAAGAAACAAAGGTTCCATTCCAGTGAAGTTAAAAAACACAAACATCAAAGTATTAATCAAGGAAAAGAAATATAGAGAAATGAGGAGAACATTTGGGGAAGAAGAATGTGGGTGACAATGATAAGGCAGAAAACAGACTTACAAGAGGGAAGAGGAGAGAGAACGTGAGAAGACTCAGCAGGAAAAGAGAAATCGAGAGACTAGGCTCTGAGCACTGCTCCTCTGGGCAGCTTGCATTAGACACAGATTTCTATTCATTTAAATGGTGGGATTTGAGCTCTGGAATGCTAATTAACTGATTAACCAGAATCAGTTCTATAATTGCTATTTGTTCTTAATCCTTTGAATGGGAAAATATTCACATGACCTTATGGGAAAAGGCTTATAGCTGGAGTGACCATTATGTGACAACTTGCTTACCTCATTATGTTGGGGAGGAGAAGAGAAAGGGGAGTCAGGTGGGCTCACATTCCTGTCTTGCCTACTTACTACAAACTGTTATATTTGCTTTAGAAAACTTTAATAATAGCAAGAATTTTATGAGTTTGCAAGGCCTGTTCAAGGGAACATGGAGTCAGTAAGTGGGTAGGAAAGTTTTGTATCCACATCAGTTGACAAATATCCACATATTTTTGGATCCCATCTATTTTCTCTAAGATGACTGAGGGCATGATGTCAAAGAATGCTTACTGTGGAAAAGGTGTTGAACTTTGCAAATAGTGAGAGGAAAGATGAAATCTCAACTATCAAACAGTCTTAATTATTCTTCACTTGTAATGATTTTGTTAGATTTTCTTCAATGTTAATACTTTTAAAACAACTTCCTTCTCTGTGTAGTATTATTAAAGTATTGGCATATTTTAAGACATGGCAATGAGAACCATAGATTATTATAATACATAATAGTACATATAGTACATAAAACCATAGAACAAACTCAATTTGGAACCAAAAAGGCTTCTGAATTTCAATTCAGAAACCATGTGCAACACAGTTGACCACAAGAAACCACTGCTTCATCTTATTTGACGCTCCAGATGTTTACATTCTGAGCAATAGATTTTGTAGTCTTGGGGTTTAGGAAAAGTGGCTTAATATGCATGAGAAATTGTGCTCCACAGAAGCTCTCACTGAGAGGAGAGAACCACAATGTTCTTTCAGAGAGTGACTTTGAAGGTCAGCATTTGGTACAAGTCAAATGATCAAATAGAAATAGAAATACAATTTTTGTGCTTTTTAATCTAAAAATTAAGAAAATAACTCACAGAAAAGTCATGCTATATGGCAAAGATGCTTATCTCTTTTGTTAGCTCCAATAATGATTTGTTGTCAACAAATTTTAGTAAGTTAAGCAGACTGATAAATGAAATAATGCTACTGTTCATTTTGATGTAATATAGGCTGAACTTTCTTGATCTTGAAACCTGAAACCCAGGTGTCCAGAATGTGAGTCTTTCTGAGCATTGATAACTGGTACTTTATGACACCTCAACATGCACAATCTTTCCTTCATGCACAACCAGACGTAATATTAGCCTATAATCCTGAACTTGGGAGCAGTGGCAGAAGGATCTATAGTTCCTAGAGTCTATACTGCAAGACTCTGTCTCAGAAAAAGAACAAAGCAAAACCATGTCACATATGAATGCCATGTATATATATATGTGTGTGTGTGTTTGTGTGTGTGTGTGTGTATGTGTGTGTGTATATATATGTGTGTGTGTGTATATATATATATAATCAGACTTTTTGTTTAGAGTTACATACCATCTCCCAAATGTCTCATTTTATGTATGCCAATATTCTGAAATTTCCAAAGTGTCTCAGACTGGAAGTAATTCGGATTCTAAGTATTTCATATAAAAAGGTACCCATCCATTGGAGACTGGTAGGTATATATCAAGCAGGGAAAGGGATTTGTAGGGAGGTGGATGTTGACCCAGGTGGGAGGTGTAGAAACAATTCAACTGCTTTGTGTGAGGGGTGAGAGCAATCAGAAGACATTGTATACATGTATAAATTTGTCAAATGAAGAAATTTGATGAATAAACAAGCTCACCTATTGTTTCTTGGCCTACTGGCTAGATTAAAGTCAAAATCAAAAGGCACCTGACCTATGGTGTGTGGCCATTAACTATCCTGGCCAGATGCAGTGTGTTAACAGACCGAAGATGAATAGAATGCTAACAATCATAGTGACTTTGATTTGCTTAGTGCTCACCATCTGCTGTGCTCTGGACACACACTGTGCTCTTTCATCTCCCCTAAACCTTTGTGTTGCCATTATGAATATTTTCCTATCTTAAAGAAACTCAGGCTCACAAGTGTTCTTTGCCAAGGCTAAAATGCTCATGCATGGAAGAAGGCCTTGTTCTGAGCATCGTGACCATGAAGACTGACTGGACAGCTGTGGCACAATTGAAGATTGCTTATAGACTGCAACTCTGTGACTCCAGAAGCTACAAATTCTGGGGTGCATGGCTTAAATTGAATTTTGAGGCTGGGGAATATATTACCTTCATTTGTTGCCACAATGCTGGCTTATAGCTGAGTTTTTGGGTCATTGCCCTGGGCAGAAGGGACCATTCTTTTCTGAGGGGGCTCTAATTTTCCAGAGGCAGCTTGAATTTCTTCACAGGTTGGATAAAATGTAGGCCCCTGTCTCAATCTTGGTCAACCAATGAGCTTTGCCAGCTTTTGAACTGTCCCAGGGTGGGTGAAGGTCTTCATGACTACTCATTGAAGCCTAGCTTTTTCTTCTGGCCAGTTTTGCTTCACCCTCTTTTTACAGAGAGTGTTCTCTAGACCCAAGAGGTCTCTCCTAGACCTCCAGAGTGAAGTTGTGACCCAGACTTTGTTTTGCTGGGGAGCTTGAACTAAGAAATATATTCTGATAAGAGTCAGGGCATTGGTAACCCAAGAGAGAACAAGAACTAGAAGGAAAGATGGAAAAATGGAAGCCACTGGTGCTAATTTGATGTAATTGTATGTGACCTACTGCCTTTTCAAATGTGTTTTTTTTTCTTATAAGGGACAACATTTAATTAGAGGTGGTTTACTGGTTCAGAGGTTCAGTTCATTAACATCATGGCAGGAAGCATGGCAGCATCCAGGTAGAACAAATGTGTTTGTTTAAATGGGCATATCTCACTGGAACATGGAGTTCCCTAACTTGGCTAGACCTGTTTCTGTCCCCTAGTGTGGTGATTATGTTAGTGTATGAACTTGCCCGGATTTTCACTTGGGGACCAGAGTCAGGTCTTCATGTTTATGCAACAAACACTCTCCTAGCAGAGCTACTTTCCCAGCCTCAGCCTTCTAAAACTAAAAATAAGCTAATCAATTCAATGAAAAGATAAGCATTATATGTATTTACTGGCAGAAGGGAAAGGGAGGAGAGAGGACATTGAAGAGAACTGTGGCCATTGCAGATCATCTTTTTCTTGATTTCTTTCTTTCTTAGTGCTTGTGTTTCAACAATCTTGAGTATCCGTGCCTCCTTCTGCTTGGAATCAGAAGTGTTCCAAAACCTAAAGCCCTTTGTTCTACAAGCCTCAGCTGGCTAGCCATCTTGATTTCCTTAGGTAGGGAAATTTCTTGGTTAGTTGCCCTTCAAGATATAGAAGGTGGATGCAGAAATCCAGTGAAATATGGGACTCTCAGGAAATGAATAACCATGCCACCTTTCAGAGATTTATTGCGTGCATGTCCCAGAGTCACTGCTCCTCCTAAAGGAGGAAAGCTCTGGGCAATCGTCATAAAATGAGATTCTTTTTTTCTCTCCCTGTATCCTTTTAGTTTCTGGAGACTCATCAACATGAAGGTCAGGAGCATCCACAGGGCTTTGTCCATGTGGGCTCTGTGCTGGGTAGCTTTGAGGACATAGAAATCCAGGGGTACTCTTTGAATGACTTCTAGGGGAATGTTACCTTTCCTGGAAGGGAGGTACACAGACAAATCTGCTGTGTTTCACCCCCCACCCCCAGCTTAAACTAAAATCTCAACAGAACAAATCACCCCAGATTTTGTTCACAATTCATATCATTGCTGCACCGACAGATCGTCTACCTCTCTCCTTCTGGCCGACTACAGCAGCCTCCTGTAGTTCCCTCTGCCCTGTTCTCTGTCCTACTCTGCATGTAGGTCTCTGTCTGCTTCCACAGCATCTCCCTGAACTGTGGATATGTTACATACAAGCTCTTGCTTCAAGCCTTTTAGTTGTTTCCTATCTGTTCATAACCAAACTGTTTGATCAGGGCACAGAGAAACCTTTGGGATCTCTGGCTACATCTTTTAAGTGTCATCATGAGTTACTTTTTTCTGTGCAGTTAGTATTTCAATCACATTCCCCATCTCTCCTTGAACAGAGTCTGCTCTCATGCTTCTGGGTCTTTGTGGAGGTTAAAAAGTCTTTCTCAGAACATTCAGGTTTTTTTTTTTTTTTTTTTTGGTTTTATGAGACAGGGTTTCTCTGTGTAGCCCTGGCTGTCCTGGAACTCACTTTGTAGACCAGGCTGGTCTCGAACTCAGAAATCCACCTGCCTCTGCCTTCCGAGTGCTGGGATTAAAGGTGTGTGCCACCATGCCCGGCTGAGCATTCAGTTTTAATCACTGCCTCTGAGGAACTTAAAACTTTCCCCCATGTAACCCTGAGTAGTCTTTACATGTAAGAGTTATTTACACACATGAGTAATTGGAGAGGGTATGAGAAAAGAGACTCCAAATTCATTTTCCAGCAGCTATTCCCAGGACCACTCGATGGTTTATCTTGAAAAAAAAAAAACCTACATTTTTGTTTGTTTGTTTGTTTTTGTTTTTTTTTTTGTCCCATCTCTGCTGTCATTCATCTCTGCTGAATGGGTACAAATGTCTTACATGTAACTCACTTGTTAATCTAGGTTATGTATGGATGCATCTGATTGGTAGAGACAAAGCTATGGGTCTATAGTCTAAAAGCAAGTGGTAGGGGTTGTGAGACCATTTCCCATTTTGATTCTGTGTTGAGACAACAGCATTCAAGGTGTGGACATCTATCAAAATGTGAAGATTTTTAAAACATGAGGTATCATGATTGACAACAGCTCCACTAAGACTCTCTGTTCAAAATTATTGAGTCTTTCTTTTTTATCTTTCTACAGTTGTGATGGAGCTCATCCCGGCAAGCTTAGGTGCTAGATTGAAAATGTTGCTCATGTTCCTTAGCAGCATAGCACAGTGGAACATGGATATTCAGCTGCCTCATTGCCTGGCTGTTAGCTGCCACAGTCCAGCCTTATTATGTTACACAATATATCAACCACACAGGGATGATTTGAAGCATGGTTTTTGTAGAATTCTTATCATTTCTGCACCAGTATAACTCAGGACAGTCTAAGTCAAAGCCTCAAAGGTTGGAACAGTCTGCACATGTGTGCTTTCTTCTTAGGCCATGAATTTCTGTTAAAATTATACCGTCATCATTCTATACCCATGGCCTTCCCTTGTCAGTGCCTGGCAGGTCAATCTTCTTTTTTTTTTTTTCTTTCCATTTTTTATTAGGTATTTAGCTCATTTACATTTCCAATGCTATACCAAAAGTCCCCCATACCCATCCACCCCCACTCCCCTACCCGCCCACTCCCCCTTTTTGGCCCTGGCGTTCCCCTGTTCTGGGGCATATAAAGTTTGTGTGTCCAATGGGCCTCTCTTTCCAGTGATGGCCGACTAGGCCATCTTTTGATACATATGCAGCTAGAGTCAAGAGCTCCGGGGTACTGGTTAGTTCATAATGTTGATCCACCTATAGGGTTGCAGATCCCTTTAGCTCCTTGGGTACTTTCTCTAGCTCCTCCATTGGGAGCCCTGTAATCCATCCATTAGCTGACTGTGGGCATCCACTTCTGTGTTTGCTAGGCCCCGGCATAGTCTCACAAGAGACAGCTACATCTGGGTCCTTTCGATAAAATCTTGCTAGTGTATGCAATGGTGTCAGCGTTTGGATGCTGATTATGGGGTGGATCCCTGGATAAGGCAGTCTCTACATGGTCCATCCTTTCATCTCAGCTCCAAACATTGTCTCTGTAACTCCTTCCAAGGGTGTTTTGTTCCCACTTCTAAGGAGGGGCATAGTGTCCACACTTCAGTCTTCATTTTTCTTGAGTTTCATGTGTTTAGGAAATTGTATCTTATATCTTGGGTATCCTAGGTTTTGGGCTAATATCCACTTATCAGTGAGTACATATTGTGTGAGTTCCTTTGTGAATGTGTTACCTCA
This sequence comes from Mus musculus, assembly GCF_000001635.26. Taxonomy (NCBI): domain Eukaryota; kingdom Metazoa; phylum Chordata; class Mammalia; order Rodentia; family Muridae; genus Mus; species Mus musculus. The sequence goes on from NC_000080.6 coordinate 37,255,519, forward strand.
CTCAGGATGATGCCCTCCAGGTCCATCCATTTGGCTAGGAATTTCATAAATTCATTCTTTTTAATAGCTGAGTAGTACTCCATTGTGTAGATGTACCACATTTTCTGTATCCATTCCTCTGTTGAGGGGCATCTGGGTTCTTTCTAGCTTCTGGCTATTATAAATAAGGCTGCTATGAACATAGTGGAGCATGTGTCCTTCTTACCAGTTGGGGCATCTTCTGGATATATGCCCAGGAGAGGTATTGCTGGATCCTCCGGTAGTACTATGTCCAATTTTCTGAGGAACCGCCAGACGGATTTCCAGAGTGGTTGTACAAGCCTGCAATCCCACCAACAATGGAGGAGTGTTCCTCTTTCTCCACATCCTCGCCAGCATCTGCTGTCACCTGAATTTTTGATCTTAGACATTCTGACTGGTGTGAGGTGGAATCTCAGGGTTGTTTTGATTTGCATTTCCCTGATGATTAAGGATGTTGAACATTTTTTCAGGTGCTTCTCTGCCATTCGGTATTCCTCAGGTGAGAATTCTTTGTTCAGTTCTGAGCCCCATTTTTTAATGGGGTTGTTTGATTTTCTGAAGTCCACCTTCTTGAGTTCTTTATATATGTTGGATATTAGTCCCCTATCTGATTTAGGATAGGTAAAGATCCTTTCCCAATCTGTTGGTGATCTCTTTGTCTTATTGACAGTGTCTTTTGCCTTGCAGAAACTTTGGAGTTTCATTAGGTCCCATTTGTCAATTCTCGATCTTACAGCACAAGCCATTGCTGTTCTGTTCAGGAATTTTTCCCCTGTGCCCATATCTTCAAGGCTTTTCCCCACTTTCTCCTCTATAAGTTTCAGTGTCTCTGGTTTTATGTGAAGTTCTTTGATCCATTTAGATTTGACCTTAGTACAAGGAGATAAGTATGGATCGATTCGCATTCTTCTACATGATAACAACCAGTTGTGCCAGCACCATTTGTTGAAAATGCTGTCTTTCTTCCACCGGATGGTTTTAGCTCCCTTGTCGAAGATCAAGTGACCATAGGTGTGTGGGTTCATTTCTGGGTCTTCAATTCTATTCCATTGGTCTACTTGTCTGTCTCTATACCAGTACCATGCAGTTTTTACCACAATTGCTCTGTAGTAAAGCTTTAGGTCAGGCATGGTGATTCCACCAGAGGTTCTTTTATCCTTGAGAAGAGTTTTTGCTATCCTAGGTTTTTTGTTATTCCAGATGAATTTGCAAATTGCTCCTTCTAATTCGTTGAAGAATTGAGTTGGAATTTTGATGGGGATTGCATTGAATCTGTAGATTGCTTTTGGCAAGATAGCCATTTTTACAATATTGATCCTGCCAATCCATGAGCATGGGAGATCTTTCCATCTTCTGAGATCTTCTTTAATTTCTTTCTTCAGAGATTTGAAGTTTTTATCATACAGATCTTTCACTTCCTTAGTTAGAGTCACGCCGAGATATTTTATATTATTTGTGACTATTGAGAAGGGTGTTGTTTCCCTAATTTCTTTCTCAGCCTGTTTATTCTTTGTGTAGAGAAAGGCCATTGACTTGTTTGAGTTAATTTTATATCCAGCTACTTCACCGAAGCTGTTTATCAGGTTTAGGAGTTCTCTGGTGGAATTTTTAGGGTCACTTATATATACTATCATATCATCTGCAAAAAGTGATATTTTGAGTTCCTCCTTTCCAATTTGTATCCCCTTGATCTCCTTTTGTTGTCGAATTGCTCTGGCTAATACTTCAAGTACTATGTTGAAAAGGTAGGGAGAAAGTGGGCAGCCTTGTCTAGTCCCTGATTTTAGTGGGATTGCTTCCAGCTTCTCTCCATTTACTTTGATGTTGGCTACTGGTTTGCTGTAGATTGCTTTTATCATGTTTAGGTATGGGCCTTGAATTCCTGATCTTTCCAAAACTTTTATCATGAATGGGTGTTGGATCTTGTCAAATGCTTTTTCTGCATCCAACGAGATGATCATGTGGTTTTTGTCTTTGAGTTTGTTTATATAGTGGATTACATTGATGGATTTTCGTATATTAAACCATCCCTGCATTCCTGGAATAAAACCTTCTTGGTCAGGATGGATGATTGCTTTAATGTGTTCTTGGATTCGGTTAGCGAGAATTTTATTGAGGATTTTTGCATCGATATTCATAAGAGAAATTGGTCTGAAGTTCTCTATCTTTGTTGGATCTTTCTGTGGTTTAGGTATCAGAGTAATAGTGGCTTCATAAAATGAATTGGGTAGAGTACTTTCTACTTCTATCTTGTGAAAAAGTTTGTGCAGAACTGGAATTAGATCTTCTTTGAAGGTCTGATAGAACTCTGCACTAAACCCGTCTGGTCCTGGGCTTTTTTTGGCTGGGAGACTATTTATAACTGCTTCTATTTCTTTAGGGGATATGGGACTGTTTAGAAGGTCAACTTGATCCTGATTCAACTTTGGTACCTGGTATCTGTCCAGAAATTTGTCCATTTCGTCCAGGTTTTCCAGTTTTGTTGAGTATAGCCTTTTGTAGAAGGATCTGATGGTGTTTTGGATTTCTTCAGGATCTGTTGTTATGTCTCCCTTTTCAGTTCTGATTTTGTTAATTAGGATTTTGTCTCTGTGCCCTCTAGTGAGTCTAGCTAAGGGTTTATCTATCTTGTTGATTTTCTCAAAGAACCAACTCCTCGTTTGGTTAATTCTTTGAATAGTTCTTCTTGTTTCCACTTGGTTGATTTCACCCCTGAGTTTGATTATTTCCTGCCGTCTACTCCTCTTGGGTGAATTTGCTTCCTTTTTTTCTAGAGCTTTTAGATGTGTTGTCAAGCTGCTAGTATGTGCTCTCTCCAGTTTCTTCATGGAGGCACTCAGAGCTATGAGTTTCCCTCTTAGAAATGCTTTCATTGTGTCCCAAAGGTTTGGGTACGTTGTGGCTTCATTTTCATTAAACTCTAAAAAGTCTTTAATTTCTTTCTTTATTCCTTCCTTGACCAAGGTATCATTGAGAAGAGTGTTGTTCAGTTTCCACGTGAGTGTTGGCTTTCTGTTATTTTTTTTGTTATTGAAGATCAGCCTTAGTGCATGGTGATCTGATAGGATACATGGGACAATTTCAATATTTTTGAATCTGTTGAGGCCTGTTTTGTGACCTATTATGTGGTCAATTTTGGAGAAGGTACCATGAGGTGCTGAGAAGAAGGTATATCCTTTTGTTTTAGGATAAAATGTTCTGTAGATATCTGTCAGATCCATTTGTTTCATCACTTCTGTTAGTTTCAGTGTGTCCCTGTTTAGTTTCTGTTTCCATGATCTGTCCATTGGTGAAAGTGGTATGTTGAAGTCTCCCACTATTATTGTGTGAGGTGCAATGTGTGCTTTGAGCTTTACTAAAGTTTCTTTAATGAATGTGGCTGCCCTTGTATTTGGCGCATAGATATTCAGAATTGAGAGTTCCTCTTGGAGGATTTTACCTTTGATGAGAACAAAGTGCCCCTCCTTGTCTTTTTTGATGACTTCGGGTTGGAAGTCAATCTTATCAGATATTAGGATGGCTACTCCAGCTTGTTTCTTCATACCATTTGCTTGGAAAATTGTTTTCCAGCCTTTTATTCTGAGGTAGTGTCTATCTTTTTCTCTGAGATGTGTCTCCTGTAAACAGCAAAATGTTGGGTCTTGTTTGTGTAGCCAGTTTGTTAGTCTATGTCTTTTTATTGGGGAGTTGAGACCATTGATGTTAAGAGATATTAAGGAAAAGTAATTGTTGCTTCCTGTTATTTTTGTTGTTAAAGTTGGCATTCTGTTCTTGTGGCTGTCTTCTTTTAGGTTTGTTGAGGGATTACCTTCTTGTTTTTTCTAGGGCATTGTTCCCGTTCTTGTATTGGTTTTTTTCTGTTATTACCCTTTGAAGGGCTGGATTCGTGGAGAGATAATGTGAGAATTTGGTTTTGTCGTGGAATACTTTGGTTTCTCCATCTATGGTAATTGAGAGTTTGGCTGGGTATAGTAGCCTGGGCTGGAATTTGTGTTCTCTTAGTGTCTGTATAACATCTGTCCAGGCTCTTCTGGCTTTCATAGTCTCTGGTGAAAAGTCTGGTGTAATTCTGATAGGCTTGCCTTTGTATGTTACTTGACCTTTCTCCCTTACCGCTTTTAGTATTCTATCTTTATTTAGTGCATTTGTTGTTCTGATTATTATGTTTCGGGAGGAATTTCTTTTCTGGTCCAGTCTATTTGGAGTTCTGTAGGCTTCTTGTATGTTCATAGGTATCTCTTTCTTTATATTTGGGAAGTTTTCTTCAATAATTTTGTTGAAGATGTTTGCTGGTCCTTTGAGTTGAAAATCTTCATTCTCATCCACTCCTATTATCCGTAGGTTTGGTCTTCTCATTGTGTCCTGGATTTCCTGGATATTTTGAGTTAGGGTCTTTTTGCATTTTCCATTTTCTTTGATTGTTGTGCCGATGTTCTCTATGGAATCTTCTGCACCTGAGATTCTCTCTTCCATCTCTTGTATTCTGTTGCTGATGCTCAAATCTATGGTTCCAGATTTCTTTCCTAGGGTTTCTATCTCCAGTGTTGCCTCACTTTGAGTTTTCTTTATTGTTTCTACTTCCCTTTTTAGGTCTAGTATGGTTTTGTTCATTTCCATCACCTGTTTGTATGTTTTTTCCTCTTTTTCTGTAAGGACTTCTACCTGTTTGATTGTGTTTTCCTGTTTTTCTTTAAGGACTTGTAACTCTTTAGCAGTGTTCTCCTGTATTTCTTTAAGTGATTTATTAAAGTCCTTCTTGATGTCCTCTACCATCATCATGAGATATGCTTTTAAATCTAGGTCTAGGTTTTCAGGTGTGTTGGGGTGCCCTGGACTGGGCGAAGTGGGAGTGCTGGGTTCTGATGATGGTGAGTGGTCTTGGTTCCTGTTAGTAGGATTCCTACGTTTACCTTTCGCCATCTGGTAATCTCTGGAGTTAGTAGTTATAGTTGACTCTGTTTAGAGATTGTTCTTCTGGTGATTCTGTTACTGTCTCTCAGCAGACCTGGGAGACAGATTCTCTCCTCTGAGTTTCAGTGCTCAGAGCACTCTCTGTTGGCAAGCTCTCTTACAGGGAAGGTGCGCAGATATCTTGTTTTTGGACCTCCTCCTGGTCGAAGAAGAAGGCCCAAAACAGGGCCTCTCTCAGAAGCTGTGTTGCTTTGGCAGTTCCCAGAAGCTGTCAGCTTCTGTGGTGCAGACTCTCACCTGTGCAGACTAAAATCCTAAGTTCCAGGGAGTCCTGGAACCAAGATGGTGACCGCTGCTCCTGAGGCCGAGGCCGTCTCCCGAGCCAGGCGGACACCTGTTCTCTGGTCCGGATGGTGGCCGGTTGTCTGCGGCCCACCCAGGCTGCTGCCTCAGCGGCTCTGTGCTTCTGCCCGTCCCAGAAGCTGTCCGGTTCTCTGGCGCACCCTCTAACCTGTTCAGACTAATTTCCTAAGTTCTGCTGAGTCCCGGAACCAAGATGGCGACCGCTGCTGCTGAGGCTGAGGCCGCCTCCCAAGCCAGGCGGACACCTGTCCTCTGGTCAGGATGGTGGCCGGTTGTCTGCGGCCCGCCCAGGCTGCTGACTCAGCGGCTCTGTGCTTCCGCCCGTCCCAGAAGCTGTCCGGTTCTCTCCAATCTTCTTTTAATGATCACTGAAGGAACAGAGCTGTGAGAGTTCTCTCTTTAAGAGTTGGCCTTTTCAATTGGGTAAGGTGTAATCGAGTCTTAAAAATTGCATCCAGTCTGTTTGCTTTGGAAAGCATTAAGTTCAACCTTTAAAACTTAAGTCGCAAAAAAAAAAAAAAAAAAAAAAAAAAAAAAAAAAAAAAAAAAAAAAAAACAGACATTAAATACCATTTCAAGGTGAGATGCTATGAGGAGTATGGATTAGTTGCTTTTGTTCAACGGTTCTTTATACACCATGGGCTACAATAAACCAAAGTGGGTCTTTAGCAAATGATGGGATTGGGGTGGGGATTAAATTTAGTGCTCTGTGCCCTCTATCCACTCCTGTCTTGCTTGTTGTGCCTTTTTGCTTAAAGTATCACCACACCTTTATTCCTTCAATGCCCAGACATACCATGGGTGGTTTATTTTCTCTAAGTAATAGTGAAGGTGAATGGTTGGCAGCCACAGCCTCAGGACTCAAACTGCTGCGGTTCGTGTTTGTAGATAAAGTTTTATTTGCAGTGTAGCCATATCCATCTGTTATATATTGCCTATGGTGTCTTCTGTGTGCTGTCTTATGGCTATGAGGGCATAGGTTTGTATTCACTATGACCTGCAAAGTCGAAAGTATTTATTATCTGCCATTTAAAGAAAAATTTGTTAGGTCCTTCTCTAAGCCTCCAGGGCACAAGTATTCTGTGAAATTTTTCCTGTGTGTCAGGACTTAAAATCAGGTCCTCTGATACAAGATGTACTCCACTAAACATACGGAACTCAAAGTAGGTATTTCTAATTACAGTGTTCCTTTGATTCTGTTGATCCACCCTGCTGACAAAGAGGACTGGATATGGAATTTCCAGCACACAGAGACTTGAGTCTTTAGCTTTGCTGTCTTGGAGTGTAGATCACAGAGTATTAAATGGACAGGCAGTGGGTGATTTGTGCATTTAACGTATACTTCACCCATTCAATGTGAAGACCACAGGAAGGAAGGGTAGACACCATTCTGAAGGCAGTGAGTAGTAAGATAAATGGGTTATTTAAGGACAGAAGGGACAATTCAGAATTTTTACTTCTAATTAATTAATTAACTAGTTAATAGTTTGTGTGTATGGGTGTGATGTGTATGGGAGTGTGCATGCAACAGTGTGCTTATAGAGGTCAGAGGACAATTATGAAATTGATTTTCTTTCAATTTTATATGGATTCCATAAATTAAACTCAGATTGTAGGGCTTGATGTGGCAAAAGCTTTTATACACTGAGCCACTGCAATTTTTTAATTAAAAAGATTACTCATTTATTTATTTAAGTGTGTATGTATGTGTGTGTGCATGTGGGAGAGAGAGAGAGAGAGAGAGAGAGAGAGAGAGAGAGAGAGAGAGAGAGAGAGAGAGAGAGAGAGAGAGAGAAATAGAGAGGACAACTTTTTGGAGTTGGTTCTCTTCTTTACCTGTGGGTCCTGGGGATTAAACTTAGGTTGTCAGGCTTGGCAGTATACTGTATACTTATAATTACAGAAACAGCCCTGTTGGCAATGTAGAAAGAACGGAAGGGAGATGAATGTCTAACAGGACCAGCTAGAATACTCACAAACATTCTCTCTGGAAGAAAGCAAAGTACCTTTGACCAAGAAGCTGCAGATGACAGAAAAGACAGTGGTGAATAATAGTCAGAACTGATTGAACTTGGTCACCAAGTGGTCAAATTAGGTGTGAAGCATAAGGGTGTGAGAAGGGTCAAAAATAAGTTTTAATTATCTAGTGTGAAGAATTCATGGATTCTTTAGGGTGTCTGTTTTTAAATCATGACTCTCTTTTTTTCCAGTTTGTCTTCTCATGGTTCCTCAAGAACACAGGTCTACTTTGATACTTATCCGAAATTTATTCTCACCATTATGAACTGTAGGGGGTTTCTATATCTAAAAACTAAAATTTCCCTAAACAAAAATCAAGTTATTTTGTTGGTTTGAGCTATGCTAAAAGTTACTTGCTGAATGCTGGTCTCCTAGAATTTATTGACTATAAGTTTACCAGTATTGGATTAGGGCCCAACTTACTGCAGTAAACCATGATTGGGAGTTGGGAGGAAAGGGTAAGTTAGTGGCTGCATTCTCAGAAATTACAAATGGGATGTGTGTGTGAGTGTGTGTGTGTCTATGTATATATGGTGTGTGTGTGTACACAGGTGACAATCAGAGGAGGATGTTAGGTCTCTTCCTCTATTGTATTCTTTATTATTTCCTTGAGAAAAGGACTAAAGTCTGTCATCTTACCTAGACTGATCACTAGTGCTCAGTGTCTACTTGTTCTTCAATGTTGGGGTGCTGAACTTCCAGGCACATATGACCATGCCTAGATTTCTTTAAATATGGGTACTGGGGATTTGAATGGACGTTTTCAAACTTGTGCAGCATCTTTATCCAATGACTTGATTTTCTAGCTCTGAGATATTGTAAATGTGGCCATTTCTTTTCAAGAGATCAAGGTTTTGACTTCTGACAATGAATATGCATTGAAATTGATACAAGTTCAACTTATCCACCTTCTTCTCCTCTAGTTCTATACCCCAACTCTTGCTAAAATTTCTCAAAGTGAAGCATTTGGCTTTCAGAATGAAGTGGAATAACAGGAGAAGGTGAGAATGATTCTACTGAGATAATTGGCCTATGATTCATGGCCTATGATAACAAGATGTGAAGGAATGCAAAGGAGTGATCTTCCAAGAGCCAGAAAGTAATGGTAGAAAGAAGGTCTGGGAAAGAAGAAAGATGCTTGCTGAAGGACAATGACTGAGTCAGCAAGAAGGATACACCATTGGAATTTAGACATCAGAATTGGATGAAAAGAACCCATGATGTTGCTGTGGGCAAGAGTTTTGTAGTAATGAAAAAGAATAAAAGCTTTTCTTACAGAAGGCAAGAACTCCTGTGATTATGTTCTTCTTGTAGATTGTATGAATGGAAGAAACCCAATCATTCCTGTGGATAGTCTAGTTGTCCAGAACACGGGTTGGGATAACACTGGCTTAGGTTGGGATAAGAGGGCACACAGAAAACCAAACTTCAAAAAATCAGCTAAAATATAGCAGAATAATCAAGTCACAATATCCATGGGCTAGAGAAAGGCCAGGGAAGATTGAATGAGGAACCCAGAGGAGGGAAAGAGTCATTGATTTGAGAGTAGGTAAAGCAGTATGTAGGCAGTAAAATGGCCCTTTACCCTTTGGCCTACAAATACACCATGCAGTTTACTCTAAAACATAGAGTAAAGCTGTGAGAAGAACGTGATTTCATGAAGATGTATCTGGATCACATGGAATCACCCAAGAATTTTAGCCAGAAAAGCTTAGGAGCCATTCAGAGACACAATGAGGGTGGATGGGTGGGGTTCTGAGAAGAGGAAAGAGTGAAGTGGGGAAGACAGGATATGTGATGGAACATACAGGTCATTACTGTCTTCATGGCCTTATGGGTGATAAATACAGGACAGGATGAAGGAGGGAGATTCCTAATCACTTGAATCAGAACTCCCCTGCCAGAATGTAGATCAGTATTTAGTATAGAAAGGGGAGAGTGGCAGAGAGTGGTCCACAAGGGTTTTAGGGAGAGGCGGGGGCAGACAAATCTTTCTCAGCATCAGATGAGAGCAGGAATGTAAATTAAGTTTTCTCTTTCTCCTCCCCCTCAAAGTCATCTCAAGTTATCCCGAGGACAATGTTGTGAAAAGGACATCTTTGAAGAAAACCCTGAACAACACTTCTTAAAGAAGATAAAGCAAATCCAATTTGTTCAGATGCCTCTGCTGTGCTCAGAGATAAATCACATCGTTGTACTTTATCAGCAGATTGGTGGGCAGTTTAACAGCTAAAAACTGAAAACAAACTGGAAAGGGACTCTGGTGTCTCCGAAGAATACGTTGTTTAATGTGGGGTGCTGGAGAGTGTGAGTCAGGTCTACGCAGAGGAACACAAAATGATGATATGATTTGGGGCAGCTTGAGAGGGAGAATTTTCAGAGCATTGAAAGGGGAGTAGGTGGGATTTTAGCAGTTGGTATGGGGGGGGTTCTCTTTTTGAGTGAATGCTGTGTAGGATGTAAGTGCTTACGTACAAAGGGACTTAAAACTACTGTCTTATTTAGGATTTCCATTGCAGAAATGAAATACCATGACCAAAAGGCTAGTTGAGGTGTGCTTTTGGGGTTTACTGCTGTGAATAGACACCATGACAAAGGCAACTCTTATAAGGACAACATTTAATTGGTTCTGGCTTGGAGGTTCAGAGTTTCAGTTCATTATTATCTTCAAGGCAGGAGCATGGCAGCATCTAGGCAGGCATGGTGCAGAAGGAGGTGAGAATTCTACATCTTCATCTGAAGGCTGCTAGGAAAAGACTATCTTCCAAACAGGTAGGAAGGAAGATCTAAAGCCCACCCCCATAGTGACACACTTCCTCCAACAAGGCCACATCTACTCCAACAAGGTCATACCTCCTAATAGTGCTATGCCCCCTGGGCCAAGCATATTCAAACCACTACAGGGAGTAACACATTTATTCAGCTTATACTTCCAAATCACTATTCATCGTTGAAAGAGATCAGACAGGCATTCAAACAGAGCAGGAACCTGGATGCAAGGGCTGATGCAGAGGCCATGGGGGGAAGTTACTTATTGGCTTGCTTTTCCTGGCTTGCTCAGCCTGCTTTCTCATAGAATCCAGGACCACCAGCCCAGAGTTGGCATTGCTCACAATGGGCTGGTTCCTCTTCTTCATTGATCACTAATTGAGAAAATGCTTTACATTTGTATCTAATGGAAGCATTTTCGCACCTGAGCCTTCTTTCTCTGTGATGACTCTAGCTTGTGTCAAGTTGACACACAAACCCAGCAAGTACAGCTTTTATGGCATCCAAAGTTACAGGGGTGCATCTCACTGAAGGCACCGTTTAGGCTCAGAGTTCAGGCCTACTACTACTATGATACTGGATGATTTTCGTTCACTTATAAGCAAATGGGGATAATAGCTACCTGTCCCAACTGATTACTGTGAGAATAAAGTACAGATATTTCTAGAAAATACTCAAGTGAAACAGGAGACTTTCTGTGATTTTGATAATCTAGTCTGGGTTATATAATGTGTCCTTGTTTCAAAACCAAACTGCATGAAACCAAACTAAATCAAGCCAAGCCAAACCAAACCAGTACTCAGAAAAGTTTCTATTTTGAAGCCCAATGTTATCTTAAAGCTCTGTGTATGTTTATGTTTTATATTATATCCAGGCACACATATGCATGAACTCTTATAGTCATGTCGCACACTGATTGCTGTAATTTGGTAGAATTAAACCATGGGTTTTTTCACCATTAAGTTTTAGCCATACATATATTACCATACATTGGGAAAGACATACCAAATTGCTAAACAGAAAACCTTGTTATTGAAATGACCATGGGTTTGCCTAGGTTTTCACTGTTTCTGCAAAGGTGAAGGCCAGGTGGAGCAGTCATTGGTGCACCAAAGCCCACATGATGCAGCTACAGCATCATCTCAGCCACAGATCTAGTTGTCCTTGATCTAATTATTGTATAAAAGGGTTCGTAGTATCATGGTGTGGGACACAGAAATCCTTTTGGTGAACCCAGAAAGCTTTTTTTTTTTTTTTGGCCACAATTTTAATGTCCTGTATGCTCTCCAAACCTACCTTTCTAAAGTTTTCCATATATATTTTATGTGTTTATCTCCTGTACTAGATAATGAACATCACCTATTATCACTCAAATATTAATCAAAATATTGCAAATGGTATTTACAGCATTTATCCTTTTCTAGCTACAGCATTAACATTGGTATCTTTTAACTCTCACAAAATCCAGCACATAATCAGATTTAAAAAATCTTTTCAGCAAGAATAGACAACTTGGGCTGGAGAGATGGCTCATTTTTAAGAGCATTGACTGCTCTTCTGAAGGTCCTGAATTCAAATCCCAGCAACCACGTGGTGGCTCACAACCATCCGTAATGAGATCTGACGCCCTCTTCTGGTGCCTCTGAAGACTGCTACAGTGTACTTACATATAATAAAAAATAAATCTTGCGGCTGGAGCAAGCAGAGATCCTGAGTTCAATTCCCAGCAACCACATGATGGCTCACAACCATCTGTACAGCTACAGTGTATACTCATATACATAAAATAAATATATGTCTTTAAAAAAAAGGATATGCAATCCCTTTTTAAATTAGATATGTACTTGTCTTACCGAATTGAGACCATTTTCCTGGACTCCCCAAGTATTTTCTTGTCTATTCTTCCTGGCATATATTAGACCATATTCACCAGCTTGAGGGACAAAATATTATGAGACATGATTATTATAATTCTGATTATTCTTTGATCTGTGTGCTGGATTCTATGTAGCGACATGGATTCAAGCCGAATCATTTCTGCCTAGATACGCAGTGGGCATGTAGACACTCTTTGATGTTCAGACCTGGCCGTTGCTTCTTCTCCTATTGTCTTCCTACCTTCTCCATCTCAGCAAATGGCACTGGCACCCACCCAGTCGTTTAAAACAGTAATGTGGGCATTGTCATTCCATATCTCTGTTGGTCGATATGTAGCCCAGCAGCAAATGCTCTCAATACTGCATCTGGCTGCTTCTCACTGCTCTTCCATCCTTAACGCCTTTGCCCATGCTATCTCCAGTTTTTGTATGAAGGTTAAAATTATTCCCAAATAATTTCTGTGCCTTTACTCTCTTTATATATATAAAGCTTTTATTTTATGTCTAGGATTGTTTGCCTGCACGTGTGTTTGTACATACCATGTACATGACTGGTACCTAAAGAGGCCAGAGGTGAGATCAAATTCCCTGAAACCAGAGTTTTAGATGGTTGTGAGATTCATAATGTTGCATGCTGGCAAACAAGTGCTCTAAAATGTTTTAACTACTTTAGCTCTTTATGTTGTTTCAGAATACCCAAGATACAATTTGCAAAACACATGAAACTCAAGAAGGAAGACCAAAGTGTGGATACTTCGGTCCTTCTTAGAAGGCAGAACAAAATACCCATGAAAAGAATTGCCGAGACAAAGTTTGGAGCTTAAACTGAAGGAATGACCATCCAGAGACTGCCCCAACTGGGGATCCATCCCATAAACAACCATCCAGAGACTGCCCCAACTGGGGATCCATCCCATAAACAACCATCCAGAGACTGCCCCAACTGGGGATCCATCCCATAAACAACCACCAAACCCAGACACGATTGAGGATGCCAACAAGAGTTTGCTGACAAAAGCCTGATAAAGTTGTCTCCTGAGAGGCTATGCCAGTGCCTGACAAATATAGAAGTGGATGCTCACGGCCATCCATGGGACACAGCACAGGGTCCCCAATGAAGGAGCTAGAGAAAGTACCCAAGGAGCTGAAGGAGTTTGCAGCCCCCTAGGAGGAACAACAATATGAACTAAGCAGTACCCCAGAACTCCGTGGGACTAAACCACCAATCAAAGAAAACACATGGTGGGACTCATGCCTCTAGCTGCATATGTAGCAGAGGATGGCCTAGTCGGTCATCAATGGGAGGAGAGGCCCTTGGCCCTGTGAAGTCTCTATGCCCCAGTATAGGGGAATGCCAGGGCCAGGAAGCAGGGAGGGGGGAGAGGATAGGGGATTTTTGGAGGGGAAACTAGGAAGGGGGATAACATTTGAAATGTAAATAAAGACAATATCTAATAAAAATATTAATTAAAAAAAAGATCTCAGCCACTCTCAGATCCTTCCAGAGTAATGCAGGGTGCACTGGAGTGATAATTCTTCCAGCCTGATGGAAAGGCAAGGCAGTGTATGAGGAGTGTGTGCATGTATGTGTGACAGTTCATCTCAGATGTCAACCTGAGATCTAGAATCACACTGCGAAACTGTTATCTAGGCATGCCTCCGGGGGATGATCATGACTAGATTTGTCAAGCTGGGAAGACCTGCCCACTGTGAGTGGCATCATTGTTTGGATTGCGAATCTGGACTGTATATGAAGAAAGTGACCATTCATCACTTCCTGATTGCATATACAAAGTGATGGGCTTCAAGCTCCTCCTAGAGTGATTGACTCCACCCATAAACTGTGTGCCAGAATAAACCTTTCTCTCCTTAATTTGTTTTGACAGCTATTTTCTTACAGCAACAGAAAAAAAGAAAAAAAAAAACAAAGACAATACGTGTGTGCTTGTCTCTCTCTTAGGAACTCCATGCTGGGGAAGCAAGGAAGTTTAAGAGAGAGCATAGAGGTATTACAACATGGAATACGAGAGGAAATCACTTGTAAAAGGAGCAACTGCTTAGTTGGTGAGAAGGAGATCACCCTGGAGGCATGCTGTGCAGGGTGGTGGTCATGACTGCCTGTCCTGAATTAGCCAGCTTTCAGTGGTGTTGAAGCTATGCTAGTAGGTAAAAATGTTCGACCACAGAAAGGAATGAGTTTAGGTATTTGACCTAGTCTCTTAGTTTGTCCACCACTCTAATCTCTTCTAGTAAACCCTGAATTTCTAGCTGTGGTGACTGGGTAGTGCTTGTTAAACAGAAATCAAGTTCTTGATTCTTATTAAGACTGATTACAGAATATCCAAACGAAGGATTCCAGTGAATATTTACAGAGGCTAAAAAAGCATCAGAAACGACTGGCTCTTCTTATATCCACCGTGGGTCTGCTTTGAGACCCGAGAAGCATCATATCTTCTCTTTATTTGCAACACCGCAGCTGCATGAACATCTACAGCTTCTCATTGTACCCCTGTGTACACAGATCCCCAAACTCTTCCAATTGGAGATAATGTGACAGACTGATCCTCTTATAGTGAAGATAAAATACAAAGACAGCCTCGGATTTCCTGGCTGCAGACCTCAGTGCAATGTGGATAAACCCCAGGCCAAACATGAACTTCCTGTTTTCACAGTATATTTAATTGAGAGCTGTGGCTTATTTTGTTCCCTGAGCTAAATTGGCATCAGTACAAATAAAAATTGTGCAAAACCATAGCTGCAGGCTTAGGTGAGTGCTGAAAGGAGAGGGTGAAATTGTGTTATAAAACCCATAGGATTGAGCTATGATTTTTTTCTTATGATTGTTCTCCCATTTCTCAGTCTTTCTTGACTGCAGAGCCTGCAGCCAATGCCATTTTTACACCATCTTCATGGAACTATGAGACCAGGAATCCATCCTCTCCTGCCCTCCTTTCTTGGTACCATTACATTACCAGCTTTAAGCTAATGTACACAATGTGTCTTGAGCTACAAGAAAGGTGGCCACTCAGTGTTTCTCCTTTGGCTGAAAGTTAACATCTGCTCTTTCTTCCTTTTGGTAAATTTGCTAAATGTATAATGCCTCTTTAGTACATGCATGTGTAACATGGAGCCACCCAAGCTATTTGGGTGAAAGACTTAAAGACCCACAAAATAATTTTAGACATAAGTAAAAATATCTTCTGGAATTTTTTGCCTGGAGTTGCATCTCTGTCTAAAGTGTGTCCTTTTTCATTTCTGGCAAACCAGACTGCTGGTAACTTTGAATCTCAGAAATTGGAGAGACTTAGAGGTCATTTTAGTCAAATATATCTTTGATTAACGGTTATAATTTTCAACAGTATTTATTTTTGTATTCGTTTATTGCTTTATTATATAATACTGTGGTTCACACCCAGGACTTAGTGCATTCGAGGCAACGACTCTGCTTTTGAGCTGAACTCCAGATCTTTTCACCAACTTTTTGGCTTGGAAAGTTTTATTGTGTTAGCAGCATAATAAAAGTAGTCAAGGAGATCTGCAAATCTGCTTTTATCCAGGATGCTTAAAAAATGCTAGGGAAACCTGCTGTGTCCATCCCAGCTGTACTGTCTTACATGTTTCATGCTCATCAATGTCTGTAGCATTCAGCTTCAAAGGGCAATTGGAAGTCCAGGAGATGAGACCACACTGTCAGAGTCCATCCGCAGAGGGAATACTCTTTTATATTCATGTGCTGTGGCCCTCCCTCTCTGCAGAGACCGCTGACAGCCCTTCCCAGTGGGGCTCTGAGATGCTTGGATATGCTGCACACTTTTGCTCTGCAAACAAGCAAGAGTCATGAGCAAACTGCTTACCTGTATCTGAATAAAGCCTCTGCCTTGGACAGTGTTCAGTGCTCTGTGACTTCACTGTGCCTTTCCTAACCAGCAGTGATAAGCAACAGAGGAAGCCAAGTCAAGGCACAGAGAGGAAGCCTATGGGTCTTGGTAAATGAGCCAGTCCTCTCCTTATTTCTCTCCTTTCCCCTCGTTCCTCTTCCTAAACCAGAGCACTTGAAAAAGTAGTGCAGAGAGAAACAGCCAAGCTAGACATCTTTAAAGCTTGCCCTTTGTAAATTATCACCATCTGTAGTCACAATGCAGGGAGGACACAGGGAACATGCTTCTGCCTGCTCTCGGCACTCAGTCCCAGGAGGCTGCAGACAAAGGAGAAAAGACACTCTCTTGAGTGCTGGCAAGGGCAGACAAATGGCTGTTGAATTTGCTGAGATGTGGGCTGATCCCAGCAGCTGTTCAGGCCTTCAGGGGGCTATTCAGAATGTGCTGGAATTTCTGATCAAGCTGTTCTGCGACGGCTGCTGGCATTCTAAAAGCTGCCTGTCTGACTTGTGGTCTTGTGACATTTAAACAGTTATGAGGGCCTTCTGTACATATGCCTGTGTTTTATTCTTATCAGAGCCCATGTAAGGCATGGACTATCATTAACCAGTGCTTTGTATGCTGGAAAAATTAAAGCCATAAGGAGGATAAATGACACACCCCAAAGCAAACACAGTAAATGAAAGCCCTCATTGCCCCATGAGCTGACCTAACTTTTCTATTCATTTTTGCAGCTCACTGTCTTCCATAAGTTTCTAGTGCACGAGTCAGTGTTTCTCAAACTTGAGTGTGTATCAGAATCACTAGGAACTCCTGCTGCTTCATAGGCAACTGTTTACCACCCACAGGCTTTCGGATGTATTGGGTGAGCTTGAGGATTTTCATTTATAACATGGACTTCCAAGACTGATGCTTGCCAGCATCACTCTGGGTTATGGGCACACACACACAATTTATCTTTTCTCCTAGTCTTTGTAAATTGTTGAAAGCCAATGTGTTTATTGTTCTCTTAAAACATGACAGGAACACATCTCAAACCTCATGAGTACATGAGTGAGTGTGAAGATGTGGAGAGCAAGACACCAGTGGGATTTAGAGAAGGCACAGATGGAGCGGATTTGTAAACACTGAAGGATTCATGGTTGGGAGAACATACCAGAGGCAAAATAAACAACTGCCTACCAACTGTCTCATCATTTAGACTAGGTAAGGAGTACTGTGGATTAGGAAAGAGAGGGAAGGAGGGATGGAGGGAGAGAAAGAGAGAAAGGGTAGTTTGATACTAGTGGAACCCATAAAGAATAGCAGGAAACTTGTGCTAGATATGGCCCTGGAATGGTGGACAGACTCTAGAGAAGGAATGGCAGACATTGCAACAGTAGAAGATTATTAGGAAAAAAAGAAAAAAAAAGAGAAAAAAAGAGAAAAAAGAAAAAAAAAGAAGATTATTAGGGCTGGCAAGTAGAAGAAATAAGTCGTGAGACTGAAGACCATGAAACAAGGGTGACCCAAGGCTCATTCACATGAACCAGTCAGGGTGTTGGGCACCTCCACTTACTTAGATGACATTGAGAACCTGAAATTCTACTTCTGTTGCTACTTTGATACAACCGAAGTCCCTTGGAGATCATGCTCTATATTTAACTTAGATTGAGTCATAGAAAAGCTAAAGCATTTCAGCTTAAATACTGAGTTCTGCCCACAGGGTCATGGGACATCCCAGCTGGTAGTGTTGCTTTGGAAATGCAGGCCTATTTGACAAAAACAAGTTTCCAGAGTGAGGTACTCTGATTTTGACTATACACTGCTTCCTGGTTTGTGTCATGTGAACAAGTGCTGCTACGTGCTCCACCTACCATGTGGCCCTGCTCCAGCAGAAGAAGTCACTTTGCCATTCCATCTCCATTATGATGGACTGTGGCATCTAAAACCTCAAGGGGAAATCAGTTCTCCCTTCTATAAGCTGTTTTTTGAAAGGTATGTTTAACAGTTAGAAAAGCAGTTAATATAGATAGTTATATTCATTTGACACCTAAGTTTTGGATTGAGACTCGAGCTTGGGACATTGATAAATTTCCTGTGAGGGTCATATGGGAATGACAAGTGACAAATTCTCAGTCAAGGTTTTCATCTTCTAGACTTGAGCTAGAAGAAATGTTTGTTTAATATGTTACAGTAAAGACATATGGTTAATGATATTTCCATTTTAACACATGATCTTGCAAGTCCTTTTTTCCAATTACAGGATTTTCCAGGACTATAAACCGATGCTTACTGAGAAATTACAAGAGATTCATTTTACATGTAATGCTGTTCTCCTCTTTCAAATAATTTTACGCATTGTTACTGCCAAGATCAAGTTCTCCTTCTTGAACACTTGGCTGGCGGGCCCAGCCCAGCTATTTGTCTTCTCCCTTTATGCTGTTCAGAGAGACTGTCAGTCTTGCACATTTTCAGTCACACATCATGTGGGCTTCTCCTGAGATTGATGTGTTTCTGTTATGCATATCTGTCTGGATTGAGGGTTACTCTGAACGTTTCACTGAGTGGATGCTTTCTGAGTTCACAAGTGGGCCGGGTTCCATGACTTTAGAAACATTTATGTACGTGGGTGGTTTACCACATGTGTGTCTGTGTGTTAAATGTGTGAAGTGCCACATAGGACAGAAGAAAGCATGTTATTCTCTGGAGCTAGAGTCATAGGTAGTTGTGAGCTGCCATATCAGTGCTGACATCAAACCCAGGTCCCCTGGAAGAGCAGCAAGTGCTCTTATCCACTAAACCACCTTGCCAGCTCCAGACTATGCTCTTACTTTAAACTTACTCAGCACTTTTACAGAGCTTGTGCATAATGGAGCTGTTCTATCTTCTGGAGATATTATTGTAAGCATGGACAATAGCATTATTCCCATTCTACGTATGAATATGCTTAGCATTCATGAGTTAAAAGCCCATTGAAGAGCTGGGGAAGTGATAAAAGAAGAAAGTTTTATAGCAGCAGCTGGCTGGAGTGGAGTCAACAGTCCTGGTGTCATTGGGCTGAACCCCCCTTTGTTTGTTTATTTGTTTATTTATTTATTCAATGTGACTGTGTATGTGTGTATGGATGTACATGTACATGTGCTTCAGCATGACTTTAGAGGTCAGAAGACATCTTGCAGGCATGAACAGTTTCTACTTTCTAACACATGGGCATGGCACTCTGTTCCTCAGCCTTGTTGCCAGGCATATTTATCTCTGCTACCTTCTGAACTATTTTACCTGCCCTAAACTCCCTTTTAAAGATTTTCTCTCTTATATGTATATGTGGGTGTTTATATGTATATGTATGTATATTTATGTACATGTATATGCTATAAATGTATATGATGTATATGTAAATATAAATGTATATGATGTATACATAGCTGTAGATGCAGGTGTAGAGGATATAGATGATGCAGATGTAGGTGTGGATGTATAAGATGTATATTCATGAAACAAGGTCATGTGTAGCCCAGTGTAATGGCTAGTTTTATGTCAACTTGATACAGGCTAGAGTCATTTGAAAGGAGAAAATCTCAAATGCCTCCAAAATATCCAGCTATAGAGTATGTTCTTAATTAGTGATTGATGGGGGAGGACCCACCCTATTGTGACATCCCTGACTGGTGGTCCTGGTTTTTGTAAGAAAGCAGGCAGACCAAGCTCTTATAAGCAAGCTAGTAGGCAGCATTCGTCCATGGCCTCTGCATCAGCTCCTCCCTGTAGCAGGTTCTAGGTTTTTTGTTTTGTTTTGTTTTGTTTTGTTTTGTTTTGTTTTGTTTTGTTTTTGAGTTCCTGTTCTGACTTTCTTCAGGGGTGGACTACAGCGTGGAAGTGTAAGCTGCATATACCCTTCCCTCCCCAACTTGCTTTTGGTCATGATGTTTCATCATAGCATTACTAATCCTAATGAAGACACCAAGACTGAGTCTACATTCACTGTACAGTCAAGGGTGACTTTGAACTTCTTAGCTTGTTGCCTCTGTCTCCTAAGCAATGAAATTATAGAACGTCACCAGGCTCAGCCTTGAAGAATTGTTTTGAATAAAGATGGAAAGTTAACAGAATCTCAGTGTGGATTGGTTTTCCTTTCTTCTACATGGTTTATTCTGAAGTTAATGGTCTATAAACCATTTGCTGGCTAGACCCTGTCATTCTCAGTGAATTATTTTGAATCAAGCCCCAGCAGGTGGTGTTAAAACTGCGAAGCAGGTTCAGCAATGCCTTGCTGCTCTTGAAATGAAATTTCACTTGGCCCCATGGGGGGTCTGGAGGGAGCATCCCCTTATTGAGAAGGCTTTTAGGGGATTCTGTTCACATCTGCATAGATACAGCACTAGTGAGCCCAGTCCCTGTTGGCAGATATGTCCACACCATGTTTGAATGGCTTCCTGTTTACTGCAGGAGAGTTAAGGGAAAGGGTGATCATGTGGCACCAAGCACTAGAGATAGGATGCAAAGTCATTTATTATTAATCATACGTTCTATGAGCTCAAGGGAGAAAGACACAGTGGCAAACAGGGATAAAAGCAGGGTTGAACTTGGGATCAGAAATAACATCTAGTGATGGTGGAATACTAGGCTTTATACTACAAACTAGGCTTTGTAGTATCAAGAGAATAGGATAGTCCTTGTTTTTACACATTATGTAAAAGAGTCCATGGCAGAGTACAGAATTGAGACCCTGACTAGGAATAAAGAGAGACTTGACTAGGGCTCCTTGGTAAAGAAGGTTGTTTGCCCATGGTTCCTAACCCATGAGGAGAGAGAGAGGGGCCTTGTGTTTAGGCCTTCAAAGTTTTCCTAGTTTCCTGGGAAGCAGTTAATATTGAATTTTACTATTAGGTCTTAATGCACATGCTGATGGATGTCCTCGCATGAAGGCTCTTGCTGTGTTAGGCCACCTTTAATCATCACATCAAAAACATGCTCTCCAACCTCTTGATGGCTGGCAGCTCCAGGGCAAGAATATTCTTCAGTCTAGAGCACAGAATGCCAACTGTGCCAGTCAGACCTTCTGTCTCTAGGACAATTATGTGTGAAAAACCAATGAAAGGTAGGAATTAATTATTTTTCAGTCAGTGGGTTTGGATGTTTTGATCCACAGTCCTTTGTTGTACCGATGCTGGGCCTATGGTGAAGTGAAACACCCTGGTGGCAGAAGCTACACATCTCATGATGGACTGGAAGTGGGGAAATGCACCATAGACTAGGTATAATATTCAGAAGGCAGGCCACTAATAGCTATTTTCTCGACATAGGCCTTCCTCCCAAGGTTTTCCACCACCTCTAACAACAGCATCTGAGGTGGGGAATAAAATGTTTAGCGCATGAGCATGTGGGGGACATATTACAATCAAACTGGCCTTCAGAGTCTTGTTGTACAGTTTACAATAGTATCCTAGTTTCTCTCAGACTGATTACAGCTATTACTGATGCTGGGGAGGTGACACCTGAGGACACAAATTATGAGATGCCTGTGCTTCATTTTCAGCCTTCAGCGGTTCCAGGCTCCTGTCCTACTTCTCACATGAGACCACTAGGGGGCTCTGCTTGCTTTAATCAGATTTCTGTGAGTAGTTAGGGCTATCTTGGTTTC
This sequence comes from Mus musculus, assembly GCF_000001635.26. Classification (NCBI taxonomy): domain Eukaryota; kingdom Metazoa; phylum Chordata; class Mammalia; order Rodentia; family Muridae; genus Mus; species Mus musculus. The sequence continues at coordinate 37,276,980 of NC_000080.6, forward strand.
ACAGCGAAGAAATAGGCAAAATTCTCCAAACCACAAGAAAGGCTTTCGGAAAGGTACACAGACCTGTTTCAGAGATCACAGGAAGAGAGATATGCAGCCTTCAGGAGCAGATAGGGACGCAGAAGCTGATAGCCATGGGTTTTCCCACCCTCCATGTTCTTTCCCAGGGTACCTTATTTTATTGCCTTCGTAGACAGGCTTTATCTGTTCCAGGCCACGTGGTGAAAATTATGGGAAGTCCACAGCTCACCCCTAAATTTTACTCTATTCTTTCTGTAGATTAGGCTAGAAGGGGCTTCCTTTAATCTCAGCTTGAAAGTTTCTGGGCAGGAATGTGTGATTTGTTTATCTTGGGTCACTCATGGACCAAGAGTGTAGAATTGGGGAGTATTAGCATTCTCCAGAGAAACAGAACAAAAGGGCACAAAATCCAGGAAGTTCAGCTAGGAGGAGTTCCAGGCAAGCTGGCAGCATAGCTTTAGCCCATGCCTGAAACCTAGAGAACCAGAAGAGCTGTTGGCATCAAGTCCAGTTCACTGGCAGGTGACCAATCAGGTAATAGGAGAGAGGCAGGGAGAGGCAGTTCATTCTCCATGCCCTGCTGTGTGTTCAAGTCTTCAATTGACTGGCTAAGGTCATTAAGGAAGGCTACTGCTTTACTCGGTCTACTAACTGAGATGACAACTCTAAAGACAACTTTACCAGCACACCTACAAATTATGTTTAATCAGATATGTTGGGGCATCCATGACCCAGTCACACTGAAAAATAAAATGAGGAGTCTTCATCATCTCAGACAAAACAGTTAGGAGCCTTGGCTGTTTCCATGTGAGTTGAGAGTATCATACAGGAGCAGGTCTCATAGGAAGTTCTTATAGATGAATTCTCTTAGGTACTACATTGTTTTGCTTTTTAAAACACTTCAATTTTATTATTCTAATCTAATTATTTTACATGTATGAGTGTTTTACCTGCATGTATGCCTGTGTACCACATACATATATACCTGATCCCTATAGGAGTCATCTGAGAGTGTCCAGTTCCCTGGAACCAGAGTTATAGAAAATTGTTGGTACTAGGAATCAAACTCAGGTCCTCTGCAAGAATAGTCAGTGCTCTTAACCACTGAGCCATCTTTCTAACCCCTGCTGTTGCTTTAAAGCAACATTTTCACTAATTCTTTGAGAATTTCATAATATATATATTGATCATACTCTTTCCCTCCTTCAACTCTCAAGAATCAGTTTTATAAAATAAGGGTTCATTGCCAGGGCACTGAGGAATGGTCTCCATTGCTGTACTGTGTGCAAATCTTAGTGGTGATAGTGGTTCTACTGAGCAAACCATTTGTCATGTTCTATAGTCTGCATGGGATGAGATTTGTGTAGCTTTGGATTTTGTCTGTCAGCTAGCTTGAATTAAGGAAATAATTGAGGCTCTTTCAACTTTGTTCTCATTAATAAAACAGAGATCAGATACAGGAGTGTTCTAAGTATTAAATAACATACTGTATGCAATGTGCTTGTACTTAGGAGGCAAACTATTATTATCACCACTAATTTACCACTAATCATTATGTCATGTTCTCAGACCAACACTGACAAAGGCCATTCAAGGAAATGGAAGCTTTCCTTTTGACTGATGGGGACAACAATATTGCAAACCAATAGGTGTTCTGAAAGGCACGATCTCTGCTTCCCAAATGCATAAAGCACATAATTATATTTTCATGCTAACAAGGACTGAGAGGCAATAATCTTTAATTTTTTCCTTTGTTTGTGGTGACATCTACTAACCCAGAACAGTGTTCTGCAGTGAGGAGATCACATAATGACACCGCAGTCTTACATTAGCTGTAAACCTGTGGGTCAACCGAAGCCTGTCATTTCTGTCACATAAATATAATGGGGAAAAATACCAATTTGAATCCCTGTGTGCTTCTGTTTTCAAAATGCAATTTAAGGAGGATGTAGGGTCAGAACAAAGAAAAGATTGAGCTAGAGTTTTTGATTCAATAAAGGTAACAGACTGAGTAAAGGGAGGTGTGTTATAATATGCTAAGATGTAGGTCTGAGTGTACTATTTTTCTTTAATAATAAGAACAGTTCTTCCAAGAGCATATCCCAGGAGCCAGCAAGATGACTTGCTGGGTAAAGGCATTTGCCTGATGGTGTAAACCCGAGGATCCAAGTTCCTTTCCCAGAACTCTGAGTGGGTGGAAAGGTGAGAATTGACTTTAGAGAGTTGATCCCTGTCCTCCACCTGGTAGCACCACAAGCTAGCACACAAAGCCTTTGCAGGCCAGGCCTTTCAGGGGTATTTACTCAGGCCTCGGTTAAATCTAACAGCATGCTCTATTTATTTACTTTTGGATATGTTTGCCTTCTTTCATAGTCCAGTGATGATCAGGTTTCCTGAGTGTTTTTTTCACAAAGATTTTAGATTTCTTGCTGGTATGAAGGGCAGCTGTACCTTGAGTAGGATTTTTGGGGTAGCTGTTTTGCTCTTGGTGCATTGAATCTATCCTTTTGCTCTTTCTTGGCTCCCAAAGCTTCTGCTAAGAATCCAAGGCGAGGCTGCCAGGGATTCCCTGGCACACAAAGTGTTTCCTTTTACCTTGATGCTTTTGAGATCTGCCATCTGTGACTTCTGACAATTTGATTTTCTTGGTCACCACTTGACTCTGATCATTTTTGGGGATAACATTTTAGATTTCTGAATCTGGATTTTCAGGTGTTCTGCAGGATCATTTTGCTCTTTCCGTCTTTTCCCCTTTGATCTTCTGACTGGAGAGAAGTCTGGCCTCCCATTTGCCAGTTTCTTGGTTTCTCAGTCCGGTCAATATTTTATTCAGCCTGGATTTGTTTTGATATAGTTCCTTGGTGTCTGCCTTCGTTGAACTTCTCATTTTACCCTTGCACCTTTTGGTTGATTTTTTTTTTTCATTGTCCACATACGTTTCTTTGGAGCCTGCTCAGCCTAGATAACACAGCTGTGATGAGTTCTTTTCAAGGAGTTCTTCCATTTCTATGTTTTTGAGGTCAGCCACTGTCTTTCTCTGACCATGTAATATTTCCTTGATTTTTCATCTTCCTTGAAGCTATGATTTATTGTCTTTACATTTGAAGAATTATTCTTTTTTTATTTTTTCTGGTTTTAACCTACTGGCCTCAGAGAGGAAAGCCATCATTAAGGCACACAGCTGGACATTCTGTGGTTCCTTTAGACATTTCATACAGTTTTTTTTTTTTTTTGAGACAGGGTTTCCCTGGCTGTTCTGGAACTCACTTTGTAGACCAGGCTGGCCTCGAACTCAGAAATTTGCCTACCTCTGCCTCCTGAGTGCTGGGATTAAAGTCATGTGCCACCATGCTCAGCTACACACAGATTTTTTTATTGTCCTCATTATTCTAATCTCATTCCCTTTCCAGGGGAAGCCTTAAAATTCTGTGACTTGCTGCGAGGATGCTCTCTGAGACCTTTCTGTCCCCCACCCTCTGGGCAGTGCCTTGAGACCGAGTAACTTCTATGGTCTTCACTGGCTGTTCCAATTCTTTTTTTTTTTTTTTTTTGCTCTTAGTTTTTTTAATTAGGTATTTTCTTCATTTCCATTTCCATTGCTATCCCAAAAGTCCCCCATACCCTCCCCCCACAACCTCCCCCCCACTTCTTGGCCCTGGCGTTCCCCTATACTGAGACATATAAAGTTTGCAGGACCAATGGGCCTCTCTTTCCTCTGATGGCAGACTAGGCCATCTTCTGATACATATGCAGCTAGAGACACGAGCTCCATGGGGGGTACTGGTTAGTTCATATTGTTGTTCCACCTATAGGGTTGCAGACCCCTTTGGCTCCTTGGGTAATTTCTCTAGCTCCTACATTGGGGGCCCTGTGATCCATCCAAAGGCTGACTGTGAGCATCCACTTCTGTGTTTGCTAGGCCCCGGCATAGTCTCACAAGAGACAGCTATATCAGGGTCCTTTCAGCAAAATCTTGCTAGTGTATGCAATGGTGTCATCGTTTGGAGGCTGATTATGGGATGGATCCCCGGATATGGCAGTCTCTAGATGGTCTGTCCTTTCCTCTCAGCTCCAAACATTGTCTCTGTAACTCCTTCCATGGGTGTTTTGTTACCAGTTCTAAGAAGGGGCAAAGTGTCCACACTTTGGTCTTTGTTCTTCTTGAGTTTCATGAATTTCACAAATTGTAGCTTATATCTTGGGTATTCTAAGTATCTGGGCTAATATCCACTTATCAGTGAGTACATATCATGTGAGTTCTTTTGTGATTGGGTTACCTCACTCAGGATGATGCCCTCCAGGTCCATCCATTTGCCTAGGAATCTCATAAATTCATTCTTTTTAATAGCTGAGTAGTACTCCATTGTGTAAATGTACCACATTTTCTGTATCCATTCCTCTGTTGAGGGACATCTGGGTTCTTTCCAGCTTCTGGCTATTATAAATAAGGCTGCTATGAACATAGTGGAGCATGTGTTCTTCTTACCGGTTAGAACATCTTCTGGATATATGCCCAAGAGAGGTATTGCTGGATCCTCCGGTAGTACTATGTCCAATTTTCTGAGGAACCACCAGACTGATTTCCAGAGTGGTTGTACAAGCTTGCAATCCCACCAACAATGGATGAGTGTTCAGAGCAATTGTGATAAAAACTGCATGGTACTGGTATAGCGACAGACAAGTGGACCAATGGAATAGAATTGAAGACCCAGAAATGAACCCACACACCTATGGTCACTTGATCTTTGACAAGGGAGCTAAAACCATCCAGTGTAAAAAAGACAGCATTTTCAACAAATGGTGCTGGCACAACTGGCAGTTAACATGTAGAAGAATACGAATTGATCCATTCCTATTTCCTTGTACTAAGGTCAAATCTAAGTGGATCAAGGAACTCCACATAAAACCAGAGACACTGAAACTTATAGAGGAGAAAGTGGGGAAAAGCCTCGAAGATATGGGCACAGGGGAAAAATTTTTGAATAGAACAGCAATGGCTTGTGCTGTAAGATCAAGAATTGACAAATGGGACCTCATGAAATTGCAAAGCTTCTGTAAGGCAAAAGACACCGTCAATAAGACAAAAAGGCCACCAACAGATTGGGAAAAGATCTTTACCTATCCTAATTCAGATAGGGAACTAATATCCAATATATATGAAGAAGTTAAGAAGGTGGACTCCAGAAAATCAAATAACCCCATTAAAAATGGGGTGCAGAACTTAACAAAGAATTCTCACCTGAGGAATACTGAATGGCTGAGAAGCACCTGAAAAAATGTTCAGCATCCTTAATCATCAGGGAAATGCAAATCAAAACAACCCTGAGATTCCATCTCATACCAGTCAGAATGGCTAAGATAAAAAATTCAGGTTACAGCAGATGCTGGCGAGGATGTGGAGAAAGAGGCTGTTCCAATTCTTATGTTTGTGGAGTGTCTGTACTCCACACACAAAAATGTGTACTGTTCTGTCTGTGTTGGGAATGTGTTAGATTATGGTGGCTGTTCCAAGTTGGGCTCCCAGATGGCAGCACCACTGAAAATGTCCTAAATGACAACCTGGGCTCAGCTCAGGCTGGTCTCTACCAGGTACCCAAAAGGATTGCTACTGGGTAAAGAAAAACCAAAACCTAGCCTTCCTCAGTGTGAAGTGGGTTTCTATTCTTTAGGAAAAGTCATTATTTCCCATACCCACTCATGCCTTGGGTAAACAATACCTATTTCCTGATTAATTCAAGTCCCCTACAATATATCAAAGCTCCCCACACTTAACTTCCAGAGGATTATGGTCTTCCCCTCTACTTCCCCTCCTACCTGTCCCCACAAGACTAACAATGCTCTTCCCACTGCCACCTTTTCTCCTAGCACTTTGATTCCCAAATTAACTCTTACCCACACACTGAGTGGTCCAGTTCAGTGACTTCACTATGCCTTTGCTTACAGAAGCAGCTGAGAGGTTGTTAAAGCATTTTATCTGTGGATTCTGTGGGCAGAAACCTTAGAGTCCAAAAGCTGTTTAGGAAGACCTATGAGTGGATGCTGCCAAGTTTGTGCTTGTTCTGTGCACTGCTCTCTCTATAAGACCCCAGAAGATGCATCTCTCCAGAATTCCTCATGGTTCCAGGTTGGGGAATGTAGAGCAAGCCTCCAGGTCAGTGTCCCACAGGATGGGTATGTAGACTCTCTCTTTTATCTTCATCCTTTTTCTTCAAGAGAGAGGCTATGGCACAGGGATATGCTGCTATAGGAGCGAAGTAAAGTGATTCTTGCCTTCCTAACTGCATTTAACTTAAATTTTTTTGTTTTTGGTGGACACTGGAAACTCTTGGGTAAATTCCAGGGCTCTATGAAGTATTCTCATATGCCAATGGCCATCAGAATTAGGATGAGAGCTGGAACCTTCAATTTCCTGTCATCTTATTGACCTCTTATTCAGGCCAAGTTGGACATTTAGGTGAAATTTGAGAGGTGTGAAGGGGAAGAGGAGAACCTGGGAAAAAAGAGCAAGAAAAAGAATTACTTCATGGGGATTAAAATGTGTTCTATCTTTAGTGTTTAATTTCATGCTGTCTAAATTTCCCAAAATCTTAAGTGAAAATCAATGCTTACTAGTATGCATGTGTAAGAGTATCTATTAGGCCAGAGGCATAGGTACTTAGTATAGACCTAAAAGTAATAGTGGTGTTTCTCATTGGAAGGCTTCCCATCTCCGAATGACAGCAGAACTCATGTTCACCAGGAGTCACCAGGTATATCTTCCATTTTTCATTCTTCTGGAAAGTTCCCTGAGAGCCCCAGAGAACTGACAACCTTTTCCTTTATTTTATTGAGACAAATTTTCACTATTGTAGGCCTGGTGGTCCAGAACTCACAATGTAGACCAGGTTGGCCTCAAACTCACAGAGGTCTGGCTGCCTCTCCCTCCCAGGTCCTAGGATAAAAGTCATATGCCACTGCATTGAGCTTGGTGATCCTTTATTGGAGTATTTAGCTCATTAGATGACAGTAAACTAAGTTTGTATCTGGGTTTATTGAGGCATGCATCTGTTAGTCCATGAGTTAGTCGAAGGGAAAGTCTTAAGCTCTTTTGTTCATAAGCTTCAGTATTGACAAATGCTAGGCTTAGAACTGGTGCCTGTTAAATCAGGATTAGTTAAGTTGAGTTCCCCATGCATCATCTTTAGGTGCATTTGCTGCGGGTACTGGTGTGATGAATAAACACTTAGAGTGCGGAGTATTTAATGGAACCACACTATGCAGCTGTCAGGTCTCCTTGCCTAAGCCATCTAATGCCAGGATGCTGTTGCTAAGGCTTTCCATGGCTTCACAGTTTGCTTATTATTCTAATAAGAATGTTTACTTCTCTTGGTAGCAGCTGGGAAGCCTTCTTCTTTTCAGCTGCAGCTAACCTTTTCACCTCATTTGGGAATTAGGCCTGAGGATGTGTCGACCGAGGAGTCAGGTTATAACCAGGTCAGTCTTTCTCTCAAAATAGTCATAAAAAAGAACTCCCAAGTAAGCTAACCATGAAGAATGTTTGAGGGCCCAGTGGAGTAAACAAAGGACGGAAATGAATCCCTAGCCAGAAGCAGAGGAAAAGGAAGGGCAAGGCTGTGTACTCAGTAGAATGACACTTGTAAATTGATTGAAAAGCAGAGGGTTCAGAATGTGTCAGTGTGCAATCACGGTTAGCCTTTCTGATGTCCGTCTTAGCAATGCTGGGGTCAGTGCATCCCTGTCTATGCTGAAGCTTTGAGGGTGCCATAGTTGGTTCCTACTCCAATATACCCCAAAGTTTCTTCACCAGCCAATGTGAAGGCTTCCCTGAGTCTGTTAATTTACAACCATGATTTAGTAAATGAAACTACTATGAGGTGGTAAAAGTATCACACAGTGGTTAGAATCCTGGACAGTGGAGCCAGAAAGGGGGATTCGTGATGCTTTCAAGTTCAAGGGAGATTAACATGTCACCTGAGATGTTTTTGTCAAGCGGAAACATAAAGGGTTTGATGTCATGACAAATGTTATTCATGAGCTATCTACTTTATTGGTTCAAATTTCAGTTTGTGAATGTGTGTAAATGACGTAGACTTTGTATGTCCTCACTTCCCAAACCATAAAATAAATAAACGGACACCTTCCCTCAGGTTATTGTGGGATCTACTGAATAAAACAGTGTTTCATAGGACCCAAATACAGAACGGTGGCAATCCGAACAGGTCTTCCAAGTGTATTTTTATATATTGGACTATATTTTTATATAGTTATTGCCCTGGTACAGATCAGGGTGACAGCATCTTTAACACATATAACGTTTCCAGTCTCTTTTGTATCTAGCTTGAGCATGTTGGTGTCTGTGGCTACATGTTGAGCTGAAGTTGATAGGTAGACAATTTAGAAATGCTTTTTTATTTATAATTTTTTTCATACAATAAGGGAGGTCTATCTCACAAGAACTTCTTTGCTTCTGTTTTCCTGTTGCCTGACACTCAGGGGTCATGATAAACATATTGGCAGTCATTTGAGCCATCATGTGACTTTGCAAACGGAAGGCACAGTTTCAGGATGGCACAACAGAAGGGTAGTTGCGCATGGTAGTGCACAGCTTTAGAGCCAACACTCAGGAGATAGAGGCAGGTAGATCTCTGTGAGTTCAAGGCCAGCCTGGTGTACTTAGTAAGTGCCATGACAATGAGGACTACATAAGAGAACCCTCTCTCAAGTAAAACAAAACAAAACAAAAACCAACACCCCGCCCCCCTCCCCCACAAACAACAAGAAAAAAAAAAACAACCAAATAAAGAGAAATAAACAGAAGAGAAAGCTAGAGTAGGCAGTGTAGCTAGATAGAGTAGGAGAGCATATAGCTAGATAATGAGTAGAAGCTCAAGTCTTCATGTTACAGTCCTTTATCAGCATTTCTTGAAAGTGAAAGAATTATCTTGCCTAGGCTGGTAGTAAACTGACCCAGGTTCTAGAATAGTTGGGACTGTGGGCATGTGTTCCTTCATCTGGCTATGGGATTAAAAAATGAGTTTAAAAAATTATTAGTTAATTTGGAATATATATATATATATATATATATATATATATATACACACACACACATATATGTGTGTGTGTATGTATGTATGTATGTATATGTATATATACGTATATGTGTGTATGTATGTATATGTATATATATATGTATATATATGTGTATAGCATACATATATATTCATGTTCACGTGTATGTGACCATGTGTATGCATGTCTATGTGAAGACCAGATTTGATGTGTTCCCTTCAGTTGCTTATTGCTGTATCTCATGAGGCAGGGTCTCTCCCTGAATCTAGTACTTTCAGATTTGGCTTTTCTATCTAGTGAGCTTGTCTTGGGCATGCCCTGTCTCTTCATCCATGTTAAGATGACAGGCAGGTTGCCATGCTTGCCTAGCTTTTAAAATCATGGGTGGTAGGTCTCTCAAGTTCATTCCTCATGCTTCTGGCATGTTCATTTTATCCACTGAGGATCTCCCCAGCCTCTGTCCATTCTACTTTACGCACAGAACTATGTTTTAAAATGGGAAATGATGTGAGGTATTTTGCAAGAAGCCTGTATTAATTTGCAGAAATTTTCAAAGAGTTATCTTGCAGTGGGTGGATCTCCACTTGGACCAATCAGCTAGACCAGAGGAAACAGGCTATAATACAAAGACCCAAGGGCTGTGCTTATAGGGATGATGTCTGTGGACTGGGTCCAGAAAAGCATCCCCAACTCTGTATTTATGGGCTGACTTGAACATGTCTAATAGCAGGCAGTTTTGAGTACAGGCTTTGACATCCCCCAAAGGCTGCCGTGGGGATTAAATGAGATAATTATTACACGATCTGGATCATTGTAATTATCTAAATGGTATTTATTTCTACTGATTTATTAAAACAGGTTTTTAGTAATCTAAGTGTACACGAGTCTCTTTTTCCTTGTATAGCTTTGCATGGTTTGACAAGCACAGGATTCACTGGTTTTTAATTAGAATTGTTCCCCAACTCACAGTCTGATGTTGTTTGTGGTTCCTGACAGGTCCTGGCTTGTCTGAGTTTGTGAAGGAGGTAGGAGGAGAGGGTGGACACCACAACTCAGCCCTCTTTGCTGAGCCCCTGGCCTGTCTTGGTCCATTGCAGACTGGATGACTTTTCTTTTTCCCTGGGGATGTTTTGCTGAACACAATTACATGCAGCATTTGACAACAGAGCTAGTAATTTATGTGCTGCTGGAATGGAGAAGGAATGGATTGGGATGAATATCAATGTGCTCTGGGAGGAGAGTGTAGCTTTTCCCTCTCTTTAAGGACTGGGGATGCCTACAGAAGGGAGGATGCTAATTGGTCACTTGGTGAATTGACCAAGAACCTGTCTCCCTTTAGAATGATGTTTAAGGGAGATGCCTCACTCCTCCACAACTGTGTGATGGTTCTAGGGAGAGGAGGGAAGTCTGAATCCAGTTGCTACATTGCAAGTGTTTGATGAAATTTCTGATTTGCTCCTAGAGAACATTTTTACACCTTCCTAAATATATATTTTGTTATCAATCAGTGAGAGATAAAACTATCTGGTTGGGCTGTTCCTAGTGCTGAGTAAGATAAATTATATACAGCACTGGATAGGTGGTAAAAAGAAAATGTTCATTTTTGTGGGTCACAGAGATGGTTCAGTGGGTAATATACCTGCTGCGAAGCCTAAAGACCTGAGTTTGATCCTGAAATCTATGTGGTTGAAAGAGAGAACTGATTTCTTCAAGTTGTCCTTTGCTCTCCACATTCACATAATTGTACACACACACACACACACACACACACACACACACACTATAAAGGAATGTGAAATATTTACAAAAGAACCCACTATGTTCTTTTTGTCTATCAGACAAAGACAATATTGTATTTCCTTTGTGAAAAACATTTTCTTTGCAAAGTTTTTGTGTGGGAAGGCGAATCCTTTGATTGCATTACTGAATACTATTTTGATTCATAGCAAAACTTGACTTTGAGGAAATATGCTTATGTGTATAAATTCCAGCATCTTTTACAGTGCCCGTTTTCCCTTTTATTTTCTTCAATGAGGTTTCCTCTCCATTTAGAGCCAGGCTTTTTTCTCACTGTACTGCCTCTCTTTGTTACCTTAATGGCAATTGGGGGGGGGGGCAGATCTATATGTGAGTACATATAAGGCTTTGGGTTTGATTTCTAACACTGGATCATCTAAAACTAAATTTTAGTTTTGAATGATGGAGAAATAGAGATCATAAATTGTCTTCTCAGTAGAAGAAAAGCACGTTATCACGTTAAAGGATTTGTATAATGTGATCTGGGCTGTTGTTCATGTTTGGGCCCATGACACCTTTTATGTACTACATTAGCACTTCCTGAGCAGACCTGAAACTATTCAAAGTCTTCTGGGAATGGAAAGACAGCTTTGGTATCACTAGGATAAACTGAGACCCCTAGGAAAAGATAACCTTCTCCGTTTGAACAAAATCTCCTGTGATGCTCTGTTATCAGATGAACATGACCTGTGCGAGAACAGGGGCTTCTGGGATTGCCTGCTAGGGACTGTTTTGATTAAGTTTACTGATGTGGGAGGGCTCATCTCAACTGTAGGTAGAATGTTCAACAGGGCATCCTGACTGTGTAAGATGGAGAGCGTGAACTGAACCTTAGCACGTATTTGTTACTCTCTGTTGCGTGGTTGTGGATTTCGTGACAACCATCCTCAGCCTGTGGCTTCCTTGCCATGATAGATTGCAACCTCGAACTATTAGACAAAGAAACCCTGTCTCTCTTAAGTTGCTTTTGTTAGGGTATTTTTACCATAGCAATATTTAAAGCAACTATGATATACCCCTAAAGGAGAAGGTCTTTTTCTCCCAAGCCTGGTTTCTCACCTGTTTCTTAGTCACTGGAGCCCTCTCATGCCCTGATTTGGTTTGGTTTTCCCTATGTTTTTCTTCCCTCTCCTTACTCTCGTTTGGTTTTATGCTCAGGTCTCTAGCCTATTTCTCCCTGTTGTCTAAGGTCTAGGGGTTTTTTTTGGTCCTAGTGAGATAACAGCTCCTTGAATACCCAGAAGAATTACAGATCCAGCCCTACAGAAAGACCAGAAGACCTTTATTGCATATCGTGATGGAAGATCTGTCTTCTTAGACTCTGGCCTGTCTGAAGTGGAGGGCTTGCCTTTTATTTTCTTAAAAAAGGAGATGCCAGCATTGAATGCACTCCTCCACCTGGAGTGAAATCAATGCTCCCTTTGTGGAAGTTGTGTGTTTTGTCATGGTTCACACACAAGATTTGCTTAGTCTCTTTGTTGCAAAAAGTAGAACTAAGAAATCTCCACCTTCCATTCCACTGGCTCCGGTCCATTCTTTATCACTGGAACTGAAGCCTGCCCACACTTCTGCTCCAGGGGTTTGGGTTCTAGCCATGGCATTTGGACCCAATGGTCCAAAAGCTGGAGCCTTCCCCCCCACCCCCCGGCTTATCTGGTGTGGTTCTCATGCTCCCATTAGTGCTCATTTTAGTTTTCACAGGGCTTGGATCCAGGTCTTAGACTATCCCATTCTCTGACTGGGAGGACATTCTGCTCTACGACTGTGAACTCCTCTTTGCTGTAAAAGATATTCCTCTTGGCTCCCTTTTCCCATGCTCTCTGTATCTTATTCCTCCTCTCCATGCTCAGTGTAATTTTTGTTCCAATGTGTGCCTGGCTATTTTTGCAGAGGCAAGAATGAAAGTAAGCCTTTAATATAAGACTTCAATAAGTGTTTTATTTGATTTCTGGAAATTTCTAGGGAAGGTGGACAGAATGAGGACATTAAGTATCTATCCAGATTGTAGTAAACTCTTTAGGAAGCCACGGATATTTCCAGGCACAGGAGGTTGGGCAATTGCAACGTGTGTACTAGTGCTTAGCTTGCACTTCTCCAGTCAGCCAGGATCTAATCAATCAACAGGCTCACCAGTCAATCACTTGGATAGCAGACTTGTTGAGATTTCGCTGTGGGCACATCCATGTATTAAGGATCCCAAAGAACAGGTAGCAAGAGAAATGTATGACTTCTGCTTTAAGGTCATTTATAAACTGGTTAAGAAACAAGGTGGTCTGAAGCATCCACACTTTGGTTTTCCTTATTCTTGAGTTTCATGTGGTCTGTGAATTGCACCTTGGATATTCTAAGCTTTTAGGCTAATATGCACTTATCAATGAGTGCATACCAAGTGTGTTCTTTTGTGAATGGGCCTTCTTTTCTGTCCTTCTCAGAAGGGGGAACAAAATACTTTTGGGAGGAAATACAGAGACAAATTTTGGAGCAGAGACTGAAGAAAAGGCCATCCAGAGACTGCCCCACCTGGGGATCTATCCTGTATACAGATACCAAACCCAGACACTACAGCAGATGCCAAGAAGTGCTTGCTGACAGGAGCCTGATAGAGCTGTCTCCTGAGAGGCTCTTTTAGAGCCTGTCAAATACAGAGGCAGATGCTCACAGCCAAACATTGGAGTATGAGGTCCCCAATGGAGGAGTTAGAGAAAGAACTGATGGACCTGAAGGGGTTTGCAACCCATAGGAAGAACAACAACATCAACCAACTAGACCCCCCCCCCAAAGCTCCCAGGAACTAAATCACAAACCAAAGAGTACACATGGAGGGTCCCATGGCTCCAGCTACATATGTAGCAGAGGATGGCATTGTTGGACATCAATGGGAGGAGAGACCCTTGGTCCTGGGAAGGCTTCATGCCCCAGTGTAGGGGAATGCCAAGGTGGGGAGGTGGGAGTGGGTGGGCGGGTGGGTGAGTACCCTCATAGAAGCAGGGAGAGGGAGGATGGGATAGGGGATTTCCAGAGGGGAAATCAGGAAAGGGGATAGCATTTGAAATGTAAATAAATAAAATATCCAATAAAAAAAAGAAGAAAAAGAAAAGAAACAAGGTGGTCATTCCTCCAGATCAGATGATTAGTTGCTATGTTCTTCCTCTCTCTTTTTGTCTCTGGTGTGTGTGTGTGTGTGTGTGTGTGTGTGTGTGTGTGTGTGTTTGATGAGGTGGATAGAAACAGCTGCCCCAAGAGAAGTAGCGTAGAAATACAATATTAGTTTGTTTTTGGGTTGGAAGGGGTTAGGCGTGAATTCTAGCACCTCCCTGACACCAGTTGTGTGGCTGTGAATTCTGAATCACTAGTAGCACTCATTTGTTGAGAATCTTTTGGAAGTTGCAAAGCTAGCAACCTACTTTTAAGAGGCAGTCTAAACAGAAGTGACAAGACTGAACAGCAGATGACATCCTCCTTATGTGTTGGCCTTAGGTGGGCAAAGGAGTATCTATGACTGAACAGCAGACGACATCACCCTATGTGTTGGTCTTGGATAGGTGAAGGGCGTCTATGACTATGAATGAATACCCTGCCAGATTGATATAGGGATAGGGCTTATGGTATTTTGTGTACAATTTGAATAAAAAACTCTCCCCTGCCATGTTTCAGGAACCAGACAAATGCCTGTTCTTGAGTGTCTACCCCATGTTACTACCTCAAACTTCAACACCTGAGTCGTTTTTTTCCATGAGCAGCCAATGAATACAAATTGTTTTTTTTCCAGATGAGAAAAATCAATATTCAAATAGGGAAGATGAATTGCTCAAAAGATAGCTCTAGTTGGTTAGTGAAGCTCAGATGCCAGCTCATACTGCTCTGGTGTCATCTATCATGTTGCATAGTTTGTCTCTATATTTCCTTCTCATTTGCAGATTAGACAGATGAGACCAAGCAAAGCTGTTTAAGTAGTCCCAGCCAATGCTGAAACCCAAATATGATCTGCTAATTCTGAAATCTGAGACCTGTTCCTGTCTGGTCTTTAGGGGTGAATTTTGAATGTAAAACAAACCAACAAAAAAGGTTGATGCTGCAAAGAATCCATTTTCAGTTAAGATTGGTGGCACCCTCCCTCATTCAATGAAGCATTTGAAGAATCTGAACTACTGCTTTTTAAATGTATTTAGTAGTCATCTTGGAATCTTATGAAGGTGTAGATTCGGATCCAGTGATTCTGGGGGAAGAGCCTGAGGCTCTGCAATTTGAACAGGCTGATGTTGTGGATTGCAAGTACGCATGTCAAGCTTTCCTTCTTGGACAACACAATTTTAGCCAGTTATTTCTTTGTCATAGGGATGTTTAGCAGCTTCCCTGGCTTCTTCCCACTAGATGTCAGTAGCACCATCCCACTTCTAACAACAAAAATATCCTTTGATATTGCCAAATGTTTCCCAGGGGGACAAAAATCAACCCCTGCTAAGAATCATGGCTCCAAAATGGGGATTTTCAAATTTGCTTCCACATGGTAATCACCCAGAGAGTTTTCAAACCCCAGGTACATATGCCCTACTGGGCAGACTGTGGCTTCTTTGACCCAGAAGACAGCTGGGCTGGGGTTGCTTAAAAGCTTCCCTAGGAGATCCTACTGGGCAAGCAACTTTGGCAATGAACAGGCTAAGTTCAAACTCTGGAGAGAGCATGTCGCTCTCTCTCTCTCAGCTTTCTAGAAGCTGCCAAATCTAATAATAAGTGCTGCCCATGACTGACCAGACACCTGGTTCTGAGAAGGGAAGGGAGGCTCCAGCCTTCACTCGTCATGCAGAGAGAGCAGCTTTGAGCTGGCTCCGATCCTCCAATGAGAAAGAACAGAAGGAATTCTGAGGCTGGAATGTATTCAGCTCCCATCCATCATGCTGTCCAGGACTGCTTTGCATGCAGAAGCACTGTTTGTTTTAATCTCTCAGAATCCCAGCTTGAGCTGTTGATCTCTGATAGGAAGCTTCTACCTGGTTTTGGTTCCCTTCCCTTCTCCAAACACCTGCTAAGAGCATCCTTTATTCTTTTCACACTTAAGCAGCTAGGATAGCGGTGCAATGATTGTCTGTAGTTCACACTCAATGGTACTTGGAGATAGAGAATCCTTGATAGGCTGCATCTTACCCAGTGAGACTTGCAGAAGGTGTCTGTTCTTAGCCTTCATCTTAGCTGAGCAATGGGAGAGAGAGAGAGAGAGAGAGAGAGAGAGAGAGAGAGAGAGAGAGAGAGAGAGAGGGAGAGAGAGAGAGAGAGAGAGAGAGAGAGAGAGGGAGAGAGAGAGAGAGAGAGAGAGAGAGAGAGAGAGAGAGAGAGAGAGAGAGAGAGCGCAAAGGTATTCCTATGTAAAACAAAATATATTTGCTGGGTCATCTTGTCAATGTGGACCAAAAAACTTTGGGCCTTAAGTAGGACCTGCCCCAAATGATTCATCTTTGTCAAATAGGCTCTGGACTTTGGAAAATGAAGAGCCAAGAATAGTGGTTAACTCTTAGCACATCTATTTCTGCTTATTGCCTGATGTCTCTTTTGTTTTCTTTTACCTGGTTTTATAAGAAAGCAGGAATTGATCCACAAAGGTTGGAACTGTGGATGGAACAGAATGGAACAGTATCCAGGGGCTGGAGAGGTGGTTAAGCTCTTTTTTTTTTAAATAGGTATTTATTTCATTTACATTTCCAATGCTATCCTAAAAGTCCCCCACACCCTCCCCCCCCACTCCCTCCCCCGACCCACTCCCACTTCTTGGTCCTGGCATTCCCCTGTACTGAGGCATATAAAGTTTGCACGACCAATGGGCCTCTCTTTCTACTGATGTCCGACTAGGCTATCTTCTGATACATATGCGGCTAGAGACACGAGCTCTGGGGGTGCTGGTTAGTTCATATTGTTGTTCCACCTATAGGGTTGCAGATCCCCCCAGCTCCTTGAGTACTTTCTCTAGCTCCTCCATTGGGGGCCCTGTGATCCATCCATTAGCTGACTGTGAGCATCCACTTCTGTGTTTGCTAGGTCCCGGCATAGTCTCATAAGAGACAGCTATATCAGGGTCCTTTCAGCAAAATCTTGCTAGTGTATGCAATGGTGTCAGCATTTGGAGGCTGATTATGGGATGGATCCCCGGGTATGGCAGTCTCTAGATGGTCCATCCTTTCATCTCTGCTCCAAACTTTGTCTCTGTAACTCCTTCCGTGGGTATGGTTCAGCTCTTAAGAGTTCTAGTTGCTCTTTAGTTGATCTTTCCAAGCACCTACTTGGTGGCTCCCAATCATGTGTAACTCCAGTTCTATGGGGTTTAATATCCTTTTCTAGCTTCCTTTAGCATCAGGCATGCATGTGGTGAACAGATAGACATGTAGGCAAAGCACTTATACACATAAAAAGAGAAATCTTTAAAAAAGAAAAAGAGCCAACACATTCTCCAGAAAGCAAACCCTCTGGGTAGCCCACTGGTGCTACCTAGCTGAGTCTTTGGGTACTGGTTATGTCGAATACATCCCTAGTTCTATTTTGCTTCACAATGATTCCATAATACCATAAGCCTCAAGTTGTTTTTGTTTTGTTTGTCGGAAAAAATAAGAAACATAGGCAGGATTTTGAATTAGGCATAAGAAATTCTTTTTTTAATCCAGCATGGTGAAATGTCAGGAGTTTGCATCAGCTCAGTTAGTAGCCCAGTGTATCTCTGGAAGTAGGTCTTACCGCATCCTTCTCATTTTACAGCTGAAAGAAAAAAGATGAAGGTTTAGAGATGCTGAGTAGTTTCTGAGTTGGGGAAACAGTTTAAGAACTTGAACATGGACTGTGGAGATGGTTCAGTGGCTCACTCACATGCTGGATAAGCGCAGGTTTGTACCAAAAATCCCCAGAATACTTGTAAAATGCCAGGTTGGTACAGGAGCACACCTGTAATTCTAACCTCCAAAGGCAAACAGCTGAGCCGTAAAGCAAGCTGGATATTGGGACTAGCCATAGTGGTAGTAGCAAGCTGTAGGCTTGACTGAGAGGCTCTACCTTCACAAATAAAGTAGAAGAGTAATTAAGGAGGAGACATGACATTAGCCACAGACCTCCACACACAGGAGCATACATGTCTACTCACACACGTGTGCTTGCATACATGCAAACACGAACTCCCACATGTGCAGCATCTATACAATAAGATGGAAAAATGAACAGAAAAGTACTTGAACTTTACTGCTTGCTAATAAATGTAACAGCTTGCAATAGTTGCAGTACCCTGGAAATGTTTCTTCCCATTTCTTTCCCTAGGGAATGTTTTACATTTTCAATATTATCAGTGACTTGGGTAAAGATAAAAGAGAGATTTAGTGGGAGATGTAATGTTTTGCTTGGTAAAATCAAACACCTACAGATCTGGAGGGGTCGAAGTGAAGGGTTGACTCTAAGCTGATGGTAGGAGAGGTCAAGGGTCAGTTATTAAAACAATGAGGTAGGGTTTTGTCCTGTTTCTCTCTTGTAGAGGAAGAAATAGAGCCCAGAGAGTTTACATAATTTAATAAAGGTTGCCTGCTTAGTAGAAAAATTCTGCATCTAAAACTAATTCAGTCCTGGAGGCAATCCATCAAGAAGTGGCTAGCCGAGGGCCTTCGATGTCTCTTGCAGAGCTGTTGATGGGTTCTTGCCACTCATGGCCAAGGTCCTGGGGACTGCCTTACAAAGTGATTCTGACTCGGTCTCAGTACATCTTGGGATGCCCATCAGTACCTGAGGATAGATTTTTCAGCCCCAAATGTGACAACTTCTCCTGAGTGTAACTGTCACTGGCTCCATGATGAAAAGCACAGTTTCCATAGTTTCCCCAGCATGTAGAAGATGAACTCGTGTCACATGTAGTAAAGCTCAGAGAGACCATAATACCCCAAGGTTCTGCCTCATCACTCTTCAGCTCATCTAAGCAAGTCTGGATCTGCTTCCATTTTACATCCATTACAAGATGATGTGGAGGTGAAAATTCAGTGGCCATAGTTCAGCAGGAGGTTCTACATCTTGTCAACAGCATTTAAGGGCACTGGAGAATCTCAGCATCCCTGGCCTTTCCCTGTTTACTCAAAAATTGAAGTAATTTTTTTTCTTGATCAGACCATAAAAGTAGTGCATTCTTTACTCATCAAAATGACTTATACCTGTGATCCAAATCCTGGGAGGCTAAGGGAGCGGGTTCACAAGTTCAAGGCTAGTCTGGGCTAACATTCCCTGTTGCCCAGTATGTTCATTGTTCTGAGACCTGAGGAATATGTATAGTTTTCTTCCAAGGTGAGTTTTAGGAATCCTTATCCCCCCTGTTCTGGGGAATCTGCGAGTACTTTCTGCTTCTGCCTGTGTTTCCTCATGAACAGGTAGGAATTTGCTCACATGAACCTGCCTCACCAAGGCTAAGTGAAGGGCTGTTTGGGCTGCTCTGTTGAAAGCAGAGAGAGGAAAAGGTCTCAGATATAGAAGGGATCTGGGTGTCAAGTAGGAAAGATTTTCCATCAGTTGCAGCAAACATTTACGGGTTAATTAGTTTCCTAGAGAGCAGGTTTTATTGCCTTCCACTGTTTGCTATTATATCCTCATGTGTAAACTCCCAGTTAAAGAGAAAAAAAAAATGCTAAAAGCCCAGAATGACGCTGCATAGAAAAGGAATGGGTTGTGCTCTGACTGTACAGATTCTAGAATGGTAACTTCTCAGGCTTTGCTATCTTCACAGTTGTTAGCAGACATGGCCAAGCATTTGTTTCATTTAATTGTGCAGTCCAGGTCCTTACTGTCCGTTGACAGCCCATTAAAGGAAGCTGCACTTGCTCTTATTGGAAGAGACAGAAGGAAAATTCCAGGGCTCAGTGCCTTAACAGCTGGGTGGAGGGGCTAGACTCTTAGCAGCAGAGGAAGAACAGGCTGACACACAGAGAAGAGCACTTAGTCTAGTGAGGGGAGGGCTATGAGCAGGGAAGGATTTGCCTTTACAAAATTCAGAAGTTGTACAATTTCCATACTCTCTTCCTTTGGCTGTTTTCATCATTCCAGCCTTAGCTTAAGATAGAAATATCCAGTACTGTTTTCAGCTCTTAAACCCAAATCCAAAGTTTAGAGCAAGCTGCTTTTAGAAATATCACTTCAGAGCCAGCCCTCCAAGGTCAGCATGGCAGTTAGACTTTATATCACTATGACATACCACATATAAACTGGAAGGAGAGATTTGTTTTAGTTTAGGATTTCAGAGGTTTCAATCCATAGTGCTTGGCTATGTTGAGTCTGGTGCTATGGTAAGATAGAACGTCTTCACAGTAGAAACACGTGAAGGAGGAGGAGGAGCAGGAGGAGGCTGTTTCCCCATGGTGGATAGGAAGCAGTGAATAACCAACAATGGTTGGCTGTGAATGGAAAGTTCCAGAATATAGAAGTTACTCAGTTCACAAGGTTAGATATTTCAACTTGTGTTCAGTATATACTGGAATCCAGAAGAAGTAGGCTCTAATGCCAGTGAAGGAATGAACTTGCTAATAAGGCTAGGGCAAGCATGCTTGGATTTTTATTAATTGCAGATGTAGTCAAGTTCACAATCATGAATGCCATCACAAGGCCTAAACTTCAAATGCTTGTCCTCTGGGACTCACTTCCTCCAGCTAGACTACACTTCTTAAAGTTTCTAAAATCTAAATAAGTGTGTGAGCTGGGTACCAAGTATTGAAACCATAACCCATAGGGACATTTCATATTAAACGTATCTCAGCTGGCTTATATAATTTCAAGATCAGTGTTCAAGTCTCTCATTGTAGAACATACTGGGTATAAATGTAAAAAGACATTTCTGGTCTCAGTTTCTAGACTAGAGAAAAATAATACCCAAATTCAGAGGGGCATTATTTTGTGGGGTCTGAGTTTGTAGGAAGCTAAAAATGTAAAGACCATGGATATCTGCCAGGTAACCATGTTGATCCCCAGAAAGGTATTGGAAGTTTCAGAGAAAAATCTATAGGTTATGGAGGCATGGAGCTGGACCAAAAGTGAGTTTGATGGGTATGGAATTCAGAATTCATGAAGAAGAGTAAGAGCTACTCAATACTTCTAATCCCATATTTTTTTTTCACAGACTGGTTCCTTGAAGCCTCATAGGTACTATTTTTCCTTTGCACACACAGAGACACACGGGTAGGGAGATGATATCTTATTATTTTAGGTAACTCTGTTAGGAAGAGGGGAAGCCATTTGTGATGCCCAGAGGTATGTTGGCTGCTAAGTCTCCTTCACTCTGTGCAGAGTGGAGGAAAAGACCCAGGAAAGGGCAGCACACACTGGTGTATGAATCTCTCCTGAACTGATCATGGGAGTTACTCCTGCTGTCATCTACCCATTATTAACCCACTGATCATTGTTCGATCTCATGGGCAGAGTTTGTACAAAGGAAAATAAGTTAAAAGCAGTAGAGAAGAAAAGGTTTTCTAGAGCAGTGACGACATAAGGAAGACTCTCATTGGTAGCCAGAGAGGCTTGGAGGAAGCCCTCCCTCAGCCCTTCACACACGTGAGTTCTTCTATGTTCACCTTTCAGTGGGGCACAGGGGTGGTAAGGAAGTGTCTCACTTGGAATTGCAGACTGACTTCAAACTCCTGATCCTCTTGCTTCAGTTTCTTGAATGTTAGATCCTCATTAGTTTTTTTTAAACCCTAGCTCATGCTATGCTCCACTTATAACTCGTCTCCCCAGCAGAATTCTGTATTTTTCAATACTTGATATAATGTTTCATGCCAGGAACATTTCTTAATAAGTACACTTTATGGACATTCCTTATGAATGTCTATAATTTTTCTTCATGAAAAGTTATTATGTTTTATAAAACTTGCCAGATGGGAAATCCACTTTTAGTGTGACCTCTGCCCTAACTGCAGAACTAAACACATTATTCAGCACCTTTCACTTGGCATGTCTTCAGAAATGTAAGAAACACATCCTGTTGGCTAATCTAGAGCCCAAAGACCTTCCTTCTCATGCAGTGTGATTTTAAAGCATCTGTGGAGCCCAGTCCTCTTTCCAACTTGCTTTCTTCTTTGGCCATGCCATCTGGTCTCTTCTCCTGGCTTGTTTGCTATTCTGATCAGCCACAGAATGACAGATTTCAACAAGATGAGATGTGATGCCACTTTTGATACTTATTCTATCCGTTTTACCTGGAGGACTTCATTTGGGTCTGTGGTTCTACTGACAGTTTTGAATATGTAACATTCAAATTTATGCCTCTAGCTGGAACCATTCCATGTGTGTATGTGTGTGTGTGTGTGTGTGTGTGTGTGTGTGTGTGTGGTGGACCACATATGCAGAAGTGCATTGAACATAGTCTTTTAAAATGTATTCTTTACAATTATTTATTTTCTTGTGTGTGTACACATGTGTATGTATATGTATACCCACAATTACGGAACATGTAGAAATCAGAGGACAATTTGTTGAAATTGGTTCTCTCCTTCTACCATGTAGGTTGGAGAGATTAAACTCAGGTCATCGGGCTCCATTGCAAGTGAATTTTCTTGCTGAACTCTCTTGCCAAGTTTATATGCATATTTGTTAGAACACTTTTCTTTCTCCTGTTTTGCCTTTCTGTCCATTTAGCAAGCAAGCAAGCAAGCAAGCAAGCAAGCAAGCAAGCAAGCAAGCAAGCAAGCAAGCAAGCAAGCAAGTAGCCAGTCAGCCAGCCAACCAAACAATCAACCAAAAACAGTCATAGCTTTCTCCCTAGTCCCTGTGATCTTCACAGCTTTTGACTAGGTTTATACCAGGCATCTATTTTTTTTTCTTCCTGAGTGTGTCCAAATCCAATCAGAATGTAATTGATCAGTGACAATACGGTCATACCACAATAGCACTATTAGGTGTACAATGCTTGACAATTTTTTAATGTAGCACACATGGTCCACAGCTGGTTGGGACCACTGAAGACTTCTTTTTCTTTCTTTTTTTTTCCACATTTTTTTAAGGTTTAATTTTATTCATGCTAATGTGCTTCTGTTTGTGTGCGCATGTGACCATGTGAGTAGGAGTGGCCACAGAGGCCAGAAGAGAGCAACAGATTTCCCCCAAAGCTGGAGTTATAAGGACTTCTTTTTCTTAGGAGACTGCATAGCATCTTCTAGACTCAAGAACATCTTTTTTTTGTTTGTTTGTTTGTTTGTTTTGTTTTGTTGTTTTTTGTTTTTTGTTTTTGTTTTTGGACAATTTTAAACGCTGAAAGCCAGGAGCATAATTTAACGAAACACCAATACTTATTTTACTTTTAGTAACCAATAACTTTGTCATTTTGTGTCATATATCTTCCTGCTACACACCCACCCAAGACTCACTTTTTAAAAAGTAAATCCACGACTTCATAGCCCTTCATTTACAAATCCTTCATAGAAATGCCTTCTAGGTAGTTTTCTTTGGCTTCATAAAAGTATTTCAAGATCAATTGATTTAAAACAAATGGAAGACTTTTTTAATTTTTAAAATTAAGAAAAACTTAGAACCCATCCTCTTCTAGAATTCTCTGGTTCAGGAAATGTAATTACCATATCTCCCTACGGCTGTCCCCAAACAACCCCTTCCAAGACCCTCTCCCTGTTTATTACTAAGTTCTCCTTCTCACTCCAAAACATGGCTTTATCCTTTCTATAGACATATTACATACCATTTTTTTTCTCTCCTGGAACATCCTTCTAACCACATTTTCCATTTACACTATTGGTTCTACAGCAATACCTTTTTCCTTCCATATTATACCCAAGCAATATTGTCTGCGCCTAACTCAACAGAAATCTACAGAATATCCGCTGTGTTGCAGTTATTAAAAACAAGATACAGGGCACTAAGAATTTCCTGTTAGCAAAACATGCACATAGATGTATACAGCCCTAGATACAAAATCTATTCTGAAATGTGAGATGCAGAAAATTAAGCCAAGCAAATAGTCATATGTTGCTGTCTTATACAGAGCAATGATAAAGACCTTCCTAATAAGTTAGTATTAGAACAAAAACTGATGGATATGAGGTCCTAAACTACAAAGATGTCCAGAAATAGGATCAGCCGAGCTATTGAAATAGCAAGCACAATGGCACTCTCTGTAGATCTCTCTCACCTATCAACTTAATTTTTATTTTGAGGACAATATCATCATTAATAATTTAAGATACTTCCCTGATGATTTTATGTTCACAGAAAAAGTTGCTCTAACTAAGGAGGTGAAAGATCTGTATGATAAGAACTTCAAGTCTCTAAAGAAAGAAATTAAAGAAGATCTCAGAAGATGGAAAGATCTCCCATGCTCATGGATTGGCAGGATCAACATTGTAAAAATGACTATCTTGCCAAAAGCAATCTACAGATTCAATGCAATCCCCATCAAAATTCCAACTCAATTCTTCAACGAATTGGAAAGAGCAATTGACAAATTCATCTGGAATAACAAAAATTCTAGGATAGCAAAAACTCTTCTCAAGGATAAAAGAAGCTCTGGTGGAATCACCATGCCTGACCTAAAGCTGTACTACAGAGCAATTGTGATAAAAACTGCATGGTACTGGTATAGCGACAGACAAGTAGACCAATGGAATAGAATTGAAGACCCAGAAATGAACCCACACACCTATGGTCACTTGATCTTTGACAAGGGAGCTAAAACCATCCAGTGGAAAAAAGACAGCATTTTCAACAAATGGTGCTGGCACAACTGGTGGTTATCATGTAGAAGAATGCGAATCGATCCATACCTATCTCCTTGTACTAAGGTCAAATCTAAGTGGATCAAGGAACTCCACATAAAACCAGAGACAGTGAAACTTATAGAGGAGAAAGTGGGGAAAAGCCTCGAAGATATGGGCACAGGGGAAAAATTCCTGAATAGAACAGCAATGGCTTGGGCTGTAAGATTGAGAATTGACAAATGGGACCTCATAAAACTGCAAAGCTTCTGTAAGGCAGAAGACACCGTCAATAAGACAAAAAGACCACCAACACATTGGGAAAGGATCTTTACCTATCCTAATTCAGATAGGGGACTAATATCCAATATATATAAAGAACTCAAGAAGGTGGACTTCAGAAAATCAAATAACCCCATTAAAAAATGGGGCTCAGAACTGAACAAAGAATTCTCACCTGAGGAATACTGAATGGCAGAGAAGCACCTGAAAAAATGTTCAACATCCTTAATCATCAGGGAAATGCAAATCAAAACAACCCTGAGATTCCACCTCACACCAGTCAGAATGGCTAAGATCAAAAATTCAGGTTATAGCAGATGCTGGCGAGGATGTGGAGAAAGAGGAACACTCCTCCATTGTTGGTGGGATTGCAAGCTTGTACAACCACTCTGGAAATCATTCTGGGGGTTCCTTAAAATTTTGGACATAGTACTAACGGAGGATCCTGCAATATCTCTCCTGGCCATATATCCAGAACATGTTCCAACCGGTAAGAAGGACACATGCTCCACTATGTTCATAGCAGCCTTATTTATAATAGCCAGAAGCTGGAAAGAACCCAAATGCCCCTCAACAGAGGAATGGATACAGAAAATGTGGTACATTTACACAATGGAGTACTACTCAGCTGTTAAAAAGAATGAATTTATGAAATTCCTAGGCAAATGGATGGACCTGGGGGGCATCATCCTGAGTGAGGTAACTCAATCACAAAAGAACTCACATGATATGTACTCTCTGATAAGTGGATATTAGCCCAGAAACTTAAAATACCCATGATATAAGATACAATTTGAGAAACACATGAATCTTGGGAAGAACGAAGACCAAGGTGTGGATACTTTGCCCCTTCTTGGAATTGGGAGAAAGGCACCCATGGAAGGAGCTACAGAGACAGAGTTTGGAGCTGAGACGAAAGGACGGACCATCTAGAGGCTGCCATACTCGAGGATCCATCCCATAATCAGTCTCCAAATGCTGACACCATTGCATATACTAGGAAGATTTTGCTGAATGGACCCTGATATAGCTGTCTCCTGTGAGACTATGCCAGGGTCTAGCAAACACAGAAGTGGATGCTCACAGTCAGCTATTGGATGGATCACAGGGCCCCCAATGGAGGAGCTGGAGGAATTACCCAGGGATCTGGGGTGATCTGCAAAACCATAGGTGGAACAACAATATGAACTAACCAGTACTCCCCAGAGCTCGTGTCTCTAGCTGCATATGTATCAGAAGATGGCCTGGTCAGCCATCAATGGAAAGAGAGGCCCATTGGTCGTGCAAACTTTATATGCCTCAGTACAGGGGAATGCCAGGGCCAAGTGGTGGGAGTGGGTGGGTGGGGGAGTGGATATGGGAGGGTATGGGGGACTTTTGGGGTAGCATTGGAAATGTAAATGAAATAAATACCCAATAATAAAAAAATTAAATAAAAGATAAAAAGAAGTGTACAGAAGGTATAGTTTTATAGATTTTTGTATTTTCCATATATAAATATATTTTATTACTCATGCACAATTTCCTTAATAATCAGTACACTTACAAGAATGGTGCATTTGATACAACTGATACAACTGGTATATCAGTATCACCAGAGCCTCTGGCTTGTGATGGTGCACTCATACATAGTTCTGTATGTTATATGGTGTGAATAAATGTGTAATGAGAAGTCTTCTTTATCACAGTATCACACACAGTATCACACACAGTATCATCAGAGCCTATGGCTTGTGAGGGTGCACTCATACATAGTTCTGTATGTTATATGGTGTGAATAAATGTGTAATGAGAAGTCTTCTTTATCACAGTATCACACACAGTATCACACACAGTATCACACACAGTATCACACACAGTATCACACACAGTATCACCAGAGCCTATGGCTTGTGAGGGTGCACTCATACATAGTTCTGTATGTTATATGGTGTGAATAAGTGTGTAATGAGATGTCTTCTTTATCACAGTATCACACACAGTATCACACATAGTATCACACACAGTATCACACACAGTACTTTTACTGTCTGACCTATCACATATATTTTAGAATATATTTATCTTCTGAAAAGCTATCATGCATGAGGTATACAGTGAAAACCTTGATATTTTTCTTAGAATTACAGTTCTTTATATTTGCTCCCAAAGATGACCATTCAGCACTTGAAAAGTAGTATATGGCTCTCAGAAAAAAAAGTAGAAATGCACTTCTAAAAATATTTTGTTTTAGATTTCTGTTGCTGTGACAAACTCTATGACAAAACCAACCTGGGAAGGAAAAGATTTATTTCAACTTACGTTTGTCTATGAAGGAAAGACAGAGCAGGAACCTTGAAGCAGAGACTCTGAGGTAGAAATTGGAGCAGAAGCCATATCGGAACACTATGGATTAGCTTGGTATCATGACTTACTGAGCCAGTTTTTTTTCCTATATGACATAGGACCACTTGCCCAGGGGATGCACAGCCCACAATGAGCTGGGCCCTCCTACACCAATCACTAATCAGGCCAATCAAATTGAGACATTTCCTCAGTTGGTACTCTATCTTCTCAAAGGATCCTAACTTGTGTCAAATTGACAGAAACTAATTACCAAATACTTCTACTTATTATTTAACTTTTCAGTGTTAAGGGTTGAATCTCATGCTGGGTAAGTGCTGTGTCTACATCTTTACTTCTAAGAATACTTTTCACGTAAGAACACTTACACTAGCTGGATATACAACCCATTGGAAGTACTTGCCTAGTACCAACAAACCAACCAACCAACCAACCAACCAACCAACCAAGTACTTTTCCTTTCTAAGTACTGAGTGTAGAGTGGTGCCCTTTGTCCTTTGTTTCTGCTTTGTCTAAGACTTCAGTGCCTGTTGTATACTGTGTTTTATACACATGACATCCCCTCTTCCTGTTAGTTATTAGCATACTTTCTTCTGCTGCAATAACTTTGGTCTTCCTTTGAGAATGTTCTATTCTAGATATTCTAGAATGTGCTAGTCTAGAATGTTCCTTTCCTTGTCCCATCTTTTGCTACATAGCTTAGGCAGAGAACACCAGACTTCCCCTGTCTAAATCTGCTTGAGTCACTTGCAAGAAAACTCTATAAGTTGTATAACTTTAAAACAAAGCAATTATTTCTGATAGCCTTGAGGCTGGAAGTCTGAAATGAAGGTGCTAACATGGTCAGTGTGATGTTTAATCTTGTCTGTAGATATACTTAGATTTAGAAATATCTAGGGTCTCAGAAAATATCAGCATAGGGTGTGTCTATGGGGACATTTGCAGAAATAGATCATGAGGACTCTGACCTAATCAGCACTTTAACTCACTGATGAATCCAAATCTTGAATACATTTTAGACAGTGGTGGAACCTGGGGCTTGGTAGAGCAGGTGGCTCACATGTGGCATCTTTTTGAAGGGTATATCTTACCTTGAATCCTTTATGGCTCTTTATTCCATATTTAGCATGATGTCAGTTTTTCTTCTCTACAGTGCATTACTCATTAGACAAATGAAAACATTTGACACTACAAGCAAAAGGAACCATTTGCCCTTTTAAATTTTTTGTCTGTCATGAGAAAGCTAGCCTTATCGGTTCTGCTGGATATCTTTTTCCACGGTGCAGATTGCCATCTTCTTGTCCTATCAGGTTCAGGAAGAAGGCCAGAGAGATTGATGGGGTTCCTTTTAATGTTCCTTACTTGAGTACTAGTATTATTCATGAAGACTTTACCTAGATGACTTACTTATGCACCTCAATGTCCACCTCTGCATAGCATGGCCTTGAGGGTAAAGATTTCAATATACAAACCTTGGGGAGAGGTATCATTCAAACCATAGTGCCCCCTTCATATGTGTATTCCCAGGGAAGCTTCATCTTTCCTCCTATTCCTTGTTCCTGGTTGACTTTCTCATGCGTTAGTCACCATGGTGCCTTTTGTCTCCTCAAACATACCTGCTATTTTACTGTGATTGACTTTTGTTAGCTGTTTCGCCTGACCTGGGGGCTTTAGCTCATGCCCTCCTGCCTGGTGTCACTCAGACTTCAATTGAGCTGTCTCATAGAGGCCTTCCAATGCCATCTCCCCTAAAGTAGACATGAAACCTCTTTTCTCACACTCTTTGCTGACATTTCCTCTGATTGATTTGATTGATCTCTCTAGCTCTACTCCAGAGATAAGTGCAGAGTAGGAAGAAAATCATCTCCTTCATCCAACAGGCCTTGTGCTCCTGGGATGTGTGTGGTGATGTCTGTAAGAGAGTAAAGGCATTATATATTTGTAAGCAGGGAAGTATGAAATGAAAGAGAGGTGCTTAAGAAGGACTCTGAGATCAATCACATTCGAGGATCAAGGGCAGCCCAGATTTAGAAATGGTAGCAAAAGGAAGCAAAGAAGAGAGCAATTCGTGATGTTTCTGCTAGTTAGATTTCTCCAGCAACTGAACCAGACCCCATATTCATGTACTTTATAGACTTCCCAGGAGCTTCCAAGGCTCAGGGCTGAGAATGTTAGAGTTAGACAAACTGTAAGTTTATATCAACTCAACTGCAACACCAGCTACAGTGTAATTTTACTTTCTAATGCTTTAAATGAAAATATAAAAGCAACAGGGGAAATTATTTTATTGTTTACTTCCTATAACTTGCTTCAGTAGAACTATTATTCCAGTATGTTACAAGCACAAAAGTTAAAAAAAAACAAAAACAAAAACGTAAGTCTTGTTGTTGTTGTTTATTTCGGATTGTTTTTGTAAGATAAGGTCCTACTCTATATCCTAGATAAGCCTCAAAATTCTGTATCTGCATCCCAAAAGCTAGGATTAGAGGCACATGGCACAATGCCAAGCTTCAAATCAACGATTTTTAAATCACTATGTAGCTTACATTTACAAACCCTGCAATCTGGGCTGGCCCCATTATAGGAGCTCAGAATCCATGTGTGGCTAGGGACCTATACCACATGGTGCAAATCATAGCCCCCTTCTGGTGATGACTTCAGACAGCTGCATATTGAGAGTAGACCACTGCTATTCTGAAACCCAGGCCAACATGTCCTGGGGATTCTGTTTCTTTCCTGTCTGAATAACATCTGTGTCCTGCCTTTTCTTGGCTCTGGATTTCTTTCTTCCAGATGTTTGTTAGAGACTGAGAATCCCTTGCCTGGATCAAAGCAATCGTGTGAACCTTCTTTTCTTTAGTGATGCTGGCACAGGGTCTGAAGTTTAACCAGTGGATGTCACTGTTTACTCAAGGAGGGTCCTTAGAGAAGGCAGTGGAATTTCAGGAGCAATGCAAAGACAGCAGTCCATGTTGTCTCTCCCTGTGCTAGCATTTGTCATATAATTTGGAAGAATGATAGGGTTTTTAAAACCAGTGGTCAGGGAGATGATGACTAGTGCCACCTACAGAATTCACTGGTCTTGGAGAGTTGAAGTATCACTACTGATGGGAATTAACTAAAGTTATAAGACAATCAACAAGACATTCAACTATGGCAAAAAAAATATTCCTAGATTTCTGTTTCTGGCTCAGTGTTGCTGGGAAGTACAGTGCTTTTGTAGCATGCACAAGGCACTGGGTACATGTTCAGGCAACACACACATGGCAATAAGATGGAGGCTACAAGCAGTGTACATCTGAGTCTGTCCCACTGCTGTGCTTAAAAAGCAACTGAAGTAACTCTTGCTTTGTGGGGGATTTTATGTCAACATCTGGATTTCTTGTTTAACCTGTAATATGAAAATATGTTGAACTTATATTTACCACAACCACATCTGGGGTCACACATGTGACTCTTCTTATGAACTTTCTTCTCATCATTTTCTGTGCTTCTCTTCAACCAGCTTATGTCACCCACTCATGGTAGCAGACTGATTAATCTCTCTTGGCAGTTATATTTTTGAACTATTTCTTGGAGGCAAAGTATGCACTGAAGGACAGGCCATTTTTGTGAGTATCCAGAGGCTTGGGTACTTGGAAAGACACCCAGCAGGGAACTTCTTCTGTATAAGAGGTCTCCAGCTTCTGCTCTTAGCCCAAAGGAAGATCCTGGGAGCTCTCCAAGGTAGCTATAGTTGGGACTATGGAGAAAGAATTTTAGGGACATAGAATCTTTGACTCCATTGTTAGGGGATGGGGTGGAGACTGACCCTAGTGAACCTTTCTGACTGTCACCCTAGCAAACTAATCATAAACGGGGGCTCTTCCTTCACCTTTGCCCAGGGTTATGGATACTAAATGCTTGGATATTAAATGGCCCCAAAGGCTCATGTATCGGAGGCTTGGTCTCTGATGCTGTGCTATGACAATTGAATCAGCAGCTGTGGATGACTTTATAGGTTAAAGAGCCATTATTAGGTAGAGACTGGCTGGAGGCAATGCCTTTGGAGTTTACACCTTGTCTGTGGTCCCTTCTTGCCCCTCTCATTTCTTTCCAGCTCCCCTGAGTCAGGCAGCTTCTTTCTCTATTGCCCCACAGTGATATTTCTGTTCATCATGACCCAGAAACAATGGAGCCAGATGGCCATTTATCTCTGATGAGCCACAATACATTTCTCCTCTTTGATTATTTGAGAATTCATTTATTTGTTCCAAGAAAATCTCAGGTTCCCTGATACAGTTGATTCTGTGACCTTGCTCTGAGATCCTCTGCCTAAGGTTTCAAAGCCAAAGTGAAAGCGTTTCAAAAGAATTGAGTGTGAATAATAACACACTGAAAATAAGCTCATAAATTCTGTTCAAGAGAAAGTGCATGGCAGAAAAGTCAACACAATTTCACACACTGTGGAGAAGGTCCTGGCGTTTTCCTTATCTTCATGTAAGACACTTCTCAAGGAAAAGGACAAAATACCATGAGATGACCTGTAACTCTGGAGCTGGTTATTTGTCAGTGGAGAAGTGACCTTTTTCTTCACTCCCTCTGACAGCACTGTGTGGAGAGGCAGGAGAGGAACTTGGCAGGCAGTGGGAGTTGACATTTACTGAGCTTCTACTGTCTACAAGTATCTGAGTTTCACGGCTACCTATAACATCCCCAATCCATTCTAAAGCCACTGTAGGAGGTATTGCTATATATGTTTGTAGTTTATAGTTAAGGGAACTACACAGCACTGCTAAATAGCTTCCCCCAAACCACACAAATTATTCACAATGGTCAGAATTTAATTGGCTTCATCTGATTCTATATCTATAGCTCTTAGCCATTGCTTCTCAAACTAAGAGGAGTGTGAATTATGGCAGTGTCACCAAGAAGCCATGGGACAAAAGGTGTTACCTTGCTTGTGTCTGGAGTCTCTTCTACACAATGGGAACAAGCATATCACTTCCTGGGATGTCGTAAGAATTAATATAAGGGCATTAAGGCACGAATCAGCTCTCTACATTTTTATCAAACTTTCTTCTTATCATCCAGAACATTTTAGGTGACTTCTCTTATGCCCTAAAGCATTAATTTATGGGGTACTTGTAGGACACTTATTGTGTGAACAAAGATGTGATCCTTGTGGTTAGGTAGTAGGAAGGGGCTATAGATTATTGCTAAGCCAGGTACCAACACTATGCCTCCAAATGCAAGCCTGAGTCCAGCATGTCCCACTGGCTGTGACTTTTCTTGGATGCTTCTATTCTTTGTCACTCACCATTGTCCTATGCTTTGGAGTAAAAAATCTGAGTGATCGCCTCCACATACTTCTTCTAAAAAACCAAAATCCTTATTCAAGCATGCTCTATGTTCTAGGGATTCTGCATGCAAAATATCTTGTGCCCCCATGAGGCTTGTTTAATTTAGTTTGGTGTCACATCTATCTTTGACTCTATTTCACAAAGGGGTCCCTTTCTTGCCAGTCTTGGTACCACAGTTTGCTCTTTCCTACGTTCAGACCCATGTCTTACCTGAAGTGTTCAGCCTTTAGAATAACCAGAATTCTGCTTTCTCTGATATTGTCATCCTAGCTTCATTTCCCAGAATCCTTAGCTTCCCAGCTCCAAACTGCTCCTTCTGATGACACACCACTAGGAAAGTGGTCGGGACACCTCCTCCTGTTATGCTTCCTTTGATCAGAAACACTTATCAGCTTCCATTTAAGTGGCTTCCACTTATCCTTCCCAAAGGAAAAAGTCTAGGCAGAATGCTTTTTCTGCTCCTCAGTGAGATCTACCCGTTTTAATTACTTCAACAGATTTGAGAGCAAACAATTGTAGTCTAAGCCCCTTAAAACCAAGAGTGTGAGGTAGGATAAGGAGAGAACTGCTGTGTGGAGGCCTCTGCGCTCTGAGGAGACCCACATCTTTCAGAGATGATGTCTCATGTGAACAAAAAGCCCAGTAGTCAATACCTCTGGGATGATTGTTAGAGCCTTGGGTCTAGGTCCTTCAACAGTTAGAGCAAGTCAGCATCTTTATTTCAAGATCTTTCCTCCTGACATCTTGACATTTCTTTTCCAAAATTCCACTTCAACAGAGTCACAAGGAGATGACACATGTCCAAGCGGCCTTGACCTATTCAAAAGCTATACAATCAACCAGAAAGAGTTGAGTTTCTTGTGAACCCCAGATGAAGGCTTCTGGACAGACAACAGCAAATGTCACCACCTGTCCTAGCCTGACTCACCCTGCCTCTTCCTGTTTGCTTGCTGGTCTTTTCCTTGTGCCAGATTTCTCTGCTGTGTAGATACAAGCTGTAAATTAAACCAGGTCTTATTTGTGAGATTCTTGATTCAAATCACAGAAAAGAAGAAGAAGAAGAAGAAGAAGAAGAAGAAGAAGAAGAAGAAGAAGAAGAAGAAGAAGAAGAAGAAGAAGAAGAAGAAGAAGAAAAAGAGATAGAGGAGATATAAGCCCTAAGTTTCTTGAGCCCTTTCTTTCCAAACCTTCTCCACCAGGAACATGAGCTATCCCTAGAGCTCCAGAAAGGCT
The DNA here is from genome assembly GCF_000001635.26 of Mus musculus. NCBI lineage: Eukaryota > Metazoa > Chordata > Mammalia > Rodentia > Muridae > Mus > Mus musculus. Next base: position 37,310,758 of record NC_000080.6, read on the forward strand.
CTGGTGATGGTTCCAGGTAGAACTGTTCCCAAGGGTGGGTGTGGTATGCTGTATCCTCAGCAGTCCTTCTGTTGTGGATTCCGGGGGCTGAGAGAGTGAGTGGGGGAAAACTGGAGGGCTTTTTTATTTATTGATAACTGGGAACTATTGGTAAATTTGTTGATAAGGATTTTATATCCCATAGTTTCGTACAAACTATTAGGTGGAAGCCAGGGAGGACCATGGAAATAACTTCCTTGGAAGTCTGTAAAGAAAAGTCCTTCCCTCAAAGCAGTTCCCTGCTGGTTTCTATCCTGTTAACAGAAATAAAAATGATGCCTCTTGTGGAGTGAAGCAGCTTCCAACCAGTTTACCATCCTTTCCTTAATTTGATTCTGTATCAACCCTGGGAAGATAAGCAATATGGTCCTTACTTCATAGATGAGGGAACAGGCATAGAACAGCCATTTGCAAGTAAGTGATTACGTTTGGTTGCTTTTTGTTTGTTTGCTTTTATCAGTGTAGGGGATGAACTGTCAACCATACTTGACAGCTCTACCACAAAGCTACATCTCTACTCTCTAGGTTAACAAGTTCTTGTTTGATAAGGTCCAGCTGTATCAGCCAGGCCATCTCCAGAGTCACATTTTTTTCTCTGTCTCAGTTCTCACATACTGGGGTTCAGTTCTGTGCCACGATTTCATAGCTGTTTCTTATAACAAAAGCAATTTAAATGAGGGATATGTAACTAAAAAAAAATTAAGAAGAAAAACCTCTCTTTTGTGTGTTTGTATTAAATTTCACTAATATGAAATGCAATTATCTTGGGCAGTGACCTGTGGTAAGTGGCATTCTCCCAGCTTATTCTAGACTTGAGTCTTAAATAAGAAAAAGAAAATATTACTCTGTCAGTGACACATGGGTCAGTGTCAGAGGAGGGACAGAGTGGCATTCAGCATAGACCTCTCTCCTGGTAGCACCAGGCTGTTGCCTATGCTGTTTACAACCCTCTCTGGAGTGTTCTTGGCCTCTGAACATGAACTTGGTCACTGGTTACTGAAGTAGATGGATCCCAATGTCTTCCAGACAGGGAAGGCAGGTTGATGACTTTGGCTAGGAGACTTTGTATCCACTCATGCATGGGAAGATGTCAGTTTTGGGCAGTACCTGATCATTTTCTGCAAACCGTTTTGTTCTGGGAAAGACTTTATTTTTCTCTCAGAACTTTGCTTGCTTCCTAATCAGGATTAATTCTAGGAATTTAATAATCGGCTAAGCACCTAAGCCCATACATTGTGTTTACAGAGGCAATTTCACTTCTAACTCAAGTTTCAGAGTATTTCCCTAAGACCTATAGTATTATCCCAAATTTACGAATGAGGACATTTGTAGCAGAGATGCTGAACAATTTGTTCCAGACACACAGTGTTTTAAGTCTGTGAATGGCATATCAGGGATCTGAGCCTCAACCTGTTTATCCCCAAACCACTCCAAGTTGTCTACTTTAATGTCTCATGGAGAAGTTGAAAAACACACTACAGTGTCTTTGAGCAGGCTAAGGGTTGGGGGTTGGGGTTGGGATTGCCATCCTTGGGCAAGAAATTAGAAAAAAGGTACAAGTTTCAAGCCCAGTCCAAGGACCTAAACATCAATGGACCAAGCCTGATAAGAGCAGAGCATCTTTGCTCAGGCCTAGAGGATGAAATAATTACTTCTGCTTGAGCCTTCATTCATTGTGTAGCCTGTGTGCTTGGCCTCCATGTGCAGCCTCAGAAGATGATCACTGCCTTTGATTGAGCAGTGGTCACACACTACTGAATAGGCTTGTGGGCCACACAGAGGGAAGCATGTGCTATTTCACTAGACTACCTAGGTGTGAACTTTGGTTTTTCTCCCTTAAAGACTTGTAACAGGAATAAGCTTCTAGTATTAATCAATTTCAGTTTGATGTATCAAAAGACCTGAAGCAATTAACTTGGAAAGATAAAAAGGTTATTTTGACTGCTAGTTCTGGAAGTTTCAGTACAAGATATGGAGGTCCCATTGGTTTGGACCTCTGAATAGAGATCAGGAGTGAGGGCCAAAGGAATCCATTTACACTTCAGTGGGTTTTGACTTTTCCATTGCTGCTGCAACCCTTTAATATAGCACATTATGTTTTAGTGACCCCCAACTATCAAATTATTCCATTGCTACTTCATAAATATAGTTTGCTACTGTTCTGAATTGTAATGTAAATATCCTATATGCGTGATATATGATATATGACCCCTGTGAAAGGATCATTAGATCACCAACGTACTCTCAGCCCATGGTTTAAGAACTGCTGCTTTATACCACAAGGCAAAAAGAGGAAGACAGCAGTTTCCTGTGACCCAAAACTTTCAGTGGTATTCCCCCATTGACCCAAAGATCTCCCCCTACTTACTGCCTCCAAAAGTTTACAGCGCCTCCTGACAATGGCTCCCCAAAACCAAGTTTTTAGCCCATAGCTTTTGGGAGATGAGATGCCCAAACATGAAAATCTGGCTCTCCATGTCTATTTCTTTTCAAAACTGTTACAAGGACTCAGTAAGAAAACTCTTGTCACAAGAGCACAGTGTTGGAGTAGGGGATCAGCTCTTAGAATTGTGTTAATATAGAGAACTGCCTGGACTCCCCTTTTGAGCCATCACCTATGCTAGAAAACCTGTCTTCCAGACTCTCTTCATCAGCTACTTTGTCATGGTCATTAGAGGCCCATGAGGATCCAGTTAGACTTGGATAAACAGCAGGAGAAGAACAAGATATTCCTTGTTGCTGAGTACACTTGAGGTAAAGTCATGACAAGTTTCAGTGCTTTATAGGTACAACTAAAAGGTAAAAGTGTACACAGCATGAGTTCTGCTGCCCCTTCCAGTCACAGGAAGATGCTATTTTTCTTTCAAGGCCCTAACCTAGATGTTTTATTCTCTTAAATTTCTTAGACAGGTTACATTTCTACTTTGGTCATTTGTTTGTTTCTTAATTTTATTCTCCATGAAAGCAGTACTAAATGAGCATCTATTACATCTAAAGCATGATGACAAAGCATGAGGGACATTGATAGTAGAAGGCTTTGATTGCCTTTATTTTCTTACCGCTTTTTGGTCCTTGTCAGTCTTAGCTTGAAGGAACATTTAATTTCTACAACATCTCAAATCTGAGCACTCATACCATAGCCCTGTGTTTTTCCCTGCAACAAGAGTGATCACCACTAAATTCATGCAAGGAAGGCAGAAGAGGTCTTAAGGTAAAAGAGTGGAAAGACAGTCACCCATCTATGACTCAGAAAGCTGGCAGAGCAAGGTCTCTGAACTGAGTCTTTCTGGACTAGTAGGTGTAAGCAGGAAGCATATGGCTGACACCCCACCCACAACCCCATCCTACCATATTCATGCCTTGCCTGTGCAGATGCTCTTCCATTCTGAATGCACTTGCTTTTGTGAGGAGCAGAGGGCAAATCCCTTAGTTCCTCACAAAGCTAGAAGCAGCCAGATAAGCAATAATAGCATCTTGGAAGAAACCAGTAGTTTGACTTCCAGGTAGCATTAAGCCATCTCAATGGTGACTATTTTGTACTTTAAAATCCAGGGCAATCCTGGAGAGAAGACAGCTTCAGGAGAAGCCTGGCACTAGGCCAGAGGTTCACAACCTGTGTGTCATGACCACTTTGAGCGGTTGCATATCAGGTATCCTATATATTAGATATTTCCATTACAATTCATAATTGTAGCAAATTTATAATTATGAAGTAGTAACAATAATTATGTGGTTCCACACATCATGGGGAACTGTATTAAAAGGTTGCATCATTAGGAACGTTTAGAACTACTGGGCTAGATGGATGGAGATGTGTGCAAACTGTCAGGATTTTTTGAACTCAAGTACCAAGGATAGAGGCAGGTGAAACAAGAACTTCTAAAACAGTATGGCGTGGGATTATGAACCTCCACATTTTTGTGCATATAAATCTCTGTCAACTTTTTTCTTATTCATAGCAGAGGCCTAGCTACACTTACTGGGCTGTGATCTTGAGTTCATGGTCAGGGAGGGGAGACTGGTTTCAAGAACTTAGTGGATATCCAATCTATGGACGCATCAGTTTGACAAATGGCATTGTATTAGCATATAATCTCTGCACATCCTTCCATGTACATTAAATAATCTCATGATTATTTAGAATCCCCAAGGCAATTTGAAGGCTATACCAGTGGCTGTTACAGTACAATGTTTAGAGAATAATGATAAGAAGTCTATATGCATTCAGTACAGATACAACTTTTGAAATATTTACATCTGTCACTGGTTAAATCTGTGGTGTTCTGAATCTGAGGATTTGGCCATTACTGCTATGGATGGCTGAATATATTTAATCTTCCTGGGGTTTTAGTTTTCTACATCTGCATAATGAGGGTCTTGATAGCTGTGGGAGTTTAGAAACAATGCATACAAAATAGTTTGCACAGTGCCCGGCAAGGAGTAGTTGTGGCTAACTAAAATGTAGTTATTATAATTTTAGGGAGACTATAGTGCTTGTGCCGGAATTGAGTAATGTAATCGACTGGAAGCATCAGAGCAATGAAAGCCCAGAGTTTCAGTTGCAGAGAACAATGGGAGTCTGTTCTTGCACATGTAATCATCTAATGCAGGGTGGGAGGTCTCAGGGTGATTTTCTCCCATATGCTGTCTGAGAAACCCACGTTCTTTCCATCTGTTCTGCCATCCGCTGGGATCTCAGAGTCTGCAGCCAGCAGAGGGAAAAGTGAAGATACCCTGCTCCAAAAAGTCCTGATCTGGATATGTGCCCACATAGATGAGGACCAGTTGCTTGGCCACTCCAGGAGATGGATGAGGGGCAGGTAGCTGGGTAAGATGACGATTGAATGGGAATGTTCTCTGTGAAACAATGGCAGAGGGTTGAAGAGGGTGATCACATTTTTGGAAGGCAGCTAGCTGGCTCTGCTACAGTGTTCTCTGGAACTGAGTTCATTCTAGCCAGGCTGGTACTCCAAGAGGCAGGTGGGGGTGCTAACCAGAAAAGTCGAGCCTGGCTGCTAAAAGTGCACCCGATGGCTCAACTGCACCAATGTCAACTAGGGAGCTTGTTGAAAATGTAACACTCCAGGCTCAATCCTGACTTGACAAAGCTCTGTGCTGATTCAGATTGTGAAGGCCTGAGACGGTCTTGAAAAATTTCCAGTTTCCATTAACTTCTAAAGCGATACGAATGGTGGTAGTCCACATATCACACTTCAAAGAGCAAGCATGAAGAAGATACAGTAAAAACAAACAAACAAACAAACACCCGAAACGTATTGCTGCATGAAATTAGATTCTGCCATGTGTATCAGGTGGTGGGGTGGAGTCCTCATTTTTGTTCCCCAAATTTATTTGGCAGGGGTGAGTGGCATTTTCATTGGAAAAGAGTTAAGCAAGTTCCCAAGTCCTAGATTTGTCCGGGGAAGCATGAACTCTGGTTCACCCACAGAAGCCCTGCAGCTGTGTCTTCCATGTCAGAAGGGGGCTGAGCAAAACCACTTTTTTTCTTTTTTAAAATTTTTATTTTTTATTATATATTTTCTTTATTTACATTTCAAATTTTATCCCCTTCCCTCATTTCCCCTCTGAAAAACCCCCATTCCCTTCCCCACTGTTCACTAACGTACCCACTCCTGCTTCCCTGTCCTAGCATTCCCTTACACTGGGGCATCGAGCCTTCACAAGTCCAAGAGCTTCTCCTCTCATTTATGTCTGACAAGGCCATCCTCTTCTACATATGTGGCTGAAGCCTTGAGTCCCTCCTTGTGTACTCTTTGGTTGGTGGTTTAGTAGCTGGGAGCTCTGGGGGTACTGGTTGGTTCATATTGTTGTTCCTCCTATGGGGCTGCAAACCCCTTCTGCTCCTTGGGTCCTTTCTCTAGCTCTTCCATTGGGGACCCTGTGCTCAGTCCAATGAGTGGCTGTGAGCATCCACTTCTGTATTGTCAGGCACTGGCATTGCCTCTCAGGAGACAGCCTTTGCACAAAACTCAAGTCCAAGTGGATCAAGGACCTCCACATAGAACCAGAAACTAATAGAAAAGAAAGTGGGAAGAGCCTCAAGCACATGGGCACAGGGGAATATTTCCTGAACAGAAACACTTTTCACACCTGTGGTAAGAATTCTTGTCCAGACTTTGTCCAGCTGAGATTTATGCGCCACTGTCAGACGTGGGCAATGCTAATGAAGCATATACTAGCCATGTAGGAACTCACCCTGGCTCATCTTCTCGTTCTCTTTTCCCACTCTACTTCATTCTTTTGTAGGAATTCATTAACCTACAGCAACATTTTTCAATATATGACAACTCTACACAAAAACGAACTGGTGTTTCTTGCTTTCACAGACAATCCTCTTAGTTTCCATGAACTACACACACTTTAAGAAAAGAACAAAACAAAACAAAACAAAACAAAACAAAACAAAACAAAACAAAACAAAACAAAACACACTTTGACTTGGGAACAGTGGCCCCATATAAAAGCTGCTGAAAAGGGATCTATCTTATCTAAGTTAACAAGCTGGCTGCTAGAATTCATAGAAGTAGTAGGGTAGAGACTAGAAAGGGACACACTGTGCATTCACAGGATACTGTGCCCTTTTCTGTAGTTGGTGCCCACCACTCCTTAATTTTCTACACCATTTTGTCATGAGGAACAGTGGTACCAATATAGTTGGAATCTGCTGGTTGCTTAGCTTTGAGATACTTTTTTTTTAAATCACCTTGCCCTGAACCTGTTTGAAACCTTGAGGACTGTTCACTCTTCCATGTGTGAATGGATGTTTCATAGTTGGATAAAGTGAGGGTTGTTTTATGTATAAGCCTAGTGTGCAGGAAGAGGTTAACCCCAACTCTGGATTCACTGATGCTCACCGTTTCTCCAGCTTCATTACAATATCATCATAAATGAGAACTGAGCAGTTGACCTTTATCAGAGCAAGGTGATATACCATAGTCTGAAGATTTTTGACATAGAGTCAAGAAGAAGCCTAATGTGCAGCTGGGGGGTGGGCACTGACTCTGGGCAACCCACTTTTGCATTCCTGCTTTTACAACAGGAAGTTCAGAGCCTCAGTTTCCTTAACAGAAAAGCGTGAATCACAGAAGTACTTTGGGAATAATACAAGGAAATAAAGGGATCTCAATGTGAGAATTTTAGGATAATACCAGATCTAAGATTAAGGTTGGGTTAGTGTTAATCATTCCTGATAATGCTAATATGATCAACTCAGGACCGTTTGGGCTGGGTTATTGTAAAGTTTTGAGAAGCAGCCTGAATGTACAGCCAAGCAATGACCTCTTCTTTGTGTCTGTCACATGCCACTCTTTCCACCTGCTTCTATTGTTGGATATTGGACATGCTGCTCCTGATAAGTGTCCTGGGTTTACTTTACAGTGTAAGGTCCAGTGGGACCACATCCTGTGTGGGTCTCACACAGCCATATCCTAAGGGGTTAATTTGAAATTAATGGAAAGGTATGTAGTTATTAACTAACCAAGTTAGCCAATGAATGGACCTTTTTTGTTTGGGGTTGCTGGCTGACTGGGCTGTAGGAATCCACCATGGATGGAAGCGGTAAGAGTGAGAGAAGCACTAGAGTCTGTAATAAGGATATTGCTCCCTTCTTTCACAGTGTTTCTAAATCTCCTGTTTCTCTTGCTGCTTTCAATCCATTCTTCAGTTAGGCATGAGTAAATAATCATGTCATTGAGGGGTAAGGATTTGGGATAGGCTCTGAACTGATGGAAACTAGTTCCCAGAAATAGTGGAACTGTGAAAACAAGATGTGTTTGGCCCCTTGCTAGAGCAACAGCACTTTAAGCCTTAATCAACCTTTTAGAGACTCCATGCTGCTGTCTAGATAGACCTAGACAGGCATTTCTCTGTATCTGCCTGTCTCTTCTGCCGTTAGACATAATTGCTGCTATTTTTCATTAAGGAAGAATTTTCTTAGAGAAAATTACTTTCTCAACCTTTTGCCTTTTCATGGCCTGAAAGTTACTGGCAAATTCTGGGGCGAGGGCTTTATACTTTTGTTTTTGGATCTAATTCCCTGATTGAATTTAGATGGCAGAACATCAGAGAGCATACCAGAGAAGTTAGTTGATGTCTCCAACCAGGGGTGGCTGATTGAGAAATTCCAGTTCTGATTCAAGAAGAGGATTCAATCACGCATTTGTCCCGGAATGTAAAACGAAGTTTTCTAGTTCTTTCCACAGTAGGACACTAGGATGTAGTAAAATGACTATACAGATCCATATCTGTAGAAATCTGGTCTTCAAGGACGTTAAGATCTCTCAGTCATCATACTTTGTTTAGCTTATTCTGCATGATGATTAAGAGACTGGGCTTCGTAGCCAAGGTTTTAAAGACTGCATCTTTACTCTGTAATTACCAGCTCTGTAAGTTGAGGGTAGCAGCTTAGTCTCTATGTCTTGTTTTCCTTTTTTTTTTTTTTTTCAGCAGAGTGGCCTTTTTAAATTGATATCATATGGATGGTGCACACTCAATGCATAGCTCCTACTCCTCATAAAGGTCAGAGTCAGAACCATTAACTACTGTAAATTATTATAAGTATTGCTGACTACCAATCTGGGAAGTTTACATACACTTCTGCTGAAAATTGTCTTATTATTTTACCCACTCTTACATCTTCAGCTTTGTGTAAGAGAGGCACCATTCTGCCGTCCCCATAAAAGGCATACACTTCTTCCTAGCACCAGAACTCAGAGTATCGTGTCCTCTAAGGGACTTTCATCAGAGTTAAGGAAAACATCCTCTGGTTTCCCTTTCCAGTGTCTGTGGCTCCATGGAAATAAGAGGATAAAAATCTATTCTCTCCCATGAGGCTTTGATTGCTGATTTCAAACTCTGTTACAGCAACCTAATTAGTACACATAGCCAACTTGCTTTGCCCTTTTCTTTTTCTTTTTCTTTTATTTTTCTGTCTGGGTGTTCCCTGTTTATTTTTCATTAAGCTTTATTTAAGAAAAACAGGAATAAGAGGAGCTGATATCGACTGAGTATTTGGTATGAATCAGCCACTGGGGTAAGTATGTGTGGGGTCTTATCTCCTTTAATTATCACTAGAACACGGCACCAGGAATTAAGATCATCCTGTTGCAGAAGTGCAGAAACTAAAGCTTAGAGCAATTACTTAACAGTTGATTGGATCTTGGTCAAACAATTCACATCTTAGCTCCAGTCCAAATTCCATCTTAACGGTGTATGGGTCCCTTCTATATATTTGTCCTTTGGGGAAAATGGTAACTTTGAACATTTCGACCATAATTGCTGAAAACGTTCATTTGGCTTTACTCTCTCTTCTGTTCTCAGCTTCTCTGTTCTTTCTCTTTCTATTATTCTCTTTATCTACTTTCTCCTCCTCTTTCTTTATACTTTTCTTGCTTTATGTGTCTTGGAAGGAAATTTCCAATGACAAAGCCATGGAATACAGAAAAAACACCATTTTTATCCCTCTTGTCTTCCTCTCTCCCCACTGCTTTGCTGGTTGACAATATGGAGAGCTGTGTTGTCCCACCCTAGCTTCCTCACAGAACTACTTAGCCAGTGTGCCCCACAGTTTCCTGGAGAAATGGTATCCACTCTATCCAAGCAGTGCTAGGAGGGTAAGTGTGGAAAGAATTAAGTTAAGGAGACATGAGAAGCCAGAATTAAAGTTTGCCATGTTTGGAGGACAAACTGACTCCAACATCAACCAGAGTTTAACACAGTGTTTTCCCTTTTTTTTTTTTTTTTTTTTTTTTTTTTGGCCTTGGACCAAGATTCTTCCTTTGAGCAATGGGGATGGTAATAAAACCTGCCTGAAGTCTTGGGGAGTAACAATGGCATGATGTTCTGGAGATCCCTGGATAGGGCATGGTTGTCAGTATGTGCATATGTGCTATCCCTTGCACCTATAATGTGCAAAGTCACATGATTTCTATGCAGCAAGTTGCATCTCTCTCTTTGTTGTAGGAATTCAGATATTAAATAAAAGGTACTTGGTCAAGCACAGTACCACCATTGGCAGCTGCAAGAACCTGGTCAAATTGCTTTGTGTATTGAGCTTTTGTTTCTTCATCTATTGTGTCTGGGATAAAATATTGCACAGCTTTCTTGGACAAGGAGGTTTGAAAAACATCCTTTGACTTGGTCAAAATGTAATATTTCTCTTTGGTGTTAAAAAGTATGTTTTTTTTTTATCACTTCTTCTCATCATTCATCCTGTCTTAGATTTGTATGTGTGTTTCTGGGAAGGTGTTGGAAAGTATAGGTATTAGCCTATGGCGTAAGACTCAGGTACATATGTAGCAGATGTGCAGCTCACTCTCTATGTTGGTCCCCCCCTCCCAACTGGAGCAGGGGATATCCTGAAGCTGTAGACTGACTGTGGAATCTCTTGGTCATTAGGGCTGCTGTGTCTGGCTTCAGTGGAAGAGGATGTGCCTAACCCTGCAGAGAATTGATGTGTTTGAGCAGTGGAATATACAGAGTACTACCCTCTCAGAGGAGAAGGGAAGGGCGCTGGGGGAGGGACTCTGTGAATTTGGGACCGGGAAACAGGGACAACATTTGGAATATAAATAAATAAATAAATGACAAAAGAAAGAAAATGCTTGTGTTTACACAGTTGACACAATTTGATAATTAAACAAAGCTTTGTAGCAACGTTTCACTTAATTTAATGTGGTTCCACTCACCTGATTTTCTGATTTTACTTCCCATATTTGTAAGCTTGGTATCATAACAAAGAAGTCATTGCCAAAGCAATGCAAAGTATGTCTTTAAAAGAGTAAAATGGAAGTTAGTGAGTGAATAAAATATTGACACACTATATAACCCATAAAGGGCTAGGATATAAAATACAGAAGGAGAAAACTCCTACAACTCAATGCCAGATTTCCAAATAACTCAAGTGGAAAAGATCTTGAATAGATAGTTTTATTAAACAGATATACAAGTGGTCAATGTATAGAGGAGAGTGCACATTAGTTGTCAGAGAAATGGAAATGGAAGGCACAGTGAGGAGTCTGTCACTTCACTTCAGATCTCTTAGGGTGGTTCTTATACACAAAAAGTAAATGTTGAAGAGAAAAGGGAACCATGGTTACACAGATGAGGGGGATGTAAATTGGGAGAGCCCATATGAAAATAGTAAGGATACTCTTCAAAACCTTTAACTACCACATGTTCTAGCTATCCTACTATATCCTACTTCTGAGTATTCCAAAGAAAGTAAAACCAGGGCATTACAGAGGTAGTTATTCTGTTATTGCAGTGTGTTTATAATAGCCCAAGTGCCCATTGGCACATGAATGGAGAATGCAAATGTATATACACATAATGGAACATTAAAAATCCTTAAGAATAAGGAAAGCTTGTCATTTGCATCAACATGTGTGTACCTGAAGAACATTACATTAAGTGCAATGCAGTATAAGTATGGGGCAAATACTGTATGTTTCCACTCATGCAAAGCATCTACAGTAACTAGGGTTAGAGAAAATAAAATAAAAATAATAAAGTAAAATGAAAACAAAAGGAAGAGTATGAAAATACCAACTACCTTGTGCTTTTTAACATATAATTTTATGTACAGATTAATACTTATCTCAAGGGTACATTTTTTTGATCTGCACACAAATGAGGGAGACTCATATCCCAGAGTCATATGCATAAATTCCATAAAGTGAGGTCTGTTCTCATTTTACCTTAAGTGTGTGTTTGATAGTGTCCAAACTTGTTATTCTAACAGAACTTGCCTGGGGGTTAGATAAGGCTACCCAGTAATGAATGGGTATTTCTCTTAGAGTGTTTGGTTCTCAGCATCTCATCCAGGTACTCAGTACTGCCTATATTTCCAGCTATATATCTCCTTCTGACCTCCACAGGCACCTCTACTCTCTCTCTCTCTCTCTCTCTCTCTCTCTCTCTCTCTCTCTCTCTCAATATCATTGAAAAGAAGTCTACAATAGTTTAACTCAGGAACAGAGTAGAACGATGATTCCCAGGCAATGGAAGAGAGTTAAGTATATAGTTATTCAATTAATGAGAAGTTTTACATATGAAAGATGACTAAATCCTAAAGATGCTCTGTACCACACAGGGTCCATAGCTGACAACAGAATATTGTGGACTTAGAAGTATGTGAGAGGGTAGTTCCCATGGTAAATGTCTTTCCATAATAAAAAATAATGAGAACATCTGGATACGACTAATTTATGTCTAAAAGATTTATATATATTTACCCATTGAAACAAAGTCATTGGAGGTGCTGCAATTATATGAGGATAAGATGAAGGAAAACTGTAAAGGATGTTGCTGAATATGTGCTGAGTGATTCTGATGGAGGAATATGCCATGCGTGGCTACTGTAAAATCTTCCAACCTTTCTAACTTGACCTTCAGAATGATAAGGTAAAGAAGGGGTGAAAGTTATTAGCCAGGGCTGAGAGGACAGTTCCTTTGAGGATGGCTTTGGTTAGGACTCCAGTTGGTAACCTATAGGCACTTGCAGAACCTAGCATGCAATGTGCTCAATGAGCTGGAGGTGGGACCTGGTAAGCTGGTGGAAGAGTCCGGGCATGCAATCCATGGACTCTTCTGGGATGACAGTGACTCCTCTTGCTTTTTATGTGAGAATATGAATGAGTTCTATTAGTTCAGCTATGCAGAAAGAGCCCTTCCTGAACGATCAATTCAATGCTGTCAGCAGGCAACTGAGATGTTTGAAGCAGACATGCAGCCAGCTTCACTTCCTCTCCCCGCCCCAGCCTTCCTAGTCAAGAATGGAAGGAGACTCAGTGCCATAAATCACTGGCCTGGCCACACCCACTTGGGAAGAAGGCAGCCTTTTCTCCTTTCATCATTTTTTAAGCTACTCACGCTATCACGCTTTGCAAGCCCTCTTAGATTTCAGTGAGTAAGTCATTAATATCCAATTTGAGAAAGTCAGTGGTATGTAACTGCAGCATAGGCAAAGTAAATGGAAAGTAGAGGGCTTATGAACATGGTATTAATTATCCTGTGCTGCAGGCAGAGCGTGCAGGCAGGTGTTTATGGGTTCCATTTAGCTGGCTGACCTGGCTGTGGTCAGGGAGAGTCATACCTCTGGGTACATCTTCCTGTTCCATGCTGAGCAGTCCTTTGGACCAAGCAATATTCTTGCTTTGAATTAAAAATATGATATCTATTAATAATGGTATGTGAGGTAGATAGTGTCATATGTTATATAAGGTGGGTAGCCTCATCTACACCCCCTCCCCCAAGCAAGTTCAGTTAGAATAACAGTTTTGAACACTATAAAACAAATACTGAAGGGAAATGAGAACAGACTTCACCTTATGGAATTTAATCATACGACTGTGGAATATGAGTCTCCCTCATTTATGTAAGGATTGAAAAACACACCCTGGAGATAGGTATTAATCTGTGCATGAAATGATGTGAGCGAAAAAAAAAAAAAAAGAATCAACCATAAATTAGTTGGCTCTCATACTCTTCCTTGTTTTACTTTGTTATTTCTATAGTACATCTTTTATCTAGTCGTGGCACTATGACCTTTGATGTGCTTCCTGTTTTTCATTTGGTTCCTAGAAAATTTCAACTATCGTTTCAAACAGATGCCATTGTTATAAGGGTTCTGAATATGGCACTGTAATATCATTATGCTGAAAGGCCTCTTCCCTCACAACAGAGTGAGGGCGGATTGGATTCAGGGCAGCAATGATGAGCTTTGCCATTCTGCATTTGCGTATTGGGCTCAGGAAGAGGAAACCGTGAGACCTTCCCAGGGCTGTTGCTGAGGCTTCTTTTGGGTGAACTGCGTCTGAGCAGCTTTAGTATAAGATAGGATGTGTCTGTTTGTATTGACTCTTGTCTGACCTGCTGCCTTAGGAGAAGGATGTACGGGTTTTAGGTATGGTGGTCAGCTCTCTTTAGGTTTGGGGGTCTGCTCTATTTTGGGATAAGTACTCTAGAATTACAAAGTCAATTTCTATTTGCTGTGTAGGTGGGCATCTATATAGATGTGCCTGTCCATGGGCTGCCTCCTTGCAACACTTCATGGTGGACCCATTTCTTTAGAAAAACAAATCAAACAAGACAAGAATTTCTTGGGTTAATTGGATGCACACAGTGCTGTCCTTTGAATCTAAAATATCTCCACAGGCTTCTGATATTAAACTCTGGGTCTTCGGTGCTGGTTCACTTGTGCCAGGTTCTCAGAACTCTAAGAAGCTGGACCTAGCTGGAAAAAGGAGATCACTGAGGGTGGGTAGTTGGGGTTATTGTCTTAACTCCTGGTTAGTTATAAGACTTGAGGTAAAGAAGCTCCTTTGTCACATGCTATCCCCACTGTGATGGACTGCCAAGTGCATGAATCCAAGCAACCATCAACTGGGACTTTTGAAAACATGAGTCAAAATGAGTCTTTCCTTCTTTCGGATTTTATCAGATAAATGTTGCATCAAGCAAAGTCTGACTAGTACACACTTCTAGAATAAGGACCATACCTTAAAGGAAACAAGATATACATGTGTGCACACATGGCATATTGGTTGCTATAGCTCTGACAGCTACCTGAGTAGCCTCAACCTGAAAAAAATAAGGATCCTAGATGCTAAGGTGTTAAGTGAGAGGAGCAGGGATGAGAACTAGAGAAGACAAAAGCAATATCTGGGACCAGGGTGTCTTGAATAAACTGACAGCTTATGCCAAACACGTTTATTAAGAAGTACAGAATCATATATACAACTATATATATTTTTTCAGGGGAAAAGTGGTCAAAGTCAGCAGAGAGCTACATCAGACAAGGTTGGCATACAGAAGAGAGGATATCTCAGACATCGCTGTGTAAGGGCTGTTAACCATAGCCGAGCAGAGAAAGCCACAGCCTTGAATCCTAAAAGGCCCTGGTTCCAGCCCTGGACTAGATTTGCCAACTCTGCTACTGGACAAGGATACAGAAAAAAAGTTCCCTTTGTCATTTCCTCAAAGAGCCTGAGCTTAAAGTGGAGCTGGTGTATAATGTCCCAAGGATTCCAGCTGGAGAGCTGATGATCAGACACAGGACCCTGTGGGAGCTATTTCACATTCCAGTCATATGCACACAGATGTTGCATCTATTGTTAACTTCAAGAATAAAGTGATTTTTTTTCATAATCCTGTTATAGGCTAAAATTTTAATTCAATTATAATTTCTTTCTTTCTATATTTTGCATTGCTTCCTTTTACTGTGCACCATATTGCCTTAAATCCATTCCATTGGAGGTTTTAGTGAGAATGCCCCCCCAAAAGCTCATGTTTGACTGCTTGGAAAGTATGTGGAACTCTTTGGGAAAGATTAGGAAGTGTGGCCTTGTTAGATGAGGTGTGTCACTAGTGGCAAGTTTTGACGTTTCAAGAGAGTCTGCCATTCAAAGTTAGATCTTCCTGCCTCATGCTTGTGGATCAGCATGTAAGCTCTGAGCTATTGTTCCAGCCTGTTCCATACTCCCTGCCTTGATAGTCACATACGTGAATTTTCTGGAACCATAAGCCCCAGATTAAACACTTTCTCTTATAAATTGCCTTTTTCATAGTGTTTTACCACAGCAATCAATAGGTAAATAAAACACATGGATTGGGAGTTTATGTTGAGCTTATTAAGGCCTTTGTTTGTGTAAACATTTTATATGCAAACTTTAGCTCAATGCTTTACTGTTAACATTTACATAATTTTCATAACAATGGTGACAACAATTCTTTGGGAAATGTATTTCACTAATTTTAATTTTCCTATATCCTATGATTTCCTAATTCTCATATTTTTCCTCCGTGTTTTGCAATGTGGAATGTGTATGTTTTTACAAAGCACCACACGTATGGCAGGCAGAGTTGTAGCAGCCCTGAGATTCTCATCTAAGGGCTGAAGCTTATTAGGAACTGAGTTCTAAGGTCACAATATTTACTCCAAAACAAAAAACAAAACAAAACAAAAAAACCCACATAGAACTAATTACTTGACGCAAGATTTTTAAGAAATCATATATTCTGGTTTTGTTAATTTGAGGTGGTATATTTACTGTTATAGGATGGTCACAATTTCTTTTCATTGACATTGAAGTTAGAAAGTTAAACAAAATAAAACCATTAGGGTAAGTGGGTATGGGCATTGTTTGTTTGCTCTTCACTTGGGGATCCCTTTTGATTTTCCGACTCAAGTTGTCCTGAATCTGGCAGACACTGGAGGTTCTACACATGAATTTAAGGAGAGACAGAAATAAGTGTGTTTTCTGATGAGGAGTAAATATAATGACTAAATATGGAATATAAATGGACTCAGCAGAATGCTGTAGCATAGGAGAAGTCACGGTTAATGGATATTATTCAGTGCATGTGATGTATCATTTGTTTAGACAATGTTTTGCTGTATAGCCAAGACTGACCTAGAACTGATGGTCTTCCCTCTTCTGTCTTTTTAAAAATGCCATTTGCTAATTTTAACGTAGCTGTTATGTTTGTACAGATTCCATCTCCTTCAGAGCCGCTTTACTTCAGTTACAAATAATTTGTTGTTATGTGAAGTAGAAGGATTATAATTGCCTCAAATACTAAGAATAGAAAATGTCAACTTCATTTTTGTCCCCAAACCAAAGATTTTTTTCAATCCCTTAGAGATGATGCATTCTATCAATGCTACAACCAATAGCCAAAAGACAGCCATATTACTGGATTCTTGTTTGTCTGACCACCTGCTTTATAATGATAAATTCCAGGGGTGTCTGTGGAATTGCATGTAATTTGGTCACCATCATAGTAGAACCAGCTAGGTACAGATACAACATGACCACTTAGCAACAGGCACCATTAAGTATGGCTGGACCATATGATCACTAGCTTATCTACTTAAAGATCAGGTTTTTCAAGGTGATTGTGGGACTAGAAGTGGAAAGTAAACCATGATTCTCCTAGCATAGAAGGGTTTCAGGGCATGAGTAGGAGATCAATAGACCGCAAGTTTGAGAGGAAAGATAGCTGTTTAGAATGTCCTTTTAGTGGGATGTGGGAGAGACTGTTGAAAAGCACACTGGCTAGGTCAAAGAGGACACTTGCTCCATTTCCACCTCACTGGGAAAGGTCTTTGGAACAGCCATCAGTTGGGAAGGCTTCATGGCATTTAGTGTCTCTGAGAAGAGCCAGGTTAAAGAAGAAAAGGATAAGGAAGTTCAGGAGATGGGGAAGTTTCCTGCCTGTGGGCCCTGTTCTTCAGAGGGTACAACTCAAGGTAGAGCAAAATAGAAAGTGAATACAAATTTTAATGTGAAGGTTCTTTTGATTTGCTTTTATGTTGCTGTGATGAACACCATGACCAAAAGAAACCCAGGAAGGAAAGTGCTTATTTGGCTTTTCTTTTATGTCATAGTTCATCATTTAAGTAAGTTAAGCAGGAACTGAAGCAGAAACCATGACAGTACTGGTTTGCCCACTGGCTCATGTTCAACTACATCCTGTACACAGCCTAACTCCTTAAGGATGGTGTCACAATGTCAATCATATATCAGGACAACTTACAGATGTGGCCCTCAGGCCAATTGATTTGGACAATTCAATTAACGTTCCTTTCCAGTGACTCAAGATTTTGACAAGTTGAAAATAAAACCAAACCGGTATAGGCGTGATGAGCAGGTTGTCTTTGGATGCTGAAGAAAGTGCAACTCCAAATAATCCCTGATGCAAACAGATGGGAAGATACAGGACCGCTTTTATCCATGTTTGATCTGTGTAATTATATAGCATTTCAGGATCAAGGGAGCTGTAGTGTTGGTTTAATTCTCCTCTGTTGCAATCTCAAAATGCTTAGTACTATTTGGATAAGGATCATTCTATTTTTTTAATCCCAGGTTTTATGTAGGTGTTTTGGTAGGGGGTCAGGTATAAAGATGCCTAAGAGGACAATTCTGTCCCCATACTGGCCAATGCTTAGTCTTTACCAGATATCTGTTTGCTTCCTCACAGCATTCATGCAAACTTCATGGGTCAACTGGTTTTTTCTGAGACTCAGCCTTATTTTTCTCCCATACATCTTCCAGATGTGATATTGAGAGATTCTCCTCAGGCCCCTTATCATAACATTGTCAGGAGTTGATAGGAAGGAACAGGACATAGCACTACCTAAAAAAAAAAAAAAAAAAGGGTATTAAATAGGATGTCTTTTAAAAGTTGCTGAGGAAGTCTATGAAGAGTCGGGATGGGACTGACAAGACGGGGGAGGGGGAAGGGGGCTGGTGGAGTAGAGATATGGAATGGGGAACACAGGGAAAAATGAAGTATGAAATGTTTTGAAACTCATTACCTTGTACACCAACTTAAAAAAAACAAACAAAATTGTCTTATATTCTTGCCATGAGAATACTATTATGTCTTTATTTCACCACTGATAATAGGTTCATCTCCAATTTTATAGGTTTTTGGACAGTTAATAATAATTGGGGTGCAACAAAGAAGAGGAAATTTAGTCATATATGTTCAGATTGCTATCATAAGATAACAAATTTTCTTTCTCATTCTTAACATATTTTTTCTGGACTCTTTAAGGGATTGGGACACAAATCTTTGTTTTTTAAACCCTTTGGGCTCTAAGAGACATTTGCATAATTAGACAAAGCCAATGGCTAGGTTTATAATGCAATTTTAGTAAGTTTCCAGTACTTATTGCTACCGACTCTTAATGCAAAGAAAAACAATTGGTTACAGGCAAATCAATTCAGGGTTGACCATGTAGAAACTGATCTAGTGATACCAAGTCACTTCCATCTGAAAAGAAATTAGTTGTTTTCTTTCATTTCTTTGTGACCTGTTGCCTCTATTGACCATGAATATGTTCAGACAGCAGTACAAACTTAATGCTGTGTTTCACATTAAGTGTGTGAGGGAAAAATCCCTCAACATAACAAAGATTAGTTTCCATGCATTCAAAATGAGTTCTTAATAAGCAAAACCTGCCAGGGAAATGACCCATTTATCTTGTTCATTTTTCACATTTTATCTCACTTAAGGAGGATGAAAATCAAATTCTTTTTGCCTTCTGACACACAATGTAGCCTGCCTTGCACATGACAGTTATATATGTGAAGAGGAGGATATGTGGGGGCTTTTGAATGTCATCAGCTCAGCCAAATACCAGAGCTTTCTGTTCATTTAATCAGAGAGTAGATATGCTTAATAACGAAACCAACAACATATTAAACAAATGAGCCCACTATCAGAAGAGAGTGTGTGTCTGGGTCACTGCAATTTATTACCCATTTACTGGGCTTGAGCTGTCAGCTTGCTACTTTCATTTGTCATCTGAGCAGATGGAAGGACAACCCCATGTGAGTCATTTCCCATTTCTTATACAACAAAACCGAGACAGAGAGATTAAAGATATTGGTCTGGTGTTATAAGTCATGGACACAGCTGAAGCAGCCCAAGAAATAAAGCACAGACTAGTTTTGTTTCCAGCTCACATCAATTGTATTCTGGATTCTGATATGTAGGGCTATAAAAATCTAATTGCACAGTAAAATTGGACATGGAAACAGACAGTAGAAAGACATCTGGCTGTTTGAGATGAGGGGCACTCTCAGACACTAGTATGAGGGATACTTGTTGTATACAAAGAAATCATGTTGTATAGCCCACTCTGATCATCTTCTCTCATATAACTCCCAGGTTAGTTCCTGCACATGCCCTGGTGCTTTAAGCAGTATCTTCACTCTTGGACGGATCTACATGTGAATGTATACATGTGTGTATTTATGTATGTGCATATTGAGAAAACTCCAAACTTGCTTGATGGCATACATCTTTAATTCCATCACTTGGAAGGCAGAACAGACAGATTTCTACATTAGAGGACAACCTGGTCTATGAAACGAGTTCCAGGATATCCAAAGTTCTCCACAGAGAAACTTTGTCTCAAAAAATCAAAGCAAACCAATGGAACCAATCAGCCAGTCAGCCAACCAACCAATCACCCACCCAACCAACCAACTAACCAACCAAAACCAGCAAAGAAATATATAATCTGTATTCTCTGAATGGATCTAATGTACAAATCCTGTGCTGTTTTATAGGCCCCATCTTTCTAAAGTATACATCAGTAAACTCTTTCCTTATTCCTTTCCTCCCTAAATATTAGTAAGATAAGACTATACACATGGACTAGAAATGTTGACCGGGAGAACCCAATGGGACCTTAGGTAACTGGCACATCAAACATTGACTATAAAAAATATTGTATATAGAAGATATTCTTAGGAGTCTTACAAATGATCTTTGGGTAAAAATAAAATGACTGGGAATAAATTGTCTATTTTGAGAAAGAGAAAGGGTGTGTCAGGTGAGATACTGAATATTTTGGGGTCAGACTCCATCTTAGAGAATCTGACCTAAGGTTGAACTCAAGTTAACTAACAGGCCGGTACCTAGCACCACTTTCCAGGCTACCTCTGAACAAGACCTGTATCTAACACCAGTTTTCTGGTTATTCCCCAACAAATCTGTACTCCCAGGTTACAAGCCCGCCCCTGACACTTCACTTCCTAACAACCACCAATCAAGAGGAAAACAGAAGTTAAGTTTATGATTTGGCTCCCAGCATCAGTCAGTTATGTTAAAGGCCATAATGGCCTCCCAGTCAGATGTTTACCATACTAGATACCCCTTATTGTCGGTATAAATGCTTGCCTAAAACTAGTCTCAGGGATCCACCTTCCTGCTATGTCAGGGTTGGTGGGTCAAGCTTTAATAAAGAGACCCTAATGTGATTGCACTGGAATTGGCTCCTTGGTGGTCTTTTGGGGGTTCATTTCATGGCACAACACAGGTAGAATAGGGCATGAGAGGGCTTGGTGTGGTTGTCAAATATTACCCAATGGAGTAGAACAGCAGAGAGTAGAAGCACAAGACTGAGATATGTTACTAACTCCACACAACTCAGATGGCATGGGAAGGAGCTGAAGGTTGTGTTGTAGAGATAGGAGCCAATGAACGACTAGAGGACTAACATGGTAGATTTATGTTTTAGGATTAACCTAGTCTAATATGTTGTTTTTATACTCTTGTGCTAGTCGAACTCTGAGCACTTTGAAAAAAAGAAAGAGGGTTATATTTAATGTTTCTAGTTACAATTAGGGGTTGCATCTGGTTAGCTCCCAGTGAGATCCTTGTGCTAAATCCTGTCATGAAGAGCAGCACAAACAGATGCCAGTCTTTTGGAAGGAGCACATAGTCAAGAAAACCTAGGGTGCAGGGGTTGGTTCACCTTATAAAAATTACAAGCATGGCACATTGTGTCCTAAAACACTTTTAAAGCATCTGACATCTATAGAGATTAAACATCAATATGTATTTTAGTTGAAACAAATCATTCATAGCAAAACCACAGCATGTGTTATGGGCGGACTGGCTGATGGACTGGGTGTCTGGGCCGGGGCTGAGGTCAGGAGACCACAGCTCAGTCTGCTCTACTTAGTTTAGCTAAGTGGTTTAGCTAATAAGCTATTTAGTTTAGCTATCTAGTTAGATAACTGGGTGAGATTAAGCCCAGTGTCACTGTGAGAATCGATGGACTTGTTATAGTAGGGGTTGAGGGTTACAAAAGAGAAGAGTGGAATAAGAACGTACAGTTTATCTTGCACAGCTGAATGGATGGTGATATCCCTTAGTACAGCATAGAGGGAAAGAAGTATGTGTCTTGAGAATTTGACAGAAAGAGAATATCTGGATTTGAGACACTTTAAAAATCTCTGGTAATGTTTTATGAAGAACCAAATTGTTCTACGGTGATTCTCACAGAATTCTTGCTTAGATTCTACTGATCTAGAGGGGTCATCTGTTCACTGACATATGGAAAACCATAGTGTTCTATATTCTTTCTCTCAGTGGAAACAGTCTCCTAGATCTCTGTAAAGCAGCAACTAGGTGTCTGAAGCTCAGGTTCAAAGGCCAAAACAAGCCAGAGTGTTTTCTAACACAGTGTGACACTGGCATCAGACCAAAGTTACCATTAATAAACATCAGCATTGTCCCTAAGTCACAATCACTCAGTGTTCAAAAAAGTTACTAAAAGTAGCATAGATGTCCATACCGAATTCCCAGGGCCATTATGGAGACTCTCGATGCTACCAATCTACATTCTTCAGTGTCTGGGATTGCCCCTGGTGATTGCAGAATTGACAATGTTGAGGCTAAAATGTTCTCTTAGGCAGTCTCTCTGTACTTGCATGTGTGAATAGATGGGTGAGTGTGGCAAATAGATACACAACTTCCCAGCCAAGTATGGTCAATAGATAAGAAACTGTAAAGCTTTGTTGAACTAGAAACACAGTGAGAAGAAAAAGCCATTTCCTGCTAACAACTAACCCCTGTTTCATGTAATTGATCCTAATGTAACACAATCTTGCTGGGCAATATCTCTAAGTTTGTTTATGGCATAAACAGAAGGCAAAGTCCTAGGGTTGGTGATGGTCTCCCCTAGCCATTTGTTTGGGGTTAGGGAATATAATCGGAAGTAGTTATCTTGTACCCTCATCAGAAATCATTAAGCAAACTTGAAGAAATGCATCCTTTAATTGCAAGGCCTTGCAGTCCCTGTCAACCAGATCTACGAAAAAAGCTAAAAGGAAAGCAGAAATGATAAATTAGGGAAGTATCGTTAGCACTCTTTGGAACATAGAGCCCAATGAGCTCCCCTGGCTTGTGACATCTTCTATGCTCATCGTCATCAAGGCAGAGGGCTTTGCAGTCATCCGGGCCACAGCCAACATGGCCCATCAAATTTTATCTGTATTCTCTTTGTAAGGAGAAAATTACCAAGCACAAATCCAATCGAATGCAGAAGCAATTAATGTGGAACATGCACAGCTAAATAAGCTATTTAAATGTATGGCTACAAATTCCCAGGTCTGCCCAATTGGATGGGACCCAGCAGCAGAACCCCCTACAAAAATTTCAGCAGTGGCTGCTGAGCAGATATCTAAGTACAAATTCTCAGAGGGGCTGTCAGGATATGGTTATGGAATATCTTTATGAAGACAATGGTATTGCCCCCCACATAGACACTGTTTGGAGAGACAGAATTCTAGAACATAATCCTATTTATCATGCACTTAATATGCACTTAAGTTTGTCCAGAAAAGCACTGTAGTAAACATATGTACATCACCTGAACCTGGAGTCTAGCTATCTTGATTGTGTGGGTAGTTTCTGAAAGGTTAGATTATTCATCTTGAAAGCCATGGAAAGATAGGACAGAGTGGTCTGAAAAATGCAACACTACTCCTTTCTAAAACCCTTTTAGGCCATTTTCTGATGCAGGGCTCACATAGCTATATGAAAAAGTAACTAATATTCACCTGACATAATTTTCATCTCCAAAGCTTTCAGCTTCAGTCTCCTAACCTAGGCCTTGTCCTGGAAGCTTCTAGTCTCCATGCAATCTTATCCAGGTCTAGAAGGTTTTCAGTCTCTAAGGCTCACTGCTGAGTAAGCTCACTCCTTCCTAAGTCTTTCTGCTCCCTGAAGGCTGATTGAATTCAGCTCTTCTGGTTCAAGCTCCTCACCAAGCTGACTGATTTAATCTGGTTGCTCTCTCTCTCTCTCTCTCTCTCTCTCTCTCTCTCTCTCTCTCTCTCTCTCTCAGCCTCTCCTGAATTGATCTGCCTGGCCTCATACTAACTTTGGTAATATGCTCTTATATTCTGGATCCTTCTCATTCTCTGGGTACTTCTGTCTTCACTTGTGTCTAGTTTGTTCTCTCTGCAAACTGTCTCTGTAAAGCTGTTCTGGCAAAACTGCCTTCTTCCTCTCTCTGCTCTACTCCTTAAGTAGCTTCCTTTTACTCTCTCTTTTCATGAGAGTTGAGTATATCATATTCTGCCAAATATCCACTTATCAGTGAGTGCATATCATGTGTGTTCTTTTGAGATGGGGTTACCTCACTCAGGATGATACCCTCCAGATGCATCCATTTGCCTAAGAATTTCATGAATTCATTGTTTTTAATTGCTGAGTAGTACTCCTTTGTGTAAATACATTGTCTGTATCCATTCCTCTGTTGAGGGACATCCAGGTTTTTTCCAGCTTCTGGCTATTATAAATAAGGCTGCTATGAACATAGTGGAGCATGTGTCCTTATCACAAGTTGGAATATCTAACTGTATGCCCAGGAGAGGAATGGCTGGATCTTCAGGTATTACTACGTCTAATTTTCTGAGGAACTGCCAGACTGATTTCCAGAGTGGTTGTTCCAGCTTTCAATCCCACCAACAATGGAGGAGTTTCCTTCTTTCTCCACATCCTCACCAGAATCTGCTGTCACCTGAATTTTTGATCTTAGCCATTCTGACTGGTGTGAGGTGGAATCTCAGGGTTGTTTTGATTTGCATTTCCCTGATGATTAAGGATATTGAACATTTTTTTTTCAAGTGCTTCTCAGCCATTCAGTATTCCTCAGTTGAGAATTCTTTGTTTAGCTCTGTATCCCATTTTTAAATAGGGTTATTTGATTTTCTGGTGTTCATCTGCTTGAGTTCTTTATATATATTGGCTATTAGTTCCCTATCTGACTTAGGATTAGTAAAGATCCTTTCCCAATCTGTTGGTGACCTTTTTGTCTAATTGATGGTGTCTTTTTCCTTACAGAAGCTTTGCAAACACTGAAAATTATAGAGGAGGAAGTGGGGAAAAGCCTCGAAAATATGGGCATAGGGGAAAAATTCCTGAACAGAAGAGCAATGGCCTGTGCTGTAAGATGGAGAATGGAGATCCTGTCTTCTCTCTCTTATATTATGTTTGTGATGTTTGCATTTATGGCTCCTGATTTCTTTCCTAGGTTTTCTATCTCTAGATTTGTCTGCCTTTATGATTTCTTTATTATTCCTACTTCCATTTTTAGATCATGGATGGTTTTGTTCAATTCCTTCATCTCTTTGGTTGTGTTCCTATAATTCTTTAAGGGATTTTTATGTTTCCTCTTTAAGGGCTTCTACCTGTTTACCTGTGCTCTACTGTAATTCTTTAAGGGATTTCTGTGTTTCGTCTTTAAGGGCTTCTACCTGTTTACCTGTGCTCTACTGTATTTCTTTAATTGAGTTATTTATGTCCTTAAAATCCTCTGTCAGCATCTTGGGATATAATTTTAAATCTTAATCTTGTTTTTCTGGTGTGTTGGGGTATCCAGGACTTGCTGTTGTGGGAGAACTGGGTTCTGATTATGCTAAGTAGTCTTGGTTTCTGTTGGTAAGATTCTTGCAATTGTCTTTTGCCATCTGGTATTCTCTGGTGTTAGATGTTAGCTGTCTCTGACTGGAGCTTGTGTGTCTGTAAGCCTGTGTCAGCACTCCTGGAGAGACCAGCTCTCTCCTGTCAAGATCAGTACACAGAGGACTGTGGAACAGACCCACCTCTTGGGTGCAGATGGAGGCAGGTAGGATCCTGTCCTAGCCAGCTGCTCTGCTGCTTCGGCAGCCTTTGCACTCCTGGCTGGACCTGCCTTACAGACTCACCAGAGAGAAAATGGCAATCTCCTCTGAGTCCCAGCATCAGAGTTCTCCCTAGAGGCAAGCTCTCCCCTGGCAGGGAAGGTACATAGAGGGCTGCAGAAGAGCCCCTCCTCCTGGGTGCAGATGTAGGCCCATAGGGCCCTGTCCCAGCTGTTCTGGCTTCTGAGGCTTGTGCACTCCTGAGTGATCCTGCCTTAGAGAGTCACAAGAGAGAAAAGGTGATCTCATCTGAGTCCCGTTGTCAGAACACTCCCTGCAGGCAAGTTCTCCCCTGGCAGGGGAGGTACATAGAGGGCTGCAGAAGAGCCCCACCTCCTGAGTACATATGTAGGCCCGTATGGCCCTGTCCCAGCTGCTCTGCCTTCTGTGACCTGAGAGCTCCTGAGTTATTCCACCTTACAGGGCTAAGAACTTTCATTTGTTTGACAATATGTTCCTATTACTGTGGCTTTCGCGATCATTCAATGTCAAGAAAGCTCTCTATTAGAAATCTTTGGGAATATAGGAAATTTGATGACGTATTGAGTTCTTCTCTATAGCTTCTTGGCAGACCTAGATCTAGAAGGGAAGTGTTTTGGGAGTACTTTGTAATTATTATTAATATAAAATAGAGGTCCTTGGTTTGGGAATTTTACCTCACATTTGGAATGTATGATAAAACTTTTAGATTACCGCAAATGAAAATTAATCGACCAAATGGCCCTCTCCTGCTATTAATTTTTAAATAAGTTTTCTCTTCTTTCCTTCCTTCCTTCCTTCCTTCCTTCCTTCCTTCCTTCCTTCCTTCCTTCCTTTCTTCCTTCCTTTCTTTCTTCTTTCTTTTTCAGAGAGATAATGTACACTGGAAGGCGAGTCAGGAGGTTTTCTCACTAACACAACCATGCAAACACCCCCCTGACCTCCCTTGTCTCATCTGTGTCATGACAGAGTTGCAGCGAATTCTGAGTTGGGGCTGGTTTCTATGCTGAACCCATCACTACCTAATAGTAATGACTAAGGACACACAGCCTTCATATTCAGATACGTAGGTGTGACCATTTAGCAAGCATCTCCAATCCTTTGATACTTGCAAGTACAGTATTTCAGCCTCTATCCTAGATTCCTGAATTAGAATCTTGTCAACAAGGTCCCAGGTGTTTCACATGTGTCTTAGTTAGGGAGTTAGTGCTGTGAACCGAAACCATGACCAAGGCAACTCTTATAAGGACAACATTTAATTGGGGTTGCCTTATGCTTCCAGAAGTTCATTCCATTATCAGGAAGGCAGGAACATGGCAGCATTCAGGCAGGCATAGTGCAGGAGGAATTGAGAGTTCTAAATCTTCATCTGAAGGCATCTAGAGGAATACTCATTCCCAGGAAGCTAGGACTAGGGTACTAAAGTGACACACCTCCACTAAGGCCACACCTCCTAATAGTGCCACTCTCTGGCCCAAGTATATACAAGCCATTACAACATATATCAACATTTGTCTTCTCAGACTTACTAACTCCTCTGTTTTGTACCCAATGCTCTTGTTTAGCTCTATCAGCTTCCACATTCTTTGCTGTACTGCTTTGCCTGCTGGTTCTCTGAATCCCTTCGCTTTTCTTCTACTTTCTGCAATATATAGTTTGAGCTCTTGCTTCAAACAGACAAATCCCTGGAAAGACGATACTATTGTGTGACTCCTTTTTATTTTTTTTAAATATTTTTTATTATTACGTATTTTCCTCAATTACATTTAGAATGCTATCCCAAAAGTCCCCCAAAAGACCCTCCCCCCCCCCACTTCCCTACCCACCCATTCCCATTTTTTGGCCCTGGCATTCCCCTGTACTGGGGCATATAAAGTTTGCGTGTCCAATAGGCCTCTCTTTCCAGTGGTGGCCAACTAGGCCATTTTTTGATACATATGCAGCTAGAGTCAAGAGGTCCGGGGTACTGGTTAGTTCATAATGTTGTTGCACCTACAGGGTTGCAGATCCCTTTAGCTCCTTGGATACTTTCTCTAGCTCCTCCATTGGGGGCGCTGTGCTCCATCCAATAGCTGACTGTGAGCATCTACTTATGTGTTTGCTAGGCCCCAGCCTAGTCTCACAAGAGACAGCTATATCAGGGTCCTTTCAGCAAAATCTTGCTAGTGTATGCAATGGTGTCATCGTTTGGAGGCTAATTATGGGATGGATCTCTGGATATGGCAGTCTCTAGATGGTCCATCCTTTTGTCTCAACTCCAAACTTTGTCTCTCTAACTCCTTCCATGGGTGATTGTTTCCAATTCTAAGAAGGGGCAAAGTGTCCACACTGTGACTCCTGTATGCCATGCTACTCATGTCCACAGTATGCTATTCAAATCTTAGGCAATTGATGCCATGTGTTGTCTCAAAAGCCCCCTTAGAATTTTTACACATGAATAATTACAGGATTGACTCCTGTACACTGTCACCATCCTCCAATACCTCTGAGGGTGGTGCTCCGATGCTGTAAGGATACCAAAGTTTACACCTCAAGATTCTCAAATACAATGATATCAGATTTTCATATAACCTATGTCCATCCTCCTGTGTGCTTTATATTATTTCTAGGCACCCCAGAATAGCCAATACAACTTGAATGCTGTGTAAATAGCGATTGTATATTGTTTAGGGGATAGGTGTAAGGAAACCCAGCTTGTATTTTAGTACAGGTACACTTTATTCTAAGAGTCTTCAATTTATAACCAATTGACTGTGTGGACACAGAACCTGGGAATATAGAGTGCTGACTGAAATTATTGAATTAATTTGGTTCTTACACTTCAAAAAAAAAAAAAAAAGGAGTCCCTTTCTAACTTCCACCTTAGCAGTTTTATGCTTGTCAGGAAATGTTGCCTGTAACAGATGCATCTAAACCCTTTGCTTTCCTTCACTGAAAAACTTTTTTGGCTCAAATACATCAGCTACCTTTGCAGTGTGCAACATATTCATTCTAAACTGACTAAGGAACATGGATTTGCTGTGTTGAGCCTTTTTATGAGGCTAAGACTAATTACTATGTGAATCCCAGCTCAGAGCTGATTTTAGTGTTCTAGTTTCAAGGACAGGCTCTACTAGGCAATTATGCCCTGATTATATGGTAGTTGATTCTTCATTTTCAAGGTCAGAATTAATAGAATAAACATAGTACAAACATAACATTGATGTTTTTAAACTTTTTTTTCCACCAAAGGAGAGAATAATTTTTTCCCAAGCCTGCTAAGCCAGCTCTCTATGCGTACAGGAAAGTTCCCTCTTAATATCTGTTATTTCTGGGAACAGTAGAGGTACTGATAGACCAGAATGCACTTGACTTCCTTCAGAACTGAATCTATTAGCCTCCCGATAACTCTTGTTGCTTGACGGATTCAGCAGATTAACAGCGTGAAGAATTTGTGTACTGCGGAAAGAAGTAGACTAAGTCCAAAGAAACTGGGATGAAACTTATCACCATATTCTCAATCAGGAGTGTGGCATCCTAATTCTCTCTGAGGGCAGCTCTGAGATTTGTGAGGCTTTCCACTCACCTTACATCACAGGCATACAAACCATTGTCTGTGTGCAAAATCTTGGCAGCACCTTATTTGAGTAAATAAAGTCTTATGGGTTCATAGCCCTCTCGTGGACATCTGATCAGCAGTTATACTGGTTCTAACAGAGATCAGGTATCCTTCCATGGCTAATTTACTTACCATCTTTCATGGAGAAACTTTGCTGGCTCCTCATATTCATCTTTATTCCTCAGTTTTAAGTATCACAGGGAATGAGGTTGATGGTTTCAATCATGATTGGTTTTGCTGATGAAACCACATCCCACTGTGATGCAGACTTTGCCTCATATAACTAACTCTGTGATTTTCACCAGAAATTGACCTGACAGCATTCATGAAACACCAAGAGTTCTACCCCTCTAATAAACCAACTTTCTTAGTCAAACACCAAACCACCTCAGAACTTGATTCTATGGTAATCATGCAGCCTAGAGATATTTTGTATGTTCAACATCCCTTCTCATACCCAGTGACTGCTCAGTACTAGACATTTTCTTTATTTACACTACACGTTATCCCCTTTCCTAGTCCTACCCCTCAGAATCTCCCATCCTATCCTGTTCCCCCTGCTTCTGTGACAATGTTCTCCCATCCACCCACCCATTCCTGCCTCCCTGCCCTGGCATTTTCCTACACTGGGGCATTGAGCTTTCACAGGACCAAGGGCTTCTTCTCCCATTGATGTCCAACAAGGCTACTCTCTGCTACATATGTGGCTGAAGCCATGAGTCCCTCAATTGTGTGGGAAGCCACATGTGCTGTTGCAGGGTGGAGCTGGCTAATGCTGGCCACCACGCATACATAGGCAGTAAAGTTTTTTTTTGCCAAGATGAGGTTTTGAGAATTAACCAATCAGATGAGAGAAAGTTAACCAATCAAATGAGAGACAAGTTAACCAATCAGATGAGGGACATGTTAACCAATCAGATGTGAGACATGCAAATGAGGTGGTAAGCATAACCCATGCATAACCAATCCGGGTGTGAGACACGCTTCTCCTAGGCCTATATAAGCAGCACCAGTTCTGGGCTTGGGGTCTCTTCACCTCTGCAATCAAGCTCTCCCAATAAATGTGTGCAGAAGGATCCTGTTGCAGTGTCGTTCTTGCTGGCAAGTCGGGCGCGTGCAAGACTATTGTATTCTTTGGTTGATGGTTTAGTCCCTGAGAGCTCTGGGAGTCTGGGTGGTTGATATTATTGTTCTTCCTGTGGGTTACAAACCCCTTCAGTTCCTTCAGTCCTTTCACTAACTCCTTCATGGGGGACCCTATGCTCAGTCCAATGGTTGGCTGAGAGCATCCACCTCTGTATTTGTCAGGCTCTGGCACAGCCTTTCAGGAGACAGCTATATCAGGCTCCTGTCAGCATGCACTTCTTGGCATCCACAATATATAACTAGGACACATACTCCACTATTTCACAGCAACCTTATTTATAATAGCCAGATTCTAGAAAGAACCCAGATGTCCTTCAACAGAGGAATGGATACAGAAAATGTGGTACATTTATGCAATGGAGTACTACTCAGCTATAAAAAACCACGAGTACACGAAATTCTTAGGCAAATGGATGGGACTAAAAAATGTCCTGAGTAAGGTAACCCAATCACAAAATAACACTCAGTATGCACTCACTGATAAGTGGATATTAACCAAAAAGCTTGGAATACACAAGATACCATTCACAAGATCAAAGTGTGGATGCTTCGGTCCATCTTAGAAGGGGAAAGAAAATACTCATTGGAGGATATACAGAGACAAGGTGTGGTACAGAGACTGAAGGAAAGGCCATCTAAAAACTGTCCCATTTGGGTATGCATTTCATATACAAACACCAAACCCAGATACTATTGTGGATGCCAAGAAGTGCATACTGTCAGCACCATTTCATGATCTTACTACGTTTGCTATAACTCACATTTTCTTGTTTAGGGTACCACATTTATAATATAAGTGTCATATTTGGGGGCTTGGGGCACTACACTCACAGTGGGTCAGAGGGCCGTGGAACTACCCAGCATCATCAGTTGCTATGGTATTAATGTTTCTTTTTCCCTCACACTCCTATGTTGAAAGTAAAATTCTAATCTCTAAGGAGGCAGGACCCTCTGGAAAGTGAAGGAGGTTAGTGTTCATACACAAGAGACCTGCACCACTTCTTCTACCATGTGAGGCAGGAATAAGAAGATATGGAGGAATGAGCCCATACTGGATCCTGGATTTGCCTGAACCTTGATTTTGAATTTGAGAACTATAGGCAACAAATTTTATTTGTTTATGAATGACTTAGTTTATAGTATCTTCTTATACCAGCATAATGGACTAAAGGACTTGAGAGTACTGGTGAATTTGGAGGTGCACCTTTTCTGAATTATTGCATGGTTACTGGGGTCCTAAGACCAGGAGTCAGCTATCTGATAGATGTAGCTTTTAAGTGCAGATAGTTTGTATTAATAGGACCCTAATTTCCCACTCAGTCTTCAAGAAACATTGGATATTTTTAGTAGAGAAGGAGCATACACTAAAGGGAACAGCAAAACTCTTTTTGAAAATTGTTCTGTTTAATATAGAAGATGAAGTTTAGAAAAATGCTTTGAAACTTTAATAACCCCAAATTCAGGGTTGTTACGCCATTATGGTTTTATTTGTTGCAATTCAATGATGATATTAACAATTCTCTGACAGATGTTTCCACCTCTTTGAACAGAGCATTATGAATCAAGCTCTAGAATACATGCAGGATATCTTGTCATCTCCCTTCATGGGGCTGTGCTTTAGGGAAAGCAGGAGATGGTGTGAAGATGTCCCAGATGAGGTTGTGGCTGGCAGGAATTATGCTCAATATTTCACCCAGATGACTCCAGAGTCTCAAACGCCTTCAATATGTCATTGCCAGGCTGCAAGGCAATTAAGAGTAGAAATCAACCTTTCAATCATGGCTTGAGGAGTTTCAGATTGGGCTTCAGCACTGGGTAGTTAAAAGCCAGTAATTACATTATGATACATCTCAGACTCAGTCCCCAGTGCAACAACCAGTGCTAGAGACAAAGTCAAAGCAAAGTCAACTGAGCTAAACACAGTCTTGCTTCCTTAAAAGATGATGTAAGGAATCTGTTTAGGTTACCTCTGTAAGGTCTAGATCATCCCTCATTACCACAAACAATCATAGAACTGCATTAAATTGAGAAATAAGAGGTTTTTGAGTTAAGATAAATTTTGCTTCCTATCTTCATGGCTGGCATAGTAACCTAATCATCTGTTTATAGATAAAGTCATTGAATTAGATACCTCTTTCCTAATTTGTAAATCAAATTTAGCAATAGTAACTTTATGTGTTAATGTGTGAATGGCAGTGGTAGTACCCCCATCTCCCAATTTTGTTTCCATAAAATCTTTCACAAAGATGTACAAAAGTAATTCATGTCGTTTAAATTATGTACTATTGTAAGGTGATCAAACCTTAAGCTATTTTTCTCCATCACCCCTTGGATGTGACTCATCCCTCTATACTACATTGTTTATGCTGTATTGTATTAATAATAATTATTAATAACAAGAATAAATAAATGCCAGCTTCTATGTCTACACAGTGAATGCCTGGTTTGCACTGCACTGTGTAGATATAGAAGAAAAATTATGTAATCGAGAAAAATCCCTCACAAGCATGCCCAGATGCATTGGCTTTTGTTGTTTCCAGATGTGATCAAGTTGACAAGCAAGATTAGCCATCCCAGTGATCTTGTACTATGTACAACTTATAAATTAAACCTTATAGTTATTATTGTGAAACATGTCCTCCTGGGATGACATTGGTTCCTTGAACTATCAGCACTGGTGATTAGTGAAAGGAGCCCTATTCAAGAGTTTGCTCATTAACTTTCTATCATGGCTCATAAGGCCACTGACTTCCTCAAGGACATGAAGGCAGTTAATAGTTGCTGGGAAGAAAGTCTTTCCTTCAGTTGTACAGCCACCAATAGGTGTTCCACATTCCTATAAATAACCCCAATTAAACTTGTTGATTCACCAAGCTAGATTTGAATGCATTTTTCTTTTTTGATCTGTCATTAGTACCCTAAGTGGAGTGCATATAAATCTGTTTGCTTTCCCAGGAAAAATTTTAACAGATGTACATATGTATAGGAAAAACATGGGACACAGAAATCTTGTATAGAAGATCTATGGTTTCAGAAATCTACTGGTGGTATGTGTGGGGGTATATCTTAGAATACATCCATCACAGATAATGGGAAATATTGTAATGCCTACAGTACTTCAAACATTATCCTTCACATTAATAAGTTGGGAAATTACTAATAACTGAGTGTATTAATTGGTTAGTGGATAGGTTAATATAATTTAAAACCCCTTTCACTCTAACACTTAAAGGAGAATTATATCAAACATTTCATTTTGTTTTGAGTGTGAGTAGCAGAATTAGCTGTCATCGTCATCTGAGGGACTTATTTTTAAAGCTGGATGGATGTTTTCAAACCTAAACTGCTAGAGGATCGAGATAATGAGAAGCTAAATCACAACTTAATTACTCCCCGCTGGATGCAGTTTATGCCTCTCCCTGATCAGGAAAGCTTGCTTGCCTGCCTCCTGGGCCTAGGACGACATCCTAGAAAGCCTATTTCTTAATACTCTAGGCTGTTTCAGCTTTTCCTGGAGGACAAGGCTGTCTGTCAGCATTTCTCCATTGCCCTAGATGCCCCAATGTCTGGCTCAACTTGACAAGAACTGAGATTTCCACTTTCCTAGCATCCACTCAGATGCACATGGGTAGGTGGACATGAGAGTAGTTGTAGCCTTAGCATCTCCCACTGGTAGCATTAACGTGTAAGTCAATAGCACAGGAGGTGGCAAGGAGCAGAGGATGGATTGTTGATTGTTCTCCTGCAATAGGAGTGATGTTTGAAAGACCAGGGAGTCATCAAAGGCTCTCTTGAGAAGAGTGAATGAAGAGGAGCACGCTGGCATTTCTTACTCAGCTGTATCAAGCTCTGTATTTGTTTCATGTCTTCACTCCATCTTTCTTTCCCCTCACTCCAGCTTTGCAGAGATGGCTGGTCCTGGAAAAGAAGAGGCACAGGAATTGTTTTGGGGTCAGTGTTCTGTGAGTAAGATAAGTGGTGTCCTTAGTGGCAGACCAGCCGGGTGAGACTTTGAGGCTGGGTTCCTTGCTGCCTAAAGTGTGTTGGAAGCATAGTGCTGCATCCTAAGAATATCTGGACTGTGGTTGCACTCCACTGGACTGTGGCGGCACATTGAAGCAGTGTAGAAGAAAACAGTGGCCAGTGAGCTTGGTCAGTGTGAACAATGATGATGACAACAGACATCTGCCTATCCCTTCACTGGTTATAGTAGAAATTTTAAGGAAAGCTTAAAATTTACTAAAACAGGACAGTTAAAGGCTGCTTCTAGCTACACTAGGAAAGCTAATGGTCACAGTGTTATACAGGAGATACTCTGATCTGGCAGACAGCAGAGAGGCTGCAAGGGACATTGACTGTGTGATGTGATAAAGTCAGTGTTGTGACAGATGAAAGATAGGATGTTTGAATGAACCTAAGCTTAGAAGCATCATGGCTGTCAGGAGCAGCCTCTTCTCTTTTGCCAAACAACAGTAATCTCCCCTTGGCTGATGAGCTTTCTGTCATCCCTCAGCTGAGGCAGGAATCTCATATGATGATGCCTTCTTTGCTCAAGGTCTGGCTTTCCTCCTCACAAGGTCTATGGAATGGCAGCAAGGATCATGTCTTAGTGCACTGGAAGTAAAGAAGTGCAGGCTTTTAGAAGCAAGTGAGAGAGCCACATAACAAGTGGATTCTGTGACTTTACTGATTTGTTATGCATGCCCTGGGCAGAAACGTAGATGGAGAAGTTTGTATCTTTCTGCAACGTCAGATTTGAATAACAATAAATCCACAAGGTTAACAGTTTTAACCACAGCAATTTGTCATTTGCCCATCTACCACAGTAGCTTGGCTGTAGTGAGGTGAAAGCAGGTTCTTATATTCTAGTCTTAATTACTGATATTAGCTCTTGGATCACAAGATGTAGATGTATCTATGTATCTACATATAAAAATGTGGGTTATAGGATGGATCGAAGGTAAAGAGGCTGCTGTGACAGAGTCCAATGTATTTGAGAAGTGGGCCAATAAAAAGTCTTTATTGATAAGATAATGAACTTGATCCTGATGGAGCTTCTGTAGTTAGGTTAGAGAAAGAAGCTTTAGAGTTCAGCAGCTAGGCTAGAGGCTGAACCAGGTTTGGATAGCATGAAATGGGCCTGGGCAGAGAAAAGCAGGTCAGATTTGGGTCCAGGTGAGCAAAGAGGTGGACAGATAGGCAGACAAGCAAGTGGGCTGAAACAACAGTGTGGGACTGAGGTGAGCCAAAGCTCCAAAACCAGTCAGTGGATCACAACACTTGATGAATTTACCTGCCTTAGGTGATAGGTTAGTGTGCAGTCATACCATTACTATTGTTCCATCTGTAATGATGTCTATTATATTCTAGGGTCCAGGTGAGGGAATTATATCCTTTCTTTCATCTGGCATGTCAGATATTCTTAAGCCTGGTTTCCCTGATATGATACAACTATGGATGTCCACAGACTCATTTAATCACAATAACCTTGTAGGGTTCCTCTCTTCCATTCCAAGGAATAAGTCATTTATCATTCTGTGCACAATATGTGATACCAGACAGATGGTTTGGTTTCTGGATCCATCCAGGGGCTGTGGTCATCTAATTCACACAAAATGGAGGCAAAAGCTTCTTGCAAAATGGAGTCTCCCAGAGTAAGGTA
Source organism: Mus musculus (assembly GCF_000001635.26). NCBI lineage: Eukaryota > Metazoa > Chordata > Mammalia > Rodentia > Muridae > Mus > Mus musculus. The sequence goes on from NC_000080.6 coordinate 37,346,696, forward strand.
GACCCTGAAAAATCATGGTTGAAACTGTATATAGTACCTTAAGGAACTATATAGCCAATCTCAGTACCAATTATAGCCTGAAAAAAGCAAATATTCATGAAAGCAGGTTTTACACATAAGAGACAGAGAAAGGAATGTGAACTATTCTGAGCAGGAAAGAGTATGTTGGCATGGAGTCCTCATTAGTTCTATGACTTTCCAGGACATCTTGATGAAGTTTGAATGTAATATGGTTTATGGAGAATGAAGCTTAAATTGAAGAAATTTCTTGTTCTATTAAAAGTGGAACTGGAAGGCTTAGAAATGAAGGATGGAGGGCCGACAACTTGACTGTGTTCTTAGGGAGACCCCACAAAGCAAGAGAACAAGAAATGCCAGGGCAGGAGAGTGGCTAACATCCCTAAGAAGCTCCGTGGTTCCTGGTAGCTGGTGCTAGTGATAGCAAATTCTGACAGGTGCTTGCTGGTGGCAGGGATATTTATATAGTGCAAAACTACAAATCATAAGCTGGATTGATAATGTATCTCAGATAACTCTTGGAGTTTTTCAGGTTTCTGTTATCTGAGATACTCAGCTTATGAAGAAAAAAAAGTTAATTGTTGGCTCACAGTTTTGGAGACTCCAGTCTATCAAAACTTGCTCCTGTGGCCCTAGGCCTATAATGAAGCACCACACATCATGGCAGGAGTGGACATCAGAGGAACATTGCTGATATCCAGAACAAAGGAGTAAGAGGAAATCAAGAAGAAGGATCCAAGATTCTACAGCTTCTTCAGGACATGATTGCTGACCTGCAACGTCTGACAAAGGCTTATTGTTAAACACTTGGCCCCAGCGTTGTCTTATGGTGAGGAGGTAGAGGTGGGGACTAGTAGGAGGCCTTTAAGTCATTGGTCAGTCCTGAATAAGAATATGAAGTCTTGAATATGAAGTCCTTCTTCTTGATTTCCTTCTACTGTTTGGTTCTGGATATTCACTGTCACTGATATTCACTGTGATACGAGTTCTCTCAGTATAGGCTAGTGCCTGGAAATATAAGCTGAAAGAACCCCCTTTCTGCCCTAAGTTGTATTTGGTCAGAAAATTTCATCACAGCAACAGAGATCAAACTTGAAGAGTAAAACAGGGTAAACTTAAAAGAAAGATTTATTTTATTTTTAAATTGTGTGTGTGTGTGTGTGTGTGTGTCTCTGTGTGTATGTGTTTGTGTGTGTTTGTGTGTATATTTGTGCATGTGAGTGCAGTCCTCACAGATATCAGAAGTGGGTGTCGGGCCCTGGGGCTAGAGTTAGAGGGAGTTGTGAGCCACCTGAAATGGGTGCTGGGAATTTCAGAAAGACCAGTATATAGTCTTAACCACCAAGCCATCTTTCTGACCCCAAGACAGGACAAACTTTTAATGGTAAATGAAGACATTTCAGGTGATAAAGGAGGTGAAGTAGGAATTATATGTTCATGAATGCACAGCAGGACTTGCAATAGGGACTAAATCCAAGACTAAAGTCTCTTTGCCTGGCAGTAGTCCTTCCACCTTCATTCTGGACATGGTGAGTGTCATAACACAATGTGTTAAAAGGCTAAGCTTAGCCTTTATTTTTCTGTAAAGGGTTGGTCAGTAAACATTTTAGCTCTGCAGACCACAAAGTCTGTCACTAATACACAGCTCAGACACCTCACTGTGGAAGCAGTTATATAGATATATAAATGTACAAGTACCCACGTATGATTAAATGGTAGGTTTGAAAGAGTCCAAAATGAGAACATGGGATATCTTTTATGATTAAGATACCCAAGGAGCTAAAGGGATCTGCAACCCTATCGGTGGAACAACATTATGAACTAACCAGTACCGCGGAGCTCTTGACTCTAGCTGCATATGTATCAAAAAATGGCCTAATTGGCCATCACTGGAAAGAGAGGCCCATTGGACTTGCAAACTTTATATGCCCCAGTACAGGGGAACGACAGGGCCAAAACGTGGGAGTGGGTGGATAGGGGAGTGGGGGAGGGAGGGTATGGGGGACTTTTGGGATAGCATTGGAAATGTAAATGAGGAAAATACCTAATAAAAATATTAAAAAAAAAAGAATTGGAGGTTGACCTGGTAGCTCAGACCTATAATCCCAGGCACTCAAGAGCTTGTCAGAAAGATTGTGAGTTCAAAGCCTGTCTGGATTCCAGAGCAACTCCAAGGTCTGTCTGGGCAATTTAGTGAGAGTTCATCTAAAACTTAAAAGTTAACAAAACAAAACAAAGAAACCAGGAGAAGCATATAGCTCAGAGACAGAGCGCTTGCTGAACCTGTGTGAGGCTCTGGATTCAACGTCCAGTATTGAAAAAAAAAATGCCACCAGCAACACATTAGACCATATTGACATATTGTGGGCCTTTTTCAGTGTGGTCCTCTGGGATACACGGGCTGTGTTCTTGATGCTAATCCTGACTGTGTTCCCTCAGGACTGTTTTTTTTTGTTTTTGTTTTTGTTTTTGTTTTTGTTTTTGTTTTTGTTTTTGTTTTTTTCCGAGACAGGGTTACTCTGTATAGCCCAGGCTGTCCTGGAACTCACTTTGTAGACAAGGCTTCGAACTCAGAAATTCACCTGCCTCTGCCTTGCAAGTGCTGGGATTAAAGGCGTGCGCCACCATGCCTGGCTTTCTCAGGACTGGTTTATTCTTGAAAAGTGAAAGGACAGAAATGTCCTAGAGGCATGTTTGCTAGCACCTGCTTCAAAGGATCAGTGTGTGTGTGTGTGTGTGTGTGTGTGTGTGTGTGTGTGTGTGTGTGCTTGTGTGCGTGTGCACGTGCACACACTCACATGAGGAGGTTTAGCAGGTGCATCTTGGGATTGGTACTATTGTTTATCCATCTTTGTCTCCACACGTTCAGAAGTCATGGAACAAATTCCAGGGGCTCAACCTTGACCTAGAATTGTTCCTCAGGGAAAGCAAGCTGGCCCTTGCCCTGGAGGTTAACAGGATGACAAGGTGGCTTCTTTCCTCAGCATGTCTCTTGCAGCTCCTGCGGCTTACCTCTGAGAAGGCCAAAGAGGCCTTTTTGTGGCTGTTCTGTTTTCACTCTGAGTAACTTTGCAGTTGACTTCCACTGGAAGTGTCCTTGACTTCTAAAACACCTTCAAAGACAGCTTTTGAAACAGGTGCACAGTGATCTTTTCAGAAGTCCACTAGCCTTTGATTAGTTCTTGCGGACTGTCTAAGAACATGTCTTGTTGCTTCTCTTGTTTCCAGGGAGCCCTTTGTAGTGTCTGGACTTATTTTTATTTTTATTATGTTTTTCACTTTACCAAGTCAGAATGGCCCCTGAAGCCCCGACCTCAGCCTGGGGCCTCTAGGTCAGCATGCTTTGATCCTCTCTTCTGTCCTTGTGACTCAGGAGCCTCCGCCCTTGTAAGAGGCTGACTTTTTCCAAGTAGCCGCAAAATGCAAAGATCCATGGTGGCAGAGATCAGATTGCACCCAAGAAAAGCCCTGGTCTGCATTGACTCTTATTCCCTATCTTTGGAATTCTAGGCAAGAATAGACTCACATGATGGATTCAATGGGATTCGGAAACAATAAACAAAACTTGTATTAATATGAAGCTCTAGGATAATGCCTGCTGGATATATGCTTATAGACAGTTTGTCATCCCCAGCTAGCTTCCCTTAGAGATCACAGAGCTAGGGCACAGGTGGGATGCTGTTTATGCTAGCTCTGCCATGGGACATGAGCTCTGGCTGAGGATTTGGGTCATCACACAGTATTCAGGCCCATGTGACTGGAGCTGGTGAGATGCCTCGCCTGTAGTTTTGATGCATGAAGCTGTCTCCCACATAGCCTGGTGCTGGTCAAAGATAGTGGTACCTGTTTTATTTCAGTGAGGGTGAGAAGGAGGGATGTCTGGTGAGTGGCCATGAGCATGTGCTCTTGCTTTGAGGTCCGGTAAATTTGATCACAAACTGGGCTGAGAGTTTAGAGACAGGATAAGGGAAAGTTTTGACAGATTTCTTTTGACTGCCTGCATGTGTATGCTTGTGTCATGAAGGTTAACAGGCCAGATCATACTGTGCACACAGGAATACATGTTGTTTGGGGGAATATGTTTTGGAGAAGAAAGTTCTAATAATTAACAAAACTCGTTTGCTGATGGCTCATCTTTAGGCTCCGGATATTTTCCTGAGATTTGATGCTGACCTGAAGTGCTGTCTAACCTTCCTTAGGACTCACATGCTCTGGTCTGTATTTTGAGAGATGTAGCTTTAGTCATTCACAGACTGGCTTTGGTGGGGCAGTGGGGCAAGAGTGTTCTCTGGCTGGGCAAGGAGTGGGAAGATTTGCACTTCAACGCTCTGGAGTTGACCCTTCCAGCCTAACCTTGTCCAGTGCTTCACAGACACCTTTCTCATCTCTTACCTTTGTTTCTCAGCCCCATAGTGATCCAGCTTTTACCTGTGCTATTTTAGGCAGTGCCTCTCTTCTTGAGCTCTGTAGCTCCCGTCTGCATTCCCTCCTGTCCTCTTCCCCTTCACTGCCTTTTGAGAAACAGAAAGTACATTTTCTACCTTTATCTCTCTTCCCCAAGAGGTGTTCGGCTAAGTCTTTGTGATTTAAATAATCACATTTTAATTATATTTAGCAAATATTTGTTGACTGGTTCAATTAATGTGCAAGGGTTTATTGGCTGAGCTTAATGAAATTTATTATTGCAAGCATATTTGTTGAGAGTGAACTGGGAGGTCACCCAGACTAGCGATCCTTAAACTACTCAAAAATCCATCCATGAGTTCCTTGTAGTGTCCCATACAAAGCCTTGATTTTTTAGTATTTTACTGATGACCTGCACTGCTGATTTCTGTGGACCCTTCCCTATCCACAGTTGTTTTCTCAACAGTGTTTGAACATCACCCATCTCCTTAAAGTGTCTACTCATAATTCTGGCCTTGTGTATGTGGATCTATCTGCTGTGAAGACTCTTCAATGGCAATTTACCTCTAATACTTCCTTGTGGAAACATCAACCACAACGCCCCTACTTTGTCAAAGCTAGGATAGAACCTCTGATGTGTTGGAAGTCTATCAGGCTGCACTGTCCTTATATGTGATGACAATAACTTACAGGAAGTCTCAATACCTAGGCCATGGCACTATTGGACATTGCTGCCTGCTGCCATGTGTGGTCCAGAGCAGTCACTCTGGCATTGTAATTTTATTAAGCAATTGCAATAATGTGCTTCAGGAGGCTGCCATAACATAGAGAGTTGGCTATTCCATCAACACTGTGTTAGTACTTCCAAGAAGACCCAGCTCTAGTAGTTTTTAAAGACTTTGCATTTATCAGATGTCACCACAGACTAAAGAGTTGATAGGGTAGCTTTGTTATGTTTTATAGCTGGGGAGATTAGCTGGTAGAGAGTAATGTGAAATGTTTGAAGCTGACTGTGAAGGGTAAACACAGGAAAAACAGAGATGCCTTGCTGACTCTCCAGGGAGGCACTGCAGCTGGCAGAGCAGCTTAACCAACACCCATCTTCATCCTGGTAAGAAACAAAACAACAACACAAAACAGCAATGTAATCATATGTTCCCATTTCTGGAGAATGGTATTAGGTGAGCCTTTCCTGATTTTTGATACTCAGTAAAGCACTATGCTGCACCCCTGTGATTCCTTTGTGGAACAAAACTCAATTCCCTAGTTGCCGAAGTCCTGGTTATTGTTGGTATCTGTCCTTTCTAGGAATCCCCCTTTGCAGGCAGGACAACCATGTCATGGTCCTTCCTGGGTTGGCCTGCAACTAGGACTGGAAAGGAACTACCCAGTTTGAGAATTTTATGGTCTATTTATTAGCTGCTGCTGCTGCTGCTGCCACTGCTGTATGGAAGCCGCACTCTGCCCTCTGTCCAATCCTTCTCTCTCCTTTCTTCCCAGTGGTTCCTCTGAACTGCTCCCTTTAATAAACTTCTTTCAAGTCTCTGTTTCAGAGCCTATTTCCAGGAAACTAAACCACATAGAAGTTGATAGTGAACTGACTATTATCTGCTCCTCATGTCTAAGTAGAGGTCTTTCTTGATACTACTGGGTTGAGAGGGATGGGGTTCCCTGTGCAAAGAGGGCATGGGCTTGCTGATAGGGATCTGAATGGAGGTTGGTCCAATGGAACCTATAGTGGTTGGCTTCTTGAGGCTGCCCCCGAGCGGTTCTATAGGGCAATTGATGTGGGGCTCTTAAAAATGAGATAAACTTTGGGCTTCCTGGAAGATTCTTCACCAAAGATGCCAACCCAAGAGGGGTGAGAGATCGCCAGACCAGCATGGAGTGCCAGGTGTCAGGGACCTATGACAGAGTCATGTTGGCTATCTGAAATTGGCAATGTTATCTTTGACACTAGGGATATTGAAGAAGTCCTAAGTGTGTCCCCATAGGGCAGTTGACTCTGCATTGGATGTCTGCCCTGACTGTGGACATTAAATATAGAGAAATCTAGAGATAACAGAAAGCAGCCAAAACACTTGCAAACTCTTCTTTAGTTTTAGAGTGAAATTGCCCTCATCTGATCCTCTTCCAGGAGCACTGTCTTATGCCTTTTCAGTCTTAGACAATCTTAGGATGGATGGATTGCCTTACATTATCAAGCAGTTTGAATGAAGGATGCAGAACCATCTGGATCCAGGTGAGACTAGAAGCCACATTTTGTCATGGGTGGGTACCTGTGGGAATTTCGAGATGTGTTCCTGAAACACAGAACTCTGAGAACATATAACACAGCTTAGGAACATTTTTTTCATGATTCAATTTATTATTCCTCAGTCTCATGAATGTAACTTTTGTTCTTGCCATAGAAGTCCTGTGGATTTGTAATAAGTCCCCCATGAAACCAAATGAGAGCACAGAGCACACAGCTACATAATTGTGCTTGGTGCTGATGTTGCATGTAGCTTGGGAAATTATCTTGGAAAGCTTGATCCTCCTGAATGCACCGGGGAGCACTTTCTGGGTGAGCCTTGCCCAGGACCCTCCTCATCCTACCACAGACTCATCTCAGCGTTCTAACTTCCTAGAGACTGAGGGCGGGATGGCACTTAGTGTGGTAGAGGGATGCTGGGAGCAGGTGGAGGATAGAGAGAATTCAGTGTGATTCAGAAGAGCTAACAAAAAGCCAGAAAGCATCTCAACAGAACAGAGTACCTACAAAGCAGGCAACAGCCTCAGATTTCATTCCAAAGAAAACCAGAACCTCTGTCTCCAGAGACTTCCACAAAGAAGGTTGTGACCCCAGAGTTCTGTGTTCAGCAAGATTGTTGTTGATGTGTGAAGCTGTAAAAAGGCACTTTCAGAAATGCAATGGTTTAGAAAGTCTGCCTCTTTCTTATGATGCCTGGAAACTGCTCTAAGATGTTTTTGGTTGACTAAAAGATAAATCAAATCAAGGATTCAAAAGCTGATGATATTGTGAACTGCAGAGAAAAATCTCAGTGTGTTTCAAAGGGGATAAATGGTACAAGCCACAATATCTGACTGGATACAATAGAATTGGGGTGGGAGGAGGGAGCATGACTCAAAAAAAAAATCCCACAGCAAATGGCAAACAAATTTTTTTTCATAAATGATCACTGAAAGGTGAAATAAAAAATTGCAATTGCTATATGTTTTAAAAATGAAGAATTTGGTACAAATGAGAACATTTAAAAATTTCTCATTCCATTTGTGAATGAGAAGCTCTTGAACATAATGCTTGCCAGAGTGAGAAGAGGCAGGGTCAGGACAGGGGTGCCCATCTTCCTTTGCGATGAAAGTGATGAAGAGAAGAGAAGAGCAACCCAGTTGTGAGAAACTCTTTTCACCTGACCTGCCTGCAACAAGGAAGTCTTTGGCAAAAGTAGCTATGCTCATTGCATAGGAATTGGCTGAAGATGAAGCAATAGCTGTTAGGGATGGGTCTCCTTTTAGGGTCAAGAGATAGAAAGTAGCGCTTAAAGTAGTATCCTGATAGAGGCAGAGGAACACCAGCCAGCCTCAAGCTTCTGACGGGCTGCTTCTGCACAAGTTTGGTCCTAGATGCGGCCTTTAACTTGCCAATACCTTTCATTTTCTTTCTTTTTTTTTAAATTAATTAATTATTTTTTATTAGATATTTTCTTTATATACATTTCAAATGCTATCCCAAAAGTTCGCTATACCCTCCCTCTGCCCTGCTCTCCTACCCACCCACTCCCGCTTCTTGGCCCTGGCATTCCCCTGTACTGGGGCACATAAAGTTTGCAAGACCAAGGGGCCTCTCTTCCCAGTGATGGCCAACTAGGCCATCTTCTGCTACATATGCAGCTAGAGACATAAGGTCTTGGGGGTACTGGTTAGTTCATATTGTTGTTCCACTTATATGGTTGCAGTTCCCTTCAGCTCCTTGGGTGCTTTCTCTAGCTTCTCCATTGGCGGCCCTGTGTTCCATCTTATAGATGACCGTGAGCATCCACTTCTGTATTTGCCAGGCACTGGCATAGCCTCATATGAGACAGCTATAGCAGGGTCCCTTCAGCAAAATCGTTCTGGCATATGCAATAGTGTCTGGGTTTGGTGATTGATTATGGGATGGATCCCCGGGTGGGGTAGTCTCTGGATAGTCCATCCTTTTGTCTTAGCTCCAAACTTTGTCTCTGTATCTCTTTTCATGGGTATTTTGTTCCCTATTCTAAGGAGGAATGAAGTATCCACCCATTGGTCTTCCCTCTTCTTGATGATTTTCTTGTGTTTTGCAAATTGTATCTTGGGTGTTCTCTGTTTCTGGGCTAATATCCACTTATCAGTGAGTGCATATCTAATGACTTCTTTTGTGACTGGGTTACCTCAGTCAGGATGATATCCTCCAGATACATACATTTGTCCAAGAATTTCATAAATCCATTGTTTTTAATAGCTGAGTAGTACTCCATAGTGTAAATGTACCACATTTTTTGTATCCATTCTTCTGTTGAGGAACATCTGGGTTCTTTCCAGCTTCTGGCTATTATAAATAAGGCTGCTATGAACATAGTGGAGAATGTGTTCTTATGCCAATACTTTTCTACGAGACGGACCTACCCACTTTCTGAAGCAGTTGCACAGACAAGGTGGGGCAGAAGGGCATACTCAGGCTCCTGCTGGAATGCCATGTCTCCTGTGTCTTGTGCTGCTTCTGCTGGAGGAGATGGCCAAAGCTTCCCGGAAGCTTGGCTCCTTTGAATCTCCTAGACTCACGTCTTTAGGGTCAGCGAACTCTGGGGAGGGAATAAATGCAGTTTCTGAGGCTATGGCTACTCCAATCCTCTCCTGCTCCATCCACAGCCTCGCTTACTCCAACCAGCATATTTTCCCAAAGCTTGCCAGCAGGGGGCACTGTTCTGCCTCTTCTTCACCTGTGACTAAAGGCATGCACTAATGAGGCCGCTGTGCAGTGGCTAAGCAAGCAACACAGCACGGTAGATTAAGCAGCCTCCGGAGATGAAATGTGAATTTTGCTTGCACACAAAGCAGATTTACCAAATGCCCATGGCTACAAATGCTCAAAATGTGGCCAAGTTCCCCACGGATGTGCTGGTGCCCTCAGGGGGAATCCATGGAGGAGAAGCGTCTGCTCCTGACACACATACAAGGAGGACTCTAATTTGCATCCGATGTGTAGCCTTGGGAAGAGGTTGGGGAAGACCCTGTCCCACTTGCTTCTGCTTGGCTGCAGCAGCTGGATTTCTTGGTGGTCTGCTGGGACATGACCTCTTGGTGTGGGGGGCACTTCTGTCTGCTGTGTCTGGTAGGCCTCCTTCCGTGAGTAGCTGTTATTACTTTTGGCACACTTCCTCTTTTTTTTTTTTTTTTTTTCCTCCTCCATTTGCCTTTAGCCTCACAGCCTCTCTTTGAACTTCCTAATGTCAATCAGAATGGTCTTTCTGCCTGACCATGCCTTCGTTCTTGAAATTCTCCAGAGCTGTTTGTGTCCCTCTGGATAACACACAAGTACCTTCAGGAGACTATAAAGATTCTGGGTCTTCACCCGATGGATTTCATTCCCTGTCTATCTCTGACTCCATCTGCAGCAGCTCACAACGGCAAACTGTTGTCCCTTTGACCTACTGCTTTCACGTTTCTAACGTCTGTCTGATCAGACACCTCTCTCTCTTTTTATCTGAGAACTGCTTCCTATACTACAGGTGTCTACCCAGGTGCTACTTTCCAGAAAGCCTTCCTGGGTACCCAGAGCCGGGCTCGGGCATTCCTTCTGAGCTCGGAAAGTGTGTATTGCCTCACCCCGTAGCAAGTGCCACATTAAACTGTAATTGCTTAGTGTTTTGATATAGCAGAAAAGGCCACACATCCTAAGAAGTCAGACGCCTCTTTCTGATTGCTTTTATTCGTTAAGTATCAGTTTATTACGTGTTGGGCTGTGGGCTGGTGAGCTTGCTCAGTGGGTAGGGTTCTTAGGAACAGGCTTACTGATCTGAGTTCGATCACTGTCTCCCATAAGGTGTCAGGAGGGAACTGACCCCTTGAGCGTTGTTCTCTGGCCCCCTGATGTGCACCTTGGCACGTAAGGATGTTTGCCCACCTGTGCATGTGGGTTCAAAAAAAGAGAATAGAATCCCTAAGAGCTCCAGTTACAGGCCTTTGTAGAATGCTTACCTTGTTACATAAATGCTAGAATTCTAGTTATGGTCCTCATGACTGCACGCAAGAGCTCTGAATGGCCGCTCACAGGCTCAGATTTGAGACTCTTATTACGTCAGGAGCCCCGCGGTTTGTTCTGTGTACATCAACATTTCTTCTCTCGTAGAACATAATGGCTTAATTAAGGAAAAATGGAAAACCTTACTTAGTTCCTCATCCTTCTTCAGCATGCAGGTGTTTTTGGGTTGTACTGTGTGTGAATGTTTGGCTTTTAAAATTTGCTGCTTGAGTTTGCTGACTTGAGCTTCGTAACAAAAATCATTAAGTGAATTTCGCCTGGTATTAGTACAGACTCTTCAACAATTTCTAAAATGACCCTATGCTCAATTTTGTCATTTTTGTACTGTATAGTTATGCCAAGTGGCATTCTCAGAATTGATGATTACAAAATCAAAGTATTGATCAACCCTAAAAAAATACATTGAAGGTGTTCTGCCTCCTACAACATCAAAAACTGAGCCTGAATTTAATTCTTTATACCAAAATAAAAATTGCATCATTTCTGATATGATAGTATATATAAGTGACCCTAAAGATTCCACCAGAGAACTCTTAAGCCTGATAAACAGCTTCAATGAAGAAGCTGGATATAAAATTAACTCAAACAACTCAATGGCCTTTCTGTACACAAAGGATAAACAGGCTGAGAAAGAAATTAGGGAAACAACACCCTTCTCAATAGTCACAAATAATATAAAATACCTTGGCGTGACTCTAACTAAGGAAGTGAAAGATCTGTATGATAAGAACTTCAAGTCTCTGAAGAAAGAAATTAACGAAGATCTCAGAAGATGGAAAGATCTTCCATGCTCATGGATTGACAGGATCAATATAATAAAAATGGCTATCTTGCCAAAAGCAATCTACAGATTCAATGCAATCCCCATCAAAATTCCAACTCAATTCTTCAACGAATTAGAAAGGGCAAAATGCAGATTCATCTGGAATAACAAAAAACCTAGGATAGCAAAAACTCTTCTCAAGGATAAAAGAACCTCTGGTGGAATCACCATGCCTGACCTAAAGCTGTACTACAGAGCAATTGTGATAAAAACTGCATGGTACTGGTATAGCAACAGACAAGTAGACCAATGGAATAGAATTGAAGACCCAGAAGTGAACCCACACACCTATGGTCACTTGATCTTTGACAAGGGAGCAAAAAGCATCCAGTGGAAAAAAGACAGCATTTTCAACAAATGGTGCTGGCACAACTGGTGGTTATCATGTAGAAGAATTCGAATTGATCCATTCCTATCTCCTTGTACTAAGGTCAAATCTAAGTGGATTAAGGAACTCCACATAAAACCAGAGACAATGAAACTTACAGAGGAGAAAGTAGGGAAAAGCCTCGAAGATATGGGTACAGGGGAAAAATTCCTGAATAGAACAGCAATGGCTTGTGCTTTAAGATCAAGAATCGACAAATGGGACCTCATAAAATTGTAAAGCTCCTGCAAGGCAAAAGACACTGTCAGTAAGACAAAAAGGCCACCAACAGATTGGGAAAGGATCTTTACCTATCCTAAATCAGATAGGGGACTAATATCCAATATATATAAAGAACTCAAGATGGTGGACTCCAGAAAATCAAATAACCCCATTAAAAATGGGGCTCAGAGCTAAACAAAGAATTCTCACCTGAGGAATACTGAATGGCTGAGATGCACCTGAAAAAATGTTCAACATCTTTAATCATCAGGGAAATGCAAATCAAAACAACCCTGAGATTCCACCTCACACCAGTCAGAATGGCTAAGATCAAAAATTCAAGTGACAGCAGATGCTGGCGAAGATGTGGAGAAAGAGGAACACTCCTCCATTGTTGGTGGGATTGCAAGCTTGTACAACCACTCTGAAAATCAGTCTGGCGGTTCAAATTGGACATAGTACTATGGGAGGATCCTGCAATACCTCTCCTGGGCATATATCCAGAAGATGTTCCAACCGGAAGGACACATGCTCCACTATGTTCATAGCATCCTTATTTATAATAGTCAGAAGCTGGAAAGGACCCAGATGTCCCTCAACAGAGGATTGGATACAGAAAATGTGGTACATGTACACAATGAAGTACTACTCAGCTATTAAAAAGAAAAAATGAATTTATGAAATTCCTAGGCAAATGGATGGACCTGGAGGGCATCATCCTGTGTGAGGTAACCCCATCACAAAAGAACTCACACAATATGTACTCAGTGATAAGTGGATATTAGCCCAGAAACAGAATACCCAAGATATAAGATACAATTTGCTAAACGCATGAAACTCAAGAAGAATGAAGATCAAAGTGTGGACACTTTGCCCTTCTTAGAGTTGGGAACAAAACACCCCTTGAAGGAGTTACAGAGAAAAAGTTTGGAACTGAGATGAAAGGATGAACCATCTATAGACTACCATATCTGGGGATCCATCCTATATTCAGCTCTAAAAGCTGACACCATTGCATACACTAGCAAGTTTTGCTAAAAGAACCCAGATATATCTGTCTCTTGTGAGACTATGCCGGGGCCTAGCAAACACAGAAGTGGATGCTCACAGTCAGCTATTGGATGGATCACAGGGTCCCCAATGGAGGAGCTAGAGAAAGTACCCAAGGAGCTAAAGGTATCTGCAATCCTATAGGTGGAACAACAATATGAACTATCCAGTACCCCTTCCCTCTGCCCCCTCCCGCCCCCCCCCCCCCGCTCGTGTCTGTAGCTGAATATGAATCAGTGGAAAGAGAGGCCCACTGGTCGTGCAAACTTTATATGACTCAGTACAGGGGAGTGCCAGGGCCAAGAAGTGGGAGTGGGTGGGTGGGGGAGTGGGTGGAGGAGTGTGTGGGGGACTTTTGGGATAGCATTGGAAATGTAAATGAAATAAATACCAAAAAAAAGAGAGAAAAAATATCGCATCATTTCATTAAAATAAAGATTTGTTTTTGATGTTAATACATGCTAAAATTTTAGCCTTCGTAGTCAGGCTTCATCTTCTGTACTGGCCAGTCCACTAGGAGGCTGTTGGTTGTACAATATGTAACAGGAACACCTACTTATTATAGCTATCTTTGTAGCAGAAACTTCATCTCCTTAATATTCACATTGTGTCCATATTTGGAATCAATGCTTTATGGGCAGTTTAAAGGTTTAGTGATGATATAATATGGGGCTTGACCCAATAGGATCAGTGTTGCTATAGGAAGAGAGACTGGGCTCTCTCTCCACAACATGCAACATGAAGAAAGGCAATAGAGAAAATATGGCTATTCACAAGCCAAGAAGAAAGTCCTCACATGATTCTTTACCTACCATAAGAATTTAATGTTTTATAGGTATGATCTTTGTGGTCAAAGATCAACTTGTCCTGCCCTTTTTTATGCCCACTATTTTGGCTCCAAAGTTATCTACCATAGCCCAGAGCCTCTCCACTGTACCCAGCACTGTGCATAAACATGGATCATCTGCTCTGCTGCTCACCCACTGTTATGCTTACAGCGATGACCAGACCCTGCACCTTCTGAGGTAGCCCCATGTCCACATCTATGACCAAAGACAGAATCTGACACAGTGCCCCACAGTGCCGATGACATTGCTGCCTCTTCTAAGTCCATTCTCCAGACACTGATTGAAGATTAGCTATCTGTGCAGTTAGTGTTGTTGGTCCTAACAAGGCAGCCATGGGTAAGAGAGATAAACCTTTGCTTTCATAGAACTGATGTCCCAGAAGAAGAGATAAATTAGATGTATGCAAATAAAGGAAGCAATGTTTGGATAAAAGTAAGAGGAAAACCAAAATATGATTTCATGGAACAGCTGATGGTGATGTGTTTCAGGTAGTTTGGGATGGGTTTCTCTGAAAAAATGACATTGAAGTTATGGTCTGAGCAAAAACGAGATAGCTGGTTGACCCAGGGTCTAGACAAAATAGACATGGAAGATGAAAGAGTACATGTTGATCATTTACAAGGCTGAAAGTCCAACATGTACAGAGAACTCCTTGTTGGTGCAGAACTTGGTGCTAAGGACTTTATTGCTAAATCCCTGATGTTTCCCGAAATTCCATTTGGGATGCTGAGGCATGGCAGCCTATTCAAAACCTGGCAGCTCAGCAGAATCTGATGGACGATGAATCCAAGTGCAGCTATAATAGAACCTCAAGCTGCTCATAAGCATTGGGGCTGAGTATATGGTTACAGGAAGATACAGCATTCTTTCTGTATAGGACAGCATAACAGATGACTGGTCAAAGGAGAGAGCTAGATAAGATAATTAAAACAGAGAAGGAGAAGGAGAAAGAGAAGAAAAGAAAAGAAGGAAGGAAGAATATTAAGAATCCAGCCACTCTCATTTTGGAGGAAGCCATTAATGAATGGGGCTATCAGTTTTCATTGGTGTCCATTACTATTAGCCCAGAGAATCTAGGGACAAAGGTGAGAGAGCAGAACACACCCTTGAGAAAACATTTAAGAAGTGAGCATGTTGATTTAGTGCAGAATTTGGCTGTGTTCAGAAGGCTCAGTGTGCGGAGGGTCTTCTCTCATCAGAGGCGGACCTCCTATCTTGAAACAACTTTTATTGCATACTTTGTTACAGGTGGGCGGGAACAGCTGGCAATTCATACTTACCTCACTTTGGTATACATTGTTTCTGAATGAAAAGAAATGGCAGGCGCCTGCAGGCTCAGGCTGGATCCTTATCTAATCTCCAGCAGTCAGATTTTCCTCCTATCCACCTCCCTCATTCCTGTCTTTGGTATATAAAGCTTAGTACCTTGCCTGGCACAGAGCAGATGACTTTCTTGTTATCTTAGCACTGCTAGTGGTAGACAGCTGTCATACAACTGCCCCACCCTGCAGACCCTAAGACTGTCTTTAGTTTCCCATTAAAAAGAGCCACAGTCTTGATGAGAAACTGTACTGCAGGGCTGCAGGCTCACCCTGGAGGTTTCCTTTATATATGATCAGTTTCATCCCCTCCCTCCTTCTCACTCTGCAGCTGCATGCTTGCTGCTAGAGACAGGTCTGCTGTCAAACCCGTTGGGTCACCTGCCAGTTCAGTCCATTGACTTAAGGTCACGAACTATGAATGCTATCCTCCAGTACATGGTGAGACAGGAGCTGGAAATTAATGGGGCCAGAACCCAGCATCCAGCGGCTATCAGTGGTTCCCAGGGTTGGTCTGTCTGTCTATGGAGAACCAGCCTCTGCCCATTGTCTGAAGAGATCAGAGCAAGCCTGTTGCCTGTAGTGACATTCAGGGCTGGCAATTACCCAACACAATGCCTATCCACCCTCAAAATTTAATACAGAAATCAGGTGTGTTGTGAAAGGGCTCGGAGAGGTTTTAATTTTCTCAAGTGTCTAAGGCTCCGTGCTGACTGGAGTGTCCCTGGCACAAAAGCCCTGCCCATCATGTGGTTTGCTGAATACAACACTTAGGCCAGCTGTGCAACCTTCCCAGTCAGCTCCACAATGGGGCTCAATCAAGGCTCCAAGGCTCTCCTCCCATTGCTCAGACCTGCTGCTTCTTTCTTCCTGGGAGAAGAAGGGTGTCTATTGTTGGATGCTTCTCTGATGATCAGCTTTGACTGGTAGATAGTACCTTTTGCCACCTGTGCCCCTTGTTGATTCTGTTCATAATCCTTGCAGCCCTGCCTGGATTTTGTTTTGTTTTGTTTTGTTTTGTTTTGTTTTGTTTTGTTTTGCAAGAGGAGGAGTCAATAGACTACCACTCTCCTGTTTTGTCTTCCCCCCTAACAACTGAAACAACAAGACAGTTCCTTTGCAAATTTGGAAATTTGTGCTTAAACTGCCAACCCCATGAGATCTTGAGGTCCATTAAGTCTTTCTTGTAGCCGCAGAGCTGAGTAAGCTGGGACTCTGCTCCACAGGTATTAACTGGCAAGCTGAAGGTAAATGCCCCACTTAGAAAACAGCTCCTTAGAGCAAGGTTTACTTTTGCCTGAGTAAATCTAGGAAGAATGAGTTGGCATGTATCTCTGACCTTCCTTAGTAATGTTTGGGGAATCACGAGAGGCAGTTCTTAGAAAAAGAAAGAGGCTTCACAATGGCTCCAGGTAGGGGATGCTCAGGCTTTTGTGGGGATGCTGAACTTTCCTCAAAAGTTATCACAACACAGGAGGCTTTGCTAGTGAGTGAGTGGGACCACTGTGGAACAGAAGAGTCTGGTACTTGGGCCCAAAGGCCAAATAGAGCCTCAGGAAAATTCTGCAGTATAGGAGAGCTAGTAGTCTTTTCTACAGGCAGCCCAAAATGTAGCAGTTCTTGGGCTTGATCCTGTGTGGATATCTAATCCAGGAGGCATGTCTTCTTCATAGAGGATGACAGTGAGGAGCCCTAGTAGGACAGTTCTGATCAGGCAGGTAAAAGACCGAAGCACAGCACTGAGGTACAATGGTACATGTCCCAATAGCAGTACTAGAAAAGGCATCAGTTAGACTCAACACTCAAGGGGTGAAACAGTTCTGGTCCA
Source organism: Mus musculus (assembly GCF_000001635.26). Lineage (NCBI taxonomy): Eukaryota > Metazoa > Chordata > Mammalia > Rodentia > Muridae > Mus > Mus musculus. The sequence goes on from NC_000080.6 coordinate 37,363,858, forward strand.
TGGGGGTTCATCAGAAACCAGTACACACTGAGGTACAATGGTACATGTCCCAAGCAGCAGTACTAGACAAGGCATCAGATAGGCTCAACACTCAAGTGGTGAAACAGTTCTGGTCCATGGGGGTTCATCAGAAACCAGTCCCTTATATTCCTAGGGCTAGTGATTACTGGCTTCCTCATAAGCTAGTGCCTTGTAGCGCACTCACCAGGGGGCTGGGTAGGGTATGTCTGGCAAAAATATTAAACTATCTCTCTTGCCTAGAAGAAAAAAATATAAAAAGGCCATTTGGCATTTCTCTGGAGAATAATCCCATGCTGATTAATGTGATTATAATGATTAATGTGATTCTAGCCATTTGTGTGTGTTGCTGGCACTGAGAATCGGTTTTGTAGCATAGACTAATAGCTCTTAGAGCTAATGCTTCTTTCCATTGATTTTATCTTTTATATTTTGGCTGCATTCTTGGGTCATGCTTGATTCTCCTTCCTGTGCAGGCTCTGTGATGAATGTGTCTCATATTTTCATCCTCTGATAGCTGATGTACAATAAACTACCCCAACCTTAGGGATGCAAAAAATGACTAACACAAGATGTCTCCAAGGGTGTTTCAATTTGCTTTCCATTGCTGTGATGAAACCATGATGAGGAAAGGGTTAATTTCAGCTTATAGCTTATGGTCAATCATGGATTGGAGTCAAGGCATGAACCTTGAAGGAGGAACTAACATCCATAGAGGGTGATGCTTGCTAGCTTGCTCTTGATGGCTTGCTCAGATGGCTCTTATACAGTCCAACATCACCTGCCCAGAGGTGGCAGTGCCCCCATTTTCAATCATTAATCAAGAAAATGCCACACAGACTTGCCTACAGGCTAATTTGATGGAGACGGTTTTTCAATTTAGGGCTCATTTAACTGGGATGACTCAGGCTTGTGTCAAGCTGATATAAAACTCTCCAGCAAAGAGAGTAAAGGAATCTGTTATTAAAGCTGAGGACCTGGGTTCAATCCCTAGAATCTATGTGTAGAAGGAGAGAACTGTTTCCTACAAGTTGTCCTCTGACCTGGACACATATACATAAGCCCTCCACAGATAATTAAATATAACTTAAAAGGGTGGGTATTAAATATATAGCATTGTATAGTATAGTACAGTGCAATAGAATACCAGAGATGTCCCATGGCTCTATGACTGATGATAAGCTATGGCCTACTCAGGCATTTGAGGGCCAATACTATCTGTTACTTCCCCACATGGTGAAACTTGGACTGGATATTTCCACAAGAGGAGATCCCTTCAGCACAGGGACAACTCTCATACCTTGAAATACATTTCATCCTTACAAGAATGCCTTAGTTCCTTTCATGAAGGAAACATCTGATAACTGCCCAGGATGGGCATATATGAGGGGACGAATCTCCCGACTCAGAATGTTGTCTAGAAGGACAGCCTGTGTCAGGTCCTGTCTATTGTCTGACTGTATCTAGCTCTTATCGCTGGTCCTGCTGCCATGTACTTTTTGGAGTCAGACTTGATACTGGTGTGCTATTAAGGAGCTGCCATATTCATTTTATAAGGGCACTGTTATGATAGACCCCTTGAGTATCAGACAATGCACATACTTTACCATTGGTATCATTCAAACTACTATCAAAAATTGCTTGCCTATGTACACGTGAGTCCCAGAATGCAACACTGTGCTAGTGGATTCTGTAGCCTCTCCAAGAATAAGCCACAAGGAACCACTCCTTTCCTAAACTGTACTTTCTCAGGAATTTTGTCTCAGCATCAAGCAAAGAAACTAATACAGATCCCATCCTTCAGGAAGTTCAGAAGGCTGAAACTTGAATGGGTTCTCTTCATTCCCCGATGTCTGAGTTCTCAGTGGGAAATTCAGGAGCTGAGGGTGGTTAGAATAATCACTACCTGGTATCTGGATACACCTGCAAACTCCTTCATTTGCATATCTGGAATTCTCATCTGGAATTCTCACCTGAGGACTGTCCAACATAGCAAGGGAAGATTGTAGGAATGAGAGCTGGAGCCTGACCCTGGCAAACACACTACTACTGCCACCACGTTCCAGATGAACTGATCCCTGGCCATGCCATCTTCAAGGGAAAAAAGGGTGTGCTGAGTATCCCCGAATCTGTGAGTACAGTTTGCTACTGCAGTACTGTCTGCCCTAGTTGGCTCATGCTGCTGCTTCTGCCTTTCTATGCTGCCTCTCTCCTCATTCAGTGTAAGGAAGCTGCCTCCCCCATGAGTAGTACATTCTCTTGTTGGTCTGAGTCCCCCTCCCCCTCTCCCTCTTCGTCTCCCTATCCCTCCCCCCTCTCTTGTTCTTGCTGTATGCTTGCTGGGATTGAGTTACTTATTATCTATCCCTTGAGAAAACCTGGCATTTGGCTGGGTTTGTAGTAACAGCATTTGGAAGATCATGCCTAAAGAAGCTTATTCGTGGCATTTCTGAGGTGCTCTGGTTCTGTCTCTTCACACAGCGGTGTTGTCAGAGGTCACACTGTTAGAGGTAATAGAGATGACAGAATGGACTGTGGAGTCTTAAGCTCAACTTTTATTACACTTTAGTAGCTCTTCTCCATACATACCCACGCTAAGATTTTTACCACGTATAATGACACATTTTTTGTCATGGGTGGGTGGCAAACCCCTTTGTTTGTTTGTTTGTTTTATATTTTATTCTTGGTCATTTGAAAGTATGATGGTGCCTTCTTTTAGCCCATGTTTAGAGATTTTAGAAGTGGGTGAACATGAAGCCACCTCAGTGACAGGAAAGCAATTTGCTTCAATCTTAATAGGTAGTAATTGGAAAGGTCATAGCCAGATTTTTCTCAGTATGATCTGTTTCTTCATTTGGATTTTGTTTTTGATTAGATTGACAAAATAAGTACTCCATGTGGGTGGCAATGAATGACAGCCTGGGGAATCCATGGCATTCTTTTGATAAAAGGACCTTCACATGTTAAAGCAAGGCATTCTAGGTTGTCTCCTTGCTTCATCTGCTGGAACAGAGAGTAAAGTACTCTGGACTGGACTTAGCAACAAAAAGCCAGGTATCATCTCAAAACTTCCCTCTCAGAAAGTTAGTCTCCTGGGCTTTCAAACAGGGAGAAGAACACCTGTTCTGTAGAATTAGGATTAAACGGTGCCAGCTTTTAATGGTGAGGATGCAATAAATGAATTCTGGGGAAAGTATTTGTACAGTGCAGTGATAATGTTGGTGGTTGCTCATTATTGAGCTAACTCAAGGTCTGTTAGCTCAAGGACACAGAGTGACAATCTCTATGGCTGGAGAAGCTGACCCTGAAGAAAAGTAGAGAGTTGCATGTTCATTGTTACGGCAGAGTTGTTTCTGTTAAGATGACAGGAGTCAAGGTTGAGTTAAGGTCAGGTCCTGGGTGACAGATTTGATTTTCTTTTTGTTTTTCATTTTTTATTCCAGGAAGTGGATAGTGACTTTATTGGCATGAGGTTCATACAGGAATTAGGTCAAAATGTGAATGCTGGTCTAGTTGTCTCAGGGTTTGACCTGGAAGTCTGCATTTTGCAAAAGATTCCAAATGCTGCTGTGTGTTTGGTTTGTAGCTGAGTAGCTAGAGTCCAAGACATACTCACCAGTACAACCGTTTCAATCCCAAATGGTAGTTCAAATTTAAGTAAACTTAAATTTCGATTTAAAACAATTTTCCTTGGTCCTATTAGCCACATGATAGCTGTGACTATGGCCCACCCTTAGCTAGCTCAGGGATAGGAGATTTACTCATGGAAGAAAGTTCTGCCTAGCACCATGTTTTCTAGAACATGATTTTCTTTTTTCGTTTGGTAGGAATATAATTTTTATTTATATTTTATTTTCTTTATTTTATTTTTTAATTGGATATTTTATTTATTTACATTTCAAATGCTATCCCCTTTCCTGATTTCCCCTTTGCAAACCCTCTATCCCATTCCCCCTTTCACCTGCTTCTATGAGGGTTCTCCCCTACCCACCCATCCACTCTTCCCTCATCACCCTAGCATTCCTCTACACTGAGGCATCAAGCCTTCACAGATCCAAGTGCCTCTTCTCCCACTGATGCCAGATAAGGCCTCTTCAGCTACTTCAGTCCTTCCCCTAACTTCTCCATTGGGGGCTCTGTGCTCAGTCCAGCGGTTGCCTGTGAGCATTCTCACCTGTATTGTTCAGGCTCTGGCAGAGCCTCTCAGGAGGCAGCTATATCAGACTCTTGTCAGCAAGCACTTCTTGGCATCAGCAATAGTGTTTGGGTTTGGCATATGCACGTGGGATGGATCCCCAGGTGGGGCAGTCTCTAGATGGTCTTTCCTTCAGTCTCTGCTCCACTCTTTGTCCCTATATTTGGAGTTAAAATTTAGGAGATGGGTGGGTGGCAACCTCTAGGCCTGGTCTATACAGATTCTATCTTCTCTTTGTTGGGTATTTCAGCTAATATCATTCCTGTGTGGTACTGGGAGGCTCTTGCTTTTCTAGTATCTGGGACTTTCTGGTTGCTACCCCCAGTTCCCCATACTCCACTACTCAATACACCTCTGTTCGATTCCTGACCCTCTGTACATCTCTTTCATCTTCTCCCATACATGATTCTGTCCCTCTTTCCCCCCTCCCCCTCTTCTCTTCCTTCCAAGTTTCTCCCAACCTCTATTTCCCTTGATTATTTTGCTTCCCCTTCTAAGTAGGACTAAAGTATCCACTCTTTGGTTTTCTTTCCTCTTGAGCTTCATGTGGTCTGTGAGTTGTAACGTGGGTATTCCGCACTCTTTGCCTAATATATACTTATCAGTACCATGTGTGTTCTTCTGTGATTGGGTTACCTCACTAAGGATGGTATTTTCTAGATCCACCCATTTGCCTGTGAATTTCATGAAGTTATTGTTTTTAATAGCTGAGTAGTACTCCATTGTGTAAATGTACCACATTTTCTGTATTCATTCCTCTGTTGAGGGACAGCTGGGTTCTTTCCAGCTTCTGGCTATTATGAATATGTCGGCTATGAAATAGTGGAGCATGTGTCCTTGTTACATGTTGGAGTATCTTCTGGGTATATGCCCAGGAGTGGTATAGCTGGGTCCAGTTTTCTGAGGAACCACCAGACTGATTTCCAGAGTGGTTGTACCAGCTTGCAATCTCACCAGAAATGGAGCAGTGTTCCTCTTTCTCCATATCCTCGCCCATATCTTCTGTCACCTGCGTTTTTGATCTTAGCCATTTTGACTGGTGTGAAGTGGAATCTCAGGGTCATTTTTATTTGCATTTCCCTGATGATTAAGGATGTTGAACATTTCTTTAGGTTCCTCTAGGCCATTCAAGTTTCCTCAACTGAGAATTCTCTGTTTAGCTCTGTTCCCCATTATTTAATAGAGTTATTTGGTATCTAGTCTGTTAGTCTATGTATTTTTTTTATTGAGGAATTGAATCCATTGATGCTAAGAGATATTAAAGAATAGTGATTATTGCTCCATATTATTTTTGTTGTTAGAGATGGAATTATATTTGTGTGGCTATCTTCTTTTTGGTTTGTTGAAAGAAGATTACTTTCTTGCTTTTTCTAGGGTGTAGTTTTCTTCTTTGTATTGGAGATCTCCATCTATTATCCTTGTTGGACTGGGTTTATGGAAAGATACTATGTAAATTTGTTTTTGTCATGGAATATCTTGGTTTATCCATCTATGGTAATTGAGAGTTTTGCTGGATATATTAGCCTGGGCTGGCATATGTGTTCTCTTAGGGTCTGTAGGACATTTGTCCAGGATCTTTTGGCTTTTATAATCTTTGAGGAGAAGTGTGGATAATTCTGATGGGTCTGCCTTTATATGTTACTTGACTTTTTCCCCTTACTGCTTTTAATATTCTTTCTTTGTTTTATGCATTTGGTGTTTTGAGGGATTTCTTTTCTGGTCCAGTCTATTTGGAGTTCTATAGGCTTCTTATATGTTCATGGATAGCTCTTTCTTTAGATTAGGTAAGATATCTTCTATAATTTTGCTGAAGATATTTACTGGCCCTTTAAGTTGGAAATCTTCCTTCTCATCTATTCCTATTATCTTTAGGTGTGCTCTTTCATTGTGTCTTGGATTTCCTGGATGTTTTCTGCTTGGAACTTTTTGCTTTTTGCATTTTCTTTGACAGTTGTATCAATGTTTTCTATGGTATCTTCTGCTCCTGAGAGTCTCTCTTCTATCTCTTGTATTCTGTTGGTGATACTTGTGTCTATGACTCTTGATCTCTTTCTTAGGTTTTTTATCCCCAGCGTTGTCTCCCTCTGTGATGTCTTTATTGTTTCTATTTCCATTTTTAGATCCTGGATAATTTTGTTCAATTCCTTCACCTGTTTGGTTGTGTTTTCCTATAATTCTTTAAAGGAACTTTGTGTTTCCTCTTTAAGGGGTTCTATCTGTTTACCTGTGTTCTCCTGAATTTCTTTATGGGAGTTATTTATGTCATCATCATGAGATGTGATTTTATTTCAGAGTCTTGCATTTTTGGTGTGTTGGATTATCCAAAGCTTGCTGTGGTGGCAGAACTGGGTTCTCATGATGCCAAGTAGCCTTCGTTTCTGTTCTTTATGTTCTTGCACTTGCCTCTTGCCATCTAGTTATCTCTAGTGTTGGTTGGTCTTCTGTGTGTGGCTTGTTCCTCCTGTAAGCCTATGTATCAGCATTCCTGGGAGACCAGTTGTCTCTGGGAGTAACTTTGGTATGGAGAGCTGTGGCACAGGGTCACCTCTGGGCACAGATAGAAACTGGAAGCAGATTTGATTTTCATAGGCAATCCAGAAATGTAGTGTTTTATGACAATCTTTTGAATTTAAAAAATTTTTTTAATCCATAAACAAATACATTTTAGTCACATAAAAGCCCATGTAGGGAAAACAAGTTGCCCCTCTCTCCGCTGTGTGGCACTGATATAAGGTTTGGCTTCAACATGGTGCAGAGGACCAAGAGATAGCAGAAAATATATTCTTCCAATTTTTCTCTGATAGGTACAGCTACAGACCCAGGAAACAGAAGGCGATGAAGATAGAACTCTTGTTATAAAAAGTTAGGCTGGTAGGTCCAGTCCCAACCCAATACTAGGAGGTGAGCCAGTTAGAATCATTTGCAAAATTCACTGAAAATGGCAATAGGCATTTTAGAGTATCCATATGGAAGCTAGAAGAATGGAAAGGTGTGTGTGTGTGTGTGTGTGTGTGTGTGTGTGTGTGTGTGTAGATAAATAATTTTGTGCTGTTGACATATCACTTAAAATGATTCATATTAGCATTATAGCTATAACACTTAAAATAATGATACTGAATTCTGGCCTGAGTTATGGGTATAACTCAATATTAGTTCACTTGCTCAAAATGTGTGAGGTTCGGTGCTTAAACACCAAGGACTGAAAAAATAAAAAGTAAGGCTAACTAAAATGACCTAAAGGAAAGTGTGGTAGTTTGAATATGCTTGGATTATGGAAAGTGGTACTGTTATTAGTAAGTGTGGCTTTATTGGAGGAAGTGTGTCAGGGTGGGTGTGTGCTTTGATGGGCTATGCTCAAGCTCCATCCAGTGTAGAAGAGTCTCTCTTGACTGTCTTCTGATCAAGATGTAGAACTCTAGGTTCCTCCAGCACTAGGTCCATCTGCACTTCTTTTATCTTAGCCATGATGATAATGGATTAAACTTCTGAAACTATAAACCCCAATTAAATATTTTCCTTCATTAGAGTTGCCTTTGTCATGGTGTCTCTTCACAGCAATGGAAACCCTAAGGCAGAAACCAAGGTTTCCCACTTTATTTCAAGTTCCAAAACACTGGTGTTCATGCACAGTGATGAGGCATATATTCATGCTCTAGCACAGAACACTGTGTGAAGCTATAGATATTATCATATGCAAAACTGTGACAAAGGAGCTAAGGTGAACTTTTAGAAATGCAGTTCATTGATGACTTCTTAAAGTTGTTTTCTATATCTGTATGCCAGGTAATGTGTTTCATCATGGTATCTTCATTCACATATGCCATGACTTTGATCTCATCCATTGTCTCCCCCATGACCTCCCCCATCCTCCCTCTTTCCCATTCTAGCTGCTACCTTCTTTCTGCCAATCCCCATTTCCCTTATTGGTATTCTAATACAGCCTCTATTTCCTACTTCATTATGATTGTTATTTTCCTTCTCATGATTCTCATTACAGTATCATGGCCTACATACACATACAAATGTACACCTATATATACCCATACATGCAAATTTAAATCAAGAATCTGCATGTAGGAGACATTCAGTATTTTTCATTCTATGTTGGGCTTATTTTTAGTGACATAATGATTTCCATTTCCAACTACACCCTGCAAATGTCTATTTTTTCCTGCTTGGCTGCATAAAATTTCATTGTGTACATGTCGCATTAAAAAACCTCCTTATCTGTTTATAGAAATTGAGGATGGCTAAATTTCCTTTTTATTTTAACAGTACAGCAATAAATAGAGATATGTGCATATCTCTTTGGTATGTTGACCTAGATTCCTTCTAGTATCTACCTAGGAAAAGCACAGTTGGGTCATATAGTCATCCTATTTTTAGTTCTTTGACAAATCTCCATACTGATTTCCATAGTGACTGTAAAACTTTAAATTTATAGTAGCAACAAAGAAGAGTTTCTTTTTCTTCACTGTCTTGCCAGCATTTGTTGCATAACAACAATTGTGACAGGAGTGAGATAAAGTCTCAAAGCAGTTTTAATTTGAATTTCTTTGATGTTCACCGGTGCTGAACAATTCTTTTAAGCACTTGTTTGCTGTTTGTTTTTCTTATTTTGACTATCTGCCTATTAAATGATTACAAGATTTGGATTTTTTGGTGTTTAGTTTGTGCAGTATTTTATATATCCCAAATATTAATCTCCTGTCTGAAATTAATTTGACAAGAATATTTCTCCAGCTCTGTAGCTGTTTCTCCATTTTGACAATTGTCTCCTTTCTTAGAGGATGCTTTTACATTCCAGGTAATCCCATATGCCAATTTGCCCAATGATTCCCTGAGCTATTTCAATCCTCTCCACAAAATCTTCAGCTATGCTTATATCTTGAAGTATTTTACTTATGCAGACCTGTGCAAATTCAAATTTCAGGCAATTCACTTAGAGCTTTAGTTTATTTTGAATTGATTTTTGTTATGTTGAGGGATCTAGACCTAGAATTAATTTTTTACATGTTAAAATCAGTTTTCTTAGCACCATTTGTGAAATAGTTTTTTTCCCGTGTATGTTTTATCCAAAGTTAGAGGGCTGGGGCTGTGTAGGATTATTACTAGGTCCTCTGTTGTGTATTACTGGTCTTGAAGTTTCCACTGTGACAGAAATATTCTGTTTGTGAGTATGGGTATGCCATACAATTTGAGATCAGTTACTGTTTATATATTTCTAGTATTGCTATTTTTGTTATGGATTGTTCAGGACTTTTAGGATCTATGGGTTCTACGTGAAACTTAAGATAATTTTTTTCCCTTGTTCTGTGAAGGACATCATTGGATTTTGATGGGAATATCTTTAAATCTATACATTGATTTTGTTAACGTAGGCATATATATATATATTTTTTTTTACTCTGTTAAAACTGCCAATATATGACTACGGTAGGTCTTTATATTTTCTAGTGTCTTCTTCAATGTCTTAGGTGTTTCAATATTTTCATTGTAGAAGTTTTTCAACTCCTTGGTATGTTTGCTTTTAGATATTTTTGAATCCCCTGTAAATGGGATTTTTTTCTCCTAGCATTATTATATGTATATAGGATGACTACTGACTTTTGCATGGTGACTTAGTATCCTGTTATTTTACAAAAATAAAAAAATAAAAATAAAATCAAGTCTATGTGCTGAGGGAGATTTGGTGCTACCTCTCCATTTTTGCTTTATTGGTGAGTTGGTGATTTTTCCATCCTTTCTTTGCTCTGTATTTTTGATATCTTGAATATTTGGTGATTTTTATTTCCATCTTGCTTGTGATCCAGATATAAAATGATGTTAAGAAAAGCAGTGATATGTTTGCCTGCTTACTTTCATTCTTCATGGTGAGTGCATCTACTCTTCTGTTGCTACTGCTGCTGCCATTGGAGTCTAGCTTCTTCAACCTTCCAGGGAGGACTGAGGATGATCAGCTCCTGAGGAATCCTCATGTGCTTCAGCATCTCACTAGGAGTGCTAGATATCCAGACCTATGGATTGAACAGATACTGGACTCTTGCCCTACAGACAGTCATTGTTGGGACATGCAGTCAGAATCACATAAGCCAGTATAATAAACACCTTTCATAATATATATTCATTCTCTTGATTCTATTCTACTAGAAAAAATTCTGATTAGTACATAGTATAAATTTTAAAATGTAATTGTATTTAAAATGTGGCAGTATTTCTTTTTATCCCTAGATAGCTCCCAAATGAATGTTACAGAGACTATTAGGTTTACTGCACAATACATGGGCAGTCATTGATCTCAATCTGGCTACCTCCAATCCAAAATTGCTGAGATACTTGAATTTTAGTATTGGTTCTGCTCTTTGGGCTTCAGGTGTGATCTCTCATGATGTGTCCTCTTACACTTGTTACTAAATTCTCGTTTGCTCCTTCCTCTCTCCCTTGGCTCATGGAACTCCCACACTATTCTTTCTTCAGCCCAGCCATTGGCTGATCAGTTTTTTTTTTCTTTTTCTTTTTCTGTTTCTTAGATATTTTCTTTATATACATTTCAAATGCTATCCCGAAAGTTCCCTATACCCTCCCCCTGCCCTGCTCACCTACCCACCTACTCCCGCTTCTTGGCCCTGGCATTCCCCTGTACTGGGGCATATAAAGTTTGCAAGACCAAGGGGCCTCTCTTCCCATTAATGGCCAACTAGGCCATCTTCTGATACATATGCAGCTAGAGACATAAGGTCTTGGGGGTACTGGTTAGTTCATATTGTTGTTCCACCTATAGGGTTGCAGAACCCTTCAGCTCCTTGGGTACTTTCTCTAGCTCCTCCATTGGGGGCCCTGTGTTCAATCTTATAGATGACTGTGAGCATTCACTTCTGTAATTGCCAGACACTGGCATAGCCCCATATGAGACAGCTATATCAGGGTCCTTTCAGCAAAATCTTGCTGGCATATGCAATAGTGTCTGGGTTTGGTGGCTGATTATGAGATGGAACCCTGAGTAGGGTAGTCTCTGGATGGTCCATCCTTTCGTCTTAGCTCCAAACTTTGTCTCTGTAACTCCTTCCATGGGTGTTTTGTTCCCTATTCAAAGGAGGAATGAAGTATCCACACTTTGGTCTTCCTTCTTCTTGATTTTCTTGTGTTTTGCAAAATGTGTCTTGGGTATTCTAAGTTTCTGGGCTAATATCCACTTATCAGTGAGTGCATATCAAGTGACTTCTTTTGTGATTGGGTTGACTCACTAAGGATGATATCTTCCAGATACATCCATTTGCCCAAGAATTTAATAAATTCATTGTTTTTTTAATAGCTAAGTAGTACTCCATTGTGTAAATGTACCACATTTTCTGTATCCATTCCTCTGTTGAGGGACAGCTGGGTTCTTTCCAGCTTCTGGCTATTATAAATATATCTGCTACAAATATAGTGGAGCATGTGTCCTTATTACCAGTTGGAACATCTTCTGGGTATATGCCCAGGATGGGTATTGCTGGATTTTCCAGTAGTTCTATGTCCAATTTTCTGAGGAACCGCCAGACAGATTTCCAGAGTGGTTGTACAAGCTTGCAATCCCACCTGCAGTGGAGGAGTGTTCCTCTTTCTCCATATCCTCACCAGTATCTGCTGTCACCTGAATTTTTGATCTTAGCCATTCTGACTAGAGTGAGGTGGAATCTCTAGGTTGTTTTGATTTGCATTTTCCTGATGATAAGGATGTTGAACACTTTTTCATGTGCTTCTCAGCCATTTGGTATTCCTCAGTTGAGAATTCTTTGTTTAGCTCTGTACCCCATTTTTTAATGGGGTTATTGAATTTCTGGAGTCCAGCTTCTTGAGCTCCTTATATATGTTGGACATTAGTACCCTATCAGATTTAGGACTGGTAAAAATCCTTTCCCAATCTGTTAGTGGCCTTTTTGTCGTATTGACAGGGTCTTTTGCCTTACAGAAGCTTTGTAATTTCATGAGGTCCCATTTGTCAATTCTTGATCTTACAGCATAAGCCACTGCTGTTTTGTTTAGGTATTTTTTCACAAGTGCCCATATCTTCGAGGCTTTTTCCCCAGTTTCTCCTCTATAAATTTCAGTGTCTCTGGTTTTATGTGGAGTTCTTTGATCCACTTAGACTTGAGGTTTTGTACAAGGAGATAAGAATGGATCAATTTGCATTCTTCTACATGATAACTGCCAGCCATTTGTTGAAAATGCTGTCTTTTTTCCACTGGATGGTTTTAGTTCCCTTGTCAAAGATCAAGTGACCATAGGTGTGTGGGTTCATTTCTGGCTCTTCAATTCTAATCCATTGATCTACATATCTGTCTCTGTTACAGTACCATGCAGTTTTTATCACAATTGCTCTGTAGTACAGTTTGAGGCTGATTAGCTTTTATTGACAAAAACTTGAAGTGAGAGAATAAATGGGGATGAATGGTTACACAAACTTGAAATAGGAGATATTTAGAATAAGCATTACAATGCCATGTCCAGGTTGCAACAAGATAGGAGAGCAGAGAAATCAGCATTTCAATAATACAAGCCTAATATTTACACAATACACACACACAAAAAAACATTTTGCCTACATAAAAATGGTAAATGAGTGGGATAAAGTAAGGAGGCAAAGAAGGGGGAAAGTTGAGAAGCAAGGTTAAATGAATGAAAGTTAAAGGAGTAGAGAAGAATGTTAGAGAAGGAAGGAGAAAAACACAAAAGATCAAAACTTTTAAAAGTAATGAAAAAATAATGAGAAAAGTTCAATGGCAAATTAAATAAATTTAAGCAGACTAAAACCTAAAAATCTATCATACAGAAAAAGAAAATAATACACAGTGAAAATATTGCTGAGCAAAGTGAGGAAGAAAGGGCAAATGTAGAACGAAAAGAAGAAAGGAGAATAAAATGAGAAGGATAAAGCTGGTCCAATAATAAAAATGATTCGTAAGTAAAATTAGATACATATATAACAAGGAATAAGGAAATAAACAGGAGAAAAAGATACTTTTACTAGCATAGCAAGAAGAAAACTATGAAAGAGAGAATGTGGAAGATTAAAGATTGAAAAAAAGAAGATAGGAAGGAAATAGCAGTATTGGAGAGATGACTCTATGGTTAAGAGCACAAGTAAAGGACCTGAACTTGGTTCCTAGCACCCATGTCAGTTGGCTTACAAATCGTGTACTTCGGCGTTAAGCACACACACCTCTACAGACACACACACGCACACGCACACGCACACGCACACGCACAAGCACATGTACATGCTTTTACACATGCTTAAAAATATTAAAAATGAGTTTTTTTCGTAAAAGGATTGTGGATTGAATCTTTCACTGGGACGCTTCCACAGTAAGCTTCTGGAACTATGGAAGGCAGACTGTAGGAAGGAGGCTTTTAGGTTAGAACCAGCTTGAATCTTCAAACTCTATTGTCCTAAGTGTACACTGACTTCAGCAATAGGAACTTCCTTTCAGCCTCTGAGAGGGATCCAAGGCAACAGCAGTAGCCTATGTTATTTTGGAAGTCACTAGGTCTACCCTGACCATCAACTTGGACAACAATTTTTATGCCTGGACTCAAGCTATTGTCAGATAGTCTATAGATTTTAAACATCTTTACATTTAAATGTATGGTATATACTTTTAGATTCACAATTAAATAAGTACAGTCTTCTGACTTTGTGTATATGCCAACATTTTTTTGAACAGCTAGAGGGCTCATCTGCTTGTTGACCTCTGCCTTGGGTTCATTGTGCTCTGGTGTTATTTTGCTCCTGGCCAGAGTCATTGATGGAACAGTTATGCACTTGACTGTTTGAGTCTAGCCTAACTATACCTTCACTTTCCAGTTTGCCATTGTGTGGTTCTTCTGATCTTCACATTTGTTTATCAGAGATGTCTCTTGTCTTGGGGTTATCCACCCCCAGGGTAGGAAAGTTTTGCTCAATGTGCAGGATAGGATGGTTTTGCTCAATGTGCTCTGCAGCTGCTTGTATTCCAATGCTAATTATGTTCCCCCCAAAACTTCTTGCACAAGAATGTCTGCAGTTTCTGAGAACCTGTCCCAGTTAGTTCTGATTGGTAAATAAAGATGCCAAAAACTAATAGCTGGAGAGGACAGAGAGAGGCAGGATTTTAGGATTCCTGGGCTTGGGACTGGGTGGAGAAAGGAGAGATCCTAAGGGCCAGGAGAGTGTGGAGGAAAGGAGAGACACCAGGCCTGAGAAGAGTGAAGGACAGAGAGGCATAACTGCCCTGGGAAGGAGCCGTGAGAGTGCGGTTCAGAGGACTGGCCAACTGAGTCTAGAGCAGTCAAGTTGGAACACAGAATGTAGTCAGCAGTAACTCTGAACTATCGGCGGGAGGTAGTGGTGTTAGGCAGTGGTCCAGATATTGTGTCCATTAAGGTGTATTAAAATATAAAGGTTGTATGTGTGTCTTTCATGTGGGAACACAAACCATTGAGGTGGGTAGAACACCACAGCTCAGAGTTCTATTTATTAAATTTAATTCTAAGGTGGTCCCTCTCAGTGCCTGGCCATTGCCTCTGCGTCATGTAGAGTGACAGAAGGAGACAACTTTCCATGACTGATGTGTCAACTGAAGGAATTAGTGTCTCACTAAAATCTGAAACTAAATGTGGGACTTTTGAGAGGTCTGGGATTGTCTTAAAGATAGATCCACCAGTCTCTTCACTGTAGCTCACCTGGCTGACTTTTTAGATGTGGCTTCTGCCACCATTCCCAGGATGATGCATGATTAGAGCTGTGTTCAACCTGGCTTTCGTATGTGCATGTTTGTGGCTTTTCTTTTTCTTGGCAGTTATGCTGTCCTATAACTGTCTTCATGAGTTTTGTAGACCCTTCCTCTCTTTGTTTTAAAGAGGCTCCATGGATTTCTTCTAATGACACCTGTCCTTAACTAGAACATCTGGAAGCAGCTTCTAGAAGCCCTGATCTTACCAGAAAGTCTGAGCAATTTTATTTTCAATAGTCCCCAGAAGAGAACAACCAAGATTTACTAATGGTAAATAGCTAAACAGATTATAATATTATCTATATTGTCAAATACTTATTAAGAAAACAGGAGATCATCATCATCATCAATCACTATAGTTCTGGGATCAAAGCATGGCTTTGTACATTCATAGCATGCTCTCTCATGGAGCTACTCTGCTAACCTAAAGAAGCAAATCATATATGATGACTTGGATAAATCTCAAAGGCTTTTGCTAGATAAAAATGGAGCAATCTTTAATGCTTTTTGAGACAAGGCAAGGGAATAGAAACTTCAAAAAGGGAGTTGTGGAAGGGGGTTACTGTGACAGAAGTCTCTGGCTTCTTGTGTTGATGGCATATGAATTTAATGGTAGAACTAAACACACCGAGACAAGCTACAGAAACTGAGAAGGTCATATCAATATGGGTATGTTGATTGTAAACACATGTTGTAATTTTTGCAAGATATTTCTGCTGAAGGTAACTGAGTAAAAGGGGTTATAACTGGTATTTCCTACTAGTGTGTACAAGTCTACAAAAAAAAAATCTCAAAACAAAAAGTTTATCTTGAAAAAAAAAGGGAAAAAGAAGGGAGTGGATTTGCAATTTGTGGTTTCTTTTGTTAATTTCTAAAATTTCTGTAAACATATCTGGGACCAGAAATAAATGGTTAAACATTTATAAAAGACAATCAAATTAAAATAAGTTTAAAAAACACCTGTGAAAGAAGACTTCACTGTGATGTTTGTCTCTATTTAGGTTTTGCGGCTACTTTTCTGGTGCTACTGGGAGACCAAATAATTTTCCTCTGCTTTTCATTTCTCAGAAGCCAATTCAGCAGCTTCTTCTGTAGAACCTGTGAGACAGAACTCTATTTCTGAAAAGCAAATTATACATTGTGGTTACCTATCATCTCAAGATATCTCGATTCAGACAAATTATGGGTGTGCATCCTCTGTTTGAATGTTAGAAACCATTCGATGAGGTGGAGGGAGAAACTCTTCCTACCCAATGCTTATTAAAGAAATGACTTTTCTCTCTTCTGTCCCTATAGAAAGCAGCAGTAGGGTTTCAGTTTGGAATTACAAAGTGAAGGCAATTCGTGGATTCTTATGATAGACTGAACCGAGGTAGACAGGATCATCTGTAGTCCTTTGATGCTGCATTTCAGCTACATTTTATAGAAAATGCTACTCTATCACAACAGATACTTAAAAAATTGTACATATTTCTCTGTTTTTGTGTTTTTTTCTGTTTTTTGTTTTTGCTTGTCATAAGACTTTCTGATCAGAAAAATATTGACGGGGCATTTGAGTTGGTGATGGGAGAGAAATGAGCATAAATCAATAGCAAAAAATCCAAGAGTTGGATTTAATGTGATTTTATTTGGTAAGTTTGGGCATTATGCAAAGCCTCTAAGAGCTATAAGGAAAGACTTTTAAGTATTTATTGAGTGCTTACTATGGGCTGAACTCTGGGTCATTTGTTAAGGAGATAAGAAGGATTAGAAGCAAGTCCACTGGTGATATAATTTATAGATTGCACAATGGATTGAACTCAACTGCCCCATCTGGTTCTTACAATAACCCACCAGGGAGGAATTATTACTTGTCCTCATTTTATGTGAAAGAAAATAAAACTCTTTGACATTTAAACCACTGTCAACCTAGGGCTTGCACTCTGTAATTTATCGTCATCTTCCTCAATTTTCAGGGATTTGTTCTAATCTCTTCCCTGGGTGACTGCAACTTCTGATAGTATCATGCTTTGTACAGTCAATGCTTTCCCCTATATATGTATACTTATATGCATGAGTATAAAGAGATTAACAAAGTCTCAATAATACATTTGATTGATTATAATAATAAATTGTAATTGAACTTTATGAATGTGGTTTCTTTCAAAATATCTTATTGTATTTCAGATCTTAATAACCTCCTCTTATAATTCTTTTATCTCCATATTAAGTTGAGAAAATTAACCTCCTAATTGGGAGCAAGCACTTTATGGTTTCTCTTTGTCATATGTAAATTGCCAGCACCACTCCTCTTGAATTTTGGGACCATCACTGATTAAAATGAGTGTTTCTTGAACACAAGCCCTATGACAACATAGAACACATTGTAACAGAGAAGCTATTAGGTGACCAATGGGTTAATAGTATACACAATGTAGATGCCTTGGATGAAAAGGGGATTTACCTCATAGGAGGGGCAAAGTGGTGCAGTGAGGCTTTATCATGCTGCTCTCAAAGATGCATAATTTAAAACTCAGGAATTGTTTAATTTAAGAGTATTCTGCTTTATAATTTTTGAACCATGATTGTCAGTAGACCACTGAAATCTGAAATAAGGACTCTGAGGGTTAGAAGGGACTTTCGAATCTCACCCTATTGTTTTTAGAATGTAACATGCCTCAGAATCTTATTTCCCAAAGAACAAGCACCTATGAAAACATTCATTTATTCTCTTACTGTCCCTCCCTACTCATCTTTTCCTGTCTCTTACAGACTCATGACATATATTTAGACAGCAGGGATATACACAGTAATGTAATAATGGTCATGAGTTCCAGATAGCCACTCTAGGGCCCAGAAACTCCTGTTTCTATGGAAGTTTTTTATATGAATTAACAACTCATGATTTATCCAGGTATCCATGGGTAGATGAATAGGTTTTGTGAGTATATTTCATGGAGAAGAGCTCTCTTTTTAAAAGATGGGTCTCTTTTTATTATATTTTTTAAAATTTATTTTATTTTAATTTTTATTAGATTTTTAAATTTACATTTACAGTCAGCTATTGGATGGATCACAGGGATCCCAATGGAGGAGCTAGAGAAAGTACCCAAGGAGCTAAAGGGATCTGCAACCCTATAGGTGCAACAACATTATGAACTAACCAGTACCCCGGAATTCTTGACTCTAGCTGCATATGTATCAAAAGATGGCCTAGTCGGCCATCACTGGAAAGAGAGGCCCATTGGACACACAAACTTTATATGCCCCAGTACAGGGGAACGCCAGGGCCAAAAAAATGGGAATGGGTGGGTAGGGAAGTGGGGAGGAGGATATGGGGGACTTTTGGGATAGCATTGGAAATGTAATTGAGGAAAATACGTAATAAATAAATAATAAAAATTATTTTATTTTAATTTTTATTAGATTTTTAATTTACATTTCAAATGTTAACCCCTTTTCTTATTTCCCTTTCAACCTCCTATCCTATAGCCCCTCCCCCTGCTCACTGACTTCCACTTTCCTGTCCTGGCATTCCCCTGCACTGGTGCATCGAACCTTCACAGGACCAAGGGCCTCTCCTCTCATTGATGTCCCACAAGGCCATCCTCTGCTACACATGTGGCTGGAACCATGGATCCCTTCATGTAAACTCTTTGGTTGGTGGTTTAGTCCCTGAGAGCTCTGGGGTTACTGGTTAGTTCATATTGTTGTTACTCCTAGGGGGCTGCTAACCCCTTCAGCTACTTGGTTCCTTTCTCTAACTCCTCCATTGGGGACCCTGTGTTCCTTCCAATGGATGGCTGTGATCATGCATGTCTGTATTTGTCAGGCACTAGCAGAGCCTCTCAGAAGACAGCTATATCAGGCTCCTGTCAGCAAGTACTTGTAGGCATCCACAATAGTGTCTGGGTTTGGTAACTGTATATAGGATGGATCCCCAGGTGGGACAGTCTCTGGATGGCCTTTCCTTCAGTTTCTGCTCTACACTTTGTCTCTGTATCTCCTGCCATGGGTATTTTGTTCTTTTTTCTAAGAAGGACTAAAGTATCCACACTTTGGTCTTCTTTCTTCTTGAGCTTCACGTGGTCAGTGAATTGTATCTTGGGTATTCCAAACTTCTGGGCTATTATCCACTTATCAGTGAGTGCATATGATGTGTGTTCTTTTGTGATTGGGTTACCTCACTCAGGATGTTATTTTCTAGCTCCAGGCATTTGCCTAAGAATGTAAAGAAGGGTCTCACATATCTCAGTCTGGTGTGCTTCGCTGTGTAGCTGAAGAGGATGTTGAACCTTTGATCCTCCTACATCCACATCCAGAGAGATGGATTGACATGTGCTACCATGCCTGGATAGTGAATTGCTCTGGACCAAATTCAGGGCTCTGTGCATGCTAGCCAAGCATCCAACCAAGACAGCAACAACATCAATCCTCAAAAGAAGGAACTTTAAAATATTCATATTCAAATATTTGTATTTTATACAATAAAGTCAAATTTATCACAGAAATGTTAAGACATACAGACACCACAAAGGGTTGCAAAGCTCTTCCCCACATACCCCAGGCAACAATAAAAACCTAAATCCTCGTCTCAGAATTAAAGAGCTCAATGTTAGAGAGATCTGTAGACTTCATTGCTCTTTACCTTCCCTCACTTGTTATTTCTTATCTAGTACAAAATGTGTAATATAAATGTTCTCAAAATTCCTGTTATTTAATAACATTTATGAACATATCATAGACACACATTTGTTAATTCTTTCAATCCCCAATTATTTTCAGCTCATTTTAATCAGTTTGTTATTATAAATGGTATGGGTTAAAAGGATAGCGATTTATTAGAAGCTAAAATCAAAATAATTCTGAGGGATGAAATTATTGCCTTGAAGTATTTTATCTATTTTTTCTCTCTCTCTTTCCTTTTCTTTCTTTTCTTTCTTTTCTTTCTTTCTTTCTTTCTTTCTTTCTTTCTTTCTTTCTTTTGTTCTTTCTTTCTTTCTTTCTTTCTTTCTTTCTTTCTTTCTTTCTTTTCTCTCTCTCTGTCCTTTCTTTCTTTCTTTCTTTCTTTCTTTCTTTCTTTCTTTCTTTCTTTCTTTCTTTCTTTCTTTCTTTCTTTCTCTTTCTCTCTCTCTCTCTTTCTCTCTCTCTTTCTTTCTTTTTCTTATCTATCTATCTATCTATCTATCTATCTATCTATCTATCTATCTATCATCTATCTACCTATCTGAACTAGCAATGAAAGACTTCTTTATTCTTCTCTCATATATTGTATTTTGACTGCAGTTTCCTCTCCCTACCCCACCCCACCAAGTATCTTCCTGAAACTTTTCTTCTCCCTCAGTTCCAGCCCCTCCTACTTCTACTCTTAGAAAAGAACAACCCTCCCAGGGTTATCAACCAAACACAGCATAATAAGCTTCAATAACACCAAGTATATAGTATCACATCAAAGCTTTAAAAAGCAATCTAGTAAGAGGATAAGGGTCCCACAAACAGGCAAAAGAATCAAAGACAGCCCCAGCCCTCACTGTTAGGAATCCCAGAAGAACACAAAACTACTCATCCATAGATTAAGTCAGACCTCCAGAGGCTCCCTAACCTCTGTGAGTCCCCATGAGTTCTGGTCAGTTGACTCTGTGGGCTGTTCTTGCGATGTCCCTGACCCCTCTGGTCTGTTAATCCTTCTGTGGCCTCTGAAGGAGTCCATAAGCTCAACCTAATGTTTGGCTGTGGGACTCTGCACCTGCTCCCATCGGTTACTTGATAAAGTCTCTCTGGTTACGCTGCTGCTGCTGCTGTTGCTGCAGTCCACTCCCCAAACACCCTGCAGGTAGAACAAAGAGTAGGATGAAGGTTTTGTGGCTCAGTTGGGTTTAATTTCATCCATTTGCCTGCAAATTTCATGATGGCATTGCTTTTATAAGAGCTGAATAGTACTACATTGTGTAAATGTACCACGTTTTCTTTATCCATTCTTTGGTTGACATCTAGGTTGTTTTCAGTTTCTGCCTATTATGAATAAAGCTGCTATGAACATAGTCGAACATGTGTCTTTGTGGTTGGATGGAGTATCTTTTGGGTATATGCCCAGGAGTAGTAAAGCTGGGTTTTGAGATAGATCAATTCCCATTTTTCTGAGAAACCACCATATTGATTTCCAAAGTGGCTTTATAAGTTTGTACTTCTACCAGCAATGGAGGTGTGTTCTTCTTATTCTAAATACTTGCCAACATGAACTGTCATTTGTGGTTTTGTTCTTAGCCATTCTGAAAGGTGTAAGATGGAATCTCAGAGTCATTTTATTTGTATTTTCCTGATGGCTATGGATGTTTGAAATTAAGTATTTCTCAGCCATTTGGGATTCCTCTGTTGAGAATACTCTATTTAGAGCAGTACCATTTTTTTAAAAAATTGGATTATTTTATTTCTTGAATTCTTTGTATGTTTTGGATATTAGCCCTCTATCAGCTTTGGATGTGGTGAAAATATTTTCCCATTCTGAAACCTGCTGTTTTGTCCTGTCGATAATGTCCTTTGCCTTCTAGAAGCCTTTCAATTTCATGTGGTCTCATGTATTAATTACTGATTTTAGTATCTGCACTATTGGTGTTCTTTTCAGGTAGTTGTCCCCTGTGCCAATGTGTTCAAGGCTACTCCCAGTTTTTCTCCTATCAGATTTAGTGTATTTGGTTTTATGTTGAGATCTTTGATCCATTTGGACTAGAGTTTTGTGCTGACTGATAGATATGGATTCATTTGCATTCTTCTACATACTAATGGCCACTTTGCTCATTACCATTTATTGAAGATGCTTTCTTTTTTCCCATTGTATATGTCTGGCTTCTTCATAAAAAATTAGGTGTCCATAGGTTCATAAATTTGCTTTTAGGTCTTTAATTGGATTTCATTGATCAACCTGTCTGTTTTTATGCTAACACCATGCAGTTTACACCAATACAGGATCATAGTACAATTTGAAATTAAGGATAGTGATACCTTTGGAATTTCTTTTATTGTATAGGAATCTTTTAAAGCTATCCTAGGCTTTTGGTTTATCTACATGAAGCTGAGTATTTTCTTTCAAGGTCCATAATGAATTGTATTGGAAATTTGATGGGGATTGCATTGCATTTGTATTTTTTTTTGGTAGGATGGCCATTTTTACTATGTTAATCTTATCTATCCATGAGGATGGGAGATCTTTCCATTTTCTGATATTTTTAATTTCCTTCTTCAAAGACTTGAAGGTTTTATTATACAAGTCTTTCAGTTGCTTGGTTAGAGTTACTAAAAGATATTTTATACTCTTTGTGGCTATTTTACAGGTATTCCGTGATTTCATTCTCAGTACCTTTGTCATTTGTATATAGGATAACTACTAAATATTTTTAAGTTAATATTGTATTTAGTCATTTCACTAAAGGTGGTAATCAGTTGCACTCATTCTTTGGTAGAATTTCTGGGGTCACTTATGTATACCATCATTGATCTCCTTTAGTTGTCTTACTGCAAATCACTTAGTGTCTCCCACTTTACTCTGCATGGAGTGCATGAGGCTGTAATGATGACGGAAGGCTGAGAAGACATTACTGAACAAACTGGATATTAACCAGAGGAAACACATGTCAAGACTATAGACTCAGTGTTAACCATAACTTGGGATGTTACCTCAGGCTTCAGTTAGATGATTATTGGAAGATGTGAAAAGCTTATTGTGGTACATATTAAAAATGACCACTAATACTTGCTTTTCTCTTCTTCCTAAACACTTGGGGAGGACATGCATTCCTTACCTCTTGCAGTTAGAACCATATACTATATGAGAAAGTGAAGTGTTATTTCTGGTCTAGGAGCTTAGGAACAGAAATCAGTTCTCCTCTCTCCCCCTTATCCTGCTGAAGTGGTTCCAGAAAAGATGAATTGATTTCTTGGGGTGGCATCAAAAGACAGCAGAATCTCTGTCTACCTAGCAAATGAGTGACTTTGGGGAACAAAGCTTTTCCATGATTGAAGTGATCCCTGATCATAAATTCTTAATCTGTGTACCACATGGATATAATATTGAAAATATTTTAAAATTGGAAGTTATTAAAATTGGTTCCCCTTTCATTCCTAATTTGAGGGTCTGTATTTTAGATTGTAATAAACATCATGACCATAATCAACTTGGGGAAGAAAGGGTCTATTTGGTTTCACTTTTGTCATTTAGA
The DNA here is from genome assembly GCF_000001635.26 of Mus musculus. Lineage (NCBI taxonomy): Eukaryota > Metazoa > Chordata > Mammalia > Rodentia > Muridae > Mus > Mus musculus. Next base: position 37,387,017 of record NC_000080.6, read on the forward strand.
GAAGTCAGGGGCAGAAACCTGGAGGCAGGATTTGAAGCAGGAGTCATAGAGATTCCTCTATGCTTACTGGCTTGCTTCTCATGGCTTGATCAATGTGCTCTCTTATACAAGCCATGACCACCTGCCCAGGCCTCAACAACAATGAGTTGGGCCCTCCAACATCAATCACCAATGAAAAAAATGCCTCACAGCCTTGCCCTCAAGTCAGTCTTAAGGACATATTGTTTTTCTTAATTAATTTTAATGCACCTTAAATGACTCTAGCTTTCTTCAACTTGACAAAAGAAACAAACACAAGCAAGTGACCTAGCCAGTACAATTTGGATTTTGAAATTTGATTGGCATTGTAGTATCTGGCCTGTGCAAAGCTGACCATGTCATATATGATTGACTTCAATCTTCAGGATAATACCAAAATGTTCCATCAGTTTGAGTATCTACCAGGATTGGATCGAGGTAATGGGCTGTTATTACACAGCCAAAACAATGTGCCTCTATTATGACCATACCAACACCCTCATGTTTGTTTTTATGGAAACAAGTTCTAGGTAGATGGTAAGAAAGATGTTTGCAAAGTAGCATGTATCAGATGATCTACCAGGTTCATAGAGGTAGGCTATTTCAGGAAAGTGTCTGAAGAGATCTTTGAATCTTAAGAATGGATAATTTTGGATGATTACACTCTGTAATATTTAAACTTTGTTTTTAAATTTTCCAACCCATTTCTATTTTGAAACATTAACATGAATTAGAATTATTGTCATAAAAAAGTAATTTTAGTATTTAAATAAAGAATGCATATTATTCTTCAATTTACACATTAAATTATATCAATATATTTATTTGTCTTCCTTCTGTTTTGAGTCGGTGCCCTGAGTAGACCTTGGGTGCTGGCTCTGTATCTAGCCCCACAACACTCAGACGAAGCTTGTCTCCAGGTATTCTAATGCCCCCAGATGACAGGTGAGGTGGCCACAACATCTGCCCCAACACTGGGAGTACCTGGGACCCCTTGGGATCAAGGGACACAGGAACCCCTGCCCAGTCAGTGGCATGGGTTCCTTCCAGTCTGAGCAGACCATGGGTGCTGGCTCTGATCTCAGCCCCACACAACCCAGAAGAAGATGAACTCCCAGGAGATCAGAAACATCCAGGAGCACTGGAGCACTGACACACTCAAGATCACACCTGAGGCCACAACCTATTTCCCAACACCCAGCAAAACTGGGACACCCACAGGAACCAAGGAAACACAGAAGCCCGCCCAGCCAGAGGCATAGGTTCTTACCAGTTTGCACCTGTGCCTGGAAAAAAAATCTAAGGCTCTGGCTTCCCACCCACCCCTGAAATATCCAGAGAAAGCTTGACTCCCAGGAGCCCTGACACAACAGGATCTCAAAAGCTTGGTCACACCAGGATTTCAGGATTCCAGAAGTATCTTGACTCCCAGGAGCTCTGACACACCCAGGCTCTCAGGATTACAGAGGATCCCAGAATTACAGGATCCCAGAGACAGTGGGACTCTGCAGAGTTCTGGCACAACCAGGATCACAGGAGGAACAGGCTCCAGCCAGAGACAGCAAGGGCAGTAGAGATAACCAGCTGGTGAGTTGCAAGCACAAGAGCATAAGCAACAGAAACCAAGGCTACTTGGCATCATCAGAACCCCATTCTCCCACTACAGCAAGTCCTCCACATAAAACCAGATACGCGCATGCCTTTAATCCCAGCACTTGGGAAGCAGAGGCAGGTGGATTTCTGGTCTACAGAATGAGTTCCAGGACAGCCAGGGATATACAGAGCAACCCTGTCTGGATAAACAACCAAAAACCAAAAACCAAAAACCAACCAACCAACCAACCAACCAACCAACCAACCAACCAACCAAAAAAACAAACAAACAAAAAAAAACCAAAAAAACAAAACAACAACAACAAAAAAACAAAACAAACAAAACAAAAAAACCAAAACAGATAAACTGTAACTAATGTAAGAGAAAGTGGGGAAGAGCCTTGAACACATGGGCACATGGGAAAATTTCCTGAACAGAACACAAATGGCTTCTGCTCTAAGATCAACAATAGACAAATGGGAACTAATAAAATTGCAAAGCTTCTGTAAGGCAAAGGACATGGTCAGTAGGACAAAACAGCAACCAACAGATTGGGAAAAGAGCTTTACTAATCCTACATCCAATAGAGGGCTAATATTCAATATGTACAAAGAACTCAAAATGTTAGACTTTAGAGAACCAAATAAGCCTATTAAAAAATGGGATACAGAGCTAAATGAAGAATTCTCTCGAATGGCAGAGAAGCACCCGAAGAAGTGTTCGGCATCCTTAGTCATCAGGGAAATGCAAATCAAAACAACCCTGAGATTCCACCTCATACCAGTCATATTTGTTAAGATCAAAACTCAGTTGACAGCACATTCTGGGGAGGATGTGGAAAAAGATGAATTCTTCAATTGTTGGTGAGAGTGCAAGCTGATACAACCACTTTGGAAATCAGTCTGGTGGTTCCTCAGAAAATTGAACATGGTAGTACGTGAAGACCCAGCTATATCACTTGGGCAGATACCCAAAAGATGCTCCAACATATAACAAGGACACATGTTCCACTATGTTCTTAGCAACCTTATTTATAATATCCAGAAGCTGGAAAGAACCCAGATGTCCTTCAACAGAGGAATGGATACAGAAAATGTGATACATTTACACATTGGAGTACTACTGAAATATTAAAAACAATGACTCCATGAAATTCTTAGGCAAATGGATGAAACTAGAAAATATTCTGAGTGATGTAACACAGTCACAAAAGAACACATATGGCATGCATTCACTGATAAGTGGATAATTTCCCAGAAGTTTGGAATACCAAAGATACAATTCACAGACCAAATAAAGCTCAAGAAGAAGTTAGAGCAAAGTGTGGGTGCTTTGGTCTTTCTTAGTAGGGGGAACAAAATACTCACAGGAGAAATTACTATGGAACAAAGTGTAGAGCAGAGACTGAAAGAAAAACCATCCAATGACTGCCCCACCTGCAGAACCATCCCATATAAAGTTACCAAACCCAGACACAATTGTTGTTTGCAAGAAGTGCCTACTGACAGGAGCCTGATATAGCTGTCTTCTGAGAGGCTCTGCCAGAGTCTGACAAATCACAGCCAACCACTGGAGTGAGCATCGGGTCCTCAATGGAGGAGTTAGAGAAAGGACTGAAGTGGTTTGCCACCCCATAGAAAGAAAAAAAATATTAACCAACCAGACCCCCCCCCCCGAGCCCCCAAGGACTAAGCCGCCAACCAAAGAGTACACATGGAGGACCCATGGCTCCAGCCACATATGTAGCAGATGATGGCTTTGTAGCACATCAATGAGAGAAGAGGTCCTTGGTCCTGTGATGGCTCAATGCCCCACTGTAGGGTAATGCCAGGGTGGGGAGGCAGGAGTGGGTTGGTTGGATGGGAGAACATCCTAGTAGAAGCAGGGGGAGGGTAATGGGATAGGGGTGGTTCCTGTGGGGTGGAACCAGGAAATGTGATAACATTTGAAGTGTAAATAAAGAAAATATCCAATAAAAGAAAGACATAAAAAGAGAAAAAAAATTAGATTTCCCTCAAAAGATATATTTGTATTCTGTGTACAAAATATACTTGTGATTTACTTTGTAAATATTAAGTTTTATATTTTGAAATTTAGTTTTTATATTCAGTTGTCTTCTCTATTTTTCATGCTTAAAAAAATCTTTGCTTAAAATTCATAGTTTTGATGACTGGAGAGATGGCACAGTGGTTAAGAGCCCTTGTTGTTTTTGCAAGGTACAGAAGTTTGACTCCCAGACTCACATGGTAGCTCACAACTGTCCACAAATCCAGTTCCAGGTGACCCAATACCCTGTTTTGATTTCCTCATGGACCAGAAACCTATGTGGTACACAGACATACAGGCTTACAAAACATTCACACAATAAAAACTTATTTTTTCTTTCAGTTCTCATATGGTTCTATTTTGCTATGAAGTGGCCATTTTCATATGCTTTATAGCTTGGTTTTCGTTTTGAGTTGTATTTGTTTTCTATGACATCATCAAGTAGTTCATGAGATCTCCAAGTGGTTGATGATGTCACTTGGTGTATAGAATTGTGTGTGTGTGTGTGTGTGTGTGTGTGTGTGTGTGTGTTTAGTTAAAGTAAACTAGTCTACTAAGGAGTTTTCCTATATCAGTTTTTGCATTAATTCCAGGTTTTCAGTGCACCTTTACAACTTCTGTAAGCACCTTCAATTTCTCTTTCAATGCATATAAGCACATCGTGTTTGCTTTTTTATTGAGCCTCTTATATTCACAAACCATTTCTAAACGTGATTTTCTAAAATTAACATAGCTTTTCTTTTGTAATTAGTCATAATAAAAATACTTTTCTAGTTTTACCATAGAATACAGCTCTGGCTTTTGTTTCGAAAGACATACTGTTTTTATAAGGATAAAATAATTCTAATTTTGATTATAATCTTATTAAAATATGTACATATATAATAATTAATTTATTAAAATAGCAACAGCTATTGGAGTTTTATGAAGTTTTCTCATTAAAATATTAGTAAGCAGGGAGCAGATTTTGCATTTTTCAATTTTTATTGATAAATATGCAAAACATAAAATTTATATCTTTAACAACATTCAGTATCCAGTTTTGTGGCATTAAATATATTCATGTTGCTCTGTAGTAAGTCAAGTTTTAAAATAAAGAGTCCATTTTTCCAGTTATTGTTTTTAATGCTCCATGCGCTACTTGAAAACAATTTCTTTCAATGATTATTTTTATCGACTTGGTGTAGATATTCTATGTATCTTCTGACAGGGAGACTGTTCTGTCCTGCTTCTTTCAGGCTTTTATTGCAGCATTTTGCTTTATGGGAAGAATTCAAGTCATTTTCGCTCTTGGATAGGCTCAACAGACTAGGAATGATCTAAACATTACATTATTGAATATAGTTTTCCTCTGATCATCTAGGGTGGGCCCATAACATATTTTTTTGTAGATAATTCTTTCATCCTGTGTTCTACATTAAAATGCAGCTTCTTCATTTAGAAAATTAGTGATAGTAATCCATATTTGCTAAAAGTCTCTTATACCATACTTCACATTTATACACCAATATTTTAATTTTTATATTTATATATAATATTCACATTTTATACTGTTTTCCATTTCTGTTTCCTACTGTTGCCCATTTGTATCCCATGAACATTTGAATAAATATCTTTGTTCTCTGCAATTTTTCTGTATGACACTTAAACTGGTTTCATGTCACAAATCCTCCAGTGAGTTTATGATCTCTCATTTTCAAAGCTGTACAGGAATCCTACACCCCAGCACCCAGCCCCAGTCACTGTGGAGCACAGTCTTCCTTCATTTCCCTCAGATGGGGTGCTCCACCTTTACCAAGACCTAGGGTATTTGCTCAAGCTAGCTGTTAGTAGGCTTTGTAGATTCTTTTATTTTCTTTTTTTTATTAGATATTTTCTTCATTCACATTTCAAATGTTATCCCCTTTCCTAGTTTCCTCTCCAAAAATTCCCTATACCCTCCCCCTCCCCCTGCTTACCAACCCATCCACTCCCACTTCCTGGCCCTGGCATTCCCCTATAGTGGGGACTAGAATCTTAGCAAGACCAAGGGCCTCTCCTCCCACTGATGACTGATTAGGCCATCCTCTGCTACATATGCAACTAGAGACATGAGATCTGGGGGTACTGGTTAGTTCATATTGTTGTTTCTCCTATAGCGCAGCAGACCCCTTCAGCTCCTTGGGTACTTTTTCTAGCTCCTTCATTGGGGATCCTGTGTTCCATCCAAAAGATGACTGTGAGCATCCACTCCTGTATTTGCCAGGCACTGGTATAGCCTCATAGGAGACAGCTATATCAGGGTCCTGTCAGCAAAATCTTGTTGGTATATGCAACAGTGTCTAGGTTTGGTGGTTGTTTATGGCATGGATTCCTGGGTGGGGTAGTCTCTGGATGATCCTTCCTTCAGTCTCAGCTCTGATCTTTGTCTCTGTAACTCCTTTCATGGGTATGTTGTTCCTCCTTCTAAGAAGGAATGAAGTATCCGTACTTTGGAGCTTCTTGACTTTTGCAAATTGTATTTTGGGTATTCTAAGTTTCTGGACTAATATCCACTTATCAGTGAGTACATATCATGTGTGTTCTTTTGTGATTGGGTTACCTCACTCAGGAAGTTTTGAAATGGAAGGCAAGTTATATGGGGCAGAGGTATGTAGATTCCTTGTAATGTTAGCAGCATGAATAATGGCAAAGTTACCATGCCCTTGGACCCCCTTTGAAGCAACAATGTTGACTGAATCAACATCTCAGGTCCATGGTCATCAGAAAAGCACAAGCATTTTCTGTAACTTTGCTGGCTTGAGAGCCAAGCAAAGATATCACAGACTTACTCCATTGAAATTTTAGATACATATAAAAAGAATTCAAGCACTCGAGCCCCAGGCTACCTTGCCAGCAGAGTCTCGCCCAACACCTGCAAGGGCCCACACGGGACTCCCCACAGGATCCTAAGACCTCTGGTGAGTGGAACACAGCGCCTGCCCCAATCCAATCGCGCAGAACCTGAGACTGGGGTACATAGGGAAGCAGGCTACCCGGGCCTGATCTGGGGCACAAGCCCCTTCCGCTCGACTTGAGCCCCGGGCTTCCTTGCCAGCAGAGTCTCGCCCAACAAACGCAAGGGCCCACACAGGATTCCCCACGGGATCCTAAGACCTCTGGTGAGTGGAACGCCAGCCCCAATCCAATCGCGCAGAACCTGAGACTGCGGTACATAGGGAAGCAGACTACCCGGGCCTGATCTGGGGCACAAGCCCCTTCCGCTCGACTCGGCCCCGGGCTACCTTGCCAGCAGAGTCTCGCCCAACACCTGCAAGGGCCCACACGGGACTCCCCAAGGGATCCTAAGACCTCTGGTGAGTGGAACACAGCGCCTGCCCCAATCCAATCGCGCAGAACCTGAGACTGGGGTACATAGGGAAGCAGGCTACCCGGGCCTGATCTGGGGCACAAGCCCCTTCCGCTCGACTCGGGCCCCAGGCTACCTTGCCAGCAGAGTGTCGCCCAACACCTGCAAGGGCCCACACAGGACTCCCCACAGGATCCTAAGACCTCTGGTGAGTGGAACACAGCGCCTGCCCCAATCCAATCGCGTGGAACCTGAGACTGCAGTACATAGGGAAGCAGGCTACCTGGGCTTGACCTGGGGCACAAACCCCTTCCGCTCCACTCGAGCCCAGGGCTACCTTGCCAGCAGAGTCGCCTGACACCCACAAGGGCCCACACAGGATTCCACACGGGATCCTAAGACCTCTAGTGAGTGGAACACAACTTCTGCCAGGAGTCTGGTTCAAACACCAGATATCTGGGTACCTGCCCTGCAAGAAGAGAGCTTGCCTGCAGAGAATACTCTGCCCACTGAAACTAAGGAGAGTGCTACCCTTCAGGTCTGCTTATAGAGGCTAACAGAGTCACCTGAAGAACAAGCTCTTAACAGTGACAACTAAAACAGCTAGCTTCAGAGATTACCAGATGGCGAAAGGCAAACGTAAGAATCCTACTAACAGAAATCAAGACCACTCACCATCATCAGAATGCAGCACTCCCACCCCACCTAGTCCTGGGCACCCCAACACAACCGAAAATCTAGACACAGATTTAAAAACATTTCTCATGATGATGATAGAGGACATCAAGAAGGACTTTCATAAGTCACTTAAAGAATTACAGAATTACACTGCTAAAGAGTTACAGGCCCTTAAAGAAAAGCAGGAAAACACAGCCAAACAGGTAGAAATCATTAAAGAAAAACAGGAAAACACATCCAAACAGGTGATGGAAATGAACAAAACCATACTAGAACTAAAAGGGGAAGTAGACACAATAAAGAAAACCCAAAGCGAGGCAACGCTGGAGATAGAAACCGTAGGAAAGAGATCTGGAACCATAGATGCGAGCATCAGCAACAGAATACAAGAAATGGAAGAGAGAATCTCAGGTGCAGAAGATTCCATAGAGAACATCGACACAACAGTCAAAGAAAATACAAAATGCAAAAGGATCCTAACTCAAAACATCCAGGTAATCCAGGACACAATGAGAAGACCAAACCTACGGATAATAGGAATTGATGAGGTTGAAGATTTTCAACTTAAAGGGCCAGCTAATATCTTCAACAAAATAATAGAAGAAAACTTCCCAAACATAAAAAAAAGAGATGCCCATGATCATACAAGAAGCCTACAGAACTCCAAATAGACTGGACCAGAAAAGAAATTCCTCCCGACACATAATAATCAGAACAACAAATGCACTAAATAAAGATAGAATATTAAAAGCAGTAAGGGAGAAAGGTCAAGTAACATATAAAGGAAGGCCTATCAGAATTACACCAGACTTTTCACCAGAGACTATGAAAGCCAGAAGAGCCTGGACAGATGTTATACAGACACTAAGAGAACACAAATGCCAGCCCAGGCTACTATACCCGGCCAAACTCTCAATTACCATAGATGAAGAAACCAAAGTATTCCACGACAAAAACAAATTCACACAATATCTTTCCACGAATCCAGCCCTTCAAAGGATAATAACAGAAAAGAAGCAATACAAGGACGGAAATCACGCCCTAGAACAACCAAGAAAGTAATCATTCAACAAACCAAAAAGAAGACAGCCACAAGAACAGAATGCCAACTCTAACAACAAAAATAAAAGAAAGCAACAATTACTTTTCCTTAATATCTCTTAATATCAATGGACTCAATTCCCCAATAAAAAGACATAGACTAACAGACTGGCTACACAAACAGGACCCAACATTCTGCTGCTTACAGGAAACCCATCTCAGGGAAAAAGACAGACACTACCTCAGAGTGAAAGGCTGGAAAACAATTTTCCAAGCAAATGGACTGAAGAAACAAGCTGGAGTAGCCATTTTAATATTAGATAAAATCGACTTCCAACCCAAAGTTATCAAAAAAGACAAGGAGGGACACTTCATACTCATCAAAGGTAAAATCCTCCAAGAGGAACTCTCAATTCTGAATATCTATGCTCCAAATGCAAGGGCAGCCACATTCATTAGAGACACTTTAGTAAAGCTCAAGCATACATTGCACCTCACACAATAATAGTGGGAGACTTCAACACACCACTTTCTTCAATGGACAGATCGTGGAAACAGAAACTAAACAGGGACACAGTGAAACTAACAGAAGTTATGAAACAAATGGACCTGACAGATATCTACAGAACATTTTATCCTAAAACAAAAGGATATACCTTCTTCTCAGCACCTCACGGGACCTTCTCCAAAATTGACCATATAATTGGTCACAAAACAGGCCTCAATAGATACAAAAATATTGAAATTGTCCCATGTATCCTATCAGACCACCATGCACTAAGGCTGATCTTCAATAACAACATAAATAATGGAAAGCCAACATTCACGTGGAAACTGAATAACACTCTTCTCAATGATACCTTGGTCAAGGAAGGAATAAAGAAAGAAATTAAAGACTTTTTAGAGTTTAATGAAAATGAAGCCACAACGTACTCAAACCTATGGGACACAATGAAAGCATTTCTAAGAGGGAAACTCATAGCTCTGAGTGCCTCCAAGAAGAAACGGGAGACAGCACATACTAGCAGCTTGACAACACATCTAAAAGCCCTAGAAAAAAAGGAAGCAAATTCACCCAAGAGGAGTAGACCGCAGGAAATGATCAAACTCAGGGGTGAAATCAACCAAGTGGAAACAAGAAGAACTATTCAAAGAATTAACCAAATGAGGAGTTGGTTCTTTGAGAAAATCAACAAGATAGATAAACCCTTAGCTAGACTCACTAAAGGGCACAGGGACAAAATCCTAATTAACAAAATCAGAAATGAAAAGGGAGACATAACAACAGATCCTGAAGAAATCCAAAACACCATCAGATCCTTCTACAAAAGGCTATACTCAACAAAACTGGAAAACCTGGACGAAATGGACAAATTTCTAGACAGATACCAGGTACCAAAGTTGAGTCAGGATCAAGTTGACCATCTAAACAGTCCCATATCACCTAAAGAAATAGAAGCAGTTATTAATAGTCTCCCAACCAAAAAAAGCCCAGGACCAGATGGGTTTAGTGCAGAGTTCTATCAGACCTTCAAAGAAGATCTAATTCCAGTTCTGCACAAACTATTTCACAAAATAGAAGTAGAAGGTACTCTACCCAACTCATTTTATGAAGCCACTATTACTCTGATACCTAAACCACAGAAAGATTCAACAAAGATAGAGAACTTCAGACCAATTTCTCTTATGAATATCGATGCAAAAATCCTCAATAAAATTCTCGCTAACCGAATCCAAGAACACATTAAAGCAATCATCCATCCTGACCAAGTAGGTTTTATTCCAGGGATGCAGGGATGGTTTAATATACGAAAATCCATCAATGTAATCCATTATATAAACAAACTCAAAGACAAAAACCACATGATCATCTCGTTAGATGCAGAAAAAGCATTTGACAAGATCCAACACCCATTCATGATAAAAGTTTTGGAAAGATCAGGAATTCAAGGCGCATACCTAAACATGATAAAAGCAATATAGAGCAAACCAGTAGCCAACATCAAAGTAAATGGAGAGAAGCTCGAAGCAATCCCACTAAAATCAGGGACTAGACAAGGCTGCCCACTTTCTCACTACCTTTTCAACATAGTACTTGAAGTATTAGCCAGAGCAATTCGACAACAAAAGGAGATCAAGGGGATACAAATTGGAAAAGAGGAAGTCAAAATATCACTTTTTGCAGATGATATGATAGTATATATAAGGGACCCTAAAAATTCTACCAGAGAACTCCTAAACCTGATAAACAGCTTCGGTGAAGTAGCTGGATATAAAATTAACTCAAACAAGTCAATGGCCTTTCTTTATACAAAGAATAAACAGGCTGAGAAAGAAATTAGGGAAACAACACCCTTCTCAATAGTCACAAATAATATAAAATATCTCGGCTTGACTCTAACTAAGGAAGTGAAAGATCTGTATGATAAAAACTTCAAATCTCTGAAGAAAGAAATTAAAGAAGATCTCAGAAGATGGAAAGATCTCCCATGCTCATGGGTTGGCAGGATCAACATTGTAAAAATGGCTATCTTGCCAAAAGCAATCTACAGATTCAATGCAATCCCCATCAAAATTCCAACTCAATTCTTCAACGAATTAGAAGGAGCAATTTGCAAATTCGTCTGGAATAACAATAAACCTAGGATAGCAAAAACTCTTCTTAAGGATAAAAGAACTTCTGGCGGAATCACCATGCCAGACCTTAAGCTTTACTACAGAGCAATTGTGATAAAAACTGCATGGTACTGGTATAGAGACAGACAAGTAGACCAATGGAATAGAATTGAAGACCCAGAAATGAACCCACACACCTATGGTCACTTGATCTTTGACAAGGGAGCTAAAACCATCCAGTGGAATAAAGACAGCATTTTCAACAAATGGTGCTGGCACAACTGGTTGTTATCATGTAGAAGAATGCGAATCGATCCATACTTATCTCCTTGTACTAAGGTCAAATCTAAGTGGATCAAGGAACTTCACATAAAACCAGAGACACTGAAACTTATAGAGGAGAAAGTGGGAAAAAGCCTTGAATATATGGGCACAGGGGAAAAATTCCTGAACAGAACAGCAATGGCTTGTGCTGTAAGATTGAGAATTGACAAATGGGACCTAATGAAACTCCAAAGTTTCTGCAAGGCAAAAGACACCGTCAATAAGACAAAAAGACCACCAACAGATTGGGAAAGGATCTTTACCTATCCTAAATCAGATAGGGGACTAATATCCAACATATATAAAGAACTCAAGAAGGTGGACTTCAGAAAATCAAATAACCCCATTAAAAATGGGGCTCAGAACTGAAGAAAGAATTCTCACTTAAGGAATACCGAATGGCAGAGAAGCACCTGAAAAAATGTTCAACATCCTTAATCATCAGGGAAATGCAAATCAAAACAACCCTGAGATTCCACCTCACACCAGTCAGAATGGCTAAGATCAAAAATTCAGGTGACAGCAGATGCTGGCGTGGATGTGGAGAAAGAGGAACACTCCTCCATTGTTGGTGGGATTGCAGGCTTGTACAACCACTCTGGAAATCAGTCTGGCGGTTTCTCGGAAAATTGGACATAGTCCTGCCGGAGGATCCAGCAATACCTCTCCTGGGCATATATCCAGAAGATGCCCCAACTGGTAAGAAGAACACATGCTCCACTATGTTCATAGCAGCCTTATTTATAATAGCCAGAAGCTGGAAAGAACCCAGATGCCCCTCAACAGAGGAATGGATACAGAAAATGTGGTACATCTACACAATGGAGTACTACTCAGCTATTAAAAAGAATGAATTTATGAAATTCCTAGCCAAATGGATGGACCTGGAGGGCATCATCCTGAGTGAGGTAACACATTCACAAAGAAACTCACACAATATGTACTCACTGATAAGTGGATATTAGCCCCAAACCTAGGATACCCAAGATATAAGATATAATTTGCTAAATACATGAAACTCAAGAAGAATGAAGAGTGAAGTGTGGACACTATGCCCCTCCTTAGATTTGGGAACAAAACACCCATGGAAGGAGTTACAGAGACAAAGTTTGGAGCTGAGATGAAAGGATGGACCATGTAGAGACTGCCATATCCAGGGATCCACCCCATAATCAGCATCCAAACGCTGACACCATTGCATACACCAGCAAGATTTTATTGAAAGGACCCAGATGTAGCTGTCTCTTCTGAGACTATGCCGGGGCCTAGCAAACACAGAAGTGGATGCTCACAGTCAGCTAATGGATGGATCATAGGGCTCCCAATGGAGGAGCTAGAGAAAGTAGCCAAGGAGCTAAAGGGATCTGCAACCCTATAGGTGGAACAACATTATGAACTAACCAGTACCCCGGAGCTCTTGACTCTAGCTGCATATATATCAAAAGATGGCCTAGTCGGCCATCACTGGAAAGAGAGGCCCATTGGACTTGCAAACTTTATATGCCCCAGTACAGGGGAACACCAGGGCCAAAAAGGGGGAGTGGGTGGGCAGGGGAGTGGGGGTGGGTGGATATGGGGGACTTTTGGTATAGCATTGGAAATGTAAATGATCTAAATACCTAATAAAAAATGGAAAAAAAATAAAAAAAACAAAAAAAAAGAATTCAAAATCATTACTTCATAACTCTTTTTTAAAGCTCTGATATCTTATTTGTAGTATATTTCATAATTACATCAATAGTTAAAAAAATACAGTTTAACCATTTTCATTCTTTGATGTTGGGACATGACATATGTGACAATACCACAAGAAAAGTTTGTTATAACTATCATAGTTTTATACAATTTTAGTGGTTGAAAAGTTTAGTATACTTGATTTAGGAAATATTTTATATGCAAATCTTGGCATGGGGCAAAGATCCATACGGGAAAACAAACAGACAGCCAGGATGGGTCCCTGTGGATCACCACTCTCCCTGAGCCAAGATTCTGACTAGAGTTTTAGGTAGCTGCGACAGTTGCCATGTACTGAATGCTATAAACTATTATGCACATTTTGCAGTGTAGTTACTTGCATGAGGACTGGGGCAGCATAGATGCTTGGGAGTGAGATGAGCTGTTCGACTATAATGAAAGACATGAAGAGCTCAGTACACACTGTGAGTCACAAGCCAAAGTGAAAGAACTGGATGAGAGGTACTGAAGCTTCAGGTAGCCTAAGTACAGAGAGTCCCTTAAGTTCCTCAGGTTTTCAGTTAAGAATAAGAAATATTGTGTGTCAGGGGAAAGGACAATGCACTTCAGGATTAAGGATAAAATCTTCATTATTAGCGAAGCATAGGGTCACAACTAATTTCAAGATAGATTAACAAATATGATAAATGAAGAAAACCCCAGGAAAATATAGGGCATCAAAACTTATAAAAGTTTCCTCAAGAATCAGAGGAAGAGAATGGGACAAAACCTACCTGAAGAAATTAGGATAGAAAAGTCCCCACAATTGGTTATATATGTAACCTGACAGATTCAAGGACCTCATTAAGTTTCATATAGGAAAAATACAGGGTGCATCAAGTTACATAAAAGAAAGAAACTGGTTAAAGTAAAAAATAAATAGGTGGTTAAGAGCACTGACTGCTCTTCCAAAGGTCCTGAGTTCAATTCCCAGAAAACACATAGTAGCTCACAACCATCTGCAAAGTGATATGATGCCCTCTTCTGGTGTGTTTGGAAACAGCTACAGTGTACTCATATCCATAAAATATATCTTTAAAAAGTTCTGAAAATGATATGAAAAATTGTATTCTTTACTAGAGACCAACACCACAAACATAGATCATTTTTTGGTAGCAACAGCGGAGTCAAAACCACAAAACATTATGTTTACTGATCAGTTAAAATTCAATACAGAATTTTTCTTCATTTCAAATCTGAAAGGATAATTGTTGTTTTCAGATAGAGATTTCATTACTAGTAGAGTCACATTATAATATTATCAAAGTTCATTCTATGTATAAGAAGTATACAGAAGGAAATAAAATAATGAATGGAAAAATGTCACTTATTCCAATTTCTTTTAAAGCCATATGAATCTTTAAAATAGAAATCGGTACGTGTTATATTGTATACAAACCACATATATTACATAAAATATGTAGATATCCTATAGATGATGATAAATGTTAAAACGTGTAAGTATGTGCAACTATATGGAAAGTTTGTTCTTTTCTTTAAATATACTGGCATAACATTATTATCTGATGTTATAGGGTATTCTATTTTATTCGAAAGATAATCATTGAATAATGAAAATATGTGACAAAATTATAAGAAATTAGATTTAAAATTACTTTAAACAGGCCAAAAGATATTATATGGTATCAAACAGAGATATAATCAAAAATAATTAAATGAAATCATAGTGTAATAGGCATAAATGGACTAAACATTTCAATAAAACTCCGGAAACTGTTACATTGCATTGAAAATTTTTCTTTGGTTAGATTATTTACAGGGAACATAAATAGAAATTTACAGATAAATTGGAGGTAAAAACGGAATAAAATACATCAGCAAGGGGTAACTACACAAAAGCTGAAGCAACTATAACTTAGTTCTAAATAGACATAAGACAAAGACTATGAACAGAGCTCTATCAAGACCATCAGTGAGGAAGATTCAGCAATGATAGATGTGTACATGAACAGTAACAGCTTCTAGGAACTCAAGCAAATTCTGATGGGGAGAGATAAATCAATAGTCATGGATAGAAAGTTGAATCTGTTTAGTCAACATTGGTAGAATAAATAGTGAAAAAAAATCAAAAGGGTGTAGGAAATATAGGTCAGGAAGGTGAGGAGGGTTCGGAACTCCGATGGTGTGTTTAGGACAACAGAGAATGATGTCATGAAGTTGGCAATCTCAGAAGCTGCTAAAAGTATAGGTAGCAAGCAGTAGAATTGACTTAGAATGAGAATGAGAGAGATGTTGCATTGAAATTATGGGAGAAAGAACTGATTCATGTAAAGTTAGTGATAAAATGGAGGCTAATTCTGAAAAGCAGTGAGTATAGGTTACTCTTCAGAAGACATTGAAAGGGAAGCAGAGCAGTAGGGCTGTTGTCTGGAGGAACTGGATTTGTGAGAGGGATGTTTGCAAGAATAAAAGTGTTGAGGGTCCTCCCCACCAATAAAGAAGGATCTCATAGATATGGGAGGGTGTAAAAAGTTCCTTCTGTTGGCTTTTGTTTTCATCATGAAGTGAGGACCAAAGCCATCAGCTGAGGGGAGAAGACAAAAGATGTGTGGGTTTTAATAGGATTTGAAAAGTTTCAGATTTCTTTCTCTTTCTTTTTAAATTGATAACTGGGCTTCATCAATTTATTGTGACTATACAGAGAAACTTTAGTTTAGTTTAGTTTAGTTTAGTTTAGTTTAGTTTAGTTTAGTTTAGTTAAGGTTTGATTAAAGGTTAGTTCTATCCCAGGTTAGATAAGATGTCACATATTTGCTATCTACCTTCTGGTCAGCATCTCTACCTGTACTCACAGCAGATCACCCCACAGCCTTGTCTGTCTCCTAGGAAGCCTGCACTAAGCAGGGACACAGCTGAGATCCCTGCCCCAATCACCAGCTGGGACCCCAGAGAGCCCAGCAGACATAGACTCTGTCCTTCAGTGTCAGACCCCCATGTCCCTTCCAGTCCACATCTCCACCTTCACTCATGGTGAATCAGCCTGCCTGCTCACCCTCAGCCCGGCATGTCTCCCAGGAGGCCTGCTCTAACCAGGAGCACAGCTCTGCCTGTCTCCCAGGAGGCCTGATCTAACTTGTGACACACAGTTCCACCTGCCTGCTCCAATCTGGGACATCTAGCCCAGCTCTCTCCAGAGACAACCAGGTGGTGAAAAGTAAACTCAAGAACATAATCAGAAGCCAATGCAATAGGGCACCATCAGAACACACCTCTCCTATTACAGCAAGCCTTGGATATCATAACACTCCATAAGAACAAGATTCTGACCTTATCTCACCTCATGAAGGTCTTTAAGGAGGATACAAATAATTCCCTTAGAGAAATACAGGAAAACAGAGACAAATAGTTAGAAGCTCTTAAAGAAGAAACAAACACATCTCTTAAAGAAGTGCAGGAAAGTACAATCACACTGGTGAAGAAAATGAAAAACAAAATGGTGCAAGACCTAAAACTGAAAATAGAAGCAATAAAAAAAAAAAAAAAAACACAAATGGAGGCCACCCTGGAGATGGAAAACCAAGGAATGAGAACAGGAACTACAGACACAATCATCCTTCACAGGCTACAAGAGACAGAAGAGAATCTCAGGAGTAGAAGATACTAAAAAGAAATTGATACATCAATCAAAGAAAACACCAAGTGTAAACATTTCTAACCTAAAACATTCAGGAAATTTGGGACACAATGAAAAGTCTAAACCTAAGACTTTTATTCTTTCTTTAGACTTTTGTAAGGAAGACTGAGGAACTGACAAATTCACTGGAGTTGCAAGGGTAGGGGATATAGCTAAATTGGTAGAATGCTTGCTCAGCATTGTGAAGCAATGGTTTCAATTCTCAGCATTGAATAAATTGCGTGTGTGGTGATAAACACTTGTAACCACAGCACTCAGAAGGTGAAGGAAGGAACATCAGAATAAAGACCATCTTGGTTGTTTGTGAGTTAGAAGCCAGTCCGGGTTACAGGAGTTCCCACTTCAAAATCAAACAATCAAAACAAGCAGTCAAACAACAGAGAACCAAAGCAATGCCCCATCCCCACAGATAAAATAAAATAGGAGCATAGCAATTTAAAAACGTTTTTTGTACTCTTACAGTTTTTAGTGATCAAGACGCATACTGTCATGACCTTGAAGTTACATAGTGTCCTTTGGCTTTCATTTTTTTTTTTAAATGTCAGTTAAATTGAGTCTTTATGCTTGATGCATCCTAGATCCATGGCTCTGTTGTCTTCCCCGGGCTCAGGTTCTAAGCAAAGCCTTCCCTTCTTTTAGGCTCAGGTTACCACCTCAGGACACCCTTCCTGATCCTTATCTACACTCCAGCCATCATCATCTTCCACCCTCATTCCCTTTCTTCCATTTCCCCAAACATCTCATGAAACAGACCCAGAAAGAGAAAATTATATGATGTCGACTCAGGATTATCTCCACTTACACAAATCCATGAACTGCCACTTATCAACAATGAGGAGATCAAAAAAACAGCTCTCATTTATATCTTATTAAGAGCAATAGCCTAACCAAACAACTCCCAGGACAAGTTTCTCTGAATGTTATAGTATGAAAACATCAGTAGGGATGGGATTGGTAAGTCCCACTACTTAGTTCACCTGTGATACTTTGCTTGGCCCCATTCTGCTCTGTGACTTTAAACAACACACCACTACCATCCTTATTTTATAGTAAAGTACAGAGAAGGTTATCTACCTGATGTTACTGCCCACTACTGTAAGTAATTGGCAGATGGCTGGAACCAATACTGTTCTATTGCTTCTCTTTATACTATGTAATCCTTACTCCAGCAACTTTGTAAGTTTTCTTGCTGGTGCCAACTTTTCCTTTGCCTGCAGAAGAATGTGAAAGGCAAACATTGCATTCCTATCATGAGATATTTCATGTGCTGAAACAGAACTTGAATGAAATCTGGGACCTTGTATAATCTGACAGGAAAAACAGAGGAAACTGAGAAGAAAGCTCTATGTTTGGATCTAGAAATTTCACTTATATTGCTGTAGAAATATTTAATTTCACTAGACTCTCTTACTCTTGCATTATTTTTCCAGAGGAATCTCCTGTCAGGCAACGGCACGATTTGGAGTCCAACAGGAACAACCTCTCCTTCTTTGGTAACCTTCATAGTTCCTTATCGGCTGAGCTGGTGTAAGATGAGTGATTTTTCAATGCTTGCTTTACTTGCTCAGATCTTAGCAATTAAAATGCCTTTGGTTAGATAATTGAGATGTTCCCTCCTGGATGCAAATGTTCAAAGGGCTTGGTGTTAAGTCATGTTTATTCCTTAGGAATAGGCTCTGATCCTTCCATCTGTCTAAGATCACCCAATAATGCCCTTCTTTCAAGAAGGATTAAGCTCACAACTATTATATCACCCTCTTCAGTTTTGGACCAAAGGGAGAAGAAGAAAAGGACGCAGTTCAGTATGCATTTGATTTTGTTTTCTTCCTAATTAACGGCTAGTAAAACAGGGTCTAACCCTGCCAACCCTTTTGCCTCTGTGTATGCTACTCTTATGCCATTTACAAAAGCTGCACTTATAAGTTGAGCACTAAGGTTTTCCTTCTCAGGTCTTATGCACCACTCCCTATCCTCTTTGCAAGGGGGAAAGCAGGCTTGACTTGTGTATAGAGTGGGATGAAGTTTAGCCAATATTGGTGCTGCCCAGGAGCACGTTTGTTTCACCTTGGGCCTGACATTCTCTACAAGTGCATCATCACTGCTCAGATATTGGGCTTCTGTTTGAGGACATCTTATCCCTCAATTGTGCTGGAGTGGACAGTTTCTGGATAACATTCAGCCACTTCACCAACAGCCTCTTGTCATAGCACCAACTACACAGATACAAGGAGAGCCCATTTGGAGCCACTTTCTGTGGGTATGACTATTTTGTGATAAGCTTAGTGTTTTCACAAAGCTGAGGAAATGACCTCTCTTTTGGAAGCCCTTAACCACTGAGTCTGTTCATTTTTCCAGTCGTCATTTCTTGTCTATTTTCCCTGTATACTGTTTGCTTCAACACCTTTTCCTTTATTGTTTTTTTTTCTAGCTTGCTGTGTTTTGTAATTGATTTAAATTCTTATTGTGAAAATATATTTGCATCAAAGCCTCCATTCTTTCCCCTATGCAGTTCTTCATAAATAACTCTACATATACATCAAGTCTGTGCCTTGTTTGGTGATGCTTTGTGCATATTTCTGGGCTTGAAGCCTCTTGGTGTTTCCTCATATCCCAGGACACTGATGCTTTGGTGGGAGCCAGTATAGTCCTCATTGCTCTGTAATATCTGAGGCACATATGTTGAAGATCCCTATTGTTTCAGCAGAAAATTGCTTTATGAAATTGCTAAGCATTCGTTAAAATTCAATATTGTAGTTACAGGAAAGAAAAGAAAATTGGTACATGCGAGAAATTAAGTGGTTTCTGAAAAAAACAGACTAGTAAGAACGGAGCTCATTCACTTCTGGCTATAGAGGTAGGAAGGAGATGGCAAATCTCAGCAGATGAGGTGTGATCTTTAATACACAGAAGAAAGTGAGGCAAGCTGCTGTATATAAGGTCAGGGTTGGAAATGAGACCCTTGCATAGAACATTAAAGGATGCATAAGAAATGAAGCCAGACATAGAGACACAGGGATACAGAGACAGGCAGACAGCAAGGAGAGTGTCTTACATTCTGGACTCTGTGATTCTGCCTATGGTTTTTACACTTAGGGTTTATTTTACTACTAGATTCAGGGATCCTAAGATGACAGGTTGTGAAGGGAATTATGAATAGCTATCCACTGGTTTATATTTAAAGACAGGTTTAGAAAAAATAATATCTGACAAATTGATTCACACAGAAATAATTTGTCTGAAAATGAATATGTTAGTAAAACAAAATCTGTTAATAAAAATTACTTTCCTTAAATGATGATGAAGAATAGAGTCATATTGCCTATTGACACATTTTACACCATTGAAGAACTGATGTTTATGCAAAATTTTTCAGAAAATCAGAAGAAAAGATAGGTATCTCCCTTAATTTTGTCTGACTATTATAATCTTAATAGTAGTCAGTCAAAAGCAGCATTAAAAAAAAGAAAACTATGGATGCTAATTGTTACTAGAGAGGGTAAGTACTAAATGAACAGAGCCTGAACCTAGAAGTGTGTGAACCAATTAGGAAAGAAGGAGAAGAGGGAAGCAAGAGAGAACCAATATTGAGATATACAGGTACATGAACATGTTTGTGCTATGTAGGTTTCTCCCAAGAACATGGAGTTTATTTTAATTGAAAAACTATTACTAAAATCTTTTTTAATAAATGTGTTATCAATGTAAACACTGTTGAAGATAAATAGAGATAGATGGAAAGGGGAGGGGCGGTCAGAGGACAGCTTATGCATTTGGCCTTCCATATTTTGGGTGCCAGAAATCAAACTCAGGTTTGTAAACTTGGTGCTAAGTGGCTTTATCTGCTCGGCCATCTTTCCAACTCCTGAAAATATTTTCAAATAAAAATAGAAGCAAATGTCTCTTAACTAAAAATGCTACATACTACATACCTGCCATTTTCATCATGCTTGTTGGTGAAACAGCAGGATGATCCTAGACGTCAGCAGTCAATCAAGAATAACCTCAGTTAGGGTTCCTATTGGGTATTGTAGTGGAAATTTGAGAAACTATTCTAATAACCATTTGAATCACATAAAGCCCACACTAATTAGTTATTTTGGGCCAACAGCATCCCAAAAAAATGACACATGAATTTAAAATGAAAAACTAAAATTATTTCTTTTAAAATATCCTTGTTTGTATAGAGTAATTAAAAGTCATTACAGATAAAGTGTTCCAACATGAGTTACAAAACTAGGATTCTAAATTTCTTACATGCCCATATGGTACAAAATAAGCAGAGGACATTATAATATTTAGAAAAATAAAACACAGGTATGAAGACAAAACTCTGGGGTTAGAGTTAACATAATAAAAATGAATGAAAAAATTTAACAGAAAATTCCAATGATAGAAAAAGTCAACATGGTAAAGATACTTATTATCTCAAAACTATAAACAGTGCTATTCTAATAAAGACTCCAATTAAATATTATACAAATGGTGTGTTAATCTTAAAATTCTTTTCTTTATTGCTTGGGAATTTCATACATACATATAACGAATTTTGATCAATCTCATCCTCTTTCTCTTCTCTCCAATTTCTTCCTTCCCCTCTTCTACCATAAGCTATTCCTTCCCAACTTCATGGATTCTTTTTAAAATTCACTAAGTTCATTTAGTATGATGGGTGCAGAGCAATCTTCTGCAACATAAGTAACCTCTCTAACCATCTCTCCCCCCAGAGGTCACCAATTGCTGACAGCATCTCAGACAGTGATAGAACGTGGTAGGCCACTATCTCATTAATGCTGGGGTTTTGGCTGGTGTGATCTTATTTAGGTTTAATGCATGCTATCACAGCTGCTCAGAGATTATATGACCAAGGCACTGTCATGTTAGGCAATGTTTTCTCCTACAGACAATGCTGCTTTTCTGACTCTTACAATCTTTCTTCTCTCCTTGTCAGTGATGAGCCTTAAGCATTGATTGTAGGGGTGTGAAAAAGTTGTTCTATTTCAAGTTGAGCACTCTGTGGAGTCTTATTCGCTGCTCATTGATTGTGAATCCCTGTTTTAATTGCCCTCTACTGTAAAAAAAGAAGCTCCACTGCTAAAGTTTGAGAGATGCACCAATGTATGAGTATAAAGATAAGAACTTAGAGTGGTTTGTTTACTTTCTATTAAAAATAGTTCTCTTTACATAGCCTGGCTGTCATAGAACTCACTATGTAGACCAGGCTGGCCTTGAGTTCAAAGAGATCTGTTTCTGTCTTCTGAGTGTTGAGATTAAAGCTATGTATACCATACCTGTCTGTCAGTTTATTACTACGTGCATTTATCAGAATGAATAGCATTGTTTGTTCAGCCTATGAACTGGCCATCCATAAGTATTTGTCCTAATTAGCAATACCAGAAATGAGATCGATGTTGTGGAGTGAACATTAATATTATTTAAATAAAGTGGTTGTGTTTACCCACAACATTCTAGCCACTATTGCTTTAGTGGGAATATCTTGCTAGGACAGTTGTTATTGTAGGTTGTGGGGTTCATACTTGGGTAAGACCATTGATTTCTTTCAGTATAAATAGAATCTTCTAGCACCGTGAAAGTTAGCCAGTAGCAATGAAGCTTCTAAGTTGGTATCTGCATGATTTCTCTATGTCCTGTGACTCAACTATGAGGTCTTTTCAGTAATAGGTTCTTGTATTTTATTTTTTTAGATTCATTTTATGTGTGAATGTTTTGCCTGTATGTATCTACGTATACCATATGCATGCATGGTACCTGTGAAAGTCAGAAGAGGATGTTGCATTTCCTGGACTTGGAGTTAGAGTCATTTGTGAGGCAACACATGGGTGTTAGAAATTAAGTATTGGTCCCCTGAAAGAACAAAAGATTTTACCCATTAAATCATCTCTCCAGCCTCAAGCAATAGGATTTTGCCAGGAAGCTCTGGTGTATAACTAAAAGCAATGGCAATATCTATAATGTTTTAAAGGCAGATTGGTCTATGAGATTTCATTGACCAGCAATTTTGAAAGGGATAACCCATACCTAGCACTAGATTTTTTGTTTAATAGCCTATGTGTCTGGGGGAGGTGCTGTATTTCTGTTACAACCAACTCCATTTAGGAAATTTTTATATATATACACATATCTTTCTCTTCTATCTATCTATCTATCTATCTATCTATCTATCTATCTATCTATCTATCATCTATCTATGTATCTATGATCTATGTATCTATCTATGTATCTATCTAGCTATGTATCTTTCTAGCTATCTATCTATTATCTATCTATCTATCTATCTATCTATCTATCTATCTATCTATCTATCATCTATGTATGTATGTATGTATGTATGCATGTATCTATCTATCTATCTATCTATCTATCTATCTATCTATCTATCTATCTATCTATCTATCTATCTGTTTGTCTGTCTGTCTGTCTGTCTGTCTGTCTGTCTGTCTATCTATCTATCTATCATCTATCTATCTATCTAAGGAATCTTCTATAGTAGTATATCTCTATAGAGACCTCTATGGAGAAGGTGCTTGAGATAGGACTGAAGAGTTGACTCAGCAGTTAAGAACGTCTGCTGGTTTTATAGAGGATCTAAGAACTCATGTCAGGCAGTTTACAAACAAATTTAACTCCAGCTTCATGGGATCTGCTGTCCTCTTCTGGCCTCTATGGTCATTGGTATGCTCATATACATATATCCTACACACACACACACACACACACACACACACACACACACACACACACACCTAAAAGTAAATCTTTTAAAAAATAAAATTTTAAGAGAAATGTAGGCAGCTAAGATAATATTGAAGAGGAAGAGTAACTGAAAATTGTACAACTACTTAAAATTTTTTTTTATTGGATATTTTCTTTATTTACATTTCAAATGTTGTCCCCTTTCCAGGATCCTCCCTCCCCCAAAACACCCTATCACACCCTTCCTCCCTTGTTTCTACGAGGGTGTTCACCCACCCATCTACCCACCCACTCCTGCTTCCCCACACTTGAGTTTCCCTACACTGGGACATCAAGCCTTTACAGGAACAAAGGCCTCTCCTCCCATTGTTGCCTGACAGGGCAAAATCTGCTACATATGCAGCTTGAGCCATGTGTCACTCCATATGTACTCCCTGGCTGGTGGTTCAGTTTTTGGGAGCTCGGGGGGGGGGTGCATCTGGTTGGTTGATATTACTGTTCTTCCTATGGGGTTGGAAATCCCTTCAGCTCCTTCAGTCATTTCTCTAACTCCTCCATTGGGGAACTCACTGGGGACCCCATGATCGTCCAATAACAGGCTGTAAGCATCTGTCCCTGTATTGGTCAGGCTCTGGGAGAGCTTCTCAGGAGACAGCTACATCAGGCTCCTATCAGCATGCACTTCTTGCAAGCTACAATAGTGTCTGCATTTGATGACAGAATGTGGGATGGATCTCCAGGTGGGGAAGTCTTTGGATGGCCTTTTCTTCAGTCTCTATTCCACATGTTGTCTCCATAATTTCTTCTGTGAGTATTTTGTTCCCATTTCTAAAAAGGACCAAAGCACCCACAGTTTGGTTTTCCTTCTTCTTAATCTTCATTTGGTCTTTGAATTGTATCTTGAGTATTCTGAACTTCTGGGCTAATGTCCACTTATCAGTGAATGCATACCATGTGTGTTATTTTGTAATTGGATTACCTAACTCAGGATGATATTTTCTAGTTCCATCCATTTGCATAAGAATTCCATGAAGTTACTGTTTTTAATAGCTAAGTAGTTCTCAATTGTGTAAATGTACCACATTTTCTGTATCCATTCCTCTGTTGAAGGACATCTGGGTTCTTTCCAGCTTCTGGCTATTTTAAATAAGCCTACTATGAACATAGTGGAGCATGTGTCCTTGATACATGTTGAAAAATCTTTTGGATATATGCCAAGGAGTGGTATAGTTGGATCCTCAGGTAATATTTTGTTCAATTTTCTCAGGAACTGCCATTGATTTCCAGAGTAGTTGTACCAGCTTGCAATCCCACCAATAATTCAGGAGTGTTTCTCTTCCTTCACATCCTTGCCACTATCTGATGTCACCTGAGTTTTTGATCTTAGCCCTTCTGACTGATGGAATCTCAGGGTTGTTTTGATTTGCATTTCCCTGATGACTAAGAATGTTGAACATTTCTTTAAGTGCATCTCAGTCATTTGATATTCCTCGGTTGAGAACTCTTTGTTTAGCTCTGTACCCCAGTTTTTAATAGGGTTATTTGATTCTCTGGAGTCTACCTTCTTGAGTTATTTGTATATACTGGATATTAGCCCTTTATCAGATGTAGGGTTGGTATGGATCTTTTCTCAATCTGTTGGTTGCCTTTTTGTCCTATTGACTGTATCTTTTGCCTTACAGAAGCTTTGCAATTTTACGGGGTCCTATTTGTTGATTGTTGATCTCAGAGAATAGGCCAATGACATTCTGTTCAGGAAAATTTTCCCTGTGCCCATGTGTCTGAGGCTCTTCCTCACTTCCTCTTCTATTAGTTTCAGTATATCTGGTTTTATATGGAGGTCTTTGATCCACTTGGACTTGAGCTTTATACAAGGAGATAAGAATGGGTTGATTTGCATTCTTCTACAAGCTGACCTCCAGTTTAACCAGCACCATTTGTTGAAAATGCTGTCTCCCCCCCTCCCCTGCTGGTTGGTTTAGCTCCTTTGTCAAAGATCAAGTGAACATAGGTGTGTGGGTTCATTTCTGAGTCTTCAATTCTATTCCACTGATCTTCCTGATTGTCTCTGTACCAATACCATTGATATTCATTAGGGAAATTAGTCTGAAGTTCTCTTTCTTTGTTGGGTCTTTGTGTGGTTTAGGTATCAAAGTAATTGTGGCTTCATAGAATGAATTGAGTAGTGTTCCTTTCGTTTCTATTTTGTGGAACAGTTTGAAGAGTATTGGTATTACATCATCTTTGAAGGTCTGATAGAATTCTGAACTAAACCCATCTGGTCTTGTGCTTTTCTTGGTTGGCAGACTTTTAATGACTACTTCTATTTCTGTAGGTGTTATGGGACTGTTTAGATCTTTTATCTGATCCTGATTTAACTTTGGCACTTGGTATCTGTCTAGAAAATTGTTCATTTAATCCAGATTTTCCAATTAGATTGAGTATAGGCTTTTGTAGTAGGATCTGATAATTTTTTTGAATTCCTCGGTTTTTATTGTTATATCTCCCTTTTTATTTCTGATTTTTTAATTCAGATACTATCTCTGTGTCCTCTTGTTAGTCTTGCTAAAGGTTTATCTATCTTGATGATTTTCTCAAAAAACCAGCTCCTGGCTTGGTTGATTCTTTGTATAGTTCTTTTTTTTTCCTGCTTGGCTGATTTCAGCCCTGAGTTTGATTATTTCCTGCTATCTACCTCTCTGGGGTGTATTTGCTTCCTTTTGTTCTAGAGCTTGCAGAGGTGCTGTCAAGCTGCCAGTGTGTGCTCTCTCCAGTTTCTTTTTGGAGGTACTCAGAGGTATGAGTTTTCCTCTTAGCACTGTTTTCATTGTGTCCCATAAGTTTGGGTATGTTGTGGCTTCAGTTTCATTAAACTATAAAAAGTCTTTAATTTCTTCCTTTATTTTTTCCTTCACCAAGTTATCATTGAGTAGAGTATTGTTCAGCTTCCATATGTATGTGGGCTTTCTGTAATTATTATTATTATTATTATTATTATTATTATTATTATTATTATTTGTTATTGAAGACCAGTGATCTGATAAGATGCATGGGATGATCTGATAGAGTGCACGGGATTATTTCAATTTTCTTGTATCTTTTGAGGCCTATTTTGTGAGCAATTATATGGTCAATTTTAGAGAAGGTACCATGAGGTGTTGAGAAGAAGGTATATTCTTTTGTTTTAGGATGTAATGTTCTCTCTATATATATACCTGTTAAATCTATTTAGTTCATAACTTCTGTTATTTTTACTGTGTTTAGTTTCTGTTTTTATGATACGTCCATTGCTGAGAGTGGGGGTGTTGAAGTCTCCCACTATTATTGTGTGAAGTATAATGCATCCTTTGAGCTTTATTAAAGTTTATTTTATGAATGTATGTACCCTTGCATTTGGAGCATAGAAATTCAGAAATGAGAGTTCATGTTTGTAGATTTTTTCCTTTGATGAGTATGAAGTTCTTTCCTAATCTTTTTTTGATAACTTTTGGTTGAAAAACGATTTTATTTGATATTAAAATGGCTACTCCAGCTTGTGTCTTGGAACCATTTGCTTGGAAAATTTCTTTCCAGCCTTTTACTCTGAGGTAATGTCTGTCTTTGTCACTGAAGTACACTTCCTGAATGCAGCAAAATGCTGGGTCCTGCTTACATATCCAGTCTGTTTGTCTAAATCTATTTATTAGGGAATTCAGTGCATTTAAGAGATATTAGGGAAAGGTGATTGTTGCTGCCTGTTATTTTTGTTGTTAAAGGTATGTGGCTATCTTCTTTTGGATTGAAAGAAGATTAATTTCTTGCTTTTTCTAGGGTATAGTTTCCCTCCTTGCATTGGAGTTTTCCATTTGTTATTCTTTGTAGAGCTGGATTTGTGGAAAGATATTGTGTAAATTTGTTTTTGTCATGGAATATTTTGGTTTCTCCGTCTATGGTAATTGAAAGTTTTTCTGGGTATAGTATTTTATGCTGGCATTTGTTTTGTCTTAGGGTCTGTATGACATCTGCTCAGGATATTCTAGCTTTTATAGTCTCTGTTGAGAAGCCTGGTGTAATTCTTATAAGTCTGCTTTGTATGTTACTTGGGTTTTTTTTTTTTTTTTCTTACTGCTTTTAATATTCTTCCTTTTTGCTTTGTTTTGTGCATTTGGTATTTTGATTATTATGTGATGGGAGGGATTTCTTTTCTGGTCCAGTCTATTTGGCATTCTGTAGGCTTCTTTTATGTTCACGGGCATCTCTTTCTTTAGGTTAGGGAAGTTTTCTTCTATAATTTTGTTGAAGATATTTACTGGTCCTTTAAGTTGAGAATCTTTCAACTCTTCTCTACCTACCATATTTAGGGTTTGTCTTATCATTGTGTCTTGGATTTCTTTAATGTTTTGTGTTTGGAGCTTTTTCAATTTTGCATTGTCTTTGACTGTTGTGTAAATGGTTTCTCTTGTATTTTGTTGTTGATGCTTGCATCTATGACTCCTGATCTCTTTCCTTGGTTTCTTTTTTCCAGGTTTGTCTCCCTTTGTGATTTCTTGATTGTTTCTATTTCCATTTTTAGATCATGAATGGTTTTCTTCAATACCTTCACCTGTTTGGTTGTATTTTCCTGTAATCTTTAAAGGATTTTTTTATGTTTTCTCTCTAAGGACTTTTCTACCTGTTTACCTGTTTTCTCCTGTATTTCTTTAAAGGAGTTATTTAAGTCCTTGTTCAAGTCCTACTCACTGTGGGAGGAGAACTGGGTTCTGATTGTGCCAAGTAACCTTGGTTTCTGTTGCTTATGTTATTTTTTTTAAAGATTTATTTATTTATTATATGTAAGTACACTGTAGCTGTCTTCAGACACTCCAGAAGAGGGTGTCAGATCTCGTTAAGGATGGTTGTGAACCACCATGTGGTTGCTGGGATTTGAACTCAGGACCTTTGGAAGAGCAGTCAGTGCTCTTAACCACTGAACCATCTCTCCAGCCCCTGTTGCTTATGTTCCTATGCTTTACTCTCACCATCTGGCTATCTCTGGTGCTACCTGCCTTTGCTGTCTCTGAATGGATCCTGTCCCTCCTGTGATCATGGTTCTGTGTCTCTGTGATCCTATGGTTCTGGAATCCTGTAATCCTGAGATCCTGGTTGTGTCAGAGTTCCTGGGAGTCAAGCTCCCTCTGGCATCCTGAAATCCTGGTGTGACCAACTTCTGAGATCTTATGATCCTAGGCATTTTAGAGTGCCTGGAATTTGAGCTTCTTCTGAATGTTGTGGGACTGGGTCATATAACTACTTTTTAAGAAGTCATAATGACTATGAATGATATGTGCCAGGAATTATTTGAATAGAATATCACATAGAATATATAGAAACATATTTTTATATTAATCTCAGCATGACATATGATACATGATAAATGAATGACACTAAATAGGAAGCAGGTGATGCATCAGTGAATTTTCTAGAACAGGCTAAGCATGTCCGATCAGTGGAGAAAGGAGAAGACAAACTGTGTACTCTTTTCACAATAGTTTAAAAATAAAGTCAGGGAATACAACTGAAGTATGAAAGGAAAAACAAGATTTTAAAATACAATATATAAGATTGTTATCTTGGGCGATGTATGGTGGGAAAAGTATTTAATCCCAGCATATGGGAGTCAGAGGCACGTGGACCTCCATGAGTTTGAGGCCAACTTTGTCTACATAATGAGGTCCAGGACAACCAGACTTCACACAGAGACCCTAAACATTGACCATGGCTATAATTTTAAAACATGGTATATAACTTCCTCTAAAATTTAAAATAATATACTTTTTTTTAAAATAAAGAGTAATCTAATAGGGATTTTTATGCAAAATATGTTTATAAACTCCGGAAAAGATAAATGAGCAGAAGAAAAATAGGCCAAAATATATGAGCTAACACTTTATAGAGGGGAAAAAATCAAATAACTAGTTGAACAAAAAATAAAACCCTCCAATAGTAAATGCTCAGAGAAAATCAAGAAAACACGTGCTAATGCACATATATGAGATGTTATTTTCTAAAAATTGACTGGTAACACGTTTTATTACCACTTATAGTAGAAGTATTCTGAACTGCTACTGGGAATACAGATTAGTAGAAGCAATTTAGAAAACCATTTTCTAATTCCCAAGGAAGTTAAAAATACACATATCCTAGGGGTCAGTCATCTTACTTCTTTCCCAGGAATCTCTGGGGATAATAAACAAATGACACAAACATGCATGTGATATTTACATCATTTTAGTGATGTAAATATCAAAGGAGGAAAATGGATAGATAACTAAATGATGAATTATCCAAACGATGGTATTCTATCACCATAAAGCATCTGCTTTTATAAGCAATAATACAGAAGATCTGGTCAAAGGTTTTAAACTACAGTGTTTGAACAACAGACAAGTCAAGGCACCTAAGGTGGGAATCATGGCATGCCTAAAAGTTAATATTGAAGACTATTGTTGTATGTGTGCGTGCATGTGTGTTTGTGTGTGTGTGTGTGCACTTGTGTGAGAGTATGCACATGTTTATGTAGCAAGTAGTGCCACTGTTTTAGGAATTTCAAAGAAGATAGACACACCAAGACTAAATAACTCCAAGAGAAGCTTGGATTTTCACAATTGACTTGATCAACCCCATGTAAAGTCAATCGTATTTCATATTGGCTGGTCACATCTATAGCCTGTTACTTTTGTTATTGTTTTTGTTTTGTTTTGGAAGGAAGAAATCAGTGACAAATATTGAATAATGTTTGTTAAAGAGCTAACATAAAAGAACCATTCTGCAAATTATTAAGTTCTACACACATACCAGGAGAATTTGGTCTTTTAATGCAAAAGCCAGCCAGAAATTTCTACTCGGAGAGAATAGGATGTTGGCAAACTTCCCCTCAGCTCTTGCCCCACAGACCCTGTGGAAAAGTGTCTTAACCCAGTGGGTTGGACAAGATTAACAATGCTGGTGGCTCTGTCAGAAGCTTAGCAAACAAGCATTGCTTTTCCCACTATATTATTAATTGCTTGAGTAAAAGAACAAGGCCAATCTAGGTCCCCAATTTCACCAGTGAACCTTGGGGCTTTGCATGAGAGGCGAATGGCAGAGGTTTCAATTTCAGGGGTTTGAAGCTGGCTCCCAGCTTACCACTGTTAATGGAAGGCAAGTGTCCCAAATCAGATTAATTAATGTGGTCCTGGGAGAGCTCCAGGGTAGTTAATGATTTTATTTCTTACATGAAAAAGAAAAAAAAAATCTAAAGAAACAAAGCAGCTTTTACAGTGAAAGAGCAAGAGAAGAATCTGGCTTCATTTTTCTTTCCTGTGCTGTAGATGCAGATTTATTCTGGAAGACATTCAAAAGGCCAGTTTCCAACTCACCTGCATTTTGTAATTTTGTGGGAAGAAATATGACATTTTCATTTTGATTGACTACTCTCTTCCACTTCCCCCAGAAGTAGCTTAAAAAGTCTTAGTCCTGGCTAGTAGTCCCAGGGAATGGTGGGAATTATATGGCTTAAAATAGAACAGTTCTTTTTCAAGTGATCTTTAGCATTACAGGGCTGTGCTTTTGTTTTCTGGAGAAACAAGGGGATTCTCACAGGCAGGGTATGAGCCTCATAGGTGCTCTGCTGAAAAAAAAATATGGTTGGTACAGTCTGGTGGGTCTTAGTAAGAATGTAAATGTTGATGTTATTGCTGTCAGTGCTGGTCTCTGCACAGAATTAAGTAACATGACTGCCTGTTTTTTTTTGTTGTTGTTGTTGTTGTTTGTTTGTTTAAATCTACTACTTCTTATAGAGCCCTGTGTGTCATTTTTGCTACTGACAGCTATTTTAAAGACAACCATGAATGAGCTCTAGAGTAATAATATATTTCTTATCTATGTTTTCCAGAAAGGGTAGTAGGTATGGCCTTTGGGACCTAAATGAAGGCATCTTCAGGCAAAGGTACATGAAGTCTAGATAGCACTGAATGAAATCAGGAAGCTTCAGAGGTCACCTCGGAGCTTTGTTGTCATAAGCTGCAGACACGTGCTGTAAGGGAAAAATACATATGCTGATATCTTCTTAGCTGGAAGTGTAGGGTTTCTGAAATTTTTAATATGAGAAAAGATGATGTCAATGATGTCACAGGCGATTGTGGCTGGACTCCTTCATGGAGCTTCCTTTTTTGCTGCTAGTAAAGTGATGAGAAATAGTGCATTGTGAAGAGATTGATCCTTTGAGAAGATTTAAAAAGTTTTGAATCTCATGATGAGTACACTACTACATCATCACTCTTGACCCCCTAATGAATTCTACATATTTTAAAATACATGTTTGCAAACAGAGTGTAAATAGTTGTGGCCTCATGAGAAGTGATCATTCAAGAGAAGGAACAGCGGACATTAGGTGTAAGTTTGAGGAGCCTGACAAGGTAAAGTAATACTACTGGCTAACTACAGATTTTCTCTCTAGTTCTTTGCTAGCGTAAAATTCTGGAGGACAGAGCCATGGAAAAGGGCATGAAGATTTGAGAGTTTAGGAGGCCATGGAAATGCAGAGATGAAAGGGTGATGTGGCATACCTGTTGGGACCAACTGTGGTTCTGCATCCTTCACTTCCTCCGTAGGGTGTCCAGGCACCTCTGCACATAAGGCTGGAAGTAGAGGGGAGGGGATGTCTGAGAGGAAGGCCTCTTCTGAGCATTTTAGTGTTACAGCGCTTTTAGACCAAAGGCTATATATGAACATTGGAAAGTAGGAAGGTGTTTTCGGGGTGAATGTCAAGTCATTGCCTAGAAGTGCTGTGAATACTTCATTTGTATTTGGAGAGATATTTCAGGAATCTAAGGTCCTTGCTGGGCAGATTTTTATTGGGAAAGAAGATGTTGAACTTGGATGCTTGTCAAGGACTCTGACTTTCCTCAGGTAGAAGATTAGGTGTCAGTCTCCTCAGACCAGGCCGAAAATAGGAAGCCTTGATAGGATAAGTGAGTCCTCCATTTTGCACTGAGCTCAGAGGAGCTATCTGGACATGGTAGACTGCAACCTTAGTGAGGCCTAACAGGGTTGTGCAGAACTGAGGGAGGAGGTGGCAGAGGTTCGTAAAAGAGGGAGCTAGGGATGTAGAGACTGAGGAGATAAGCAAAGGGGAGAAGGAAATAACAACCACCATGACCATAACTGAAAAAAAAAAACCAGAAGAAAAGAATTGAGAGAGGAACAAAAGGGAAGCAGAGTTTAAAGTCCTTGGAACTCATGCTTTGTAGTGACAGGATGTATCCTCCCTGTTTGCAGTGGCATCTTTCATGATAAATGTGAAGGCATCACTTCAGCTGGTGTTTGTAAGTCTCCAATATCAGAAACTCATGGTTAAAAGAGTGAATGTAAATTCCAGTAGAAACTAATGCCAAATTCAGTCCATGTTCTATCTCCAGAGGAAAGAGGTCCCAGGTAGCCTCTCTTGAAGGCCCATCCTTTCCAACCTGAGACTAGTGCTCACCTGGCCATATGCAAAGTAAGTGGGTTTTACACTGACTTGGCTGATTAGAACATGGCAATGCATGCATTTGTTTACATCTCTGTACCTGTAGGTTGTTATACTTGTAATGTGCTCAGCTTGCTAGATGACTGGCATGAGTACCATTACATTTGACAGGTCATATCTCTGCTGTTTGATTTTCCCTAGCTCTTATTCCTGGGTGAGATTATCATACAAGTTTGTATGTATCTGGGGTCCAGAATTCTCCTGCTAGGAAACAACTGTGGTTGTATACTTTCTTCCCAATAATTCTGTCTTGTACCCAAAGCCAATGCCCAGGGCGGTATATTGCTGAATTAGTCTCTTCCCTGGGGGTGAACATTAGGATGTAGAAGCCACTCATCATTTTTGGGTAGCTTTATCTCGGAATGAAAATGACCAAACCAACATGTAAGAAAGCTATTGATTCGCATCATCTTCTGTTAGCTCTGTGGGAAAGCTAGAAGGGTCTAATACAGAGTACTCTGAGGAAAGGAGTGTAGCATGCTACTTAGAATTTAAGATCACTTTGCAAAACTATGAGTGTTGATTGAAAGACTCTACTAAGGTAGTTTCTATGGTTGGAGTGCTTCCAGGAGCATATCAGTTTCTCTAGACCAGGAAGGTAGCCACTGGGAGTGGGGATTGTTGAAAATAATGTATAGGTCCCAAAGAGCTTTGGGACTTGTGTCACCTACACCCAAACCCTCTTTAGCTGAGTAGACTTCATTTCAACAGTCAGTGTTCATCTATTCACCAGCTGACTGCACTACAATAGAGCACAGGCCCATTCAACCCCTGTTGCCTGGCAATTATATACTTATAGACCCCCACAAAGACACACTGAACTAGGACTGGACTACATTAGACACAATGGTCTA
Organism: Mus musculus; assembly: GCF_000001635.26. Classification (NCBI taxonomy): domain Eukaryota; kingdom Metazoa; phylum Chordata; class Mammalia; order Rodentia; family Muridae; genus Mus; species Mus musculus. The sequence goes on from NC_000080.6 coordinate 37,421,142, forward strand.
ACATTTCAGAGTTTAAGTTCTAAAAGAACAGACTCTATCCCTCCCCCTCTCTCTTCCCTTTCTCCCTCTTTTCATGTCTGTTCCATTGTTGTTCCTGGACTCATCAGCTTGTAGAGGCATCAATGGTCACTGCAACAGAAGCAAAACCCATTATTTCTCATTTGTTTTAGCACTGCACAAGAGGTGGAAACTACAGGTCCAAGCCCCATAGACAGCTCCATAGTCTAGTGGCTCAGACTGTCAGCTTTGGCCTTTCTAACAGAATATAGAGCAGTCCCAGCAGCTCTGGCCTCTGCTGGACGAGAAGCTCCTCGCTCCCCACATTCTTCTCTTGACTACATTCACTCTGAGTTGCCTCTTCTAATCCTATCAATACCTCAACCCCATCTCTTGAAGGCATTTGTATGTTAACGTGAAAACTTCTATAATTGAAGATCATTTTACTTTCCCTGTTTTGTTTTAACAGATGATTGTTTATCTTGTCTGGGCTTGTACAGAGAAAAGCATCAGGGAGGCTCTTGTTGAAGAAAAGTAATCTTTGTGCTGGTGCCTCCCTGCAAGAAGTAATTATCCCAGCTGCTGATGCTGTTCAAATGACAGCAGTAGCAGCAGAAACATCTCTTCCTCTCACTCTGGTTTTCTCTTTGTGCCCTTTGAACAGCCCTCCCTGCGACTTCTATGATTTATAAGTGTTGAAGTTGACTTTACAAATGTCATTTAACACCCCTCCCAGCTAGCATAGTGAAGAATCACTCCCAAGATGTCAGAAGATCAACTCAGGCTTCCAATCTGCTCTTCTTCAAGGATTTTTTAGCCGTTCAGATCCTAGAATCATTTTTTTTCCGTCTTCAATTGTGACTCTAGGTTTTTGTGCATGGATCTTTCCTTCTTTAGTAGCCGTATACAGGCATGTCAAATTAGAACCACGTTTTCCCTGCCTGTGACAAATCATTCAAGAAGGAGAGAATGACAATTTCAAGTAGCACTTCCCAGTGATATATACTAGAAATTCTACTTTCAAAAAGGTGTTCCTGGGATCCACTGGGCATTTCTACTCTGATATCCACCTGCCACCAGCACCGAAATTAATTCTATACTATGTCTTTGGTACCCATAGATGAACACATATTGCATTTTGCTTCTTTGTTGACTCAAATAAACAGGACCTACAGGCTTAACATATCTTTGAGAGAGGCCCTAATAGCTCATTTTGAGCAAGGTGTCTTGCAAGAGTTTGTGTTCAAGTAATTTTTAATATGTCTGTAAGCTTTGAAAACTTTGAAAGTATGTCCTTTTGTTGGTCTTGATTTAACCCTGACCTGTCTCAAGAACAGAATCTTGGAACATATACTTTTTCTCCTGTCACCTGGGTTATGTTTGTGACACCCTGTGTGATAGTTCGAATAAATAATGGCTCTGTTTTAAATAAAAACTACAAAATACCAAAAATTAAAGTTATTTGTTTCATATTGTGATACTAATCTCAATGTGCTATCTTGGGGATAAGTGAGAAAGAAACAGTTCTAATTGAAAAGTGATGTGTTTGTGTGTTAAGATGATAAGGGGTTAGTTGTGCTGGCTAATTTTATATCATCTTGACACAAGTTAGAGTCATCAGAGGGGAGGCAGACTCGATTGAAAAATGTCTACATGAGACAAGGCTGTAGGCTAGCCTGAAGGGCAGCAATCCTTAATGGCTTCTACATCATCTCCCATTTCCATCTCCTGCCTTCAGGTTCCTGCTCTGCTTCATGTCTTCTTTTATTTTTATTAGACATTTTCTTTATTTACATTTCAAATATAACCCCTTTCCCAGTTTCCCCTCCAAAAATCCCCTATCCGCTACCCCCTTCCCCTGCTCCCCAACCTACTCACTCCCATTCCTGGTCCTGGCATTTCCCTATACTAGGGCATAGAACCTTCACAGAACCAAGGGCCTCTCCTCCCATTGATGACCGACTAGGCCATCCTCTGCTACATATATAGCTAGAGCTACAAGTTCCACTATGTGTTTTCTTTGATTGGTGGTATAGTTCCAAGGAGCTCAGGGGGTGGGGGGAGTACTGGTTAGTTCATATAGATGTTCCTCCTATGGGGCTTCAGACTCCTTCAGCTCCCTAGGTATTTCTCTGGCTCCTTCATTGGGGGCCTGTTTCTCTGTCTAATGGATGACTGTGAGCATCCACTTCTGTATTTGCCAGGCACTGGCAGAGCCTCACAAGAGACAGCTATATCAGGCTCCTGTCAGCAGGTTCTTGCTGGCATATGCCTAGTATCTGTGTTTGGTGGTTGTTTATGGTGTGGATCCCCAAGTAGGGCAGACTCTGGATGGTCAATTTTTCAGTCTCTGCTCCAAACTTTGTCTCTGTAACTCCTCTCATGGGTATTTTGTTCCCCATTCTAAGAAGGAACAAAGTATCTACACTTTGGTCTTCCTTCTTCTTGAGTTTCATGTGTTTTTCTGCTTGACTTCTTGTTCTGACTTCCTTCATTTTGTGAACAGTGACATGGAAGTGTAAACCAAATTAACCATTTTATTCCCAGTTTGCTTTTGTTTATGGTGTTTTAACTCAGCAGACCTAAGCATTACCAGGATAGGGAGTGTTTGGTTATTACCCTAAAACAAGAGTTACTTTGTTCTTTTGGAGTCTAATATTTTAATATGAAGAATGAAATTGTTATAGATATTGGTTAGTTATGAACAAATGGATGTCAGCTTATATTTCTTCTCATTTTTCTCCTCCTCCTTCTTCTTCTTTCTTACTCACCTTCTCTTCCTTCACCTCCTCCTCCTCTTCCTCCTCCTCTTCCCCCATCTTTTCACAACTATTATTGTTTTAACCATCATCACTATAGTTATCACTATCATAACTATTATCTTTTTATTGATTTCACTAAATCTTCTGTTAGTCTGTGTCTTTTTATTGAAGAATTGAGACCATTGATGTTGAGAGATATCAAAGATGTGCCGTAGTCAGTATTCTATTGCTGTAAAGAGACACCATGAATATAGTAACTCTTATAAAAGATGACACTTAATTGGAACTCGCTTATAACTTCACAGGTTTAGTTCATTATAATCATGTGGGGAGCATGGCAGCAGGCAAACAGGCATGGTGTTAGAGAGATAACTGAGAGTTCTATAAGTAGACCTGTAGGCATCAGGGAGAGAGAAGAACTTTGGCTTGGAATGGGAGTTTTGAAACCTCAAACTCTATCCCTAGTAAAGTACTTCCTCCAACAAGGCCACATGTCCTAATCCTTCCAAATAGTGCCACTCACTGTTGATCAGCTATTCCAATCTATGAGCCTATGGGGACCATTCTTATTCAAACATCACCAGTGACTGTTAGTTCTTTTTATGTTGCTGTTGTTGTGTATGTTGACACATGCAAGAGCATGCATGTGTTTCTCCTCTTCTGATTTTGCTGATCTTATTTATTCCCCATATTTTCTTGGATTTAGTTAACTGCTTTAGGTGTTCTACAAGGATCTGCTTATGAGACCTTGGAATGGGGGAATAATGGGAGAGAGACAGTGTACAGGCCACAGAAGAAGGTCTGGTTTGCTATTGACTTGGCAATGAGACTAGGGAATTGGACTTAGAGAAATGGAGGGAGAGGTGAAGATCTGCAGTTGTCCGACTTGTTTCTCTATTCAGTGTAGCCTGTTGGTTCCCATGGAATGCCTGCTGTAGTTGTTGACTGGGACAAATCAGTGGTGTAATGGGTGGAAGCAAGTCATTTAGAAGCGGATATTTGTATGATCCATTGGAGATGGGGGCAGAGCATGGAGGGACACCTCAGGGGGTGGTTTGATGGATAAGTAAGAATGAGACCGAAGGATTGGATTTGGAGAAGGTGAAGAAGTGATGAAGATCTGGAGTTTGTAGATCTGGAGTTTGTTTCCCTGGCCAGATTTAATAAGTAGCTTTAAAAGTCCCAGAGTCTTTACACATTTAAATGTGTTCAGTGACAAGCCTCAACTTTTCTGTATGTGTCCTTTAATCCTGGGCCCTCAACTCCACTGAGCTGCATCTTCAGCAATGGTCTGTGTCAGTCCCCATCAGTGCCAAGCCTCAACTGCTCTCCTTGAACCCTCATGGCTTCAAAACTAGTACCATCTGGGTAACTATTACAGTACCAACTTTGGCTACCAGAGCAAGGTACAGATATTGCCTCTTCTGTAACACTGATTCTCAGTGTTAACCATTGGGGAACACTTTTCAGAAGATTTCATCTCAGTGATGCTTGTCTCTTCATCACTATTAATTTTTCCAGTTCCAGCTAACCACCAACATTTGTTCCAGTAAGGCAAATATTTCACTTTAATGGTGCTCATCTCTTTTCAATTACAATTGACTCTGCAGCCTTAGATGACCAGATACCACAGATTCTTCACACAATATCCCTATAGTCTCTACTTCTCTCTAAAACATCACAAATTAGGCCTTGAATGTCTGAACTGCACTCAACATTTTTTGCCTTCCAAGTTCCTACAGAACATCCTACTGAGATCTCAACACACAGTGGCTTTTCTAGCTCAAAATTCTAAAGTCAGTTCACAATCCTCCTCCAAACATTCTCAAGTCTGTCTTAGCAAAACTCCACTATCCTGGTACCTATTTTTGTCTTAGGGTTACTATTGCTATTATGAAACACCATGGCTAAAACAACTGGTGTAGAAAAGGGTTTATTCAGCTTATATTTCCATATCACAGTTCAAAGGAAATCAGGACAAGAACTCAAGCAAGGCAGGAACATGGAGCTAGGACTAATAATGAGCCATGGAGAGGTGCTGCTTACTGGCTTGCTCACATAGTTTGCTAAGTCTAATTTCTTATATAATCCAGGATTACCAGCCCAGGGATGGCACCACCTATAATGGCCTACATCAATCACTAATTTTAAAAAGTGCCTTACAGCCAGATATTTTTTTTTTAAAAAAATAGATATTTTCTTTATTTACATTTCAAATGTTACCCCTTTGCCTAGTTTCCCCTCTGAAAACTCCCTATCCCCTCTTCCTGCTCATCAACCCACCCACTCCCACTACCTGGCCCTGGCATTCCCCTACACTGGGGCTTAGAGACTTTACAGGACCAAGGGCCTCTCCTCCCGTTGATGACCAAATAGGCCACCCTCTGCTGCATGCAGCTGGAGCCATGAGTCCCACAATGTGTACTCTTTGGTGGTTTAGTCCCTGGGAGCTCTGGGGGTACTGGTTAGTTCATATTGTTGTTCCTCCTAGTGGGCTGCAAACCCCTTCAGCTCCTTGGGTCCTTTCTCTAGCTCCTTCATTGGGGACCCTGTGCTTAGTCCAATGGATGGCTGTGAACATCCACCTCTGTATTTGTCAGGCACTGGTAGAGCCTCTCAGAAGACAGCTATTTCAGGCTAATGTCAGCAAGCACTTGTTGACATCCACAAAAGTTTCCTGGGTTTGTGATTCTATATGGGATGGATCCCTAGGTGGGGCAGTTTCTGAATGGTCATTCCTTCAGCTATTAAAAAAGTGAGTTTATGAAATTCTTAGGCAAATGGATGGATCTGGAGGATATCATCCTGAGTGAGGTAACCCAATCGCAAAAGAATATGCACCCACTGATAAGTGGGTATTAGTCCAGAAGCTTGGAACACCCAAGATACAATTCACAAACCACATGAAACCCAAGAACAAGGAAGACCAAAGGGTAGATACTTTGATCATTCTTAGAAGGTGGAGCAAAATATCCATTGTGGGAGTTACAGAGACAAAGTGTGGAGTAGAGACTGAAAGAATGACCATCCAGCCAGATCTTATAGAGGCATTTTTTTAAGTTCAGTTCTTTCAGATGACTCTAGATGGCTTTCAACCTTCCTAATGCTGCGACCGATTAATATAATTCCTCATTTTATCGTGACCCTAACCATAAAATTATTTTCATTACTACTTCATAAGTGTAATTTTGCTACTGTTATAAATTCTGATATAAGTATCTGTGTATTCCAAAGGCCTTAGATAACTCTCATGAAAGAATTGTTCAGCCCCCAAAAGAGTTGCAACCCACAGGTTGAGAACCATTGCTGTAGATTGTTTCATACTGACTATCCAGCACAGCATATAAGGTCTGATAGACAAGCAGTATATTTAGCACAGCCAAGCATCAGTAGATGAATACAGTTACATCATATGACTCCCTTCCCTCCAGTGCAGGTGTGAGGACATTGCCATCATTTGATGTTCTCCCGTGGGGAAAAGCTCCATTTGTCTCCTGCTTACAACATTTCCAGTGCTATGTCATGAGCACCTCTGAAAAGGCCTAGAGGTATTTCATACTCTTGTCATTATGTCATTTCTTAAAACTTTTAGCCAGTGCCAAGTGCATGCCTAGCACTTGGGAGGCAGAGGCAGGTAGATTTCTGAGTTCGAGGACAGCCTGGTCTACAAAATGAGTTCCAGGACAGCCAGAGCTATACAGAGAAACCCTGTAAAACAAAACAAAACAAAACAAAACAAAACAAAACAAAACAAAACAAAACAAAACATACCCACCTTTTACAAGAGTGTGTGATGTGTTGCACACATGGGAGGTGAGAGACTCTCAGCACTCAAAGGGAGGTACCTTAGATGAAATGCTTGACAGTAGAAAGAGGGAACTTATAGAGCCCACCTCCAGCAGAAAGACAGGACAACAAGTGAAGAATGGGGTTGACATCCCACAGTCACAACTCTGACCCATAATTGTTACTGTCTGAAAGAATTACAGGGATGGAGATGGAAAGGAATCTGAGGAAGAGAAGGTACAGCGATAGGCCCAAAGCGGGATCTAGCTCAAGTGGGGGTCCCAAGGCCTGACAGTGTTATTGAGTATTTTCTGTTCCACAAAAAGAGACCTGTCATGACTGCCTCCTGAAAGACCCAACAGGCAGCTGAGAGAGTCAGATGCAGATATTTGCATCCAACCAATGGACAGAAGCAACTGACCCCTGTTGTTGGATTAGGGAAGGCTGATAGAAGCTGATAAGGGCAATCCTGTAGGAAGACTAACAGTCTCAATTAATCTGGACCCCCAAGATCTCTCAATCGCTGGGACTCCAATCTGACAGCATACACCAGCTGATATGAGGCTCCCAACACACAGACAGGAGCTTCTGGGTCTCTGTTCAGTCAGAGATGATGCACCTAATCCTCAGGAGCCTGGAGGCCCCGGGAGTTTAGAGGTCAGTTGGGGCGGGGAATGGGGACATCCACTTGGATACAGGGGGGTGGGGAAGAGATATGGGCCATGGAATAGCTCGAGGGTGGATGGGGGAATAAAATATGGAGTGTAAAAAATTAATTTATAATTAAAAAAAAGAAATTTTTTTAAAAAGCAAAACAAAACTTTTACAAGACTGAGTGAAGTGTTGCTGAAATGTAGATTGGGTGGGTACCATGATTTCTCCTCTTCACAATTGCAGTTGACTTTTTTGAACATATCTTAAGGGACATAAAATAAAAATTTAACTGCTGTAATATAACAAATAATCTAATTGAATTTACATTAAAATGAGAAACATGAGTTTTGTGCCTGTCAAATAAAAAAAAAAAGAATTTGATATCACAAACTGAATACTGATCATTTAAGAAATGAGTCTGCATAGATTTTTTCAGATTTAAATCATAGCAGGTAATGAGCACTGAGCCTGTGACGGCTACTCCTGGTTGTCAGCTTGACTGCATTTGAAATTAACAAAATCCAAACAGCTGGTTCATCGGAGGGGGTTTTCTTAATTCATTTGAAGTGGGAAGACCTGCCTTAAATCTGGCACTTTTGAGGTGCACACAGACATATTAATTCTGAGCCACACCTTCTGGTATCAGCTTATATAAAGGATATGGAAGAAGAAAGTGCTTGGTCTTTGGCTGCTTGCTTTGGCAAGTTCATTCCTTCCCTGGCTTTAGAGTATACTTCTTTGTGATTCTGATGTATACGGATGATCAGCTGAGACATCTAGTCTTGTGAACTGAACAACTACTGGATTCTTGGACTTTCTGTTGGTCAGCAGTCATTGTTGGACTACTTGGACCGCAGCCTGTAAGCCAAGCTAATAAATCCATATATATATATATATGTATCTCTGTGTGTTTCTGTGAGTTTGTGTATATAAACATATATACATATATATGCATGCTCATGTATATACACATATCAACAAACATGCAGAGACGTGTATATGTATATACATATATACATATACATACACACACACACACACACACACACACACACACACACACACATATACCAGTTCTGTTCATCTGGAGCACCCTAATACCTAATACAGGGACTGGTACTGTGGTACTACTTCTAGTCTCTTAGAGTCTAGGGAGGTCCTTTTATGTTCTAGAAATATGAACAGCATGAGTTAGGGGGAAATTGTAGCCAATATACCTGTTCTGAAGGCACATATTGTCTGGCTTTTCTTATCATACGCACATGTGGTCCTTCAGGCCTCCCCTTTCCTTTAATATCTCTTCTACGCAGTTGTGTTTGTGACCTTGGATTTCATTGTTGTCCTTGCTCCAGGCTTATTGTGAGTGCTCTTTCTACCCTATGTGGCTTTCCCCCACCCCTTTATCATCAGAGAGCCCTGTGGGGAGTCTACCTGCTTCAGGTGCTGAAGCCACTTAAGTCCTGATTTTGGAGACAGGGACTGCACCAATCCATCTCATGGTGATTTCAGCTCATTTGTTATTTCTTGTAAACTAGATGGTCACAGCATGGTCTCAACTCAATTCTCCACTTCCTGATTATTAAGATGCTTCGCAGGGTACAGATTCTAGGAGGGCAGTTCAGTTTAAAGACATGCGCTCAGATGATCTAGAATTTTACTCTAGATGGAATTGCAGGCTCACTTCTCTTTTTGACTCTTGGTGACTTTGTGACCCTGCTATTAATTTGCAAAGACTTATGGAAATTACTTTTTATATAGATTGAGGGACAGCTTTACAGAGGTAGGAGCATTGAGAGGTACAAAGGGCAAGTCTTAGGAGGACTGGACAAAAGTTTGGAATTCAGGTCAATTCCTAACTAGCTTGGTCAAAATAATTTGCATCCTTTAACATTTACTTACTAAATAAGAGTATCAACGTCTGGAGCAAGTGCACCGATCTGCATTTATTTGATAAAGAATCCTATGGGATGTGGGGATGGGGTGGAAGATGAAATAAGCCTGGATCATGGCAAATGCTGCACAAAAAGCCATATCTTCTTCCTTCCTAACCATACAATAGTGCTTTCGTGTGTTTGGACAGAAGCATCAAATAATGGAGAATGTCAAAGATTAATGGCCTCTGTTATAAATTCTGGCAGAGAAATGACAGAGACTCTGCTTATACCCACAGCATTTGCTTCTACTGACACAGAACGTCAGCAGCATTCAAGTTCCTATGTCCATCTCTGTTTGGGCAAGATGCCTGCCAGCTGTTTCAGAGTGATAACAGGGTCTTAACAATGGTATGTGGAAAGCAGCAAGCAGAGATTCGGGCATACAGGAGATGTCCAATGAGTTATCACTCTTTTTGTTTTTATTTAGATCTGGCAGAACATGGTGCCAGATAGACCTATAGGCATAACTAGCATGGAAGCTACCAGACTGCATTATGCCTGTGTGTATCTGTCTTGTGGCTCCTTGGGCAGAGGATGAGAGGATGTCTGTGATATGCAGTTGTGGTAGGAGGCTAGTTCCAGCAGATGTCTCTCTGACACAGCCATCCTCTGCCACACACGCAAGCTTTCAGACTGCCCTGTACATTCAGGGAGCACCAAGGCCAGCTGTGACATTTGGGCACATTGTCTGCCTAGGGAATGTTTACAGAGACTGTCATAGGCTTTAATACAATGGGTCCTAGAGTTTCAGTTATATTAAAGGACAAAGGATAAAGAAAGGAAAAGACAGCCTCTTTTTCTCCAGGAAATAGAGAAAATTTGTATCTCAAGAGCAGAGTTGGTGACTGTAATAGAACACTTTTAGATAGAAGACGATACAGAATCTGGCTCAGAGTCCACACATGTGGAAAACATTCAAATGGACAGTTATTGGCAATAAACTTCACTCTCTTTCACCTATGATAATAGTCTTTTTATTCCACCAGAAAAAGCATACTGCATGTTTTGGTGCTTGGTCTTGGCTCTTTAAAAAGAATTAAGTACAGCTGGACTCAAGTATTCTTTTTAAAAGAGGGAATTCTTTTTTAAAAGGAGGGAATGTTTGTTAGAGTTCCAACATCCACTTGAATCTTAAGTAGCTCCAGGTACATAGACAGATGATTGGACATTGTGCATGCTGCAATTAGGGCATTCACCAGTCAAGGCTACTCTGGGATGTCATTGGGGCAAAGACTGAAACTACGAAGAGAAACATGGAGTTTTTGCTTCAGAGCCAACAGGATTTTGTTTCTATTTCTTCCAGGGATGTGATAGAGGTAGTTTTGTGCACTTTGCTTCTAATAAAGCATCTTGCCTGGTACTTTGTCACCACCAACCAGTCACTGAACCTTGGTGAGTCTATGCCAAAGGTTCAGAGCTGTGAAGGCTGAGAGATATAAAGGAGAATGAGGCTGACGTCTTATACTTAATGTGCTGCCATTTTATTAGCTTCTTGAAGTAATTAGTAAATGGATTGGCATGCGGTTAAAAACCCACTAAGGAGATCTAAGCTTAAGTTAAATTAGCTGTGAGAATCATCCATGCACTGGGGAGGTGGGGGATGACCTGGAAAAGTTCTAAATGCCTGAAAGGAAAGCCAAGCAAGGGTTAGGTTTTGAAAACTATTTGAGTTTGTAGGTGGAAAATAAGGATGAAAGTTTTCACAGGTGGAGGCAGATTAATATGAAATAGGTAGGAAACAGCTGGGTATGGTGAACAGGCCCTAGAACAACTCAGCTAGAGCCACTGGGTATGGCCTAGAGAATATAGTTTATACCAGTCATGAGTAAAACTAAGCTCTGAGTGCCAGATTAAAGCCAACAATCATGTCTTCGGGCAGCATGACATCCCTGTTCTCCAGAATTGCTCCGTTATGTTCCCAGCACACCCAAGAAAGTACTGACCAATACAGGAGGAACATCAATTCCTGAGTCATTCTCCTCTCACTGTCTTTAACCTGTGCCAGTGACCAACTCATAACTCCAGATGATACCAGGCAATGAAGACAGAGCAAAGGGGAGATAATATGGGTTGATGTGGAATCAAGGACACTGGCAGCAGGTTAGGTATATCATGACTTAGACATGCATCAGGAGTTTGAGTTTGATTAGTTTGAGATCTATTAGGCATTTGTAAAGAAGATGAATCTCATCAGGGAATACCATTAGAGGAAAATGGGGTGCTTAAGACCATTTCTGTATAGAAAATGAAGAGAGAAGGATCTGTGATATCTTCTAGCCGATGTTTCTAGCTTTGGTAGCAGAGATCACTGAGAGGGTCCTAAAGGATACAAAGACTGAACTGAAGCCAGGTTAGAACTGAAAATGTACATGACTTAGACAGATGATGAGTGGAATTTGAATCTTCGTGACGTTTAAACAATGGTCAATATTCCTCTGTATATCTATTAGGCATTTGGAAAAATGAACATGTAACTCTAGGCGACAATGCTATATATGTTTGAGACATGGAGAAGAGAAGAGGCAGAAGAGAAGTGCATGGCGTTGAAGTGAAGGCTGTACAAGAAGAATGTTCCCATCACTGTAAGAATCTGAAGAAGAGATCCCCTTCTTTTAAGAGGCATTACTATTTCATTTTTTTTTGTCATTTCCCTCATGTGTCCTGATTATTGATCAAAAAGAGAATAGGTTCAAGAGCCATATAGATGTAGCTTGGGAAATACTTGCTATTTCCTGAAGAGGATTCTAATAGGCTCTGGAAGCTTGGATGTTAGTCTACCTTTATTTATCTCACAAGTAGCAAAAAGAGGCCCTAGGGAGCCTTGAACCAGTTGTTCATTCAATGGCAAACAGGACTATAGCTTCATCAAGCAAGTTAGACTTACTGCTAGAACTTGGTCCTCCTTCAAAAACAATGTGAAAAATTGCTTAAGAGTTAATTTACTAGCCTCACTTAGGCCTGGCACCCAATCACGGCATGAACACCTCCTAGGCTTGACCCTTGGAGGAAGTTCATTTATATCACTGAGACTTTGTTTCTTCACATGTAAAATACAAACTGTGAGATTACCCATGGCATTTGTTCAGTGTATGGCTTATCTGAGGGTAAAGCCAGTATGATGAGCAGGTTGGACCATAGCAATATTCTACTAACTCACCCACTAAATATATTAATCAGAAATACCTACAGGTGTCATTTTTGGTACATAGGAAAGTTTCTGTAAGATCTGCAGTGTGTGCTTGAATCCACAAATAGTAATAACTTCTAAATATACTATGTTTTCCATGTATATAGGATAATGTTTAATTATAAATTGTGCATAATTATAGAATAACAGGAACAATTAATAATAGAACAAGTATAACAAGAATATTATTAAAATTGCCAGCGCTCCTAGATGATTTGGACACAATCACTGTGGTACCCAGACAACTGATCTGATAAGAAGATGACTATTGAGCAATGAATGGGCAAATAATGTACTCAGTGTGGACTCCTTGGATGAAGGAATGATTAATGTTTCAGCCAGGATGATGGAGGATTTCGCCTGCTTAGAGTGCCATGAAATTTATAACTCATGAATACCTTTGTCCTGGAATTTTCCTCTTGCGATTTGGTAGTCTAGTTTGGCTGTGTGCAATAGAAATCAGAATTGTGTATAAGAAAGAGGACTGTATTGTAGAGCTAATGTGATCTTATTATCAGAAATATTATTTTCTCCCTTTTAAAGATTTTTATGGACTAGAGGAGACAGATTTTTGTTCAAGGACAAACTATCATGAGGACCATGGAGGGAAAGAATAGGTGGTCTAAGAACAAATTGACCAACCTGTCAAGCCTGACAGATAGAACTGAAGGTCTACCAGGAGTAAGACAGAGAAAGACAGTGGAAAAATATTGGAGGTATGGACAGTGTCTGATCAAAGCTATTAGATGGAAGTGAGCCCCAGAATGGCTAGACTTGAGGGGCATGAAATAACTCTAGGGTGCCTGCACTGCTTACTAAGGCATTCATCTTCAGGCTCACCGAAAACCTGATTAAGTGTCAACATTCAAGGAGACCCAACTTCCTCCTTGAAAATGAGAGTTAATCAAATTACTGTACACTCGGTTGTTTGAGTGTGTTAGGGAAGATCCAGATAAAACCTAAAACACTCCAATTTCTACTGTTTGACAATGGACATCTGTTTGATGGTCTTTTCACTGCTAAGTTAGAGATTTACCGAGCCTACACTTCCACATTCCCCTCAGGTTAAAGGGCTACATGCACATATATCCTTTTAGCTCTCACTGGGAGGGCTCATGCAGCATGCAGAAGCCACCTGGTAGCTAGCTTCATGAGATCAGGCTTTCAGAGGGTAAGGCTGGCTTAAAGCATGGATGCACACATTTCAGGGAAAACTGAATGCCTACTTCCTAGGAGAAGCCTTCTAGTTAAAACAGAAGTCATAGTCATATTTGGTAGGAAGAAAGGAGATGGAAATAGCAGAGTGAGCACAGGCTTACTAAGCCAGAATGAAAAGGTCTGCTTTGGTTGTTTCAGCACCAAGTCTGAGAGAGGCCCATGGCTGATTGATCTCTCTCTTCTGACAATGGCACTTGATGGGGAAGTCCTGCAGTTGCCATTGCCTTGCTCAGCTTGACAAGGTCTGCTAAGCCAAAGCCTGGTGGCATCACTATGCTAGGATGACCACTGAGCAGATGTGTATATATCCCACTTTGCAGGACCTGCTCTAACTCATGAACTTGCAATGGGTTTTTTCTTTTATAGTCTCAGCTCCCTGAGATTTCTTTTACTTAAAGTTAATTGACTTGCATTTACATTTCTCTCTGAACTTTCTAGTCTGGGGAGGGGGGAGGGCAGAGTTCCACTAATGAGGAGGCTGTTGTCATCACTCCTAGGTTATGGTTCAATACAGGTCTTTAATGTCTTGAAGTAAATCCTTGTCCTCCATATCATGTCTGTGAGCCTCTCTCTTTGCATGTTTGTTCTCCCCTTCCTTTTCCCTCCCTCTCACCACCACTCTTCCTCCTTCTTCTTTATTTTTATTTTTTTTTTCTGTTTTTGTACAGCGTTTCACTATGTAGCCCTGACTAGCATCAAACCTGCTATGAAGACCAGTCTGGTCTTGAGATAATGCAGATCTTCTTGCCTCTTACTTCTGACTGCTGAAACTAAGGGTACAAATCATCCCCATTATTTTTAGTTGTTTTTATTATATGTACATATTTGTGTATATCTATATATAAATATATACATATATATCTATGTATGCAAATACATGTGTGTATGTATATAAATATATATGTGTATATATAAATGTGTGTATTTGTGTGTGTTTGTATAAATAAATACATACATACATACATACATACATACATACATACAATGCACTTTCACAATTAACCTTAAAAGAGAAATAGGCTTGTGACAAATTTGTGATCAAGAAAAAAACATTCAGACTGGGTCAGGTCCAAGGATAAAGTCACAGGTGTGCACTATGATAAAGTGAGGCCATATGAAACTTTTGCTTATAATTGAATTTATAATGAACTTACAGGATGAAAAAAAAAAGGAATAGCAGTATCTGAGGAGTCTTATGGCATTTAACAACACCTTTTAGTTGGTTCTCGTGAATTTCACACCATGCACACCAATCCCACTAATATCCCCATCCCCTCATGCCTGCGCTGAATCTTTGCAGCCTTCCACACCAACAGAGAGAAAAAAAAATCTCATTGTGGAAGCTGCAGTGTGTCACAGTGTGTCCCATGGTATTCCCTTTTGCTCACACATGTTTGCTTACAAATATTCATTGCAATGAGTCATTGGTCTGGTACAAGGCCTCTGACTTCTGTTACTCTATCAATATTGGAACCACTGGGACTCCTCTCAGATATGCTGCTGTTGCCCTACGTTATGAAGATACTATAATTTTGGTTCTATAGGACTGTACCATTTATGCAGTCTAGCAGTTCATTAATGGAGTAGATGTTAGAGTGGGCCCTGGGTCTGGACCTGAGAAGTATCTGAGCTAGTCATCCCATCTGTTCTCCTGTTCTCATGCCCTATAGGAAGGCATACAAAGAACTATCACCACCAGGGCCAGCTCTACTGTGATGCCCAGGTGAGGCTCAGGGCCCATTCTCTGGAGTGTTGCATCTGGTGAGGAGGGACATGGCCAATTCTCTCATACTCATGACCGGCTCTCCTGCCTGCCACAAATAGTGATTGCAAAAGGAAGGATTTGGAATTTCTCTCTTCCTGATGCCACTGCATAGCAGACAAGAGGCAGGGCCAACTCGCCCACAGTCATATCTTTGGGACCAGCTCATCTATAAACCCCACATCCAGGGTTAGCTCTACTGTGCGGCCCATGTGATGTGCAGGGCCTTTTTTCTCAAATGCTACAGTTGATGAGGGGCAGCAACAGCTCTCCTTCTCTTATGAACGTAGAGCCATGTCTCCAGCTTACTGCAGGTGGTGAGGGTCGAGGAGGGAGAAGGGTAGGAGGGCATGTCCCCCTTATCCATGTCATTGCACAGGAAATGAATGGCAGGGACAGGTCTCCCACACTCATATCCTAGGGTGCTGACTCACCCACAACTCCTGAAATGTTTTGTGCCACTCTCTGCAGTACCATAGCTGGCTAGGAGTAGGACCAGTTCCCCTACTCTTATTCTGCCAAGGCCAACTCTCCCACAATGCCCAGGTGAGGGGTGGGGTCAGTTCTGCACAGCCCATAGACAACAACATGTTTTCGGGCAGCAGCCAAGATCAGAGACATCTTCCTGGCCTTTTGTGGCAATAGACCTCTGCTACTGCAAGGCCATGGACCAAGATGTGGCCCCTGGTGGTAGCACAGGACTGGACCCCACCATGGTCCCAGGTGGCATCACCTGCTGCTCACATTGGGCTGTTCCTCACTACCTTCCAGTCTCCAGTTCCGCCTCCCTTCATTGTGGCCACATTCTTTTGTCTCTTCTTCTGTTCTATTTCTCCACCACTTACTTGTTCCTCTCAGTGGTGTTCAGGGTCTCTCAGAGTCAGGGGTTGTCTTAGACATGGTCTCAGGACTGCTATACCCAATCATGCATTATGGCACAAGGACAGGGAGGGGTCATTTCTAGCATGGTCTTTCCCTCCCTGCCCCCTTGGGACTGCATGGTGCCTGAGTGGTGGTCATCTCAGGATCATTTTTTTCTTCTTCAGGGAATGCTAAGCTACTTATTACTCAGATATTCATAGTCAGAACAACGAGCATAGACATAGCCTCTGTCCTCTCTATCACCTATTGATGCACTTGTGACACAGCAGCCACATCTGCAATGCTTCTAGGGATAGATGTCTTATTCATTTTAACACAGAAAATTATCAAGAGTGCTTAGAGAGATAACATTTCTTTGCATTACAAAGTCACTCTGGGCAATCAACCCAGCCTTCTGATTATTCAGGAGGAAGAGTCTCTGTGACTTTATCAGCTCCTATATACCCCATCTTTCACTAACATATTCACTTTAGAAGTTGCATACAACCTACAAAAGACACAAAGGCTTTAGGTATCCATGCTCTCCAAAGCATTTCACATCATCTTTGGATCTGGAATAAAAATTAACATTCTTGGCTGTAGTCAGTGGATGGATGTTAGCAGTCACCTTCTTGGTTCAATAGTAAGTAAACAAAAGCAACTTTCTTATGGAAGTTTGTAGCATCCTATGAACTTATTTTCATGTTAAACAATGATACAGGACTGGAAAGATGGCACAGTGGTTAAAAGCACTGGTTTTCTAGATGGCAGAGTTCAATTCCCAACCAACAAGTTAGCTTCCATCCGTATGTAGCTGCAGTTCTAGGGATCCAATAAACTCTGACCTCCTGGGTACCAGACATATGCATGGTACCCAAATATCCATATAAGCAAAAGACCCATACACATAAAATAAAATAATAAATTTTGAAAAAAATAAAAAGTTATCTTGAGGCTTTAGATAAAAACATGCCATAGGAAAGTAAGGGGCGATTCCTGATGCAGGAAGAAGGGATATATACTCATTTAATACATGGTATCAGCTCAGATGAGAATGAGATATGGTTCATTGATTTGTCAATGATTTTTATAACTCTGAGGGCTACAGTACAAGATCTCAATTTTATAGCCTTTTACCCCACTTCCTCACTAAATAGTAGAGCTAGAATTTGAAACCAAGTCAGTTAATCCAAGCTTATGGTTCCCCCAATAAATCAAATTGCCTCATATATATTTATTTATACACAGAGGCAATAAAATCAGAAAATATTTTTCATAGGTGCTGTCTCTTGGAGTTAAAAAATGACACCCAAGTGTCACACACTTCAAGCCCTGTGTTCTTTTCATAAACATTCCTCAGTGACAGCCTGTGGCACCTGTCATCTTCCTACCTTTAAGATAGAGAAGATGGAAATTTCTAAGAAAGGCATATAGATTTATAGGCTGAAATGAGAGAAACAATCAAAGTTCTAGTCCCACTCCTCAAGGCCCCTTTAATTATTCATATCAGTAAATTCCCTAGCCCCACTTACTAGTCATGCTGATGATTTTCAATAGCTTAGAAGAGTTCACACACAGTTCCCTGTATCCATCCGTCCAAATATTTATCTTCCGTGAGTTGGCTATGTAAAAGGCACTGAGTATGCAGAAGATGGTAGGTGCTAAGTAGCAAGAATGAAATAGAGCAGGAGATATGCAGCTCATCTTCATTCTCAGTGAGGAGAAAGAATGATTGAGTGCTTTGGGCAGAAGTTCGTTGGGGATGAATCTGTTTCAATGTAATGAATCATGTGTCCATAGGAGTCCTTAGGGATGACAGGGCAGAACCAGATCTCCCAGGGCTCTCAGAGACAGACTAGGGAGTGTGTAAGTTATCATTTAGCATTAGGGAACCACTGAAGTTCTGGCTTGGCCCAACCTCCTTGTCCTCCTACATTCTTACATATATTCCTTAGTCGTAGGCTCTGACATGGAGCAGATATCACTAAATCAAATCAAATCAAATCAGGAGATGCTCAGTCCAGCCTTGCAATTACTTATATTTGACCAGGTGTCTTATGGCTGCAATCAGGGTGATTCCTAGCTGTGCATCTCTTACTGTAATCTGCCTTAGTCGAAGACATGCTCCGATTCCTAGAACCTAGAGGCTGTTTCCTAAACACCAATCAACTCATTGCCTAATCTTTTTAGTGATGCCTTTCCAAGCTCAGTATCATGTGGCCTTGATTCTTGCTCACTGTCTCATTAGGGAGGGTGGAAGGAGGTTCATACAAAATTACAATTAGAAAGGAATATTAAGTTCTAGTGTTCTGTAGCACAGGAGTGACTGTAGTCGACTATAATTTACTATATGTGTCAAAATAGCTAGAAGAGAGAATTTTGAATGTTTTCCCCACAAAGATAAGATGAGTGTTTGAGGTGGTGGATGTGCTAATTGCACTGATTGGATCATTCCACATGGTAAGCATGTATTAAAATATCAAACTTCCTTATGAATAGGTATAATTATGTGTTAACTGAAAATAAAAAAGGGAAGAAAGAAAACCAAGCAACTAATATGGGAGAGTATGGTAGGAGCTAGACTAAAGGCAAAATAAAACGGAGAGGAAGGAAATGTGAGAAGAATTGGAGTACTGGAGTACATACAGTCGGAACTTTGGAAAGGTGAACTGAATGCTTACACGTTTGTTTCTTTTAATCTTGATGAGTGGTGGATATGAAGAGACGAGACATTGTTCAGGCTGCTTCAAAAGGTAGATATCTCACAGTCAGAAAGCTTCTCAACTTTCTAGTTACAGCAGCCTTGCTTTCCAAGGTCTGGGGAAAGCCTGTGGTGTGTGAGAGATGCCATTGTACCTGTCACCAAACAGAGCAGGTAAACTTTTGAGTCCAGCCTCTTCAGCTCTGTGTTTGCTATTCTCTTCTGGCATAGCTTCTTGTGTAGCTGAAAAGCTTATTCTCTGTGGCTTGGATCTGCATTTTCATTTGTGTGTGTGTGTGTGTGTTTCATGTTTTTGTTTGTTTGTTTGTTTTTGTTTTTGTTGTGTGTGTGTGTATGTGTGTGTGTGTGTGTGTGTGTGTGTGTGTGTGTGTGTGTGTGTGTGAGACTGTTCATGGGCACTTTTAGGGGCAGTTGGGAAAGGGTGAGTCAGGAGCTCCTTGCCAGATGCCACCTTAAGCCAGAGCCAATATACATTAGGCTACTGTAATCTGTGCTGTACTTTAAGTGCTGGCTGCTGGACTTAGGGACACCCATTCTGGGGTGACTTTGAACCTCAGTAGTGCTAGCTTTTGAGTTTTTTCTTTTCCCATTATGAACTTGAATTCCCTAAATCCCATAAATTTGTGTAGATAAAGCCAACATTACTGTCATGTTTTTCAGAACATGAATCCTCTCCAATCATTTCTATTCTTAAATTATTTCAGCTTTCCTCTATTTCCCTTGCTACACAGAACATGTTTATTACGATTTTTTTGAAAAATACTTAATCTTTGGCAATCAGTATTTAATTATTGGTGGAACATTTGACTTTTATAATGAACATATTTGTAGGTACTCTATAGGCTTTCAGTATTATTTTCCCTTTTGGTCATAAAGTGATAAGACAGACTGTTTTTGGATTGCAGCATCATCATTAGGCAAGTCATGGTGTGTCTTCTCACTATCAAGGTGGGAGCTTGGCAGCCCCCTGCCTTTGTTCTGGAGAACCTGCCAAGACTGGGGAGTATATAATTGGTTCAAGAGCTCAGAGCCAAATCTGCCATCTCCATGACTTCCTGATGGCTTGTGATATGCACCTGCCAGATAGTCAGTGCCAACAGTCGCACCTGATCAGGGCCCTGGTGCCAAGACCCGGAGAGCATGTGAGCCAGCAGAACATACAGGTGGAATGTGTGTGAAGGGGCTTTGGAGAGGCCATTGTAAATTCTCCTTTTAAAAACTTTTCTGGGGCATTTCACAAAGTGATAATTTATTTCTAGGACTTTAATTGTCTTTTGTGTACTGACAGTTTCAAATTTCTACTCCCAGTTCAGAGTTATTTTAAATTCCAGACCAGTACATCCAATTTATTACTTTATTACTTGATTTCTTATAAATGTCCAGAAACAGATTTTCTGATCTTTGTCATCTCCCTTACAATTTCCTCTTTACCTTCTTTCCCTGTCTTAGATAATCTATCCATATTATCTCTTCCTCTATATTCACTGAGGTTATAATAATTTTCATTTTTAGTTTCCATCTCCATCAAAGCATCAGGTAATTGTGACTGATTCAACCTTCGAAGTACATTTCTGACCCAACTGGAAACTGCTTCTATGTTTGAAATACAGATTTTATCATTGTTGCTTTCCTGGATTACCAAAAATCATCTTCACTTATTCTTGTCCATCTCCAACCTCCTTTTTAACTTATGAACTTGAGTTATTAAAAAAAAATCTTAAAAACATATTCTATCACCTCAGGCTTTTGTTCAAACCCTTACAAAACTGTTAGTAGAAGTGGAAGCTCACAGTCAGCTATTGGATGGATCACAGGGCCCCCAATGAGCTAGAGAAAGCACCCAAGGAGCTAAAGAGGTCTGCAACCCTATAGGTGGAACAACAATATGAACTAACCAGTACCCCCCAGAGCTCGTGTCTCTAGCTGCATATGTATCAGAAGATGACCTAGTCAGCCATCAGTGGAAAGAGAGGCCCATTGGTCTTGCAAACTTTATATGCCTCAGCACAGGGGAACGCCAGGGCCAAGAAGTTGGAGTGGGGGGGGGGAGGGGAGTGGGGGGATTGGGGGACTTTTGTGATAGCATTGGAAATGTAAATGAAGAAAATACCTAATTTTTAAAAAAAGTTAGCAAAGGAACACTTAGATGTAATGATAGTGAGATGGGCACTGATTAGGTTTAGAGGTCTGTGCTAGGGAACTTAGTTAAACCTCTCAGATGTCAAAACCAGAAGAGAACATGCGAAAGAGAAGTGACAATGATGCTGGATTTTCACCTGTCAGAGATTTTTAACCTTGACTGACACATCAGTATTATCTGGGAGCTTTTTAAAATTACTGATGAGTAGGAAGAACACCTACAGGATTTTTAGGGCACTGAAATGACTGCATTTGTAGAGGCAAATATACATTATAAGAGATCTGTCTAATTTATTGAATGTCTAACAGGAGTGACCCTAATGTGAGCATGTCAATATTAACTTATTAGCCCTGGAAATTATATCATGTTTGGGAT
This sequence comes from Mus musculus, assembly GCF_000001635.26. NCBI lineage: Eukaryota > Metazoa > Chordata > Mammalia > Rodentia > Muridae > Mus > Mus musculus. The sequence continues at coordinate 37,442,540 of NC_000080.6, forward strand.
AGATTTTAAGAGTTGGGGGGTGCCATACATAAAATGTACATGGAAAAAATGAATAAAATCCCCAATCCACCATCATTCTTTTCTGTTTACTTATGTTACTGCTCCTCTCCATCTAGTCCCTATACCACTCCACAGACACAGAATCTGTGATTTCCCAAACATTTTAGCCATACATCCTCTTGTATGGCCCGCATTACTGTGCCCACTTCACCACTTTCGCAAAGGTCTTCTTAATCTTCATCTTTATCTTGACTCTATTTCACAATTACAATTCACAGTTTTCCATTGTGCCTTCTTCATCAACTTCCTTTCCTCTTTTATACAAACTACTGCCTTCCCCATTATTATTTAGTACAGGTATTCATCATGTCTATGGCTTGATTTATATCCTTTCCACCCAATAAGGCTCTATGGTGGCAGGAACTTCTGTGTTTGATGTGTAGTTTAAGCTTTAGTGATGCTTCTTTTGTGGGTGGGTGCTTTTTGCATTTGGAGCAAGTTGTTCAGAATTGACACGTTATCTTGGTGGGTTTTTCCTTTGATGAAGATGAAGTATCCTTCCCCATTTCTTTTGATTACTTTTGGTTGAAAATCTCTTTTTTTAGATATTTGAATGGCTACTCCAGTTTGTTTCTTGGGTCCTTTTATTTGGAAAAAAATTTCCAGCCCTTTACTCTCAGGTAATTTCCATCTTTCTTTCTGCTTTTTGTTTATTTGTTTGAGACAGGGTTTCTCTGTATAGCCCTGGCTGTCCTGGAAATCACTCTGTAGACCAGACTGGCCTCAAACTCAGAAATCCTGCTGCCTCTGCCTCCCAAGTGCTGGGATTAAAGGCATGTACCACCATGCCCGGCTCTATCTTTCTTTCTGAGGTATGTTTCTGGTAAACAACAGAATTATAGATCGTGTTTACATATCCAGCCTCTTAGCCCATGTCATTTTATTGGTGAGTTGAGTCCTTTGATGTTGAGAGATATTAGTGACCAATGATTGTTAACTCCTGTTATTTTTCTTTCTTTCTTTTTATTAGATATTTTCTTTATTTACATTTTAATGCTATCCCTTTCCCAAGTTTCCCCTCTGGAAATCCCTTATCCCCTCCTGCCTCCCACTGCTCCCCAACCCACCCACTCCCATTCTAGGTCCTGGTATTCCCCTATAATGGGGCATAGAATTTTCACAGGACCTAGGGCCTCTCCTCCCATTGATGACCAACTAGGCCACCCTTTGCTACATATGCAGCTAGAGCCACAAGTCCCACCATGTGTTCTCTTTGATTGGTGGTTTAGTCCAAAGGAACTCTGGGGATACTGGTTAGTTTATATTGATGTTCCTCCTACGGGTGTACAAACCCCTTCAGATCCTTGGGTACTTTCTCTAGCTCCTTCAGTGGGGACCCTGTCCTGTGTCCAATAGATGACTATGAGCATGCACTTCTGTATTTGCCAGACACTGGCAGAGCCTCTCAAGAGACAGTTATAGCAGGCTTTTGTCATCAAGCTCTTGTTGGCATCTGCAATAGTGTCTGGGATTGGGGTTGTTTATGGAATGGACCCTCAAGGGGGGCAGTCTCAGGGTGTTCATTCCTTCATTCTCTGCTACACACTTTGTCTCTGTAACTCCTTCCATGGGTATTTTATTTCCCCTTCTAAGAAGGAATCTGAGCTTCTGGGCTAATATCTGCTTATCAGTGAGTGCAAATTATGTGTGTTGTTTTGTGATTGGATTACCTCATTTAGGATGATATCCTCCAGATCCATCCATATGTCTAAGAATTTCATAAATTCACTGTTTTTCATAGCTTAGTATTATTGTGTAAATGTACCACATTTTCTGTATCCATTCCTCTGTTGAGGGAAATCTGGGTTCTTTCTAGCTTCTGGCTATTATAAATAAGACTGCTATGAATATAGTGTGGCATGCATCCTTATTACAAGTTGGAGCATCTTCTGGGTATATGCCCAGGAGAGGTAATGCTGGATTTTCCAATAGAACTATGTCCAATTTTCTGAGGAAGTTCCAGACTGATATCCATAGTGGTTGTACCAGCTTGCAGTCCCATCTTCAATATAGGAGTGTTCCTCTTTCTCCACATCCTTGACAGCATCTGCTGTCAACTGAGTTTCTGATCTTAGCCATTCTGACTGGTGTAAGGTGGAATCTCAGGGTTGTTTTGATTTGCATTTCCCTGATGATTAAGGATGTTGATATTTTTTATTAGGTGCTTCTCAGCCATTCAGTATTCCTCATTTGAGAATTCTTTGTTTAGCTCTGTACCCAATTTTTAATAGGGTTATTTAGTTTTCTGGAGTCCAACTTCTTGAGTTTTATATATATTGGATATTAGCCCCCTACAGGACTTTGGATTGGAAAAGATCTTTTCCCAATCTGTTGGTTGCTATTTTGTCTTATTGAGCTTACAGAAGCTTTGCAATTTCATGAGGTCCTATTTGTCAATTCTCAATCTTACAGCACAAGCCATTGCTGTTCCGTTCAGGAATCTTTCCCCTATGCTGATATTTTCAAGGCTCTTCCCCACTTTCACCTATATAAGTTTCAGTGTTGCTGGTTTTATGTAGAGTTCCTTGATTCACTTAGACTTGAGCTTTGTACAAAGGGATAAAAATGAATCAATTCAAATTATTCTACATGCTATCTGCCAGTTGAGCCAGCACCATTTGTTGAAGATGCTGTCTTCTTTCCACAGGATGGTTTTAGTTCCTTTGTCAAAGATCAAGTGATCATAGGTGTGTGGGTTCACTTCTGGGTCTTCAATTCTATTCCGTTCACCTACCTGACTGTCGCTGTACCAGTACCACATAGTTTTAATCACAATTGCTCGATAGTACAGCTTGAGGTCAGACATGGTGATTCCCCCAGAGGTTCTTTTATTCTTGAGAATAGTTTTTGCTATCCTAGGTTTTTTTGTTATTTCAGATGAATTTGCAAATTTCCCTTTGTAATTTGTTGGAGAATTGAGTTAGAATTTTGATGGGGATTTCATTGAATCTGAAGATTGCTTTTGGTAGGATAGCCATTTTTGCTATATTAATCCTGCCAATCCATGAGTATGGGAGATCTTTCCATTTTCTGAGATCTTCTTTGATTTCTTTCTTCATAGACTTGAAGTTCTTAACATACAGATCTTTTACTTCCTTAGTTAGAGTCACACCAAGGCATTTTATACTATTTGTGACTATTTTGAAGAGTGTTGTTTCCCTAATTTCTTTCTCAGCCTGTTTATCCTTTGTGTAGAGAAAGGCCAATTATTTGTCTGAGTCAATTTTGTATCCATCCACTTCACTGAATTGTTTAGGAAGTCTCTGGTGGCAATTTTGGGGTCACCTATGTATACTATCATATCATCTGCAAATACTGATATTTTGACTTCTTCCTTTCCAATTTGTATCCCTTAGATCTTCTTTTGTTGTCTAGTTGCTGTGGCTAGGATTTCAAGTACTATATTGAATAGGTAGAGAGAGAGAGTGGGCAACCTTGACTAGTCTCTGATTTTAGTAGGATTGCTTCTAGTTTCTCGCCATTTAGTTTGATGTTGGCTACTGGTGTGATGTATATTACTTTTATTATGTTTAGTCTTGGGCCTTGAATTCCTGCTCTTTCCAAGACTTTTATCATGAATGAGTGTTGGATTTTGTCAAATGCTTTCTCAGCATCTAATGAGTTGATCAATGTGGTTTTTGTCTTTGAGTTTGTTTATATAGTGGAGTACATTGATGGATTTTCACATAGTGAACCATCCCTGCATCCCTAGGATGAAGCCTGTTGATCATGATGGATGATCGTTTTGATGTGTTGTTGGATTTTGTTTGAGCTAATTTTATTGAGTATTTTTGCATCAATATTCATAAGGGAAATTGTCCTGAAGTTCTCTTTCTTTGTTGGGCTTTTATGTGGTTTAGGTATCAGAGTAATTGTGGCTTTATAGAACGAATCAGGTAGAGTACCTTCTGTTTCTATTTTGGGGAACAGTTTGAAGAGTATTAGAATTAGGTCTTCTTTGAAGGTCTGATAGAACTCTGCACTAACCCCATTTGGCCCTGCTTTTTTTGGTTGGGAGACTTTTAATGACTGTTTCTATTTCTTTAGGGGATATGGGACTGTTAAAATTATTAATCTTATCCTGATTTAACTCTGTTTGATACCTGGGATCTGTCTAGAAAATTTTCCATTTTATTGGACTTATATTTTCAGAGGTTTAGAGTTCATGATGGTGGTGTAAAGGGTTCATAGTAGGAACAATTTAGAACTCACATTCTCAATCTACAAGAAATTATCAAAAGGCACATTATGAATGGTTTAAGTCTTTTGAAGCCTCAAATCCTGCTCTCATGATCACCTTCTCTTGCAAAGCCTCACATCTTAATTCTTCCCAAACAGTTCCACCAATTGAGGACCAATTATTCAAACATATGGGCCTAGGTGACCATTCTCATACAAACTACCACAACATAATACAAAATAAACATCTTGTTATCAATTATGAGCTGAAAACATCTTTCTTACAATGAAGAGAAAAAAAAAGATAAAAGAGAGGAATTGGTGGGTAAGACAGATGTTGGTGCCCAAACCTAAGCTTTCAGTAGCTGCAAAAGCATCATTCTGTAATCCTTCAATAAGAGTAAGAATAGAATGAGAGACAGTGGAAGTTGTTCTTCAAGTAAAAGAGGTATAGCTGCAATGCAAACAGAGTTCTTGAATACAGGATGACACTAATAAAAGAGAGAAACTACTAGTTAGATTTTGTGAAGGTATTGTAAGAAACAAGGAAAAAACATGTAATGTCAAAATAAATCAATTTGATAAAAGTGAACTATAATCAGACTTATTTTTTCCTTAAATACTTGCCTTTTAAGATATTCTCCCTTTTAACACAAAAGGAAAAGAATTCCTTGCCAAGTTGTTCATCATGTCAAGAGACAACAATAAGGTGTTCTACTTTATCTAAAAGATAGTCATCTGCTATTATTCTATCTTTGCAGGTGATTTGAAGGTGTAATCCAACTTTTCCAGTCTTGTATTTTTGCATAAAATGTCTGAAAGAAATTATCAAGGAATAGAAATATAAGGATTATGATTTACATATAGTGAAATTTTCTTTATACAGTGTGGTTACAAATCTGCATTGTAAAAGCTCAAGAAATAACTTTAAGAACATAATTTTATTTTAAATACATTATACACCTATCATGTAGGTCCACATTCCATAATAGATAATGCCAGGAAGATGTGGGAATTAAATATTCACATTGGACCCCTGCCATCCTGCACTGGAGCCTATTGGCTGCTCATCGGGATGTCACATTGGCCAGGAGAAAATTAGAAACTTCTGGAAATAGGAGAATAGGGTGAAAAAATTGTGCATTGAAGGTCCTGTTATATCAGAAATGACTTGAAAGTTATAATTTGTTTTTTGTTATTAAATTCAAGTTCATTTATATATTTATAAGATCCTGATTGATAGTGTATTAATATCAGAAATTCTACCTTTTAAGCACTGTTCTATATGAGTGCCATCATCTTTAAATAAAACATAAAGAATAATTGAAATGACAGAAAACTTAGAAAGCATATAGTATAAAACAAAATTGTGAAATTATAATACACTTAGATTCTATAACAAATGTAAAAATATTAATTTACTTCCCAGTTAAAAACCCAAATTATGTGATTTAGGTAAGATCAGAATCTAACTTTATAAATATAATATAAAATACTAAAAGTATAAAAAAAAAACCTGAAGGGGTTCTTACATGGAGAAATTGCCAGGCCCTTTTATCATGACTACAGTCAGAATTTAGAATAGGTAAAATCGAATTTAAAGTATACGTATCAAACATTACATTATAATTTAAAAGACATGCATGTCAGTTTATTTATACATATGGCTATTTTACTGTATATTATCTGTTAGATTATATAATGTAAAAGGACATAATGAGTAACATAATATAGGGGGCAATGGCTCAATTGATAAAAGTGATGTGCATGGATGAGATCAGAGTTCAAATCTAAGCACACACATATAGTGCCAGTTATGATTATATAGCCTAAAATCCCAGCACTGTAGGGGCAGAGACTAAAGGATTGCTGAGACTTTCTGTTCACTAGCTGAGTTCCACTTTTAGTGAGAAAATCTGCCTCAAGGGAATGAGGCAGAGTGGAAAAAAAAAACAACAACATCAATGTTGCAACTTGATCTTTTGATGTGTATTGTAATAAGTACTGGCCTCCAAGGCCTGGCAAGTCCCAGGGATGAGAGAGTCTACACTTATCCAAGAAACACTATGCATCCCTCACTGGTGAATAATGATGCCTACAGCCAATATAGCTAGGCACAAGAGAGATAAGTGGGGTCTTGGGTTCCTAGGCTCATGGGTTGGCAGGACCAGGAGGAAGGGAAGAAGGTTGGAGAGAAGAAAGATGCCATAGGTTAGGAGTCAAGAAAGCATGGCCATGAGGGCTGGGCAATTAGAAATAAAAGCAGTTCAGATGAAACACAATAAGGAATAACTTGCGGTTACCTATAGCAAATAGATTTTAATAGCATAGTGGGTAGATATCCTTCCAGCATTAGTGATAATAAAGATGTATTATACATATAGATGTCATGTATATTTTTTATCTGGAAACTGAATGATCAAAGGTAGGGTAGAAGTTCCAGATTGAGATTAAGTATTTTCTACAACAATTTTATGTTCTTCTCTCCTCTATCTGCTCACAAATACATCACATAGACATACATGCACATGCACCTATATGTATACAATACACACAACACACATATCTAATGCACACACATATACAGCACACACAAATATCAAATACATACATATACAACACAGAAACAAACACATATGACACACACATATATACCACACACACATGTACACACACATACAAAAGAATAAAGGGATTTACCTATTAACTTTTACTTACTATATATGTTTCATGTTATATACTCTACATACATTTTATATGTAATTTTCTTATACATAAATATGTATGTATAGATTTCAAACATACATTGATCAGTTATAAAGAGTTGACTATATACTTTGCCATTTACAAGCTTACAAAAGAAACATTACAAGAACAAACTGAAAAAAGCGACCAATTGAATAAGAAAGCAATAACATAAAACTAAGTACTTTCTATGCATTCCATACTACTGAGAAAAGAATTGCCAATTAAAAATTGATGTATTACTTTTTTGTGATTGAAACTATGACAGAGGTTTGATATCCTCTACATAGAAGAATCCCATTACACAAAGAACTACTCACCAGAAATACAAGATAATCTATGTAAGAAATATATGGCTGAATTTCTAATAACAAAAATACACAATAAAGTCACAAACTATTTTCATCTCTCAGGTTTCAAAATATTAATACACAATACTGAATGTTGACAAGAGCAAAATGAATTTCATATTCTCCTAAGGACCTGACACTCCTGCAAATTGCTAACTTCTTTGGAAACAAATTTGTTAGCATATGTTTCAACCCAGCAATTTCTCTCTGAAGAATGTTTCCAAGAAAACTTATCTGAGATATATGTGAATAATTTCATGTTAGCTCATTACTTTCCTAGGTATAACAATGAACCAGTAAGGAAACAATATTCAGTTTTGAAAGAATTGTTAGTTATCTGTTGTGTAATATCTAAAATGGATGTTGTAAACACTGAATAGGGATTTTAAATAGTGTTCATGGGTAGGGTACAAGGGCTAAGTGAAAGTAGAGTGTCACCACTCTTATTTACTTCATACACAACAGACTGGATGCAGCTGACAAGAAAGGAATGAGCTAAACCCTGCAGAAAATTCTCTTATAATCTAGCTCATGGGTAGAAAGCAGCAAAGAAAAGAAACAGCAGTTGAGACAAAAGAATAAACCTAGAACCAAAGAATCGAATATTATAGGGAACTCTGATAAAGAAAGGACTGTCATTAAGCTTGCAGTGTGCAGGAGACCTGCAGATCTCTTCTCATCCTGTATGAGAAAAGTGTGATACACCTGAGTACCTGCTTCCAGTTTCCGACTCCAGCCCCTGGCTTCCACCATTCCATTGTTGTGCTTCTATGAGTTTGGCTATTGCCTGAGTCTCTCACTCAGAAAGTGCACAGCACTTTTCTTGAATAGCTGACTCATTTCACTTAGCACAATACCCTTGAGATTCTTTCATGATCAAATCACATGATGGGCTTTGCTGTCTTCTTAAAGCTACATAGAATCATGTCATGCCATACTCTCCTTACCCATTTATCCATTAGTAGACATTTAGATAACCATTATGGGAAAATCATAAGGCCTGGAATATCTCTTGTAAGTCTTGATTTCAGTTGTTCTGGATAAATACTCTGAGGTGTGTAGGGCTCCTTTAGCACATGGTAGGTTACTCTGCCTTTAACTTTTTAACTGCCTTCTGCTTCCTCAATGTCTTAGGTAGGCTTTCCATTAGGAAAACATTTAATTGAGGCTAACTTGTAGTTTCAGAAGTTTAGTCCATTATTGCCCTGGTGGAAAACATTGCAGTGCAGGTAGGGATGGTGCTGGAGAAGGAGCTGAGAGTTTTATAGGTAGCAGAAGTGACCATGTATCACAATGGGCATAGCTTAAGTGTATATGACTTCAAAACCCATGTCCATAGTGACACAGTTCCTTCAACAAAGCTACACCTAGGCCACACTGACACCAAAAAAGGCCATACCACCTTGTAGTGCTCCTCCCTATGGCTAAGCATTCAAATATTTGAGTCTATGGAGGGCCATTCCTATTAAATAGCCATATCAAATAACTATTATTTTATATTTCTACCATCATATGCATGTAGGGGTTGGGAGATAACTTGGGAGTTAGATCTCTCCTATGATATATGTTCTGGGGATTAAACTCAGATTGTTAGTTTTGGTTGCCAGTACCTCAGTTCCCCGGTACATCTCACCAATCTAGTTTATATAATGTTAGCATTCCTTCTAGGCTCCACTACAGTTACCTGGCAACAGCCAGGTATGCATGACTCACTATAAAATGGGCTGCTTGCCCCTTCCTCTCTCTTGCTCTCTTGGTCTCTTCCCCTCTTCCCCCTGTCCCTTCTTTCCCCATTCCCCTCCCCCTTCCACATGTTCATGGCCAGCCTCTACTCCTCTTCTCCCCTCCCCACCTCTGTCTCTACTATCCCCTTATCTCCCCTATCCATGCCCTAAATAAACTCTCTTCCATACTAGGTCCATCTTATAGCTGATACCTCAGGGAGAAGGGATGCCTCAGAATAATATCCTTGAATAATATCAAAAATATCCTTGGCTTCCTTTTCTTCTTTATTAAACATAACAATGTAACTTTAAAATATGTTTTCGATATTTAAAATTTGTGCTAATGTTCTATATCTATTGTAGAGTTATACTGTGGTTCAATAGCACAAACGTTCCTTAAATATATACATATATATATGTGTGTGTGTGTATACACACACACACACACACACACACACACACACACACACACACACATATACTTAAAAGCATAAAATAAACTATGTGGAAAACGACCTGAAAAAAACAAACAAACAATTGGGGGAGAACCAATTTCTTTTGGCAAAGGTATATCAGACACCTAGGAGTGTGTTCAGAGTGCCCAGGCATGCCATACTTTTCTAACCATGACCTGCTAGCATTGGCAACTCAGGGTCTTCATAGCAAAATTCATTAAGGGTAATTCCCACCCCCTTTCAGTTTGTCTCATTGAGTCTGAATCATGACACAGATAAAAGTAGGTTCTTAGAAGAATTGCAATTCTTCTCTAGTCACCTGATTCAGGAGACTAAGTCCTCTCAGGCAAGCCAGAAAAATAACAAATGTGTATAGCACTTGGGGATATTTTAATTTACTTCTATATCCAAAGAGATAGGCAATGTTTGTGGCAAGAGCCTGCTTTGGGAATATCATATTATTATGCTCTCTTTTGCCCAGGGATTCATTAGGTGGATTTGAAGGAAGCTGGGGGTCATGTCTGGGTTTTACTGGAACCACTGCAGAATGTCAATAAAGACCACTTCCTCCTAAAGTCATATATGCAAAATACCAAGGAGGACTCCATAGCTGTTCTTCACATATTTCCATTTTTCAAAACTGACATTTTAGTTCTTATGCTCATGAGAGGATTTGCTTCTGAAAACTAAATAGACACTTCCCCTGATGTTTCTTTGCTAATCAAATGCACAAACAGGAGACTGAATTTCTCTGGGGTCTGTGGGGTGGCTCATATATACATGAACACAAATCATTTGCATTCTGTGTGTGTGTTTGATAATAGCTACATCATTAGTGTCTGACTTGAGCTCTAATCTCTTCAAAGGCAGACATCAACAGATTTGAGTGGGCTTCAGATTTCTTTGATGACTGATTTCATTAGGGAGGCAAGGAATACAGGAAGCAATTAGCAGGTACTATGATTCTGGGCACCTAGTTATAGGACAATTCTTAGAAGGGGATGTGTAGGGTTTCTGCTTAGATCCACTAAGTTCCTCGAAAAACAACTCATATAGGGGCATGACTATGGAAGCTTCTTTTCCATGCAGAGTTCCAGAAGTTATCATGAAAGATCAAATCTGTGGGGTAGCTTTAGACTGTCCATTACTGGTGGTGACAGCAGGCTCAGGATCATAATACTGTTCCCATGGAGTAAACACCCTGGGCCCTCAGTCTTTTTTTTTCTTTTTTTTTCTTAGATATTTTCTTCATCTACATTTTCAGTGCTACCCCAAAAGTCCCCCATACCCTCCCCCACCCATTCCCCTACCCACTCACTCCCACTTCTTGACCCTGGTGTTCCCCTATACTGAGGCATATAAAGTTTGCACGACCAATGGGCCTCTCTTTACACTGATGGCCGACTAGGCTATCTTCTGATACATATGCAGCTAGAGACATGAGCTCCGGGGGGTACTGGTTAGTTCATATTGTTGTTCTACCTATAGGGTTGCAGATCCCTTTAGTTCCTTGGGTACTTTCTCTAGCTCCTCCATTGGGGGCCCTGTGATCCATCCAATAGCTGACTGTGACCATCCACTTCTGTGTTTGCTAGGCCCCGGCATAGTCTCACAAGAGACAGCTATATCAGGGTCCTTTCAGCAAAATCTTGCTAGTGTATGCAATGGTGTCAGCATTTGGAGGCTGATCATGGATGGATCCCCGGATATGGCAGTCTCTAGATGGTCCGTAAAGCAAGAAAGTAATCCTTCAACAAACCTAAAAGAAGACAACCACAACAGCAGAATGCCAACTCTAACAACAAAAATAATAGGAAGCAACAATTACTTTTCCTTAATATCTCTTAATATCAATGGGCCCTCAGTCTTAAGTCAGCAAGCAGTTTCTTTCTGATGCCCTTTAGACAATGACCACCAGCTCTGTGATTGACACCTGGAGCCATCATAAGGCCTCCTCTAGGGTGAAGCTCCTTCAGGTTATGCCTACATGTGGCTCTTCTCAAACGTTGTAGCTGCCACAAATTTCCTAGAGGATAGTGAGTGAGAATGTTGAAATGACCAAGCTGACAATGTGTTGAATTTGGCATTCCCAACAATACTGCTTGAATGTTCTGGTGTGGGCTAAGATCCTGTTCCGACTGTCTCTTAGCATGTCCTTAGTTCTAGGACACGTGTTTGAGCTTTTCTGTGCAAGAATACACTGTCATCTGAAGTTTCACAGAGAATCATTTCTCTTTAATGTTAAAATCTGTCAGCTGAGCATCTTAGAGGGCACTGGTTGAATTACAAGTGGGTGCCATTCCCAATCATAAGCCCAGATTCACGTAGCTTGTGTTTGCGCTTCAGTGGCTTCTAGACATTGTTGAACTTCGTAGCAAATTCAGGGAAAGTATGGGAAAATATATTTTTTTATTATGGCACAGTCTGATGGAATGGAATCTGCTTAAATAAAACCGGCATCAAGACTTCCTAGGCAGGAGATACAGCACAGGAGATCTATCTGGAGGGGAGGGCTGCTGGGAAGCCCCAGACAGCACATTCTGGCTTTGTTGTGTGTCAATGTGGCTGCAGTAGGAACTTTCTTCAGTCCCTAGATTCTGAAACTGCATAACTCTTAATATTTGAAATTCTGATATATTTTCAACATGGGAACATTTTCTAATGGGTGCCCAATCTTTTATAATGTGGAAATTTCTTTTACATCTCTCGACTTAGGAATCTTTTTTTTTAATAGGTTAGTATCTGAATTCAGATAGGTCAAATGGCTTTTTCAAGATCATATTTCAGAGAGATGAATTTTATTTTAAAAAAATTACTTTTCTCCTCACAAAAGACTGTCATAGTGAGGATAAATGAGACAGAGGGGCTGGGAGAGGAAGAGGGGGGGAGTTATAATCTATGTTTAAAATAAATAAATTAATTAATAAAAATAATAAAATAAAAAGGAAAATAAGTTACAATATAGCAAGGAAAAATTGTACACCTACCTCTCAATATGTAAGGGAGATTGAAAATGAATATGTGGGATAAGCAATTAGATTTGGGATTTTGTTAAAATAATTTTTAAGTGTTCATGTCAGTTGAGCTCTGGGTTTACATGGGGATTTCATTATAAACTTCACATACATCCTGGGAGTTACAGATAGATCAATACTATTGTCATTTCTGTAGATGGCAAGCTAAGTCTACGGCTTTTAGCATGGGTTGTTAAGGCTATACTGATGGTGGGTTACAAATACCTCAGACCTTCTCCTTCAGAATAAAATGTTATTTTTATTAATCATACCTGACACTTTGCCGTCTATGCTTCGGAGTATAGCTAAAAATAATTTGAATTATTATTTTATTGTATGGATTCAGAGGTCTGAATTGTAATTTTCTCCACCATTAAAACTAACAATTAGAATAAAAATTACTTTTACTGCTCTGTCTGTCATTAGGCATGTTTATAGATTTGAACCTACCAAATAGAACCTAATTGGACACCAAGATATTAATTTCACAGAAATGTTGTTACACACTGATGCATTTAAAAAATCCAGACTTGGGCTGGTGAGATGGCTCAGGGGTTAGAGCACCCGACTGCTCTTCTGAAGGTCCAGAGTTCAAATCCCAGCAACCACATGGTGGCTCACAACCATCCATAACGAGATCTGACTCCCTCTTCTGGAGTGTCTGAAGACAGCTACAATGTACTTACATATAATAAATAAATAAATCTTTAAAAAAAATCCAGACTTTAGGATGGGTTAATTGTTTTCTAGCTGTGGTACCAGTCTTCAGAAATCAAAAACAGATTCATTCTTTTTTTCTAATGTACGTGTTATACAGCTAGATCCTTCTGGGTAATTATGAATCCATTCCTTTATTCATTCAAAGTTATTTAGCAATTAGTATGTGATTGGCCCTCTCCTAAGAACCTAGGAAAAAATGATAGCAAGCATGCTGGATTGCAAACCTGCCATTTGCTTAGGAATTCAAACATGAAATGCAAGTTCATGATTGTGAAGTAGAGGTTCATTTGGGGAACATATGATAGTGGGAGCTATGGTAGCATAAAGACCTAGAAGACATATCCTTCTTCATGCATTTTCTCTATGGAAAAGAAGAGCATGGGTGTTGTATGAGGGACTGGAAGTCCAAGGAGGTTGAAGACAAGAGGGCTAGAAAGAGAAGCTTGAGGGGAATTATTCACAGTACAAGGAAAATCTTACTCTCCCAGAGGGTGTCCTCAAGACGTGTGGAGGCCATAGTTTGGCTTACATGGAGTCACTGTTATTTAGAAACCTGCACACTGCCTGAGTCAGGAAACCATACATTACCAAAGTCTTCCTATGGTGAGGCTTATTCTCATGGATACAACTTGCAGCATTGGCTTGAGCACTGGTAACATGGATTTCCTCAGCTAATTATTGGCCTCATTGGCAGGCAAGGCTGAGACCCTCATACATTACTGGATTGTTCCTTTCCTTTCTTTTCTTTTCTTTTCTTTTCTTTTCTTTTCTTTTCTTTTCTTTTCTTTTCTTTTCCTTTTTTTTTTCAAGTTTCTCTGTGAACCTAATTGTCCAGGAACTTTGCCTGCCTCTGTCTCCCAAGTGCTAGGATTAAAGGTGTACACTACGACTGCCCAAGTTATGATTTCATTTTGAATGGCCATTAGTAGGTTATATTTTGATTTGATTATAGAAATATAATCCTACTTGGCCATGTATAAGGGATAGAATGATATGGTTTCTGTCTCTGGAACAGAGCCAGCAGGGCATGGGCCTCCATTATTGTCAATGGCTGCTGTGGGCATAAGTCTTGTTTGTATAATAATGCACATATTTTTATGTTTCTCTTCGGAGAAAGTCCTCCCTGTTAATTAAAAAAATGTTTTTATTAGATTCTTTATTTACATTTCAATAGTTATCCTCTTTCCTGGTTTCCCCTCTAAAAACCCCCTAGCCCATCCCTCTCCCCCTGATTCTATGAGGGTGTTCCCCCATCCATCCACTCCCACTTCCCCATCTTGGCATTCCCCTATATTGGGGCATCTAGCCTTCATAGGACCAAGGGCCTTTCCTCCCATTGTTGTCCAACAAGGCCAAAATCTACATATGCAGCTGCAGGAATGTGTTGCTCCATGTGTACTCCTTAGTTGGTGGTTTAGTCCCAGGGAGCTCCGGGGGGTCTAGTTGGATGATATTGTTGTTCTTCCTATGGGGTGACAAACCCCTTCAGTTCCTTCAGTCCCTTCTCTGACTCCTCCAATGGGGATCCCATGCTCAGTCCAATGGTTGGCTGTATTTGTCAGGCTCTGGCAAAGCCTCTCAGGAGACAGCTATATAAGGCTCCTGTCAGCAAGCATTTGTTGGCATCCACAATAGTGTCTGAATTTGGTAACTGTATATGGGATGTTTCTCCAGGTAGGGCAGTCTCTGGGTGGCCTTCCCTTCAGTCTCCGATCCACGGTTTGTCTCTGTATCTCCTCCCTTCAGTATTTTGTTCCCCCTTCTAAGAAGGACTGAAGTATCCACACTTTGATCTTCCTTCCTCTTGAGCTTCACGTGGTTTGTAAATTGTATCTTGGCTATTCTGAGCTTTTGGGCTAATATCGACTTATCTGTGAGTGCAGAGCATGGGTGTTCTTTTGTAATTGGGTTACCTCACTCGGGATATTTTCTAGTTCCATCCATTTGCCTAAGAATTTCATGAAGTCACTGTTTTTAATAGCTGAGTAGTACCCCATTGTATAAATGCACCACATTTTCAGTGTCTATTACTCCTTTGAAGGACATCTGAATTCTTTCCAGCTTCTAGTTATTATAAATAAGGCCGCTATGACTATAGTGGAGCATGTGTCTTTGTTATATGTTGAAACATTTTTGGGGTTTATGCTCAGGAGTGGTATAGTTGGGTCCTCAGGTAATACTATGTCCAATTTTCTGAGGAACTGCCAAACTGATTTCCAGAGTGATTGTACCAGATTGCAATCTGACCAGCAATAGAGGAGTGTTCCTCTTTCTCCACATCCTCACCAGCATCTGCTGCCACCTAAGTTTTTGATCTTAACCATTCAGATTGGTGTGAGGTGGAATCTCAGGGTTGTTTTGATTTGCATTTTCCTGATGACTAAGGATGTTGAACATTTCTTTAGGTGCTTCAGAGCCATTTGGTATTCCTCAGTTGAGAATTCTTTGTTTAGCTTGGTACCCCATATTTAAAATAGTGTCAATTGAGTCTCTGGAGTACCTGTTTGAGTTCTTTGCATATATTGGATATTAGCCCTCTATCAGATATAAAGTTCATAAAGATTTTTTTCCCAATCTTTTGGTTGCCATTTTGTCCTGTTGACAGTGTCCTTTGCCTTACAGAAGCTGTCTTAGTCAGGGTTTCTATTCCTGCACAAACATCATGACCAAGAAGCAAGTTGAGGAGGAAAGGGTTTATTCGGCTTACACTTCCATACTGCTGTTCATCACCAAAGGAAGTCAGGACTGGAACTCAAGCAGGTCAGGGAGCAGGAACTGATGTAGAGGCCATGGAGGGATGCTCTTTACTGGCTTGCCTCACCTGGCTTGCTCAGGCTGCTCTCTTATAGAACCCAAGACTACCAGCCCAGAGATGGTCCCACCCAAAAGGGGCCTTTCCCCCTTGATCACTAATTGAGAAAATGCCTTAGAGTTGGATCTCACGGAGGCATTTCCTCAACTGAAGCTCCTTTTTCTGTGATAATTCCAGCTGTGTCAAGTTGACACAAAACTAGCCAGTACAATTGACCCCTTGTCAACTTGACACACAAAAACATCACTAGTAAGCCTCAACCCTTACAATCTTATTCATCCCCAAGATCTAAATAACTTTAAAAGTCCCACAGTCTTTACATATTCTTAAAATTTTAATCTCTTAAAATTCAAAGTCTTTTTACAGTTAAAAGTCTCTTTAACTTTGGGCTCCACTAAAACAGTTTCTTCCTTCAAGAGGGAAAATATCAGGGCACAGTCACAATCAAAGGCAAAAGTCAATCTCCAACCGTCCAATGTCTGGGATCCAACTCACGATCTTCTGGGCTCCTCCAAGGGCTTGGGTCACTTCTCCAGCCATGCCCTTTGTAGCACACGCGTCATCCTCTAGGCTCCAGATGCCTGTACTCCACTGCTGCTGCTGCTCTTGGTGGTCATCTCATGGTACTGGCATCTCCAAAACACTGCATGACCCCTTCAGTCCTGGGCCATCAATTGCAACTGAGGCTGCACTTTCACCAATGGTCTTCCATGGCCTCTCACAGTGCCAAGCCTCAGCTGCTCTGCTCAACTCCTTCATGCCTTCAAAACCAGTACCACCTGGGTGACCCTTACACATTACCAAGTCCAGTCACAGCACAAGGTACAACTTTGGCTATATCTGGAACACAGCCACTGTGCTCTCAGAAAACACTTCCCAGAAGATGTCACCTCAATGATGCTGGTTTCTTCTTAATCACCGCTAATTTCTTAGCTCCAGCTAACCAGCATCAATTGTCCCAGTAATGCAAAGTTTTTGCTTTAGTAGTTCTGGTATCTTGTTAATCACAGCTGATTCTTCAGCCCCAGCTAACCAGAACTACAGAATCTTCACAATCAAAACAGGAATGGCCCTGAAAAGAGTCTTTAATTTTCCTTCTGTAATTTCACAAGCCAGGCCTCCATCTTCTGCACTGTTCTCAACATTATCTTCCAAGCTTCTACAAAACATCTGAAAAGCTCTTAACAACGAATGGATCTTCAAGCCCAAAGTTCCAAAGCCCTTCCACAGACCTCCCCAAAACATGGTCAGGTTGTCACAGGAATACCCCACTCCTGGTACCAATTTGTCCTAGTCAGGGTTTCTATTCCTGCACAAACATCATGACCAAGAAGCAAGTTGGGGAGGAAAGGGTTTATTCGGCTTATACTTCCATGGTGCTGTTCATCACCAAAGGAAGTCAGGACTGGAACTCAAGCAGGTCAGGGAGCAGGAGCTGATGCAGAGGCCATGGAGGGATGTTCTTTACTGGCTTGCCTCACCTGGCTTGCTCAGGCTGCTCTCTTATAGAACCCAAGACTACCAGCCCAGAGATGGTCCCACCCACAAGGGGCCTTTCCCCCTTGATCACTAATTGAGAAAATGCCTTACAATTGGATCTCACGGAGGCATTTCCTCAACTGAAGCTCCTTTCTCTGTGATAATTCCAGCTGTGTCAAGTTGACACAAAACTAGCCAGTACAGAAGCTTTGCAATTTTATGAGGTCCCATTTGTCTATTGTTGATCTTAGAGCATAAGTCATTAGTGTTCTATTCAATAAATTATCCCCTGTACCTATGTGTTTGAGTCTTTTCCCCACTTTCTCTTTTTTTAGTTTCAGTTTATCTGGTTTCATGTGTGTGTCCTTGATCCACTTAGACTTGAGCTTTGTACAGGAGATAAAGGGAGGTTGATTTACATTCTTATACATGCTGACCTCCAGTTGTGCCAGCACCAGTTGTTGAAAAAGCTGTCTTTTTTTCCACTGGATGGTTTTAGCTCCTTTGTCAAAGATCAAGTGACCATAGGTATGTTAGTTCATTTCTGGGTCTTCAATTCTATTCCCATTGATTGACCTATTATTGGACCAATACAATATCACTATATTTTATCACTGTTTTTATCACTATTGCTCTCTAATAGGGCTTGAGATCAGGGATGGTGATTTCCCCCATAAGTTTTGTTATTGTTGAGAAAAGTTTTGCTATCCTTGGTTTTTTTACATTCCAGATGAATTTGAGAATTGCTTTTTCTAACTCTATGAAGAACTGAGTTGAAATTTTGATGGGGATTGCATTGAATCTGTAGATTGCGTTTGGTAAGATGGCTATTTTTACTATATTAATCCTGCAGATCCAAGAGCATGGGAGATCTTTCCATCTTCTGAGATCTTCAATTTCTTTCTCAAGAGACTTGAAGTTCTTGTCACATGGATCTTTCACTTGCTTGGTTAGAGTCACACCAAGACATCTTGTGTTATTTGTGACTATTGTGAAGGGTTTTATTTCACTAATTTCTTTCTCAGCCTGTTTATCCTTTGTGTAGAGGAAGGCTACTGATTTGTTTGAGTTAATTTTATATCCAGCAAATTTGCTGAAGTTTATCAGATTTAGGAGTTCTCAAGTGGAATTTTGGGGGTCATTTAAGTATACTATCATATCATCTGCAAAAAGTGATATTTTGACTTCTTCCTTTCCAATTTGTATCCCTTTGACCTCCTTTTCTTGTTTAATTGCCCTGGCTAGGACTTTGAGTACCATATTGCTTAGGCAGGGAGCAGCCTTTTCTAGTCCCTGATTTTAGTGGGATTTCTTCAAATTTCTCTCCATTTAGTTTGATGTTGGCTACTTGTTTGCTCTATATTGCTTTTACTATGTTTAGGTATGGACATTGAATTCCTGATATTTCCAAGCCTTTTATAATGAAGGGTATATTGGACTTTTAAAAAATGATTTCTCAGCAGCTAATAAAATGATCATTTTTTTGTTGTTGAGTTTGTTTATATAATGGATTTTGTTGATGAATTTCCATATATTGAACCATCCCTGCATCCCTGAGATGAATCCTACTTGACCATGATGGGTTTCCAGCAACCACTTTTTGCAACCATCTGTAATGGGATCTGGTGTCCTTTTCTGGTGTGTCTGAAGACAACTACAGTATACTCATACAAATAATATATATATATTTTTTTCTCAACTATGTGAAATATTAAGATGTAATATGAGTTATGTGAGTATCTTCACAAATCTAAAGGAATAAAAGCAACTTTACTGTGAGGCAACTTGTTAGAAGTAAGTATTCTAAGGGAGGAGGTGAAGAGATTTATGGAGTGGTGATTACAGGAGATACTACTCAGCTACGTTTTTATTTATGCTTACAAGGACAGGCAGACTCCTACATCCAGGGTCAGCCTGAGGACCTAGCAAGGTTAAGCCCAGGAAAGGTCAAAACAGTAATTTCAGGGCAGGGTACCACCCAGCCTAGTTTATCTGTGCTTAACAAAGGCAGACAAATCTCTGAATTCTTTTGCAATGTTAAAAAATATGTCCTTGCTGTCTCCTAAGAATCAAGAGGCTGGGATCAAGGAATGCTGATTCATAGTATAATTAAAAGGGAAACTTGGAGAACTTTCTAGAACAGGAGATATATATATATATATATATATATATATATATATATATATATATATATATATATAGAGAGAGAGAGAGAGAGAGAGAGAGAGAAAGAGAGCTGTCTGGTGGTCACCACTGGAAGCAGAACAAAGAACGAACAATCTGGAGAGCTGTCTTGAGCAGAACATAGGCCTCCAGTTTGGACCCAGGATTTGAATTCTAGTTATTTGTTTTTGCGGCTCCCAGATACCCCTTCTTTTAGACCTCCTTTCCAAGCTGAGGTTCATCCTTGGCAAAATGGGCCTGTTCTCCTTCTGTTGGTTTACCTTGTCCAACCTTGATGTGAAGTTTTTGTTTTTCTTTTTTCACTATATTTAGTTTTGTGTTTTTTGTTACCTGTTAAATGTCTGTTCTTTACTAATGAGAGATAAAAAGGGAGTGGAATGGAGAAGAGGGAAGGTGGGAGAAACTGGGAGGAGTAGAGGGAGGGGAAACTGTGGTCAGGGTATATTGTATGATGAAGGATTTATTTTTTAATACAAGGGGGAAATGCTATAAAAAATAAAGTGTCTCAGCAAGAAAACAGGTTGTATGTTGGTTTGTGATTTAAAAAGAGTAAATACAAATTTTCCTTTAGCAGTTATTAGAGTTGACATTTGAGAAAAATAACCTTATTGTAACTCAAATATAAAGTATTTTTAGAGTTTATGCATTTTATATCTTTATTCAAAGTTTTTAACCCTGGATGACCTTGAGTGCTGTAAAACTTGATGGTTTCTAATAAGGCGTATTTCTCAGTGAATGTGATTCAACCTTGGGATTGCATATTCATTGTTAATGGGAAGAAATTATGAGAAATGCTATTTGTGGTCAGTCACAAGTTCTGTATCTGCCTGTTTTAACAAAGCTAGTTCCATAATGCGAATACAGGTGGTGTACACCCAGATAATGAACCAGAGGTGCAAAATGGATCTGCCAGCAGGGTTCACGTTAGGGTGGATGGCTCTTGTGCTGAATTCACTTATCTATGGATAGGAATAATTTGATCAGTTGAAGTCCATCAACTACTGATCATATCATTTCACTCTTAGAGCCGGGGATCTGGATTAGTAAGATTCTAGGACATTTGAAGAGCCATAAGGCCAGTGACAGAGTGTTCAAAACAAGCAAAGATCTACATGGCCTTTTGGGCTGGGCTTTTAGACGTTCTCCCTCCTAAATTAAGGTGAAAGATGCTTTTGGTTTTTGCTTCTGCGTAGACAGCCCAGCTTTCTACACTTTCTCTTTGTGATCTACTTAGAATGATCAATTTTTTTCAGAACAACTAATGAAAATGGGCTTATTAAAATATTTGAGAAAGACCCAGCATCAGTTTACAGAAGCTCATGCCAAGTTCTCTAGGTCTTAATTTGTTTCTTTTCTGGACAGTGTGCATCCCTTAACATAATATGGAGATCTGTGGCTCAGCTATGGTTTTGTGGTAGAAGTTTATTAATAGAGTTGTGCTAGGTTCCACCATTTCCTTTAGATGTAGGAGAGAGATTCTGGGGCCATTGTGGAACAGATTCTTTATAGCTTAGGATCTAGGCCTTAAGAGATAAACCGTACTTTTTATAATTCTTTGCAGTCAGACATTGTTCCCTGAAAAGTAGACTGAATGAGATTCTGGTGTTTCAGGGTCCCTGACCTACTTGTAATGTATTCTTTCTTATATTAGCCAAACTACATTTATAAATACCATAGCTTTACTTTTTGTCCATGAAAAGGTGACTGCCTCCTGCTAAATATAAAGTTTATTATACAAAATAATTTAGGGCAGCATTTTAAGAGCTATTAGTCCTGGACACACTTAAGTGATTTCTGTTGACTCAGTAACAGGAGCTTTAATCTCACGTGGCATGTTTGAAATCCTTACTAGCACTTCCCAATGATGGGCTTTCTCTGTGGTGGTTGATTCAGTTTGCGATGGATTGGGATTACCTTATTGATTCTTCCATAGCTAGAGCTAAGTTCACAATCTCAGAGATTTCTGGTTATACATAAAGAATTAAAGTCCAAGGGATTTTGTATGTACATGTGTATACATGTATATACATATGTGAGAGTATGTTCGTGTTGATATGTGAGAATGCATGAATGCATGTATGTATATATGTGTATATGCATGTGTATATGCATGTGTATATGTGTGTGTGTGTGTGTGTGTGTGTGTGTATTTGTGTCTGTATGACTAAATGTCAAACTCAGGTGTCTTTCTTGCTTACTATCCACCTTACTTTTTGAGTCAGTGTCTTTCCCTTATCCTAGAGCTAATCTAGACTGTCTGGCCAATGAGCCTTAGGTATCTTTTTGTCACTGCCACCACTATGCAAGAACTATGGGTATAGCCCCAGTGGTCACCTTTTTGTAAGGGTGTTGAAGGTGTGAACTCAGATTTCCATGCTTGTATAGCAAGCACTTTGTTGATTAGGACATCTATCTTCCCAGCCCCCAAAGTGACTTTCAGAAGGAAGACTCTTAGATGTGTGTTTTAATTTCAGGTAAACATAAACATAATAATAATAATAATAATAATAATAATAATAATAATAATAATATGATAATAATAATAAATACTTTAGAAGAAATGTTGTACCTTGGGAATATTTGCATAATGGTAAAGGAAATTGAAGAGGTAGATATCACTGTATGTTATCAATGAATCTTAGGAATACCACCTTTCATCCTAGCTACTATAGTAGAGCAGGTAAGCCTGGGAGGGACATGGAGCCGTCCTGTGGTGGAGAACCTGTGAACACATAACCCAGCTGCATAACCTGGGGAAATGAGCACTGTGTTAAACAGATTAGACACCTACAGGTAAGGCAGCAACTAAACAGTAGCCATGAAAGTGGTCTGGGGAACTTTTCTGAAGTACAGACAAGGACAACCACTTGATGGGTAACCTTGGAGCTGGCTCTGCTGAAAGTACAATTGATTCTCTACCAGGTGCCAGTGTTTCTGCTGACTACTGAGTATAAAATGGATTATGCCTCTCTTGTAGAGGACCAGGAGAGCAAGGTCAGACTTTTACTTAGTGGATTGGCCACCATAAAAGAAAGATTAAAATGCAGGTGCAAGAGTAATGTGAGTTCAGGGCCATGGTGATGGGATCAAGGGTGGTGGTTACATAGCTATGATGATGAAATAGAAGTTGATAAATACACAATTATGTTAAAGGGGTAGAGGTGGTGGGTGCACACTTACAATGATGGGGTCCAAGAAACAAGGCAAAACCAAGTTACACCAGGGTCATTAGACCAGAGTGTGTCAGACGGAACATACTGAGTCATTTCATGTGTTTTAGAAATGTCTGGAAGCTATGGGTATTGCCCTGCAGTAGAACACTTGATTAACATCTATTGAGGTTCCGAGTTGAGTTACTGGTGCTGAGAAAAAGAAAAAAAAGAGAAAAATATGCTGAATACTTTTAATATTTCAGATTAATAATCCTATGCAAGAGGAATGCAACAATGATCAAGTCTGAAAATAGACATAATTTTCACCTACTTAATGTCCTTGTTTAATTGGTTCAAAGGTAAAAATTAAAAAGACAAAAATACATATTATTACTTTGTCACTATTTTGTTTTTATTCATACTTTATTTCTTTAAAATTAATTTTAATTAACAGGTAATAACTGTGCATATTTATGGGAGACTTTGTGACAATTTGATACATGTGGATGTTATAATAAAATCATGATATTTAACATATTTCTTATCTCATCATGTACCACTTCTTTGTAGGAACAATACTAAAAAATCTTCTCTTTTTAGCTATTTTTAAATAAAATATATTATAAAAAATATAAAGACAGCAAAAGATAAAATTATCCACAATTCCAACTTCAACCCCAATTGTACCAAGTAAAGAAACACATTCCTGCACCTATTTCATCTCATTTTCCACAAATGGTATATTCCTTTCCAGTAGTTTTAAAATAAATTTATGAAGACACTTCAACATACCTATGTATTTTGGTGTTTCAGATGCACAAAGTCACTATATATAAATGTCTGTTTAAAATTCATATAGCCAATAGTTTAAATTTTACCATGACATATGGGTTTATTTACTTCTTTGTGAGCACTTAGATTGCTTATGATTTTCATTATAGGTAGTTATCTGCATCTTTAGCTTATACGGCAGAAGATCCTAAAGTTTTTTAGAACACAGGACCAAACCTAGGGGTTGGGTTTGAAGACTAGAATCAATGAAGGAACTAAGTTGGGAAGGAGGCTGCATCACAGACATCTGAGGCACAAGGGAGGTTTCTTCCATCATCTCACACAAGCATTCAGTCAGTCAGCTCAGAGCAATTGACTAGATCCTTTCTCTGCTAACAGGCCCTTGTCTTTTCAAATGAGGGAGCCTCATGGTGATGCAGTCTTTCTACTGGAGGTGGACACTACAAATTCCCTCTCCCCACTGTTGGGAATTTCATCTAAGTTCCCTTCCTTTGTGTCCTGAGGATTTCTCACCTCCTAGGTTTCTGGTACTTTCTAGAGGGTCCTCCCACTTCCCATCCCTGATGTTGCATATTTCCACTCATTTTGCTGGCACTCAGGGCTTCTCTCCAACCCCGCAATACCTGATCATCTTTCCTTTTCCCCCTTCTCGTCCCCTCTCCCAAGCAGGTCCTTCCCTCCTTCTGCCCCTGTGGAGGGATGGGGTTGCCATCCCACAGTCAAAAACTCTGAGCCAGAATTGTTCCTATCTAAAAGAACTGCAGAGACAAAAATGGAGAAGAGACTGAGGGAAAGGAATTCAAGTGACTGGCCCAACTTGGGAGCCATCTCAAAGGCTCTAAGGCCAGATACTATTACTGATGCTATGTTGTGCTTACAGACAGGAGCCTAGTATGGCTGTCCTCTGAGAGGCCCTACCAGCAGCTGATGGAGACAGACACATATACTTACATTCAACCAATGGATGGAAGTCCAGCAACCCTGTGGTTGAATTAAGGAAAGGCTGGAAGAAGCAGAGGAGGAGGATGACCCCATAGGAATACCCGCAGTCTCAATTAACCTGGACCCCTGAGATCACTTGCACACTGAGCCACCAACTAGGGAGCATGCACTAGCTGGTCCAAGGTCCTTGACACATATACATCAGAGGACTGCCTTGTCTGGCCTCAGTGGAAGAAGACGTGCCTAATTCCCCAGAGAGTTGGGAGGCCTGGCTGGGATGGAGGGGTGGGACAATCCTCTTGGAGACAGTGGGGAGGAATGGGATGAGGAGCTGTTAGCGGGTGAACCTCGAGGGAGATAATGCCTGGACTGTAAATAATTAAAAGTAATAATAATAATAACAATAATGATAATATAATGTGAGAGCCTCAGGCAGGTAGTGATTATTTTTGTCTTAATACCAGAAAACACTTTGGAGAAATCTTGTTGGAAATAGAAGGAGTTTCCCCTCTAAGTGCAATTTCTTAGTTGAAGAAACAAGAGGTTCAGTTCAAAGATAAGCACTGAGCAAAGCATTTTACTATATGCCTCGGCATTTGGGAAGCAGAATCAGGAATTTTACAGAGTTTGAGTCCAACCTGGACTGCATATCAAGTTCAAGATCAGCCTATGGTACACAATGATAACCTGGTGTGTGTGTGTGTGTGTGTGTGTGTGTGTGTGTGTGTGTGTGTGCTAGAGAGAGTGCACACACACACACACACACACACACACACACACACACACACAGACACACACAGACATACACACACACACACACACATTATCCTTCTGCCACATACATGTACAAAACAGAGCAAAACACCCTCTGACTATATTATTTAGTTCAAACAAAGTGCTGGCTTTGCTCCCCAGTAAAGATAAACACTGAAGTAATGGAAGGGTACAGAACAAAGAAATATTTTAAGTGTTAAAAAAAAAGCTTGGAAAATCTTGCTGCAGTGACTATACACTCTTAGCTTTCCTTTAAGCTGGAAGATTATGAAGAATGTCTTTTTCTGAAACAGCTTTGCCAATTCTTGTGAATTTTCTTCTTTCCAAGAGGGCATCCTGTAGCAAAAAGTAAGCTTCAGGACTCCAGAAATTGCTTGTCCCATTCAATATGGCAGCCTATCCACTCCCTAGGTGCTCATTCTCCATGGGACAGGTACATGCTTGGCAGATTTTTCATTTCAGACTTTGAAAACATTTTCTGAAGGAGAAAGGTACAATTTTATTGCTCAAAAAATATGAAGCAGTGCTCCTTGAAAAGAAAACCTAAGCTCATATCACTAATTTACCTCGTTTTGGGTTTTTCTTTATGCCTATTGTGCCTAGGGTTATTATTGTAGTATACCATCCCTTCTGCATGGCATCTTCTTCTGTGACTTTTAACATTCACCAGCCAAAAGAATATCTATTCCTTCAGTGAGTCACCAAAGGCATCTATAAGTCTATCGGATACTTTTGGCGGAAGCATGGTGCTTTATACACTGTCTCCATTTGTATCTAGTTGTTTTTATTCAATTTGTTACTTTCCATGTTTTGATTTTTCCTTATAAGTCAGTTCAGAATCTCTTAAGATGTTTCACAGATCTGTGATGGAGAATATATTTAGTAAATGTTCATCTCTTGAGGGCATATTCTTAAAAGAAATTTGAGGCAAAGAACACAGATGGGTTTCAGAAAACACCCAGAGAGAGTCTACCATAAACTTCATGTGTGGGAGGAATGCTGAGGCTGGCTGGCAAATCCATTTGGAAGGGAGCCTCACGTTCATGAAAGAGTTTAGACTTTGAGATCTCCAATGTGTATACCCCTAATGTCACAGAGAAACACTGTGTAGGGTAAAGAAGATATAACTTACAAGATTTGTCTTATGAGACTCTAGAGAACACAGGATCGACTTTGTAATAAAACTGTAGTTATCATATGGCCAGTATAATTAATTGTATGTGTCTGTGTTTCTAACAGCAGCTTTATGGAGGTGTCACTGAACAGTGCATTGCATGTATTTAAAGCACACAAATTTGTAGGTATGACATTAGTCTACACTTGTGAAGTAATCCCAATCAAGAAAGTCATCCAAAAATCGCACTGAAAACCTCCACTGTACAAATTTTTATTTTCCTTTTGTAATGTCTTCTGTCTGCTCTTCCTGCCTCTGCCTCTGGTACTCGTGGATGTGCTTTCAGCCAGCACACAGCAGTTTGCACTTCCTTGCCTGTTTACCAGTGGATCTGGACATTCTCCACTCCTGCTGTTGCCCATGTTCTTTCATTCAGGATAATTACTGGAATAATCCACAACATGGCTTGTACTGGTAGCATTTTCCACTTAATTGCTGAGTTTTCCATCTAGTATGATCATTTGAGTTCCTTCAAGATATTGGAAAAATATCTGCAATGAATTTTATGTACAGTGTTTACAATGACTTGTGCATGTGACCTACTTTGCGGTAAATCTATAGGGTTAAAATGGATAACTCATATGGTAGGTATCATTTCCTTCTCCAAAGTGGCCATTTTATCTTACATGACCAATGACTGTGTATGAGAATTCTATTTGTCGCACAGCACTCAGTATAAATAGTTTTTCTTGTCAGTCTAATACACATATAGTGTCTTTCATTTAGGTTTTAGTGGCATTGCATAGGTCTCATATGCTCTATTTGTACTTTGTTCTTCCTTTATAATTCTTGTTGTATGGAAGTTTTAAGTCTTATAAGTTATCTTTAAATCACAGTGTTAGTTTTCTACATGTCTATGCTATTGGTGAGGTTTTTCCACTGAGGTTTTTTTTATTTGACTATTGGGCTTCTTATTTCTGCAAAATTCCAGTTTGATTATTTAAAGTATTTCTACATGCTTCTTAGATTGCACCTTTAAATATTATGCTGACTCCTTTATTTCATCTGGCTATTTATATGTGTTCCCTTTTAATTCATTCAGGAGTTTGTGTCCTGTTTTATTTCATTAAACATGTTTACAATTATTTTTGAAATACTGGTGTGGAATTTCAAAAGTCTATTTTAACTAGAATTCATTACTATATACTTTGTAATTTCTGGAATAACCCCACCACCTTAATTTCTGTGTTTATTTTGTTTCTTCACCGAGAGTTGAAAAAGTGGGGTTAGAATGTTGGTTTGAAATTTTTATCATTATATTCTTTCAGCTGAGATAGTTGCATTTTACTGTGGTTGAGAGGTTGTTCATCATCA
Organism: Mus musculus; assembly: GCF_000001635.26. Lineage (NCBI taxonomy): Eukaryota > Metazoa > Chordata > Mammalia > Rodentia > Muridae > Mus > Mus musculus. The sequence continues at coordinate 37,470,410 of NC_000080.6, forward strand.
GTATAATGCTACTTAGTTATAGCTCAGTAGATACAGCATTGATGCACAGGCTCGGAGCAGCAGGCATAGTCTCTATAAAAATGTTTGAAGCAGAATATTAACTGCAGAAGCAACCACTACTGAGCCAATGCCTGCTATACAAGTATAGTAATAACCAATTAAAAATAAGCTCTCAACTACAATAAGTTATGAGAGACAAAGAATAAGGGTAGTACATTGTAAGCTAAAGGATTACTTACTAATGGGAGGAATGGAAAGAGAATATTTTATAAGACTATAGATGTGGTTTTGTTTTTGTTGCTCTGATAAAACACTGAACAAAAAAAAAAAAAAAACAAACAAAAAAAAAAAACAAAAAAAAAAAAACACCTTGGGCAGTAAAGAGCCCATCATTGATAGAAGACAAAGAAGGAATTCACTGCAGAAGGTTAAAGCAAAAACCACAGAAGAATGTATTTGACTGGCATGCTTCCTCTGGCTTGCTCAGCTACCTTTCTTATATAGCCCAGGCCAAGTTGCCAAGAAATGGCACTGTCTACAATGAGATGCATCCTTTTGTATCACTTACCAATTTTAAAAATGCCTACACACACGTTCATAAGCCAATCTGACCAAGATAACTTTTTGACCCACGCTACCGTCTCGCCAGCAAAACGCACGCAGGCCACTTGGATCCTTCTGCAGTACAGCTTTAATACATCTCGAGAGATAGATGATCAGCTTCAGGAGAGGAGACCCAGAGAGCAGAAAACCCTTCCCTTTTATAGGCTGCGAAAAAACGGTTGGAGATGTGCACCACTGGGATTGGCTGCCCACTATCAGTCAGTTAACACCACGAGAAAGGCAGGGCTCAAGTAATGGAATGATACCCTGACGCCTGCGCACATTTTACTATGAGCAACGGATGTCAGCGCCATCTTGTAACGGCGACTGTGAGGGCGGCTCCTCACAACTTTTCAGTTAAGGTTTCCTATTTCCAAGAGTGTGAAGTTGGCAACAAAGATTAGCCAACGTGGGATGGATATTAGAGCTACAGAGTAAAGTAAAGAGAAACGGGTAAATAGAAGGAGTATTGGAATATTCTTCGAATAAATGGAATCTAAAGATTATTTTTGATATAGAGACTTACTGTTGAGGAGTAAAAAGAAATGAGTGGATGAAAGCAAGCAAAAATGAGATAGAAATTAAGAGGGTAAGTGTATGGATGGTAGGTAAGGGAAAAAGAGAAGACAATAGAAGTGACACTGAAAATAAAAAGGATAATCTTAAAATCAAAGCTAACAATACAAAAGCTAAAACAACTCAAATAAGGACAATTTATGCAAGAGAGGAGATTTCTTTCAACTTTTGATGTTTCCTTTTCACTTGTTTTTGCCTTCCTTAGGATTTGATTTCTTTGTATTTCCATTTTGTTTTTATTGTTGGCCTCCTACATAGATTTCTCACTTTGATGTTTGCTTTAGAGGTCACTATTCTGCTCATTATGAATTTCATCTGGTTGGTTGCTATATATTTTATTTTCATACTATAGACATTAGTGAGATTTTTTTTCAAAGATACATTTAATTTGGTCTTATTTGCTCTTTTCAAAACCTCGAGTGCCATCTGTTGTACAAGTTTACTTTGGGAACTGTAATGTGATATTTTGATGTATAATTATTGGGCAAAAATAAAATTAGGGCAATTTGAATACCCATTATTCAAACATTTATTGTTTGTCTGTGGTGGACCACTCAAAATAGTCCCTCAGTCATTTTCAAATATAAATTATATTATTATTAATTAGAGTCACTTTACTGTGCAGTACAATACCACAACTTATTTTTCCTATTTCACTGTACTGAGGTCTTGTTTGCATGGTCTGTCAGGTCAGACCACAGCAATGCTTTATCTAAGTTTAACCATTTCCCATTGCTGTTGCAAAAGTTCTTCTGTGTCAGTGTCATGAGGTTTTCTAAGCTGTCAGACAGGAGCAGGAACTTTCCCCAACTCTGCATAAAGCTGAGTGTCCCGAGCTAATGTCTCGCCAGCAAGAACACACTCGGACAAACGGATTCTTCTGCAGCAAAGCTTTATTGCTTCATCAGGAGGAAGACCCTGAACCCCGGAAAATGGTGCTGCTTATATACACCTCAGCGTGGCGTGTCAGCACCTGATTTGTTGCTCGCCCATCGCCTCATTGCTACGCCCCGGGATGGGCAGTGACTTGGCACGAGTTCACTCTTGCACCTGCGCACATTGCTTGTTTACCAGTTAGGCGCAGGGGAAGCCGATGCCATCTTGTAATGGTGATTGCTCACGGCTCTCCACAGCTGAGTATTTCCAATCATTCAAAGAAATTTTTTTCCACCCTAAAATGTTTTTTATCACAAGCATATCCTCATCAGTACTGAGATAGAAACTCTGTAACTACTCTTGGAGGTCCCCCAGGGCATCATCTTAGCACAGCTGTATTCTCTTCAACATTCTCTTTTGTGAAATCTAATTGTTTAGAAATCCCTAGACTCAACTTAGTACCCTTGACACTGAGAAGATATGGGTTTCCTCTACCCTGGATTATGACTTAGAGACAGCTGAATATACACGAGTCAATTCTAGGTGTGTCCTCCACTCCGTGAGTTATTTTCCACTTTTCTTCATGGCCAATGTCTTGTTCATTGTCTTTGGCAATATTTCTGTACCTTAGTTACTCCAAATAAGAGAGAAAAATTTGTTATTCTATTTTCCCTTGGAAGGAGTGTGTAGACTCAAAAATCTTTATATTCTTCTAAGCTCAAGTTTGTTCTAAAGCAAAGTTAACATATTCTAAACATTGTATTCCTACATCATTTATCAGCAATTCCTCTTTGAAAACAAAGCAAAACAAAAATGTATGTTTACTTGTGTAGATTCACTAAGGGTAGAGGTAGAAGTTTGAGTAGCACACAGTGATTCTATTCTATGTACTTAAAAGATGATCTGATCATAGGGAATTTAGAAAATGGAGTTAGTAGCTGTGCAGTGGATGTTGGATGCAAATAGGTCACATAATGAATCAACACACAAGGGCAAAACAGAAAGTGCTGCTGAGAATATCCTCTGCTTGATATATAATGTCTTCCTAGAGTTTATTTTAACAATCCTGCAGAACCTGGAGGACTAATGCAATCCTGTGATTTAGAGTGTTATACATTGAGTGAGTATCTGCATGTGCCCAAGAAAAAACAAAGAACTCTGGAACTTAAATATGTTTTGACATTTTGTCTATATTATTTTTTTAAAATGTGGTTCTCTCAACTTTCTACATAGCCAGCCTTTCAAGACCAGTGGAGGCAAGTACTGTTGAGGGTGAATCATGCCTCCAGCATTTATTATCTACTTAATGAAGGCAAGATGTTTTGTCTCTCTGATCTTTGATCTCCTATCCTGAATAACGAAGGTTATCATACCTAAATTGCTGGGGTAGGTCACTAAAAGATATGCACTGCATAGAGTTCCTAATGTGTAGCCAGACATTGCATGATGTGTTTGCATTAATCACTATTCTACATGGAATGGAAACAAATCAGATGTGAATGGAATTGGCTCACAGGATTATGGAGTTTGGACAGTCCAAAATCTGCATATGGTCTGGCAAGCTAGAGACCCAGAAAGAGCTGATGTTGCATTGAGCTGAAAGGCTGGAGGACTCCTTGTTTAGGGGGATGTCTTTTTGTGCTGTTCAGAGTTCTAACTAATTGGGCAAAATCCACTGCCACTGTGGATGGAAGTCAGTTTTGACTCAAATTCTACCCAATTAAATGCTGATTCATCCAAAAAAATCCTCGCAGGAGCATCTAGAATAAGGCTTATCTAGACACCACAGCATCAGCAAGTCTATTACCCAGCATAGTGTCTATGCACATTCATTCAACTCATCAGCTATTAGAGTAGGTGTTATTTTCCCAGATTTTTAGCAGAGGAAAGTGATGTTTAGAAAGATGAAGCAACTTGTGCAGAACTTTAATTTGAACTCACATTTATCTGAAGAGGTAGACAATGCCTTTATGATTACAATGTATTTCAGCACAGTGGTTTACAGACAGCAGGTGCTCAGACCTTAAGGTGAAAGAGGTTTCAATCCCTCTCTTCTTCATTAATCCAGGAACAACTAAATGGTTAGATCCAGGTCTTTTCAGTCTTTTATTGTTGATGTTTGCATAAATGAATGGTACACAGCCATCACTCAATAAATTGATGCAAGAGTACAGTTGGAGATTCTATTTTGAACCTCTTAGTCACTGCATTAAATGGTGTTTTCTTCATGATGACTTTGTATAAGTATCAGGATCTTAAAAGGAAACAAAGCCAGGTATGTTAAGGATTCAACCATCAAAAGTTTGTTTTCAACTTCTGTGCATATGTCCAAAGGATTCTATATACTACTACAGAGGTGCCAGCTTAAATGTGTCCATTGCTACTCTATGCAAAATAGTTATAAACAGTTGTATTGTCTATCAACTGGTGAATAAATAATGAAAATTTGTTAACTGTACACAAAAGAATTTCATTTAGTTATAAAGGAAAAAGAATTATTTAGATAGATGGATAGAACTGAAAAATATTGTACTGGATGAGGTAACATCACATGCTCTCTTTGATAAGTGGGTCTTAGCTTCAAATCTATGGATGTGTGTGCTTAAGTTAAAATACCTATAGAAGCCATCGTGATGACTAATATGGTTGTCAAGTTGACACACCTGAAAAAAATATATCTTCAAATGGGAAATTTTATCATATTGGTCTGTTGGATATTTTTTTGTCAGTAATTCTTGTAGGAGGACATAGCCAACTGTAGGAAATCCATCTCTGAGTAGGTTATCCCAAGCTACAAAAGAAGGGTAGCTGATGATGATGATCCTGGATCAAGTTAGAAAGCCACATTCTTCCATGCTCTCTGCTTCACTTCCTGTCTCTAGGTTCCTTCCTACTTAAATCCTGACTATGACTCCTTTCAATAATGGGCAATAATCTGTAATATGAAATAAACCCTTGCCTCTCAACGTTGGTTTTGGTAGAACAGAGAGAATATGGTACTGGCCAGGACTCTGAGGTATGTATCTTTTCCACTTCACAGCAATAGTCTGCCGGGTTTCTATGGTTACTTTTATGTGAGGAGATGAGGAGACTTCATGAATAGCAAGCAGTTCTCCCACTGAGAAACAGGATTTTTCTTCCCTCAAGTTCTGCAGGAGAATTCTCAAGCTTGTTGGGTTTTAGGTTATCCTGTCAATAATGAGGAATCTTGCTACAGCTTGTTCTGCATAGTTACATGCCTGCCTTTGGATCTTCTACCCAAGTTTCTGTTTGCAGACTGAACAAGAACCTTAATGATAGCATCTGCCAAACAGCACAAGCTTGCCATTCCTACCACAACTCATGGCCTTTGGCTTAGAATAAATATGCCTTTAAAATATGTCTTCTAACAGAGAATGTGATGAAGCTCAGGATGTAATAGAACATATTTCCTCTGGTGTTTTAAAGTGTACTTCACATTAGTAAGTTTATTTCCAACTCATCAAAACAAGGATGCACATCTCAGAGAAAGCACCATCAGTGAATTTACTTTTCAGCCTATGTCTGTGCTACTCACCAAACATGCTCACCAATTTCGTTCTTCTTAGGACAAATTTTGAGACATGACATAGACTGTGAGTTTGGCTCTGATATCAAAATTTCTGGCTTTACACCTCAGCTCTGTTGCTATCTAGTGATCTGGAAGGGAAGTTAATTTTTTCAACGTTGGTCTCAATGTCCTATTTAGAATGGGGGAAAGTTGGAACATCTTTTATAGGAAGAAGTTAGACATTATCTCAAAGATGCAGTCAATTCAGTACAGGCTGAACATAGAGGAAGCTCTATTGTGATTTTGGCAATAGTGATTATTACTGTGGCAGGAGGTAGAGGAGAGATAGGAGATCCAGATAAGTATTATCTCACTTCTCTCTCTGTGTCAGCCACTTTGCTTGCCAGAAACATTACTACTCAACGGATAGCCCTTTCTCACAATTTATTTCCCTACTGCATCCCAGTAACTGATCAGCACCTTGTTTGCTCCCTAGTGACTCAAACAGTCCTGGTTCTTCTTCAGATTCCATCATTGAGATGCTTATAGACAAAGACAGCCTTTCAAATTCCAGGGCTTTAGTGAAAATTTCACCCTGGACCATCCAAAGACTGCCCCACCTGAGGACCTATTCCATATTCAGCCACCAAATGCAGACACTATTGAATATGCCAGCAAGAATTTGCAGAAAGGACTCTGATGTAGTTGTCTCTGGGGAGGCTATGCCAGTGCCTGGCAAACACAGAAGTGGATGCTCACAGTCAGCTATTGGATGGAACACAGGGCCCCCAATGGAGGAGCTAGAGAAAGTACCCAAGGAGCTGAAGGGATCTGCAGCCCTATAGGTGGAACAACAATATGAACTAAGCAGTACCCCCAGAGCTCATGTCTCTAGCTGTATGTGTAGCAGAAGAGGGCCTAGTTGGCCATCACTGGAAAGAGAGGCCCCTTGGTCTAGCAAACTTTATATGCCCCATTACAGGGGAATGCCAGGGCCAAGAAGTGGGAGTGGGTGGGTAGGGGAGCAGGGTAGGGGGGAAGATAGCATTTGAAATGTAAATGAAGAAAATATCTAATAAAAAACTTGAAAAAAAAGAAAATGTCCACCGTGTATGCTATTTGCTATTATTTATTACATTAACTGTTTAGTATTATATAACTACAATTTGAAAGATAATATTCCTTTCGATTGAAAAATCATTTTTATGTACATGTGTGAGCTTAAAAGAAGCCTTTGAGATGTCTTCAGTGTGATGCAATTAAGTTGAGGTGGTCAGCACACACATTGCCTCACATACCTATCCTTTTATGTTAAGATACTTGAAATTTTCTTAGTTATTTTGAAATACTTTATGAATGGCCATAGCCACCTTTCTTTCCAATGAGCTACAGGACCTAGGCTTTCTGTCTTTCAACCTTTTTGTCCTAAGCTCTCATTTCACCCAGACTCGTAGAACCACTAATTCTCACTCACATTCTTAGTTCTACTTTTTCCAAATCACATGCAGTACCTGTCTTTCTTTGGCTGGCATTTATTTCATTCAGCATAACAACAGCCCCCTCTATGTTAGTGCTGGCTGGATATTAGTCCAGTGGGTGAACATCCCACATTTCCTTTCCTTTCATTCACTTTCTGTTCATTTGTTGAGAAACACTGGGCTTTTTCCATTCACTCATCCTGGGATCTTCATTTCTTGAGGTCATTCACTCTGTCTTCTCTCTCTGAGCATGCCCAGTTTATTGGTTTGCCTCTAGTCTCAGCCCAACTGCTCACATCTGACTGTTACCTTAACACTGGAGCAACAGGGGTTCCTTAACACTGCTTTGTCTCTTCCCTGAACAGCAGTTGCCCACCTGGAGCTAAGGCCATCCCTCTTTAAGAGTCCTCATTCCAGGGTTCCATCCTCATGCTGGCCTTCTTGACTCCCATCAATTGTCTCCATGGGACCAGTACTGTGTAAATGCTTAATCTTAATGCTGGCCAGTCCAGAGACTTACTACAGATATACTCAAGATAAAAGACATACACTGGGAAGGAGATCTAGCTCATTTTTAAAAATTATTTTGCTCATAATTTTGCAATTAAATTGTCTGAAAACTATTTTAGTCCACTCAGTATATGGTTTTAATGTAATTTTGAAAATCAAATTCTCTTTGACTTTTTTTTATGGAGAAGTATAGACTTTAACTTTTTATTCACTCACATTTTTAAGGCATCCTTGGGTTTGCCTATCTGAGCTCAGATTAAAACTAGCCTTGTGTACCCTGCTGGGGTAAAGCTAGCGACATGACAGAAACTGGCTCTCATGCTCTTTTCTCTGCTCCCAGCTTGCGTTCCTGACACAGAATTTCTCCTGCTTGAGTCTCCAGCTTTGTTATGTACTTGATGTTTTTCCCACTTTCCCCAGACTGCCCTGAACAACTAGACAGGCAATGATCCCTGTGACTGAAGCTTCCAGACATCGCCTGGAAGTGTCCCCAGCTATTTTCATGGTGGAGTTTCAGAGCATTAAGCTAATTACTATCCTTAGAAAGAGAAAGGGTGCAAATGGAAGCAGCAAGATTTTCTCCGCCTTTCAGTGGGAACAAATCACTAACAGATAAATAGGACTTATGCTATGTCCTTCCAATTTATGCCTTTGCAGGGGATGGCATTGGAGAGTGCCCCTGCTCAGGCCTAACACTGTGATGTTTATTTTCACGAAGATGCTTTTCCAGGGCCAGGAAAGTAAAAAGCACTATAAAATCTGATGGAAGCAGAGGATAAATTCAATCAGAATGGATCCAAGCCTAGCTTCTACAATGTATCTTTGCTGAAATCAGCTGACTTGTCTGTCACCTGCAGCTGCTTGAGTAGATAGGCCTGTAAGAGCTTGATGTTAGGCAAGTCAGCTGGGCTAGGTTGGACATGGGAATTGCAGGAAAAGAGGGAAAGACCCTGCCCAAGTGGTGGTATTGATGCACAGGCCCTGAGAAAAAAATGAGAAAGTTTGTGTGTGTGTGTGTGTGTGTGTGTGTGTGTGTGTGTGTGACAGAGAGAGAGAGAGAGAGAGAGAGAGAGAGAGAGAGAGAGAGAGAGAGAGAGAGACTGTCTGTGTATGTTTGTGGTAGTGGGTAATGTGCTGATTTTTAGCCAGAAGGGAGTTAGAGCTCCTGGTTCTTATGTTCTAGAAAGTGGCTGCCCACTCTTTTCTTTTTATGAGGCATTGCTGAGAGCAGGTTCAACCTCATTAATCACAGTAATAGCAATAAGCAGGCAATTAAGTTTTTCTAAGGTTGGATGTGAGATTTCTTGGCTTTTTCAAAGATCTGGTGGCTGTTGGAGTTTATGGCAGGGAGATGGTGCTTTGAGCTTCGGTCAAAGCTCATTTTCTGGTTCAAATAGATAATGACAGACCCAATGTTGTTCAATTTTATCTTCTTAGAAAGGCCACCTACAGACCTGCTGGCTAGTAAATTCAACATTCTGGAGAACACTATTTCTTCATTTCTCTGATGCACAGGCTTTATTGGTATAGCCTTAAGGTCACTGACAAAGGGTGGTATTCATTTGCTCACCCAAAGTCCTGGGGAAGGTTCTATTTACAGAATATGGACAATGAAAAGTATTCCAAGAACAAGCACTTATGCTGTATCAATAAATTTAAGGCTAGCACTGTGACATGCTTTGTCATTTGAACAACCAACTCTGAGTCTAGCTAATAGCATCCCTGCTAGGCTATCCTGGTGGCAGCAGATAGATATTTGCTTGAGTTCTCCCTTCCTTCTTGTAGGCCATTTTGTTGTCAGGCAACCGTTTTAGGTTCTAGCCACACCAATTGGTACCTGTTCAGGAGCCCTCATGGCATCTTGTCTCATTCCTCACAAATCCTGTCTTCCCCTTAGGGGATGTACATCAATCACTAATCTAGCACATGGCCTGGCATGATATACCCATGTTACATAAAGGTTCTTCCATGTGCTGGACTATCTCTTTCCCTTTTGTTCATCCTCCATTTTTCTGATACGTGTTTTTCATCTCTCCTTTTTTTGTCCATGTGGTATAATTATGTGTGTGCCCATAGGTGGAAGCCAATGACTGACAAGGGGATGTTTTCCTGAATTCCACCTCCACCTTATTTCTGAGACAACGTTTATCATTTAACTAGGAGCTCACTGTTTCAACTAGATTTGCTGACCTGCGAGCTCCAGAGATCCTCCTGCCTTTGCTCCCTAACACAAGGGTTGGGGATGCACTTCAATACTCAGCATTTATGTGGGTGTCAGGGGTCAGAACTTAAGTAATATCTCCTTAAGTTATATCTGCTAGTTTTTAAAGGTCATCTGTTCTAGTCTTCCCTTAGCCTCTACAGCTCCCTAAATGTGATAGTGGACCCTGTCTTCTGTAGAAAGAATTTACCAGTGATCCCTGCCCTCTGGTCCCGCAGGCCTGCTCTACTGACATGGAGAGAGCAGCACAGTGAGGCATTGAAAAGCGGTGCCTTAATAATTTTTTTTCCAAATGTTACTTCTTTAATTTTTCCTGTTTGATAACTTCTAATAGTTCTTGTCAACTTAGGGTATATAGCAAGATAAATCTTTTCTGAATCAGAGCAGACAGAGCTCATTTGGGTTCCATGTTTAAGAGATGAGAATAAACACATTTACGAGCTCAGAAATAGAAAATAGAGATTCATAGATGACAACATACTTTCACGAACTTAGCTCCCATTCCATGGATTGTTATTCTCTTAGACCCTTAGTACTTCACTCAGGTGTACCTGTAGGAAGGATCTCAAAGCAATATTTCAAGAAGAGGAAGGGAGGAAATGACTGTGAATCTAAGTGGAGAAAATAGCTCTGTAATTTAGTTTTCAGGTCTTGGTTATCCTGAGATTTCCTTTAATCAGCAGACATGCTAATGCTAGTTTGTTAGCTAACAATGGGCTGGGAAAACAGGAACACTTGTTTTCATAGTATATGAAGAGTTCCAGAGGCATTCAAATGAAGAATGGATGTGAATTTCACATCTCAAGCCAGGACTCATGGTTTGGTTGAAAGCTAATGAAGAGAAGGCAGGGGAAGAGGAAAGAAATGCAAATGTTCCCCATAGCTTTTTTTGGATATAGATGAGAGGAGGGACTGGGTGGATGTAAAGGACCAAAGTAACTTCCAGTCCTAGAATATCAAACATTGGCAATCTAGTCTGCAGGGTGTTTCTAGATGATGATTCAAAACAAATGTGCTCTCTCTCTCTCCCTCTCTGTCTCTGTCTCTGTCTCTCTCTCTGTCTCTCTGTCTCTCTCTGTCTCTCTGTGTGAGTGTGTATAATAACACACATACATATTTACTAAAGAGTCCCTGTATACAGTGCTAGAAAAGTGTTAATTAATAGATTTGATGGTTCAGGTAGCTGTGACCTAAGAGACCTATAGTGCTCTTGACACATTGACACATGCCCTTTTCCTCTCCAACACAACAAATGAATGAATACATTAAATAAGGATTGCTCAGTTTTACAGGCAAATCCTAGTGCTATGCAAATACTAACGAGTGTAACAAGCTTTAGCAGGCTGGAAAAGTCTTCCGAGTAGATTGCTTGCTAATGAAATTATTAGGGAAAACTGAAGACGTGAGACAAAGGGACTGGTATTCTATATTTCAAAGCGATGAAGAAGACTTGGTTGAATAAACATTTGCACATGTAGACAGGGTAGAAGCAGGAGTAGTGAGGACTGTAATCAGAAAGCATTGGGCTGAATCCCAGTTTATCACCTTCACCTGGTCCACATGAGGCAAGTCAGTGAACAGAAAAGACCTTTGGAAAATAAATTATACAATTGATGTGAAAATACTGTGTGGTTTATAAAGGATGTTGTAGATATGATGTATTGTTACTACAATTGACATAAAAGTTCTTACCATTTTCCTCTAATGTTCTAATGGGCATCTAATATGTACCTAAATACATATTACTGATGTATTTAGGTGAATCTTCCTGAAAACAAAACATGTGTGGTCACTTTACACAAATTAGTTGGCTGAGCTGTTGTATTCTGCATGCTATAGGTGTCAAAGAAAGAGACAAAAATATGGTTCTCTAGCCTTAATGATAAGATAGTCTACAGATATTGTTACATCCTGCATCAGAAACTCAGTGCAAATACTTTCCCTAATCTGTGAGTATATAATGTGTTTCCATAAGAACCTGTAGGCTGGAGAACGCTGGTACAGCAGTTGGAGATACTGAGGACAGGAGAGCAACAGAAACCTAGAGAAATGAAAACATTTGATTCACACGAACATACACCAATGAGGGAGGAGCTTCTCTTTGAAGTGGGCAGTAGTTGTATGTTGTTAATATCCACAGGAACATGAGGAGTGTGAATGTGGATTGATTATCCAGCTTTGTACAGCTCAGTTTATTTGGGAAATGAACCCAGAGTTTGCTTTAGAGCATGAGAAAAGTTTAGACCCCCAAATCCTTAAAATGTGTGCCCACATAGCAGTAGACCTTCTGGTTCATGACCTCAAGCTCTCTTTGTCCATTAATTACTCACTCCGAAGTATTCCTTCTTATTCAACCTTTATTTCCTACTGTGACCATTGGTATGCCTCTCACATGTAAATCTGGCCATGTCACAAGAGATGAGGGGGAGGACACATTTTACCTCTTCTGTTTGGTGATGTGAAACTTAGATAATTTTGCTCTCACTTTAAAATTAGACAATAATAAATCTCTCTGACCATAGTGTTCATCAGAACTTGTGAGACCAAACTGTGGGAAACTAGACCCACAACAACTCGAACCCTGAAGATCCGTCTGACCCTTTGAAGTGAATTATGTCACCCTCTCCTTCATTGTCTCCACCTGGCGCCTGGGACTGCCAGCTTCACTCCCTTCTTCATGTATCCACTTGGCACCTAGAACTGCTTAGATTAAGGCAGCTTTACCTCCTCCTCCATGTCTCCGTTTGGTGCCTGGAACTGTTTATGGCACTCCAAGATAAACTGCAGAATGTTTGAAGGCCGCACAGGACTGTTTTAGGGCCGACATTCCAAGATAAGCTGCAAGATGTTTGAAACCTGCAATCAACATCCACCCCAGATATCCATCCCTTTCTCTGTGCTTTGATTGTTCCCCCACGACCCCTCCCTATTTTTTCTCACTGTGTGCTTATTATCAGGCTCTTAGCCTCCATTAAACAGACCTTGACAACTCTTTGCTTGGTCTCCCTTCCCTTTCTCTGCCCATTTCTCTTGCAGGCCTTGGTCCTCCTCGACTCACGGAATAACTAAGTCCTGCTGGATGGGACAAGAACTAAAGAGCAGTAGAGAGAAATATTGAGTTTTTCCTAGAAGGCAATACTTCCCTCATGTCTCTTGCTTTTTAATGAATGTCAGAGCTCATTCAGCTCATGGTCCAAAAATGTGTTCATGCTGCTGGAAGGTATTTCCAGATGCTGGGATCTCTCCTTACTGTTTGTCCTTCCTCTTTACTAATTTTGTCTCTGTCTCTGTTCTTTCTTATCTCTTTCTCTTCTGTGTGTCTCTTTCACTGTCCCAGTCTCTCTTTCTTCCTTTCTTGCAGCACTCTCTACACTCTTCTTCTTCCACCTTTCTATGTATGTGGTGTATATGTCTTAACATATATTAATATGAGGGTGTGGCTCATTCTGAGGGAATAAATATTTGTTAAAGAGTCAGAATGTTAGAAAATGCAGCAGTTCCTACCACCCACATCTCTGTTTTCCTCTAGTTTTTCCTCATGGGAGGGAGAATTGGATGGTTCAGATTTCTAAGAATATTCTAAACCTATTTTGATTTTAGAAGAAAACACTCAGAGAAACTAATATGTGGGTGTTTGTGCATGTGGGTGTGCATGTTTGTGGATGTGTATGTGTGCACATGTATATATTTGTGTTTGTGATATGTTTGCATATGTGATCACACACATGCACAATGCATTTATGCATATATCAACCTATGCCAAGAGAGTGGATGGGAGCGAGTTGTTTTGTACTTTTAAGTTTGAGAAACTAGTAAACTTTCCACGTGAAGATGCTGTATGTCTAGATTGCTAAATGTAGATTATGGGAGAGACATCTGAGTTATTGCTATGTATTTGTAAATTGTTAGTGCATATGTGCTAATTAAGATGAAGAAATAACAAATTCTCCATTGGGAGAGGACATCAGAAAAGATGAAGACCAAGGATAGAGAAGATGAACTCTTTTACCTGAAGTAGATGATAGGAATGAAGAATAAAATGAGTATGCCTGTGAAACCAACAAATCAAGGAAAACAAAGGGAGTGTTTTGAGAGACACAAAGATAGAAGGGTAAACTCCTATGCCATACAATGGACAAGACCAGCCTTGTTAAAGCAGGATAGACATGGTTGGCTTGTGGTTTGCTTGGACACAAATAGCTGTAATTTCCAGTTCCTTGTCTACAGAATGATTGGAAATACAAGGCAGTGAGAAATGAAAGCTACTCATTTGATGTATTTACAATTAAATCATTGCTACCATTACTAAGATTATTTTCAGTCACTAGTAGATGCAGAAGCTCTCCTGTATGTGTTGAAATCTTAATTGTGAAGAGAAGATATGTGACATTAGGAAATGTGGTTTTGGATAGGGTAAAATTTCTTTGCTTGTCCTTTATAGAAACTAGAATGAGCATAATAATCCAGAAGTTTGTCATAGAATGTCCTGTGGGGGAAAAGGAAAAATTGTTAGAGTAGAATGGAACATTTTGGCTTTAGATATTTCTTACTTTCAAATGGGATGGACCCTGAATATAGCAAACATTTAGTTTGATCAGAAGGTAGGGATATCTGTTTTGATGATTTACATTTTTATTTATGGAGGATTGTTGGACATTGGGCTATACACAGACAGTCTGGTCTCCAATTGAGCTGAGATGTTGAACCCTGGGACCTGGTGGTGATAATTCACCTACATGGGATGGAAGGAGTTCTCTCATGTCTCCTGTTGAAGTTACCGCCCTCTCAGCCCCCACAAGAGAAGCATGGTTAGTAGTCACATGGGCCATATCCCAAGCTTCTGACTTTCAGGCTAAACTCTTCCCCAGTTACCTAGTAACAGTGCGATAAAGCAGCCCACTATAAGAGGGGCTGTTTGGCCCCTCCTCACTCTCTCCTCTCTTGCTCTTGCTCTCTTGCTCTTACTCCCTCTCACTCTCTCTTTCTTACTCTCTAGCCTTTCTTCTCTCTCTCTCTCCCTCCCTCTCTCTCCCTCTCTCTCTCTCTCTCTCTCTCTCTCTCTCTCTCTCTCTCTCGTTCTCTCTCCCTTCTCTCTTTTCTCCCTGCCTTTCTGCAATAAAGCTCTAAAACCATAGACTGCCTCTATTCATCAAGGCCCACTGCAGAGACTCTTGTCTGCATGGGAACCCCTCTCCCTAAGCCCTCTCTCCCTTAACCCCAGCCAGGGCTACAGGGTGTCGCCCCGGGGCCCCCTGGTTTTGGGAGCTGCCCCTTGTACACCTCCCCCAGCCCCCGTTAAGTGGGGTCAGTGACTTAGATGCCCACCCGGGGCCAAGTGGAAAGCGTTCGGAAGCCCTCCCGCATCTGCCTGCCCAGAACATAGGTGGAACTCTGACCGGGCATGGGCTATCCTCTTTTCCCCCTCTTTCCCCTGCCCCCCTATTTGTTTCCACAGAGAATCATAAAAATTTTACTTAGGAGGTGGTGGAGAAGGAAAGTAAAGGGAAATCAGAGATGGAAATATATTCTGCATGTACTATGCTCCTCTGAATTATGCTTCAATTCTTGCTCATTTAGGATATTCATTGGCTTATTCTACTTGAAAATGACTTACTGAACCTATCTGTGCAAGAGTAATTATTCTGTTTATGGATGTAGCCTTTGGATGTAGTTTTGAAGTTAGGAAGAGGAATACATTTTATTTATTTATTTATTTTTTATTTTTTGCCTTTCTATTCTTTGGTGATTGTTTTTGGTTTCTTAACATACTGTTTTCCCAGTGCAAAGCTAAATTAGTAGAGAGTGCCGGAAGTTCTGGGTAAGATGGCAGGTTAGACATGACATCTGAGATCAGGTTCTATAATAAGACAAAAAGGAATAGATCCTATTCCTATCAGGGAAAGAACAAAAGAACAAATCAGAAAGAAGCTCAGGAGGAGTTTTCTCTGAAAAGAAGTCATCAAGCCAGCATTGCTGGGCTCAGCTGTAGGTGGAAGGAAAGTATATTCTTTGGCTCTGGGTTTGTGAGAGCTGGATAGAGATGGTGCAGTCTCATAAACCCAAATACCAGCTCTGATATGTGGCTAGATAGTGCTAAACATAACAGCTGCCTGTGAAGACAGAAGTAGAAATGGACGTGAGAGCTGGAAGATGAGACATTCCCAGTCTCACCCTTCCTATTCTCTGCATGGACTGCAGGAACTATGCTGTGTTCTGACATGTGCAATAAAGATAAACACAGATTGGTGATTCTTCCACAACCCATCAGAGCCTTAACCAAGGAAAGCACTGTGAGAAAAGCATGGTCTCCTCAACCAAGGGTGTCGTTTACAGGCATGGGCACCAGACTAGGTAATAATGGGAAAAAGACTAGGCTCAGCAAAGTGAAATACTTCTCACTTGCAAAGACATACTGGCTTACTTGCTTGAGATACTAACACCAGCAGCTCCTAACACAACCAGCAGACAGTACAGACTGATATAAAAGGTAGTCCAAGTAGAGAAAGAACTGTATTTGCAACTGCAGTCTAAGGCTACATCAAACCATAATATAGTTTAATCTTATTGTTAACTTTTGTTCCTTTTAGTTTTATTTAAGCATTTTTATTATGTCTCTATGCTTTGGTAATTTTAATCTGTATCTTCACAAAATAGGCTCTTCTGACTTTTCCTCTTTATCTATTCTACAACATTTTCTGAAGTACTTCTCATATCCCTAATTCATATTCTTTTATTATTTCATAGCCTCTTTTCCCCTTTTCTATTCTCTCCTAATTTAACTGCTTGAACATTGGTACCTGTGTTGGCTAGTTTTATCAACTTGACACAAACTAGAATTATCTGAAATGGAGGAAACTCAATTAAGAAATACCTCCATAAGATCCAGCCAAAAGACCTTCTCTTATTGATGAGGGAAGTCCATGCCTATTGTGAATGTGACATCTTTGGGCTGTTAGTCCTTAGTTCTATAAAAATGCAGGTTGATCAATGTATAAGGAACAAGTCAGTAAGCAGCATTCCTCCATGTCCTATGAATTAGCTCCCACTTCTATGTTCCTGCTCCTCCAAGACCTGTCCTGACTTCCTTCAATGCAGAACAGCAATATGGAAGTGTAAACAAAATAAACCCTTTTCTCCTCCAACTTGCTTTTTGGTCATCATGTTTCATCCTGGCAATAGAAACTTTAAGACAATACCTTTAGCTCTGAGCTGCTATAAGTTCATTTTTTTCAAACCTGCATTCTAGTAGCTTTTCCCCTTGAACCATATCAAGGTCGTTTGTATCTACCACTGTAGTCAGATTCCCTTATGAAGAGTAGCAAGGAACAAAAATACTGGTGAACACAACTAATCAGGAGAAGTCATGCCATATAAGACAAAAGAAAAAAATTATTGGAAAAGTGGGGAATGGAATAAAAACTGCAGGACACCTCCATCCCAACAAATGCTCAGAGTACAAACACGAGTCAATGAGCCTACTGCTACAAACAGCTGCATAACCATGCCTCCTAAATGCTGGAGACAAAAGTCCATAAGTTCACTGAGATGGTTTCAGAGTCTTTTTCTTAAAAAAAAAAAAAAAAAAAAAAAAAAAAAAAAAAAAAAAAAAAACATCAATAACCATTTAGAGCCCTAAAATGGGTAGGTGAATGAAGGAAAAGAATCAATTAAGGACTGAGACAGAAGAGTCACCAACATGGACATAAAGGTCAGTAAGTTGGAGAGGAAATTGCACTAAAATGAAGGGAAACTTCAGCAAGGAAATTGAGGCTCTGAAAAAGCAGAAATTCTGGAAATGAAAGAAACAGTAAGTCAACTATTAAAAGACAGTTGAAAGGGGTATCAGTGAGCAGGATCAAGCAGAAGGATGAATTTTAGGAATAGAGGACGAAATAAAGGCAGGTTGGCATATAGGCAAATGTAAATAAACTCCATCAACATAACCACAATATTCAAGAACTCTGAGATATGTTCAAAAGGCCAAACCCCAACCTAAGTGGAGCCTTGGGGGTGGAATCGAGACAAAACCTAAGCTCAGACTATTTAGAGAAACTATACCAGGAAATTTCCTAAGCCTAGAAAAATAAATGAACATTTAAACTCATGACGCATTTAAAAGCCCAAATTAATGTTAATAGAGAAATACTTGTCCATAATCTATTATAATTGAGATATTGAACATACAAAGCAAAGAAACAGTCTTAAAGCTCTAATGAAAAACAAGTCACATGCAAAGAAAAAAATATAATTATGGAATCAGATCTTTGTGAGCAAACTTAAACATCAGGAAAATAAGGAATGTTTTATTTAAAACTTTGAGAGTAATAACTGTCAACCCAGATAGCTGTTCTTGCCATAGTTATCTCCTAAAAGTAATGAAGAAACAAGAAGTTATCAAACAAACACAAATTAAGGGTAGTCATGCCATTAAAGGTGACATTATAGAAAACACTTTTACAATATACAGGAAAATGAAATAGTCTCATCAAGTATACCAGAAAAAATACACATCATGAGAGAAATAGATAAATTAAGGATAACTAAGAAGACATACAACATAACAAACCACCAAAGTTAGTGGGAATAAACAATGAACTACAAATAATCTAACCAATAGAAAACAAATAAAGCCCCCTCCCCAAAGATAAAACCCATTGCAAAAACAACCTCAGCTGAATTCATCAATTAAAAAATTTAAACAGATGAAAACCAAATCTCTGTTGTCTCCTAGAAATAAACTTCATTTGCAAAAAACACCTAGTCCTTGTGGGTCCAAACAAACAAAACCAAAACAAAACAAAACAAAAAACCCAAACTTGCTAAAAAAGGAACATAGTCAGGGAGGCAGAACTATTCTGCTATCTGATAAATTAGACATCATCCAAAGCTACTCTTAAGAAACAAAACGCTGACACCATTGCATACACTAGCAAGATTTTGCTGAAAGGACCCAGATATAGCTGTCTCTTGTGAGACTATGCCGGGGCCTAGCAAACACAGAAGTGGATGTTCACAGTCAGCTATTGAATAGATCACAGAGCTCCTAATGGAGGAGCTAGAGAAAGTAACCAAGGAGCTAAAGGGATCTGCAACCCTATAGGTGGAACAACAATATGAACTAACCAGTTACCCCCCCCCTCCCAGCTCCTGTTTCTAGCTGCATATGTAGCAGAAGATGGCTTAGTCGGTCATCAGTGGAAAGAGAGGTCCATTGGTCTTGCAAACTTTATATGACTCAATACAGGGGAACACCAGGGCCAAGAAGTGGGAGTGGGTAGTTAGGGAAGTGGGGGCAAGGGTATGGGGGACTTGAAATGTAAATGAAGAAAATACCTAATAAAAAATATTGATCCATAATGTTACAAAAGCATGCATGAATAAAAACTGCATTTTAAATAAGGATACAAAAAAGAAACAAGGAAACCCAATACATATGAATAAAGGTAACAATTCATGAAGAAAGACATAACAATATAAATCTTTATTACTGAAGGTTGAGGCTCCTAGTTTTATGATACAAACACTAAAGTTAGTGAAAATCAGATAGGCTGTGATGCAATGATGCTAAATTTCAGTATCCCATTTTGCTCCTTAGATTATTCTTCCATTCTAAAAATCAATAAACAAATGTTAAAACTACCTGTAGAACAATTATTAAGTTAAATTAAATTAAATTAAATTAAATTAAAAGACACCTACAGAATATCCCATAAAACAGACAGAATATACCTTATCTTCTCAGTGGTCCAAGGATACTTTTGTAAAACTGATCCCATTACAGGCCATAAAACAAATCTTAACAATTATTAATAAGGGAAACATTTCCTTGTATCTTATCCACCTGTAGTGGAGTAAAACTAGAAACAAATAGCAAGACAAACCACATAAACTCACACAAATACTGTGATACTAAATGGTATAATTTTGAATAACCATTGGTTAATTAATGCAATCAAAGAGAAATCATAAAATTCCTAGTATAAAATGAAAATGATAGCACAGCTTACTAGAACCTCCCTAGTACATCCAAGTCAGTTCAGGAGTTCTTACATTAAAAAGAGAGGTCTTAAATAAGTAATGGTACACACACACACACACACACACACACACACACACACACACACACAAAACTGAGAATCCAACCCCAAACCCAAATACAATACATAAAAAGAAATAAAAAATGATTAGGGCAGGAATTAATAAAAATGAACCCTGAAAAATCAACATATAGCCTCAAGGGAGAAAAAAATTGGTTCTTTCAAAAGAGGAAAAAAAGACTGACAAACTCTTAGTGACACTGACCGAGAGAGAGAGAAGGAGACACACAGAGAGAGGGAGAGGGAGGGGGAGGGGGAAGAGGAGGGGGGAGAGGGGGGAGGGGGAGGGGGAGAGGGAGAGGGAGAGAGAGAGAGAGAGAGAGAGAGAGAGAGAGAGAGAGGAGAGGTTTGTGTGTGGGGGGGGCTTAGAATTTTCAAAACCTACTTTTAATCAGGGTTCTTATATGCATTGATTTCTCTTCTTGACCACCACCCATCAGAGGTAGTAGAAAGGAAAAGTTAATAAGGCAAAGAAGAATGTGGACTTGTTTAGAAATCGTTCTTTGAAAAAAATCCAGACTGCATTGTCACGATATCAGCAGTTCAGTTCACGGGAATTAGCAATGTCAGCTCTATCCATTCACAAACACCATTCATAAATCAGTCACAGCAGTTCAGTCCAGAGGAAACTATGATACTCTGCCAATTGGCCCAAGTCCGTGGAAGCAACAGGAAGCCACTCTAATACCACCAGAGGTTCTTTGGTGTGTTTTTTTCTATGAAGTCATGACAGTGACCAGCAAAAATTGGCAAGGTGAACCAATACCATACAGCATCCTCATTGAAGACCAGCCTCAGTAAAGTATAATGAGGATCAGCAAAGAATGAAAAGGTGTACCAATACCACACATTGCTCTCAGTTCTCAGCATTTTCCCATATCTCTGCTTCACTACCTCTGATGGGTGGTGGTCAAGAAGAGAAATTAATGCATATAAGAACCCTTATTAAAAGTAGGTTTTGAAAATTCTAAGCCCCCCCACCCCCCACAAATCTCTCTCTCCTTTCTCTATCATTGCACTAAAAGGGAAAAATATGAGACAATTTTTTCTAGACTGTAGAATAAGACAAAAGTGCCCAGTCCTTCCCAATTTTATTCAATGAAAAGACCAGAGACTTAACTTGAGAAATAAGAGGAAGAAATAAATTATAAAAAATAAGAAAAGAATAAATAAAATTCTTATTTGCAGAACACATGGTTTAATATGTAAAATGCCTTATACAATTTATAAGAGAAAACCTAGACATGACACATTTCTCACTAAACTTTCCAGATACAAAATAAATGAACAAAAGTTAGTAGGCTGGGCTGATGAGATGGCTTAGTATGCATTGTTGCCTGCCCCCAATGTCTATGACATAGTTGGATCCTCAGAACCTATGTCATGGAAAGAGAACTGACGTCCACTGGATGTCCTTTGACCTCCATACATATGTGGAAGTGTATGTGCTCTCTTCCCAACATAAATAAAATTTTAATGATAAAATGCATGGGTTTTCAATATATCAATAATGTATTTGCTTAGAAAGTAATTAGAGAAAATATTCTATTCACAACAACCATAAAAATACCACAGAGTAAACCCGAGGAGATAAAAGACATCTACAAAGAGAACTAACAGATACTAATGAAAGAAGTTGAAGATATGCTTGTAGATTGCTTGGATTAATAATTTAAGGGTTTCTGTATTACTGAGAATAATCTATAGATTTATTACAATCTCCCAGCAAAACTTGAGCATTTTCCACAGAACCAGAGATATAAGTGCTACATTCTATGAAAATACAAAAGACTTTAAAACAATCTTAAGTAAAAACAATAAGAGCTATGCTTGAGTTCATGTAGTACCTGCCTTCAATTTATACTACAGTGCTATAATGATAAAGGCAACTTGCTGCTGGCATAAAAACAGACATGTAGATCAAAGGCTTAGAACAGGGAGCTCAGAAATAAGCCACATAGCCATAGACTCTTAGTATTTGCCAAAGGTGTCCAAACTCTACATTGGAAAAAACTTGATTATTTTTTAAATAAATGGCACTGTGAAAATTAGGTATCCAAATGCTGAATATTGCAATTAGATAGTTAACTCTCATCCTATACCAAAATCAATTCATAGTGGATCAAGGATCTAAATATAGAAATTGGGATGGTAAAAGAGCTGGAGGAAAACAAGAAACTGCTTCAAGATATTGGCATGGGCACAAGCTTTCAAAAGAGGACTCTAATATAAAGGAAATAACCCAAAGATGGTAATTATAATTATATGTAAGTATAATTACATATTATACTTATTATATATTATTTTATAATTACATATAATACTTAGGTTGGGCTAAGGAAGCTATCAGGAGAATGTAGAAATAGCCTACACACTGGAAGAAAAATCTTTGCTAGCTATACTTCATACAGGTAATTAATATCTAAAAATTATAAATATATAAAATATTATAAAAATTATAAAGAACTAAATATCTAAAAATTATAAAGAAGTATAAAAATTAACCACTAAAACTCCCATAAACATTCTCACAAAGAAGCTATTGAACTAGACAGAATTCTCAGAAGAAGAAATATGAGCAGCTCATAAACAATTTAAAAACTGCTCAATATCTTTAGCCCTCAGAAAAACTCAAATTAAAAGTACTTTGACATTCCATGTCACAGCAATCCCAGTGAATAATCCCAGGAAAATATTCATCAAGAAACATAAGCAAGGGTGTGGGGAAAGAGGAATCTTTTTTAACTGTTGGTGGGAGTGTAAATTGCTACAATAAATATTGAAATGAAAACAGAGATTTCTGCAAAACAAAATCAAAACCCCTAAAACAATAGAGGTACAATACCATGCAGCTGCATTATTCTTCAGAATATACTCAAAGGACTTGGCTACAGAGATGATTGCAGACCCATGCTTATTGCTGCACTAGTCACAGTAGCTAGGAAATGGAATGAGCCTAGAAAAGCATCAGTCAGTGAATGCTTAAAGAAAATAGAATTTTATTCAACAATAAAAGAAAGAGAAACATAGGGTTGAAAAGGTGGCTCAGGGATACAGACCATCCCTGCTCCTGCAGGGTACCTGCAGGGTACCTGGGTTAGTTCTTAGCACCCACCTGGAGGTTCCCAATCATTTTTAACTCTGGTCACTTCACAAACTGGGTCCACATACATATATGCAGGTAGCTGCTGATATATGAAATGAAAATAAATAAATCTTTAAAAGTAAGAAAAATGATACACAACATTTGCTCAGAGGAACAGAAAATGAGTCATGTATGAAAATGTTGTAGGGAAACACTTCTTTTTAATGTACATATAATAAAAGCCATTAAAAAGGTAGAGAAAATCATAATTTCCTAATAAGACTAATGTCATTTACTGGATACACAGTATTTTGTAAATTATCGTTATGATGATGACAATGATGAATTTTTTTTGACACAGGGTTTTCTTTGTAGCCCTGATTGTCTTGGAACTCTCTTTGTATCTCAGGCTGACCTCTGCCTTCTGAGTGCTGGGATAAAAGGCATGTACCACCACATTGGACTATTTAGACCAACTTTGGTTTTCCATTCATACAACAACTGCTCATCTCTGGATAAAATTGAATAGAGGACACACATTTCATGGGATAAATACTGTCTCAGTCTGAAAGGATTCTAAGTTGAAAGAGTGTTGATCTAATTAATCTTCGTTACATGGATTTTGGATTGATGAAGTTTGGATGAGTACCTTGGATCTTTGGGGATTATCTTCATTAATATCATTAAGAAAGATGTCAGAAGGGAAATCAGAAGCCGAGATTTGGTGAGTTGCTCCACAAATAATTAGTATTTTCATTTCTAGAAAATATTAATAAATCTAAAAATGTTTATAATTTTTGCAGAGTAAATCACTCAATCAGGTTTAATGACTTAATCTACATTAATCCAAGCTACATGTTCATTAATTAATGAATAAAGCAGATTTTGAGTTGTTTTTTTTTCCATCAAGATGAACACATTTAGTCCTTTACACATTCATTCAGCTAACATGGGCTAAACCTGTACCATGTGTGGAGGCCCTGTGGTCATCCATATTAGAAACACATATGGGTAAAATTCTTATTGTTAAGATGTCCTAAGTTTGAAGATGATAAATGTATATAGACACCATTATGTGATGTGTTTTGGCAAAACTATGATAAAGACATCATGGAAGCTCTGCTGAGGGAGTTTAGGAGAGAATGGATCAGAGAACCTCCACACATACAGAGATGTGGGTTAACCTTCACACAGCTAAGCAGACATTCATGGGCTAAGAAGTGCCACTGATGCTTGTGTATGGACCACTGTTTTGCCTTGAACCTGACATTCTTGTTTATGAAACATATTTGTCTAGATTTATTTAATTTCTTTCTGAGTCAGAACAGAGTCAAGTGTCAGAAAGCACCACTTAGACAAAGAGTGAGTTCTTCTGCCACCTAATCTTGGTAATCTTTGTACTTTGATCTTCATTCATGTCAATATTTCCAACTTTATTAGTGTCAAAAAAAAAAGCTTAACACTGTCTTTTTCTCAACCAAGCCTCTTCAAACATAGGAAATGATGCCTTAGGACATTTACATGGAGTTTCAGACTTTGCTTCCCCGAATATGACTGCAACCAACTTTACCCCAGCTTCTAACATCTGCTTTGGGGAGTAGATGAAGTATATGATTAGATTTCTAAGCTTGTTTTTTCTCACAGAGTTTCTGTTTTAGTTCTTTAGACTCACAAATTTTTCTGGACTGAATCCACTGAACAGGAGTATTGTTTGTGCATGTATGGGGTCAGCAGGGACTTCCTTCTGCATTCGGAATGCCTGAGAAATGAGAGCCAGAAAATACATGTTCTCATTGTTAGTCTCTGTCCTCTGTCCCCACTGCCCATACCAGGATGGAAGAATGTTTTATTATATATTAAAAACAATTTACATATCTAGGGAAGTATGTAATATGCAATTTCAAGTTTCTTATATCCTAGAGGAATAAGAAATTGAGAAAGACATCTCCTTGTAACAGTGACATAAAGTCACTTAAACTCAAGTCCATTTTGATTTTGTCACTTGTACAGTTGGGTTGGTAATAATTGACTTCCTTTGCAGGGAAATTGTGAGAATGAAATGAACAGGAAAGAGGCTTGGGAGTTATTAAAGTAGATAAAGTAGAAAGTATTTATGTGTGTATCACCCCACAAAATGTACCTGCCCTGCCATATTGTGCTTATTAAATGTCCACAGTTAATGAAAAGAGACATTTTGTTCCTAAAACTATTGTTTTTCTGTAAATATCAAATGTGTGAGATGTGGAACATTTGCATATCTTTTTATTACTGTAATCCTCATTAGTAATTTTTCTTTTTCTTCAAGTGGGATTATGGGTATTTGCCAACATAATATAATACCTGGCTTGCCAATGTTTTTTAGTGTGTTTATTATTTTTTATATATTTGGCAGGTATAACTTTCTTTAAGGAGTATATTTTCATGACTTGTGATTTCACCTGCATGTCATTATTTCCGACTGTTAATTTGGGATTCTGAAGGACCTTGGTATGTTTTTATGGGTTGCTATATAGGGCTCTCATGTGGCCAAAGGCCTTTCTCAATTACCTGGCTTATGCCTGATCAAGTGTTTAAAGGAACAAAGCAACACAGTGATGGAAAGTCATTGGCTATTTTATTGTTCCTGAACTTAATTTGGGTTCTAGTCATTTGGCAAGGAGACATGGACCTTGGTTGGAAGGGAATCCTTGTTATCTGAAGCTGCCAGATAATGTGGACCAAGAAAATAGAAGTGCTAAGAAAACGAATGGAACCTCCTTGGGGTGGAAAGGTAAGATCTGGGATGGTTCTCATTGGCAAAATGTAGAAACAAAATGGGTGTTGTGGTTTTTGAAAGAAGTCATATGCAGAGGAAGAGAATAAGATACTGAACAAAACGTGTCTGCCAGTCTAGCTGAGATGAAGGAAGAAGAGATGGCATGTGTATCCAGAGGAGATGAGCTGTGCCAAGGGGCAGACTGTGAATCAGGGGGAAGGAGTAAAGCTCCTGGTCACATTTGGGTTTCAGCTATTCATGTAGTTCCTGGTTTGGGAGCTTACCTATGTTACTTGATCAATCATAAATTGATGCCATTGAGTGTATGAGCATTTGAATTATGAGAAAGTATGATGAGATGGCAGTCAGGGTCCTATCAGATGCTAACAGCACTGTTCTTAGAGAAAAGATACTCTCTAACTGTTTTGTACATTCTGCATTTAGGTAAAAATGATCCTTGCTGGTATCATAAGGCAATTCAAAACATATGATTTGCCACTGAAAGTATGTAAAGGATAAGTCATTTAAAAAAAACTTATTTGTTTTAATTATATGAGTACACTGTAGCTGTCTTCAGACATACCAGAAGAGGCCATCAGATCCTATTACAGATAGTTGTAAGTGGTTGTTGGGATTTGAACTCAGGACCTTTAGGAGAGCAGTTAATGTTCTTAACTGCTGAGTCATCTCTCAAGCCCCAAGAATAATGCTTTTTAAAAGCTATTGTTACTTAAGAAATAATGAGGTATTTTTTTCCATTCTATGAAGATCTGAGCCTTGGTTCTCCCCCTCCCCCAAACCCCTGAGACATACTTTTAACAATTAGCTCATATTTGTATTTTCCAACCATTCTTTTGAGTGGTAATATGTAATAATTTCATTCAAACTAAAATACTCCGTTCTGGAGTGTCTCTGTCAGTGTTAAGTCCTGTGTGGAGAGACTATGCATGGCAACCTTTATAAAAGAAAGTATTTTGTTAGGGCTCGCTTACACTGTTAGAAGTTCAGTACATTCTCATAATATTGGCATGAAGAAAAACATGGTGCTGAAGAAATACCTAGAGTTCTACATCTGAATCTGTAGGCAACAGAGACAGAAAGCCACTAAACCTGGCTTCGGTTTTTGATCTCAAACTCATTCATAGTAACCAATTCTTCCAACGAGGCCACACCTTCTTCAACCAAGCCACATCTCCTAATCCAGCTCAAGTAGTGCCTCTTGCTGATGACTAAGCATTCACATATATGAGCCTACAAGAAACATTTTTATTCAAACTACCACATTCCACTCATTGGCCCCCATAGGCTTATAATCACATCACAATCCAAAATTTTATTCAGTCCATCTTCAAAAATCCCATAGTCTACCATAGTCTCAACACTGTTTAATAGTCCACGTTCTGAGACTCAAGACAATCTCTTAATTGTAAGCCCCTGTAAAATAAAAATAAAAAAGCCGACCACATTATTTCAAAAGACAATTGCTTACTATATATGTTACCATTCCAAGAAGAATGAAAGGGAAAATATACTGGACCATAACAAAACCTCAAACCAGAAGGGAAATCCCAATCTCTGTGTCTCCATATCTTATGTCCAAGCACTCTTCAGATCTCCAACTTCTGTAAGCTTTATTGACTGCAACAAACTTTTCCTTCTTGTACAGTTTCACAACCTGTTAGCAACTCTCTGAGGCAAGCAACCTAGGACTCTGGTACTGCGAACATCTTGGGGTCTCCAACACAGTCCAGACTTCACCTTCACAGCTTCATGTGATGCCCTCTCTGGGCCTCCATGCCCAACACACACTTGGCCTACGTGGCTTTCCTTATCTACAGAGGAAGGTTATACAACTCTTTTCTTGTATCCTTAATTTCAAAATCATAATCACCTGGCCCACGATGCTAATTTCTGCTGTTTTCTGGGGATAGAACATGCCCCCCCCCAGCCCATCTGCTTGCACATGCATCAGCTGTTGTTTCTGTTGTTTAGGCTATCCTTCACTGGTTAAGCTTTTCTTAACCTGTGTGTAGCTGGGTAGTGTCTTGCCCTGAAATCACTACTACCTTTATTCCATTTATCATCAGGCTTTTTCTTTTTTAAAAATCCTTTAATACCCTTGAGTACTGCATTTGGGTCTGTATTACCTCCTGGTGCTTTTTTTTAAATTTTCAGACTGTAAATTTAGTGTTTCTCCTTGCCTTTCTTATTTCTTTTCATTGTAAGTCTGCGTAAGAATGAACACTCATAACTACATGGTACAGTCAATAGTACACTGTCTTGAAATTTCCTCTGCCAATGTAATTAACTTAAACTAATTTAGGTCCTGGAAAATTTTTAGGACAAGAGCCCAAAGCAGCCACATTATTTGCTAATATACCACAAGGTGCTTCTTTAGGCTACTTACTAATATTCTTCCCCTATGAAACTTCTTGAGCTGGGTATCCTCAGTTTAAATATTCCTAAGCACTATTCCTACTTGGATGGCCCTTTAAGTCTTCTTCTAAAGTAAGGAACCACTTTTTTATTCCAAAGTTCCAAAGACCACATTGTGCCAACAAGCAGCATGTTCAAGGCTGTCACAATAAACCCCCACTCCTGATACAAACTTCTGAATTGATCACTTTTCTGTTGCTGTGAATAGATACTAGGACTGTTGTGGCTCTTACAAAAGAAAGTATTTAGTTGGGGCTTGCTTGTAGTTTCAGAAGTTTAGTCCATAATTATAATGGTAGGGAACATGGTACCATGCTAGGAGACATGGTGCTGGTAAATAGCTGAGAGTTGTGCATTTGAAAATGCAGAAAGAAGGAAGAAAGAGCCACTGTGCTGGAAAGTTTGTGTGTGTGTGTGTGTGTGTGTGTGTGTGTGTGTGTGTGTGTGTGAACTTTGTCTGAGAGGAGGGAGCCTCAATTAAGAAATTGACTTCATAAGATTGTAGGGCATTTCTCAATTAATGACTGATAGGAGAGGGCCCAGCTCATTCTCAGTGGTGCCATCTCTGGGTTGGTGGTAATGGGCACTATAAGAAAGCATCCTGAGAAAGTTTCCTGGCTTCTGCATCAGCTTCTTTCTCCAGGTTCCTGCCCTGTTTGAGTTCCTGTCCTGACCTCCTTCCATGATGAACAGTGCTGGGGAAGCACAAGCCAAATATGTCCCCTTCTCTCAAACTTGATTTTTGGTGATTGTATTTCATCACAGTAATAGAAACTCTAACACAGTTACTGATCCTTGTTTGGGCTTTTGAAATCTCAAAGCCCTCCTTCATGAACTACTTCCTCTAAAGCCACTCCTCCAAATCCTTTTCTCTGGTGACTGAGCATTCAAATATATGAGTCCATGGGGCATTCTTATTTAAACCACTACATGGAAGGAAGCTTGTTGAGACTCAGGAAGAAACATAACCTACAAGTCTCAGGAAATCCCTGAAGCTTGCGTATTCACAAGACCCCCTCCCCAAGATTCTACAAGTAGTAAACAGTTGCTGGTAAAGGGAGATTACTTAACTCATAGACTCGTATTCACATCTTCCAGAAAGTTACAGAGATGAGATGTTCATGAATTATCACTCAGGTTGGGGAGAGCTTTTCACTGATGCAGCTACTTTTGAGTTAGGCATGTTTTTGTTTGCCAGTGATTCTCAATCTTCATAGTGCTGCCACCCTTTACTACAGTTGCTCATGTTGTGGTGACCCCAACCATAAAATTATTTTGGTTGCTACTTTATAACTGTAATTTTGCTACTGTTATGAATCATAATGTAAAAAGCTGTGTTTTCTGATCATCTTAGGAGACCCTTGTGAAAGGATCCTTCAACTTCCAAAGGGATTTCTACTCACAGATTAAGAATCACTGCTGAGCAACCCCACATGTGTACCCCTGTAAATGACCTCAATAAACTCACTGCTCTGCCAAGTTGGACTTGGAAGTTTGAGTTCTCTAAATGAAAGCACAGGAAATATTGACATTATGATATCAGAAATATAAAACTTTTAAAAGCAGATTTTGTTATGCTAAACGTAGCAGTGGTACTTGGTAGCATTATGAAGTTAGAATTTGTAAAAAAAAAATGGATATTTGCTTCACAAATTAATGTAGGGTAATAAAGAACAATTCAAATGCTGTCTTAGTAAACCATACTTTATTTTTTCCTTCTTTTTAGACATTTCATCTAGTAATGCATCAGCATTTACTCTAAAAAGTAGATTCTTCCTCAGTCAACAGAACTGCAAGAAGAACCATCCACTCTTGGCAAATATAAGACTGGAGCTAGGTTTTAATGGTGCAATCATTACTGGCACTGACAAGAAAGAGTATTTTATAGATTGTGGCTACACCAGGATTATTTATGACAAATCAGAGCATAAAGTTTAGCATAACCAGGGGCACTGTTCATGGAGCAGTTTTTGTAAAAAGTTGATTTTGTAAGCATTGGAAATTCATTTTAAATCTAAATTTGTATGATGGCATTTTCATGTCTCCTCTGACATTTTCTGTATTATATTGATGTTTAACAAGAAACTGAAAGTGAATTGATTCTCTGTGTATAATTAAAGATGACTCTTAATAGCGTTCTCACGCCCGGCCAGGAAGAACACAGCAAACCAGAATCTTCTGCGGCAAAACTTTATTGCTTACATCTTCAGGAGCAAGAGTGTAAGAAGCAAGAGAGCGAGAATGGCGAAATCCCATCCCTTTTTAAGGAGAATTATCCTCCACCTAGGACGTATTACTCCCTGATTGGCTGCAGCCCATCGGCCCAGTTGTCATCACGGGAAAGGCAGAACACATGGTGGGAAAACTGCCCCTGCATGTGTGCAGACTATGTTTACCACTTAGAACACAGCTGTCAGTGCCATCTTATAATGGCAAATGTGAGGGCGGCTCCTCACAGATCCCCCTTTTCTTTTAATAAGAGCAATAGGCCACCCATATTAATGAGAGTGGAGATAGAGGTCAAATCCCCAGTGTGCAGGTAAAGGAGCCGTACACATAACCTCCTCCCAGGCTCATCACCCAGAGGGGTCCTGGTCTGGTCCCGTGTTGTTTTTCCTGGGGGAAGGACACTTGAACACTCAACCTTCTTGAAAGATGACATGTCTCCCTAGAATAGGCTCATATGTGCCGCAGAGCCTTTCTACTGCAGTGCTTAGCCGTGCAACTCTCTCGGGCTGCTGAAGCACACTCACTCTATCCCGTGCAATGAGGTGCAAGAGCTGAATGGCCAGCGACCTATTGCTTAAGCATAGATATATCAGGGGGAGCACCATGTTCTAGAGCTGCAAGTGCCTGGGCAATAACCACCTTGTCTCTCCTAGTTTGGGCCTTAAGCTTACAGACCAACCAAAGAAGCAACACTAATCCACAGCAAAGTGTATCTCCACATAATCCCACCCCCATCCATTCTTTAAAGAAGGAAAATGCTGAGGAGATCCAATTGGGTAATCCTTTGATCAGGGACAGGTCCAATTCTTGGAGTTGACCTGAATGATGGCAAGTCTCAATTCCCGAAGGGTCTGTTCAAATTCAGCCGTCCAATTCTGTAACATATACTGAGAAAGACCTTTTAACAAATTAGCTGCCCTAGTAAATTTCTCATACTGAATGGAAGTAACGCACAATCCCGGAAACTTTTATTCACATCCCAGCCACTTCTAAAAGATTTACTGCATTGACCACATAACAGGAATCTGACACAATATTAAGGGGTTCTAAAAAGGTTTTTAAAACTTCTAAAACCACTAAACATTCTACCACTTGAGGTGAATTTTCATTATATTGTTTGGATACCACTTTACCATTAGCCACATAGGCACCTATACCAGTTTTTGATCCATCAGTATATACCACAATCCCATTTTTAAGTGGGTTTCTTACTGTTATTTGTGGAAACACAACAGATTGATTTTGGACAAACTGTAAAAGTGGATGTTTTGGATAATGGTTATCTATTTGTTCTGAAAAGGAGGTAACTAAAACTGCCCAATCATTAGATATTAGGTGATATGGGCTCTGTCCTTCCTTGCTCTTGACGTCCTAACCCTTTTCCTTCTTTATAACCCATCTTTGCCATGATATTTTTTGCTTTAGCTGAATACCCTCTCAATGGGGCATTCTCATTAGACAAAATAAGGCCCAAATGCTGCATAATATCCCTTCCCCAGAGGTTAACCGGGAGTGGGAGCACATAAGGTATGAATTTCCCTTGCTGCCCCTCAGAGGATTCCCATGTCAAGGCAACGGAGCTTATAGTGGGACATGATTGATATCCTAGGCCCTGTAATGAATGAGATGACTCTGTGGTGGGCCATGCTTTGGGCCACCAATGTGTAGAGATTATACTTTTATCTGCTCCGGTATCAAGGATGCCTTTAAACTCTTTTCCGTTGATCTTAAGGCGGAGCTTAGGTCTATCATTCAAAGATACAACCAAATAGGCAGAATCATTTCTGGAGGAGCCCATTTTCTTTATCTCAGGTCCTGCAAATTTCTCCCTGGTATTATCAGGGAGGAGCAGCAGCTGAGCCATCCTATCTCCTTTGCTAATAGAAAAAACGCCCTTGGGGCTTGAACACAGGACCTGTATTTCAGGGGAATGTTGACAATCCATAACTCCAGGGTGGACTACTAAGCCCTGCAAGGTGAGTGAACCCCGGCCGAGAATAAGGCCCATGGTTCCAGGGGGCAAGGATGGTATAGGCTCCACCCTTGTGGGTCTTCCTGGGTCGCCTCTCTGACTGCGGAGGAAGGAGTCTGCCCTTTATATCCCTCACAGAGCGACACTGGTCGGCTCTATGATAACCCTTGCCACACTTAGAGCAAAGAGTGAGGGTCCCCCCCTGTTTATCTGGAGCTCTGCAATCTTTCTTAAGATGCCCAGGCTTCCTGCAGTTAAAACATGTCCTCCGATCATTTCTGCCCATGGAGCATTTTTGGGATTGAAGGATGGCAGCCGCTAAGCCTGCATTGGTGAGAGGTCCCCCAAGCTCCCGACAAACCCTGAGCCAGTCTTGTAAACCTTTGTTCTTTCTTGGGGCTATGGCTGCTCGGCATTCCTGTGTGGCTTGCTCATAAATGAGCTGTTCTACCAGAGGTGCGGCTTGCTCTGAATCTCCAAAAATACGCCCTGCTGCCTCTGTCATTCTGGCCACAAAATCTGAGAAGGACTCTTGTGCACCTTGAGTAATCTTGGTCAACTGCCCACTTGCCTCTCCCTTCTTAGGTAGTGCTTTCCATGCCTTAACAGCAGCAGCTGAGATCTGAGCATATGCTCCCCAATGATAATTTGTCTGGTTAGCAGCGTGTTGTCCCTGACCTGTAAGTAATTCAAAAGTCCACGTTCTCTGATCCCCTTTCATGGTGGCATTGGCCCTTGCCTGCGTCTGGCAGGAGTCCTGCCACAAGGCTTTCCACTCAAGATACATTCCCATACTGGGGGCTACAGCTTTTACTACCGTCTGCCAATCACCAGGAGTCATAGCGTGATTCGCAAGCCTTTCCACTTGTGCTATAGTGAAATTAGCACTGACTCCATAGTTACGGACCGACTCGGCAAGCTCTTTAATCTGTATATACGCTACCGGAGCGTGGACACGCCCACCCTCGGCTCCTTCAAAGACCGGAAATGCCTGTTGTATTTTCCTTTGTTCCTCCTTTGGAATGAACGAGTCTGTGCATTGCCTCTCTGTCCATTGCCTCTCTGCGCAGGGCTGATGCACTACGCAGGGCGGGGGCTCAGCATAGGGTGGAGGTGCACTATGACCTTGAAGCCGACTGCCAGGAGGCCAAGCAGCAAGCTGGCCTTTGCCAGCCACTTTTGGCTTTTTCCTTGACCGATTAGCTCGCATTTTATCTGGCTGGTACCCTTTTCCCTCATAATGAGCTGCTTCTTCCTCCCAGTCTGTTTCTTCAGAGAAGCTAAATTTTTTATCTGATTCAGAGCTACTAAGAACTAGCTCCTTAAACTCATCTAGTGATGGGTATAGGCTCCTTCTCCTAGAAACCTCCGCTGATTGATCTTTTTTCTTTTGTTTTTTCTCCTCTTTCCTTCCAATCTCTCCCCAGGTATTCTTCCCTGACCTTAACTTTTCCTCAGGTTCAAGACTCTTGGAAAGGCCTGTATACTTATTTTGTGCACCATGTTTCCTCTTTGCTCCTACTCTCTCTCCCCGCTTTACTTCTGATAGATTGACTTTAATTTCGTCTAGAATTCGCCCTGCCTTAACCACTTGATAACATGTGAAAAGGAACAAAAGGGCTTCTAACACTAGAGAAAGTTCAAGGCCAAACATACCTTATAAAGCTATTTTCCACTTTACTTCTGATAGACTGTCTTGAATTTCCTTAGAAAGTTCAAGGCCAGGCGTACCTCGTAAAGCTATACTTACGGGTTACCGCCGTTCCCCAGCTGAAAAGTTCTGAATTCATGCAGTTGAATCCTTCTTAACAGTCTGCTTTACGGGAACCTTTATTACCGCGACCCGCAGTTCTGGTTCTGGAATGAGGGATCTTCCTTGCGCCGGTCCCGAGTTTTCTTGTATTTTTTCGTCCCGGATTTTTTCTCGTCCCGGAATTTCTCGTCCCGGGTTTCGGCACCAATTCTTAATAGCGTTCTCACGCCCGGCCAGGAAGAACACAGCAAACCAGAATCTTCTGCGGCAAAACTTTATTGCTTACATCTTCAGGAGCAAGAGTGTAAGAAGCAAGAGAGCGAGAATGGCGAAATCCCATCCCTTTTTAAGGAGAATTATCCTCCACCTAGGACGTATTACTCCCTGATTGGCTGCAGCCCATCGGCCCAGTTGTCATCACGGGAAAGGCAGAACACATGGTGGGAAAACTGCCCCTGCATGTGTGCAGACTATGTTTACCACTTAGAACACAGCTGTCAGTGCCATCTTATAATGGCAAATGTGAGGGCGGCTCCTCACAGATGACTGCCTATTTAGTCTTTTGTGGTATCCTCAATTAAAAGGGAAATAACTTAGAATTTTTCTTTTTCACTAAAACCAGTTCATCCTAAGACATTGGAGAATATATGTGCTTTCTGTGGAATTCTACTATCTTTAATTTAATTTTTATTTGCTTTGAAATGTCATAGCTTTTCTCAAGATGGGAGAAAATAAACTCTTTGAGAAATTCATGTAACTCTGTATTACTTTGCACTATCAAAGAGTATGCTTGTATTTTGTAATGATTTCCTGATTTAAAAAAGTTCACTATCCGTGCACTGGTGTTTCAGTCCTGTTGACAGGAGTGAATTAATCCTTCTGCAGAGGAGGCGTAGAAGGGAATTCAGGAACAGAATGGCAAGCTGGAAGTCTATCATGCCCCAGGCACTGTCCTTTAGCCAAGCCTCGTCTCTCTTGTTGTTGCTGCTGTCGCCCAGGACTTGGCCCCTCTGTCTGAGTGCCCTCTGGTGCCCCTGACAGCTGAAAGCACATGTACCAGGCCACCAGAACAGGTGGTAGATATCTGCATTGTCTGCTTTGTTTGCTGAATGTCAGCGGGAGAATAGCCTGCATGTCACCAAGTTCCACTGTACCCTTAGACTTTGCTTATAAAACACATGTAAAATAGAGGAACTAGATGTTTTGAAGCTGAAACAGTAAAGCATTAAACTGAGGGTGCAGGGTGAAATAAGACCCTAAGAGCACAGGGCTATGTGATTGTACAGTTAGTACATTATAAGTCATACCGAGTATCTGAAATATTGTCATTTTAAATCCAGATGATAAACATGTTTTCACATGTCGATATGTATACCTAATGTGTTGCCACCCAAGGTGTTGTAGGGACCACTTTTTGATGCAGGCATTCTGAAAGACTGATGCTTCTTTTAGCTGCTTTAGTAAAGGCCAACAAAGAAGAACATTTGCTAGTCAGTCAAGATTCTTCAAAGATAAGTATAGAAATATCTTTGAAGTGTACTAGGTTGAGTTACCAGGGTGTATGATATACTTACATGGAAACAAAGTTGTGTGTAGTGTGGTGTTGGAAGAAAGAAACATTTGCATGAAAGGCTGCAAACACAAGGTAGTTGTAGCAAAATGAAGGAGATAAGTCATCAGAGAAAGAAGGTTTACTCAACTTAGAATTACGAATGGTTCCAGAAAGATATATACTTCTACTTCTTCAAGTAACTAGTATTTTATTTCAAGTCTAAGGTACAGTTTTCTGTGTAGACTACATACCCATGTTCTAAATGAAAACAAGTCTAAAAGGAAGAGGATTCTATCTTTGGCCAAACTCTGTCTTGTGTTTATTTGCAATTATAGTTATTCATCCAAATAATTTTTAATTTATTCCCACATTTTTACAATGTCCATATATAAATATATATTTCCCAGTTAATTTAACATGATGTAGGGGCATTGATATTTACCACATCCTCTTGAACATGCAATGCCACATATTCTCCAGTTATTCCTGCTGGCATCAAGATCTGTTACCCTATTCTTCTCCATTTCTGTACATTCCAATATAGATGTGATACAACCTGGAAGTTAAACTGTAAAGTTAACATCTACCAGCTACTTACTTGATGTATAATGAGTGGTTGTTAGAAGTGAAATAAAGAGAATTAATTTTGTTTTGATGGGACAGAATTTCAGTATGTATCCTGGGTTGGCCTTGAACTTTTGATTCTCCTGTCTTTACTGCAATTGCAGATATGTGTTAATACAAATGGGGGGATTCTTTAAACCATAGAAAATTACATAGGGGAGGACAGTGATTAAAGTATTTCTTTTGTGGTGATAGGATACCAGGTTGTGTTCATGAGTCCTTTTAATTGTTCCTTTTTCATGAGTCCTTTTAATTGTTCCTCATTATTTGTTAATTGTCTTTCAGCTGATCAAACTGAAAATATGCCTAAAATGTTGATTCCTGAGGTATCTGGTACTTAACACCCTTAGTATATTTGGCCATAGCAATTTTATATGAAATTTTACTAAGAACATGGTAGTATCCATTCCTTCATCCTCACCAAGAGGTCTTTGAACTTTTGTAAAGTTCAGTCTTGGAAATTTGACTGGGATCAGAATCACTATGTAAACATATGTCTGGGTATATCCATGAAGGCATTTCCATATTGTTTTACCTTATAGGCAAGCATCACTGGGTATGCAAGTAGCAGCATCCAATGGGCTTGGGGTCCAAAATATTTAAAGGGGAAATGCTAGATGAGCACCAACTTTCATAACCCTGTTCCCAGAAAAGTGGAAACTCTTCTGTTGCCATGCCATCCTTGTCAGGATGGACTGTAGCCTCAAACCATGAGTAAAATGAAATTCTTCCTTCAGATGAGCCAGAAGAAATTATGCTCCTATAGTCTTCATGCATGCTTATACATAAATCCCCCATCACAACACAAATGCTTACCATTGATTATCCTTAATGAAGACATAAACATTTACTTTTAAATGCTATCAGTGGCTTAAACAGCCAGAAGTTGGTTACTTATGATTTTCAAATTCTAAGTTAATGAAAAAGCCATCTTCTCTGGAACATCAAACTTCTAATAAAGTACTTACACAGAAAATAATAGGAGTGGGGAATTAGTTATGTGTACGGCAGCCTACTTAAATGCCTTGCCTTGTTTCTCCATTCATTAGTTTAGGCGCCTGGTGAAAAAATCATTTTTATCAGTTAGGAGAGTGTACACTCTTTAGTTGTACTAAATCAACAATACAAGTTACTATGTCTTGAACTATGTCCTACACAAGCCTTGTGTCTAGACATGTCACTGGGTCAAGAGGCATAAACTATCATCAATAGACAAAATGGATTTTCAAGAAGAAATACTTCTTTAACCCCCTGATTTAACCCCCAAATCAGTACATTGAAATACCATTTAGTATGTAAAACTATGACACTAAGTTATGTAGCTTGTGTGAAATCCTTGGCATATGTATGCCTGCTTTACTCTAAATTCTGCTGTAAGGCAAGAGTCTCTTTTGTCCAGTAATTTCATCAACATGGCTTACCCAAATGTGTGTATGTTTCTCAGAAATAAAAATGGATCACTATTTCATTGTGACAGAAAATGCAGTGTGTGTGTGTGTGTGTGTGTGTGTGTGTGTGTGTGTGTGTGTAAGAGTGTGTGCGTATGTGTGGAGTACCTTGTTGTTTGCCCTGTAAACGGTATTCTGATAGGTCTCCATTAAAGGCACACTATGGTAAGGTAGCCACACTTGTGCTAAATTGTGTAGTTCTGTTTTAGCCAGCTAGCATGTATAATTATTACCATGTGATATGGACTCTGAATCAATTTTAGATGGAGGTATACAGTTCTAGTTTTCCCTTAGCATATAGCTTTGGATTTGTGTATTATAGCAAGATACTAGGTCCTCACTCTTTGTATAAAGAGAGCCATATAACTTTCTTTTCAGCCTGGTTATTGTTTGTATAAAGGAAGGCTACTGTTTTTGTTTTTTTTTTTCTTCCATTGAGTTAATTTTGTATCCAGCCACTTTGCTGAAGGTGTTTATCAGCTGCAGTTCTTTGGCAGAGTTTTCTGGTCTGCAGATAGCAATACTTTGACTTCTTCCTTTCCTATTTGTATCCTCTTGATCTCCTTTAGTTGTCTTATTGCTCTAGGTAGAACTTCAAGTACTATATTTAATAGATAGTGAAAGAGTAGACAGTCTTGCCTTCTCACTTATTTTAGTGGAATTGCTTTAAGTTTCTATCCACTTAATTTGATGTTGGCTATTGGGTTGCTGTATATTGCTTTTATCATGTTTAGATTTGTGCCTGGAAACACTGATCTCTCCAAGACTTTTAATATGCAAGGGTGTTGGATTTTGTCAAAGGCTTTTCAGTATCTAATAAGAAGATGGTGTGTTTTTTTACTTTCAAATTATTAATATGGTAGATTGCATTTATGGATTTTCATATATTGAATCACCCCTGCATCCTTGGGATGAAACCTACTTGATCATGGTGGATAATATTTTTGAAATACCTCTGATTTGGTTTGTATTTCATCAATAATGTTGATAAGGAAGATTGGTCTGGAATTCTTTTCCTTTTGAGTCCTTGTGTAGTTTAGATATCAGGGTGACTGTGGGCTCATAGAATAAGTTTGGCAATTTCTTTCTGTTTCTATTTTGAGGAATAGTTTGAGGAATATTGGTATTAGTTTTTCTTTAAAAGACTGGTAAAAATTCTGTGCTAAAACCATCTGGCCCTGCTTTGGTTGTTGTTTGTTGTGGGAAATATTAAAATAAGAACCAGCATGCTCCTGTGCTTGTGCCTCTGCCCCTGAGGCCTGTCTGGCCATGCACTAGTGGTCAATGGCGGACCTGTTTGTATCTCATGGAGACTCTGACTCAGAACTCCAGAATCTCTCCACAAAGCTTGCTAGGTTCCCATGGGTGGGTCATTACCATGCCAGCCCCATGCTTTAAAGGCCCCATGGCCTTTGTGGTGCACATCAGGCAAAACCACCTTTTGCTGCCATACCTTTTTCTCTGTAACCCGGTTGAATCTTCTCGAGAAGAAAAACACCACACAAACTTAGCTCAGAAACAATGGTAAAGTAATCTCTGGGTATAACAACTAAAACCCAATCTTGTAAGCCTTATTAAATCTGATTCCTCTGGTGATGAATGCTTACGGATCTGCCATGATACTGGGGAAACTTTAGCAGGTACACGATTTTAGCAGGTGCACTTCCACGATTGATCCCATTCCAAAAAGCCCCTAACCCTCTCCTCCTCCTTCTCTTCCTCAGTCCAACCTGGAAATCCTGCCTACTCACCCAATGATTGGTTTCTTTCTTCATTTGAGGATTGGTTCACAAGAAGTCACCTGGGTATCTGACTCACTCCTTGTCTGCAAACCCTCTCAGAAAAGAGGAATTAGCATCAAAAAAAAAAAAAAAAAAAAAAAAAAAAAAAAAAAAAAAAAACACCAGGCCTATCCACAACAGTTGTTTTGTTTTGTTTTTGTTTGTTTGTTCTGTTCTTGGCTTTGGTTGGTAGATTTTTAATGACTGGTTGTATTTCCTTAGGGGTTATAAGACTGTTTAGTTTGCCTGATCTTGATTTAATGTTAAGTGGTATCTATTTAGAAAATCACCCATTTCATTTAGATTTTCCAATTTTGTAGAGTACAGGCTTTAGAAGAAAGATGTAACACTCTTCACAATTGCCACAAATAATATAAAATATCTTGGTGCAACTCTAACAAACAAGTGAAAGACCTGTGTTACAAGAATTTTAAGTCTCTGAAGAAAGAAATTGAAGTAGATATCAGAAGATGGAACAATCTGCCATGGTCATGGATTGGTAGAATTAACATAGTAAAAATGACCGTCTTACCAAAAGCAGTCTACAAATTCAAAGCAATTCCCATAAAAATTCCAATACAATTTTTATTGAAAGAAAAAGTCTCAACTTCAAATGAAAGAAGGAATATACATT
This sequence comes from Mus musculus, assembly GCF_000001635.26. Lineage (NCBI taxonomy): Eukaryota > Metazoa > Chordata > Mammalia > Rodentia > Muridae > Mus > Mus musculus. The sequence continues at coordinate 37,510,569 of NC_000080.6, forward strand.
GGCAGCTGGTGGGAGTCTGGGAGTAAGAACATCTCTAGAATGTGCCAGAGATGTAGGATAGGGGAAACTCCTGGGTGTCTATGGTGGCGACTTCAGCTGAGAATCCTAGCAGTGGGAATATGGAACCTGAAGTGGCCACCTCATGGATCCAGGCAGGAATCCCAGGGGAGGGATAAGAATGCTAACCCAATCACAAAATTTTCAACCCCCCAAATATCCTGTCTACAGTAAATGCAGGGACAAAGACAGGGAATAGCCAATCAATAACTGGCCCAACTTGAGAACCATTCTATGGGCAAGCACCAGTCCCTGACACAAATAATGTTTTTTGTTTGTTTGTTTGTTTTGTTTTTGTTTTTGTTTTGCTTGTAGATAAGAGGCTAGCATAACTGTCTTTGAGAGGACCCATACGGCAGCTGATGGAAACAGATGCAGAGATCCAAACCCAAATATTGGACTGAGCTTGTGCATGGAACTTTTTATGGAAATGTTGTGGGAAGGATTGATGGCCCCGAAGGGGATAGGAATTCCACAGGAAGACCAACAGAGTCAACTTTCCTGGAGCTTTGGTGATTTTTGGAGATCGAACCACCAATCAAAGAACATTCATATATGGGCTGGACTTAGGCTTCTCCCACATATTTACCAGATGTTCAGCTTGCTCTTCATGTGGATCCCTGAACAACTGGAATTAGGGCTTACCCTAACTTTGTTGCCTGTCTGTGGATCTGATTCCCCTAACTTGACTGCCTTTTCTGGCCTCAGTGAGAGATGAAGTGCCTAGCCCTGCAGAAACTTGATGTGCCTGGTTGGGGGAATATCCACGGGTGGCCTCCACCCTCTCAGATCAGAGGAGATAGGGAGAGAGGTATGGTGGTATGGAATATACGAAGAGGGGACTGGGAACAAGGGAGACAGTGATCAGAATGTAAAGTGAATAAGTAAATTAATGGAAAAAAGACATTATGAAGTTTTTACTTTGCGTTGAAGATCACCATTTGTAATAAGTGCTCTGGATTTGAAACATACACAGGTTCTTACTGGCTTTCTGATATAGTAAATATATAGAATGATAGACAAAAATAAAAATAGGTTCTTACCCTCAATGGTAGGATAGAATGGTATTAAAGGATTCAATGAACAAGTGTTAGCCTAGGAGCAGAGATCTACGTCTGGGGGGTGCTGGATATTTCTCTTTTCCCTCTGCCCCACTATTCTGGAAAATGGCCACAGGCTCTTTCATAAGAGCTTTGTAGTAAGCTCAGGGCTCTTGCTGCTGCTGGTGTTAACAATCCTTTGGAAAAGTTATAGAGTTTTCATTTCATTCACTAAATGCTGGCATCTTTGAACAAGCTCAGATTAGGGTATTAAGGAGAGACAGAGAGATTATGACTTTTTTGGTTGCCCTCTGGTCATAATACTTCCTGTTTGTTTTCTCTTGCTTTGTCCTACTTATAAGAGGGACTTAGCAGGGGTGCCCAGGTCTTTCTTAATTACCCCTCACAGTGATTACTTCATAGTGGCTCATTTCTGATTATTCCCTGATTCTCGTAGGCACCAGTCTCAGCATCTTGTGATTTTGTTATCACCACTGTAATTAAAGAAACTATTTGAGCCACAGTAGGACCAACTGGCATGTGTGACCTTCAGAAAAGAATTTAGTTTGGTTAGATGACTGCACCTTTTAAATCTACTCCAATAATAACATATCTTCATATCTTTGGAGTTCTTCAATTGCACATTAAGGAGGTTCTGTCATTTTACTGCTACAGTGTTCAAGATTCCAAGACAAGGTAGGTCACTGGCCCTAGTGAAAGCCTACCACTACTAGCAAAAAGAACATAGATATTAAATGACTATAACCTATTGCTATTTCCACAAATCAGTGCATTGCTCATCCCTCATCAAAACATCTCCTTGATGGAGTACATAGTAATTAACAAAGACACCCACACTGGACAATTTAGAGAGGGTGAGAGACTTTGGAGCTTTCATTTATAAAAGGGATGTCGTTCTCAAACTCCTCTCCACCAGGGTTCAGGGTTGTATGCAGAATAGGGAGCTGAAAGACTGCAAGAGCCATAGGTGGTAGATAGTGTCAAGGAAGCCATGCTGCCCAGATGTAACAGGGCAGACACAACTATGAGGTCCTGGAGACTGTGGCAACATGCACAAGATTAACAAGTTCAGACCAGACAAAAATCTCAGCACTTAGAAGAAGCTGACATGAACCTACTCCTAACCAAAAAGCTAATTGAAATTAATAACTTCTGGGGAAAAAACAGTTTTTTCATTTTTTTGTTTTTTTGTTTTTTGTTTTTTTGTTTTTTTGTTTTTTGTTTTTTGTTTCTTGGCGTGTCACTGGCTACAAGAACAGCAGTCCCCATGTCCAGGAGTAGTTGAACAATATAAAATGGACTCCATATTTGTTTGTTATGTTTTTGCTGTTTTTAGATTTTTCCTTTTTTTAAAATTGTTTTTTGTTTGTTTTGATTTTAGATTTATAGGTTTTTTTTAAAGGGGGGCACAAAGTTGAGTGATTAGGAAGTGGGAGTATGCTGGAGGAGTTGGGGGAAGGGAAAGAATATGATCAAAATAGTATATGAATTTTTTCAATATAGTTATTTAAAAATCTTAAAATGTTAATTTGATTTACTGTGGGCCTTTGTTGACCTCATGTTTCAGTTAGCCAACTAATCAACTGAAGATCCACTCACTACTGTTTGTGCTAAGACAGTAAATCCAGAAAAATCTCCAAGGTATATTATAGACACATTAACTGGAATTAAAAGTTATGTTGTCTGTTTTTTGAGCTGGCATGTTCAGGATCTACTCTCACATATATTTCCCAAACACTTAAGGCAGAGATAAATCTCTGTATTCTTAAAGTGTCTTAGTTTACATATGGTAAGGGATCCTGGAGCATTTGTAACAAGAAGATAAGATCATACAAGAAAAAACAAAGAAATTAGTCTAAATGAAAATGTTCACAAGCTTTTCAATAATATTGTGAATAACCATATTATGGGGAGCCTGGTCCGTGTTAAGTGTTAGAACATTCTGGACCACCTGATGCTACTCCACTGCCTTATTCTGACTCCCAGAACATCATGCTTTCCCAGTCAAAATAACTAAATATCAGCTAGACCTGATAAGACTCTATGCTTGGGCTGGGCGATGGTGGCACATGCCTTTAATCCCAGCACTTGGGAAGCAGAGGCAGGTGGATTTCTGAGTTTGAGGCTAGCCTGGTCTACAGACTGAGTTTCAGAACAGCCAATACTACACAGAAAAACTCTGTCTCAAAAAAAGAAAACAAAAAACAAAAACAAAGACAAACAAACAAACAAACAAAACAAGCACTTTAAGAGTGTATGCTTTAGGTTTGTGAAGTTTTCTAGGAAATCAGTCTGGCGGTTCCTCAGAAAATTGGACATAGTACTACCGGAGGATCCTTCAATACCTCTCCTGGGCATATATCGACAACATATTCCAACCAGTAAAAAGGACACATGCTCTACTGTGTTCATAGCAGCCTTATTTATAATAGCCAGAAGCTGGAAAGAACCCAGATGCCCCTCAACAGAGGAATGAATACAGAAAATGTGGTACATTCACACAATGGAGTACTACTCAGCTATTAAAAAGAATGAATTTATGAAATTCCTAGCCAAATGGATGGACCTGGAGGGCATCATCCTGAGTGAGGTAACACAATCACAAAAGAACTCACACAATATGTACTCACTGATAAGTGGATATTAGCCCAGAAACTTAGAATACCCAAGATATAAGATACAATTTGCTAAACACATGAAACTCAAGAAGAAGAAAGACCAAAGTGTGGACACTTTGCCCCTTCTTAGAATTGGGAATAAAGCACCCATGGAAGGAGTTACAGAGACAAAGTTTGGAGCTGAGACGAAAGGATGGACCATCTAGAGATTGCCATATTCGAGAATCCATTCCACAATCAGCTTCCAAATGCTGACACCATTGCATACACTAGCAAGATTTTGCTGAAAGGACCCTGATATAGCTGTCTCTTGTGAGACTATTCAGGGGCCTAGCAAACACTTAAGTGGATGCTCGCAGTCAGCTATTGGATGGATCACAGGGCCCCCAATGGAGGAGCTAGAGAAAGTAACCAAGGTGCTAAAGGGATCTGCAACACTATAGGTGGAACAACAATATGAACTAATCAGTAAACCCCCCCCCCCCCCCGGAGCTGCATATGTATCAGAAGATGGCCTAGTCGGCCATCAGTGGAAAGAGAGGCCCATTGGTCGTGCAAACTTTATATGCCCCAGTACAGGGGAATGCCAGGGCCAAGAAGTGGGAGTGGGTGGATGGGGGAGTGGGTGGGAGAGCATGTGGGGGACTTTTGGGATAGCATTGGAAATGTAAATGAAATAAATACCTAATAAAAAATAAAAACAAAACAAAATAAAAAAGACTGTATGCTTAAGGAAAATTATAATCTATAGTTTGTTTTTCAAACAGAGGTCAAATTTAGCCCAGGTTGTAAATATTACTTTGGATGTACACATTTAAATTCTAAATTTATAGTACATACCTTAAGTTGAGAATCCTTAAAAATTATTTATTTTGTGTGTATGGGTGTTTTGTCTGCAAGTACATGTTTGCATTGTACTTATTCCTGGTGCCTGTGGCAACCCAAAGAGGTAGTCAATTCTCTGAGACTGGAATTACACACAGTTGTGAGCCACCTCACGACCTGTTGGGAATCAAACCAGGGTCACTGGAAGAGAAGCCAGTGCTCTTAACGACTGAGCCATTTCTTCAGTTCCTCAGGTTAAGAATTTCTTTGAAGAGGCTCAGTGGGTAAGAGTGCTTATTGTTCATTCAGAGAACTGAGTTCAGTTTCCAGCAACCACTCAAGGTGTCTAACAACCACTTGTAATTTCAGCTACTATAGATCTGAAATCCTCTTTTGTCCTTCTTTTGTCCTCTCCAGGTACCCACATGCATGTATATTTATACAGACACACAAATACACACAGAAAACACAACACAGAAACACACACACACATGCACATGCACACGTGCACACACACACACACACACACATAGGCTCAAAGCAGAGAGAAAGAGAGAGACAGAGAAAGAGAGGAGAGAGAGACAAAAATAGGAATAGAGAGAGAGAGGAAGAGAAAGAAGAGAGAGGGGAGAGAGAGGGAAAGAATTGTTTTTCTTTTGGCTGGGGAAATGGCACAGCAGTTAGGAGTACTAACTGTTCTTACATCGGATCTGGGTTTGATTCTCTGAACCCACATTATGGCTAACAACCACCTTTAACTTTAATATCAAAAGACCTAACATTCTCTTCTGGTCTCTTTTGGTACCATGCATGCACATGGTACATAGACATGCATGAGATCAGTCATCCATACTCACAAAATAATAGTAAATAAACCTTTAAAGAAATAAAAATAATAATTATTTTACTTAAAAATTGTTAATTTTCTATATCTCTCCCACTGTTTCATGGGCATGGCTATTTACTCTGCTTTTTGTTTTTTTTTGTTTTCCAATCACTTGTCAAACTAATTCAAATGGTCAGAGATTGTATTTCAAGCAACTGTTTCAGATATTTGCTGTCAGATTAGAGAAGTAATTATCTTCATTCCTATCTATATTTTCAAAGTATTATGTGTAAATAAGGTCATATAACTTAGATAAGGTGTGGATCTACAATCTAAACTTATCAGAAGAATTCTCTTCACTAAGAGAGGACTAGTTTTTCTAATAATGGGACAACTGACAGAGATTTTTGTAATTTCTCTCTTTGAGACGATGGTTCCAGTCACATGACAGGGTTATTATCCTTTTGGCTGAGGGAAGGAGGTTTCTGAAAATACTGTATAGATACAGTTAAAGTATGTTTGTGTACAAAGATATTGGAACACGGTAAACTTTTATAAGACAAAATGAGGCAGATATATTTGAGATATTTTGAAATAATAATTTTTGATTACAATAATTAATAATCAGAATCCTAACCACATTAGTGCTGGTCAAATGTTCCTGTAGAAATCTTTTTAATTTAATTTAATTTAATTTAATTTTTTAACTTCTTCACTTTACATTTTGTCACTGCACCCCTTCAAGTTGCCCACCCCCACATTCCTTCTGCCATCCTCCATCTTCCCATCCTCCTATTTCCCCTATCCCCTTCTTCTCTGAGCCTGTGAGGGCCACCTTGGATATCAACTGACCTGGCACTTCAAGTCTCTGCAAGACTAGGAGATTCCTCTCCCACTGAGGCTAGACAAGGAAGCCTGCTAGAAGAACATATCTCATATACAGGCAAAAGGCTTTCATATAGACCCTGCACCAGTTGTTAGGGACCCACATAAAAAGCAATCTGCACATATGCTACATATGTGCAGGGAGACCCAAGTCCACCCTGTGTATGTTCTTTGGTTGGTGGTTCAGCCTCTGAGAACCCCAAGTGTCCAGGTTAGTTGACTCTGTTGGTCTGTATGTAGTATTGCTACTTCCTTTGGGGCCTGAATCCTTCTTCCTATTTTTCCAAAAGAGTCCCTGAGCTCCATCTGCTTTTTGGCTGTGGGTGTGTGCATCCGTGCTGTAGTGGTGTGTCTCAGAGGACACCATGCTCCTGTTTGCAAGCATAGCAGAGTATAATTAATAGTGTCAGATGCTTGTTCTTGGGATAGGCCTTAAGTTAGTCTAGTTATTGGTTGGCCATTCCCCAGTCTCTGTTCTATCCTCCATGTCTGTGTTTCTTGTATAGAGAATAAATTTTAGGTTGAAAGTTTTGTAATTGGTTGGTGCCTATCACTCCACTGGGTTCTTGCCTGGCTACAGGAGGTGGTCTCTTCAGGTTCCATATTTTCAATGTTGTGAGTTACAGCTCTGGTCACCTCCATTGATTCTTGCGTGATTCTTTTATCCCAGGTCTCTGTCTCATCCTGGAGATGAACTCAACCTCCTCACCCCTGTTTAAGTTTGGTTTTGCTGTCTATTGTAGTGCCAAGTGCAGGCCCCCAAGACCTGGAGTCTGCATGGAGACTCAATAGACCCTGCCCCCCGCCCCAAGTTATTTCTGATTGGTAAATAGAGATGGCAACAGCCAATACCTGGGCAGAAGAGACAAAGGTGGGGTTTAGGTTTCCTGGGCTTGGGGTTAGGGGGGAGATGGGCAAGGAAAAGAAGGTGTAGGCGGGAGGAGAAGGCACCATGGGTCAGGTAAGCCGTAAAAAACTTGGCTCTGAGTGCTTACCAATGGGAGTTAAGAGCAGCTCAGATGAAACATAGTAAGAAGTAAGTAATGATTTGGTGTTATCGATAGGAAAGTCGCTTCTAATAGCATGAAGGGTAGGTATCTGCCCAACTTGTATGCTGTTTAAGGCTTATTGTAAACATAAAGGCTGTGTGTGTGTGTCTTTTATCTGGGAAGTAAAGGGTCAAAGGCAGGGTAGAAACCCCAGGTCAGGATTAAATAATTTATACAACACACTGTTGCAGATTTCCATTCATTTTCATGACCATCTAGCCATCCCTCCTGTTGTTCCCCATACCTGATTCTGAACTCTCCATTCCCTTCCCCTCTCCCTTCCAGTTCCCTGTCTCCATCTGCCTCTATTGTATTATATTTCCCCTTCTAAGTGATATTTATGCTTCCTCACTTTGATCTTGCTTCTTGTTTAGCTTCTTTGGCTTTGTATTTTATGACTGATATCTACTTATAAGTAAGTAAATACATGCATGTCCCTTTGGTTTTATGTTACCTCACTAAGGATGATATTCTTAAGTTTCATCAATTTGCCTGAAAATTTCATGATGTCTTGATTTTTAATAGCTGAATGGTGACCCACCTGACTTCTGGTTTTCACCTGTGCCAGGAGCAGAGCCCTTGCACTGGACCTGATCACACACAGTCGACACCCATCCCAGTTGCAGCACTACTTCCCAGGTATTCTGACAAATCCAGGGTCAAAGCATCACAGGATTGCAGGATCAAAGGCTCACAGGAAGGACAGGCCCCAGTGAGAGACAGGGAGGCTAGATAACACCAAAGATAACCAGATGGCGAGAAGAAAGCATAAGAGCATATGCAATAGAAACCAATTTAACTTGGTAACATCAGAATCCAATTCTCCCACCACAGCAAGTCCTGGATACCCCCAAACACCTATAAAGCAAGATTCAGATCTAAACTCTCATTTCATGAAGATGATAAAGGACTTTTAGGACATAACTACTTCCCTTAAAGAAATACAGGACAAGACAAGTAAACAAGTAGAAGGCCTTTAAGAGGAAACACAAATCCCTTAATGAAATACTAGAGAACACAATTAAACAGCAAAAGGAATTGAACAAAATCATCCAGGATCTAAAGTGAAAATAGAATCACTAAAGAAAACTCAAAGGGAAAAAGGCCTGGAGATTGAAAACCTAGGAAAGAGTACAGGAGTTACATATGCAAGCATCACCAATAGAATATGAGAGATAGTAGAGAGAATTTCAGCCACAGAAGATACAGTAGAAGACATGGACACAACAATCAAGGAAAATATATATAAAACCTCTTACCTCGAAATACTCAAGAAATCCAGGTCACAATGAAAATAAAGAACCGGAGAATAATAGGTACAGAAGAGAGTAAAAATTCAAAACTCAAAGGGCCAGCAAAGTTCTTTAACAAAATTATAGAAGAAATCTTTCCTAACCTAAAGATATGCCCATAAACATACAAGTCTCCTACAGAAAATAAATTCCTCTTGTCACATAATAATTAAAACAGAAAATGCACAGGACAAAAAAAGAATAGTGAAAGTAGTCAGGGAAAAATGTCAAGTAACATAAAGGGAGACCTATCTGAATTACACCACACTTCTCAGCAGAGACTCTAAAAACTGGAAGATTCTGGGCAGATGTCATACAGATCCTAAGAGAACAAAAATGCTAGCCCAGGCTACTATACCCAACAAAACTTGAAATTACCATAGATGGAGAAATTAAGGTAGTGCAAGATAAAACCAAATTTAAACAATATCTTTCCACTAATCCATCCCTACAGAGGATTATAGAAGGGAAGATCCAACACAAGGAGGGAAACTACATGCAAGAAAAGGCAAGAAATTAATCTTTTCACAACAAACTCAAAAGAAGAGAAACACACAAACATAATTCCACCTCTAACAACAAAAATAACAGGAAGCGACAATCATTGGTCCCTAATACCTCTCAACATCAATGGAGAGGCATTAATCAATTCCCCAATAAAAACATAAAGGCTAACAGACTGGATACATAAACAGGATCCAGAATTTTGCTGCATACAAGAAATACACCTGAGAGACAAAGACAGACATTAACTCAAAGGAAAAGAATGGAAAAAAATTTCCAAGCAAATGGTCCCAAGAAACAAGCTGGAGTAGCCATTCTAATATCCAACAAAATAGACTTTCAACCAAAAGTTATCAAAGAAGATGGGGAAGGACACCACATACTCATCAAAGGAAAAATCCACCAGGATGAGCTCTCAATTTTGAACATCTGTCCCCCAATTGCAAGGGTACCCATGTTTGTAAAATAAATGTTACTAAAGCTCAAAGCGCACATTGTAGGAGATTTCAACAACTCACTTTCACCTATGGACAGATTGTGGAAACAGAAACTAAATAAAGACACAGTGAAACTAAAAGAAGTTATGAACCAAATGGATTTTAAAAAAATCTATAGAACATTTCACCCTAAAATTAAAGAATGTACCTTCTTCTGAGAACCTCTTGGTACCTTCTCAAAAATTGACCATATACTCAGACATAAAACAAACCTCAACAGATACAAGAACATTGAATTAATCCCATTTATTCTATCAGACAACCACGAACTAAGGCTCATCTTCTGGTATATCTGTTGTTGAAGTCCAGCTTTAATTTATGGTGTTCTGATCAGATACAGGACATTGTTTCAATTTCCTTGTATCTTTTGGGGCTTGCTTTGTGACCAACTTTGGAATTACTTATTTCCTGTGTTTTTGAACGTAGTTATCCTTCTTGGGTTGGAGTTTTTCTTTTAATATTTTCTGTAGTGTAGGCTCCCCCAGCTTGAAGCAGGCTGATCCAGACTTTGACCTTGCTGCCACTAAGAAGGAGATTACCTAGGGTGGAGCCTTCTGACATAGATGGCTCTTTTGTTCTGTCACCTGCCACTGCTCTCTCCAAAACACTGCTACCTGCTGAGAGGCCCCTGAGATATTCAGGAGGAACATTCTATCCTGCAAGTGGCCTACAGGGTGGCTCCAGATACCAAGAATGGACTGGTGGGGGATGGGCCTTCCCCCTTAAAATCACACTCTCTTAGTAAACTGGCGGGCTTTGAACAGAATTATGTCTTGGTCTCTATTAATTTCTCACCGCAGTCTAAGTCTTTTTCAGCCCCAGCCTGCCTCCCAGGTGTACCCGGTTCAAGAGGGCCGCGGGCTGGTATACAACACTGTAGAGCTTGATTTGTGGAGAGATATTGTTTGAATTGGGATTTTCTTGAAATACCTTGTTTTTTCCCCATCTATTGTGATTGAGAGTTTTGCTGGGGATAGTAGTCTATGTTGGCACTTACAGTTTTTTAGAGGTTACAAGATATCCTTCTAGGCCCTTCTAGCTTTTACATTCTGAGTTGGGTATAATTCTGATATTATTTTACCTGGACACTTTCCCTTGCCACTTGTAATATTCTTTCTTTGTTTTGTAGATGTTATGTTTTGATTATTTTGTGCTGGGAGAATTTTCTTTTCTGGTCGAGTCTAATTGGTGTTCTATAAGCTTCTTGTATCTTTATAGGCATCTCTTTCTTTAGTGTTGGAAAGTTTTTTTCTATGATTTTGTTCAGAATATTTTCTGGGCATTTTTCACCTTTCTCTATTCTATTATTCTTAAGCTAGGTCTTTTCAGGTTTTCTCAGAATTTCTGGATGTTTTATGCTAGGAAATTTTTAGATTTAACATCTTCTTTGACCGATGTATCAATTTGTTCTATTGAATCGTCTATATGCGAGATTCTCTCTCCTCTAGCTCCTGTATTCTGTTGGTGACACTTGCTTCTGTTGTTCCTGTACTCTTCCCAAGGTTTTCCATCTCCAGGATTTCCTCAGCTTGGGTGTGTGTGTGTGTGTGTGTGTGTGTGTGTGTGTGTGTGTGTGTATGTGTGTGTGTGTGTTTCTTATATTTACACTTTCAGGTCCTGCACAGTTTTACTTATTTCCTTCATCTGTTTGATTGTATTTTTACTGTATTTTAAAAAAGGAATATATTCCTTTACTCTTTAAAGGCCTCTATCGTCTTTATAAGATTGGATTTAAGGTCATTTTCTTGTGTTTGGTTATATTAAGCTAGCCAGGGCTTGCTGTTGTTATAGTAGGTTAGCTGTTATTTGGAGGTATCATATTGCCTTGGGTTTTGTGGATTCTGTTCTTTTGGATGCCTTTTGCAATTTGGACATTTTTGGTCCCTGGATGTTCTTGTTGTAGTAGGTATTGGGAGTAGGGCGACCTTTGATGGTCTTAGAGTGGCATACCTCTGATGGGCATCCTTGAGTTGTATGGTTTCAGACCTGAAGGTCTGTTATGGTTCTGGAGTCTCAGGTCTGATGAAGGTAGAAGGATAAGTGGTAGAAGAATGGAGGTCCCCCTTGTACAGGAGGCTACTCAAGGCAGCTTGTCTTGGACTAGAGCTCCTGTAGAAATTCTTGTGTGAGTTTTCAGTGACCTCTGTGCAGCTTGTGGTACGGTAGCAAGTTTTGCAAATATTATCAAGTTATTATGGCTAAGGACTCTTTCTTCTTAATTTCTGGAGTTTATTTGTTAATTTTCATTTAAACTGACATCAACACTTCTATTTTGATTTTTGACAACTCTGACATTTCTTCCCAGTGGGCTCCTATCAATTTGCAAAAGGGATGCATAATTTAAAAGACTTCCTAGAATGAAGTTGTGGGTCAGAAAGCAAGGTGTGTTCATTCACCTTCTTTTGTTCTGTGCAGGATGCCGAAAGCTGTGTCTTTGTGTGCTCCTAGAATGTTAAGGTCCCCTGAAGCTCATTTTCTTCTTAAGTAACAGTCAAAACTCTGTTTTATTTTCTATTTAGTGCTTCCAATTCTTATAATTGTACACAGCAGGGAAGACTGATGGGTTCACACCATACTAACTATTTCTAAACTCCAGGGAGTCAATTTATTAAACTAGAGTTAAAACCTATGTAATCACCCAAGGCTACTTCAGGTATTGACAGACTAAGAATTGACAGAGAGATTCCGAGCTCAAGTCATATGCCCTGTCTGTTTTCCTAAATCTTAAAGTTTAGAGAGATATTAATGGAAAACCTACACTAACCATTCAAGTTTCGCAGCACTAATTGTATTTAAATGGCTGCTATGCCAACTATCCCTACTCTGAGCAGGAAAAGAGACAGAGGGATAGACACAGCCATGCACAGAGGAAAGAGAACTGTTGTTGACTTGAACACAATTTATAGACACAAATTCTCTCTGGTTTTCCAAGGATTGGTCTTTCTTTCTTTCTTTCTTTCTTTCTTTCTTTCTTTCTTTCTTTCTTTCTTTCTTTCTTTCTTTCTTTCTTTCTTTCTTTCTCTTTGTCTGTCTTCCTTCCTTCCTTCCTTCCTTCCTTCCTTCCTTCCTTCCTTCTATTTTTGTCTGTACTTCATGAAGTTGTATTTGTTCTGTTTAGCTAACTTCTTTTAAGCCGAATAGCTGCAGGTTAAGTCTAACTTCTCAGCCTGCTTCAGAGGCAAAAACATAGATGTTTCACATGTAACCTTAGATGAACAAAGCCTGAGAGTCATCTAGGTATTTAAAGTCCCCACTTGGCTATCCATACAGAACCTTACACAGAACTGCCTCTATGAATACTGAATTTATATAAAAAAATTCTTTTAACGCATTTGGATATGAATGATGTGTTGTATTTAATACAGAAAGATGGCTTTCTTTGCCAAGTGTTATTCTTAGTTCATTCATAGCTTCCTGAATTGGGCTATGAAAATCAACAGGAAAATGGATTAGGATTAAGACAGCCTTCAAACACACTCCTTTGTTGGAGCTCAGTTTATCCTGGAGTTAAAACCCTTTATATAACACCATGGGATACACATTTGGCTCCCTGGCTAATAACTGAAAAGAAATGGAAGTTAAAACTAAAGCCTCTGAACAATGGGGGGCTCTGCAGATAAAAGCAGGCATGTGATAATCCTACTCCTGTGAAAACTCTAATCTTTGGTGGGGGTGGGCACTGATGGATCCTGATATAGTATTCTAAGTTCCTGGGCTTGCCAAGAGAACAGGCCACTCTGGGGTGTCTGTTTTGCTTGTTTCCATGAAAGGCAGAGTAAAAGCATCATAGTTTAAGCACAAAACACACAGCTGAGTGAGTTTTGACCTTGGCTGTATCCCAAGGAGGCAGTTTAAGTGCACAGTTTGCCTAGTTCAGAGAGGACTCTTGGAATCAGTTGATAAGTATTATATCGATAGTTTTCTCTGATAGGAGCCAGATGTCTCCTTCCCTCTGTGTGATTCTTTTCTTTGCATCTACAAAATAACACGTTAAAAACAGAAAAACCATACCTCTGCATCTTACATTGCAATAGCACTTTCTTAGCTCCATTTGTGACTATGAGTTCTAGAACCTATTGCTCCAGTTGCATAGCAATGCCTTTTCCTCTGGGCATACAGACAGGAGCCTGACCAATTGTCTACGGGGAACCTCTGGATGTGAACACTATCCATCTGGGCTGTCATGCTTGGGTCTCCTAAACAGGAACTCTTTTTCCACTGTAGGCAGTGCTGTGTTCTCTAAGGACATGCTTTCACGGCTGAACCATTTAGTTCTATCTCATCTAATAAGTTCTAAAGTTCATCTATTATATTTTCAGAATGAAGCATATTGCTTGGAAAATATTTTACAGAAAAATCATGCAAACAAGCATTTGTTGAATATCCCACCAGTGTGTTTTTTAGTTAAACTGACTTTACTGGTAGACCTTCAGTAACAGTGCTTTTTTCTGCCAACTACATTGTAGATATAATTGAATAAGTGGCTGTGGGATACTAATGAGAACTCATGTGAACCAAAGCATTTATAGTACTGCAGTGGTCATTTGCTATATATAATTTCTTTGGACCTAAGATTCTGGAGAAAACCGAACCATTACTATAAACAATATGAAATGTTCAAGACATGTGAAACGAGAGCCATCCTATGGAGATGGATCAGAGAATAAAGTCTATGCTGCATAAGAGTGAGTAACTGAGGTTGAATTCTCAGAATTCTCAGTGGTATCCCTTCTATAACCCTAACACTCCAATGAGGAATAGGACAGGAGAATTCCAGGAAGCTTGTGAGCCTGAAATACACAGCAAAATCAACCAACCAATCAGGAAATAAAAACAACAGGAGGCATTGTCTTTTTTTTTTTTAAGGTTAATTTGTTTATTTATATTTCAAATGTTTTCCCTCTTCCTGGTTTCCTCTCAGAGGACTCCCCATCCCACCTCCCTCCCCCTGCCTCCACAAGGGTGCACCCTCACCCTAATGCCCACTCCTGTCCCACTGCCCTAGCATTCCCCTACACTGGGACATCAAAACTGGACAGGACCAATGACTTCCCCTCCCTTTGATTCCAGACAAGGCCATCCTCTGCTACATATGCAGATGGAGCCATGGTTACCTCCATGCATATTCTTTGGTTGGTGGCTTAGTCCATGAGAGCTCTGGGGCATCTGGTTTGTTGATATTATTGTTCTTCCTATGGTGTTGCAAATCCATTCATGTCCTTCAGTCCTTCCTCTAACTCCTCCACTGATGTCCCTGTGTTCAGTCTGATGTTTGGCTGCAAACATCCTCATCTGTATCAGTAAGGCTCTAGCTGAGCAGAGCCTCTCAGGAGACATCCCTATCTGACTTCTGTCAGCAAGCACTTCTTGGCATCAGCAGTAGTATCTGGGTTTGGTGGCAGCATATGGAATGGATCCCCAGGTGGGACAAACTCCAGATGGCATTCCAGTCTTTGTCTCTGTATTTCCTTTAGATAGGAGCAATTCTGGGTTAACATTTTGAGAAGGTGGGGGACCCCATCCCTCAACCTCTGGAATATGGTTTCTACAGGTTCTCTCTCCCCTTTAAATTCAGAAGAAAACAAAGACATACACACAAGGATGTCCTCTGACTTCCATACATACAGTATGACATGTCCACACTTGCAATCACATGCAAGAATGAGCACATACTATATGCATATTTACATACATACTGTGCACACACAAAGATATAAAGGGAACTCAACTGTTTTTGTGTTTCAAATAACAACAAAGACTACTTATCCATTCACAATGAAATCAACAAACACCTATGTATTACCAAGGTTTGTGGCTATTGTTTCCTAAATCGTGATGGTTTTGTTTCCTCATATAAAGTTTAGTGTCCTGGATTTAGTATAAATAATGCTTGCGATTGTTGAATCTATGGATCATCAATTTATCATTTTCCTTAATACTTTTCTAGCTTAACATACTATTTTTAAATTTGGTACCATTTATGTTTTGGCAAACAAACTGCTATAGAAATTGGTGTTTTTCATATTTATCTGCACTTGTCTTCATTTGTATATTTATAATTTCAGGGGGAACAGAGTTGAAAGCAAAGAAAAAGATATCTAGGGCCAATTTTACTACTTTATTTTAAAAACTATGTATTCTTTTTATTTTGGCTATAGCATAATTGGATTTTTGTATGTTTTGACATGAATTGTACAAATAGTATTATATCCTTTGCTATCCATATCTTTAAAGTTTTTGAAGCCAGCTGGGCACAGTAGCACAAACCTTTAATTCATCCAAACACTCAGGAGACTGAGACAGACAGAACTCAGCATCTGTGAATTCAAGGCCAGCCTGGTCTACATTATAAGTTACAAGATAGTCAGGACTACAAAGAGAGACCTTCCCATGTCTGGAAAAAAAAACTTTTTTCTAAAAACCTATGGTTTTAGAAAAATTAAAACATACAAATTTATCTATGTAAAATAATTATGAACTCATCAGTTTAATGAGCAAATATTCATTGCTATCTCTTTTCTGCCCAAACTATTTACTTCAAGTGAGATGGCCCAGTGGGTAGAGATGATTGCCACCAAGTTTGATGACCTGAGTTCCATCCCTGGAACTCATGTGATGGAAGGAAATAATTGACTTCTTTTAAGTTGTCTTCTGATGACCACATGCATGTAATTGCACATGCTACCTTTCCCCAACAACAACCACACAACCACAAAACAGCCACAACCACCACCACCACTACCACCACCACCACCACCATCACCACCATCACCACCACTACCGCCACCATAACAACAAACCTCTTATCTAATACATTGGGGTTGAATATAATAATAATACACCCTAAACCGCTGTGTGCAAATGGATGCATTCATTCTACTGCAAATATTACTCATTATGCATTTTCATTATTGGGAAAAAAGATTTAACTAATAGCAAACCATGAAGGAGGTAAAATACAAGGATTAAGTTTCTTGGGCAACTGCAGAGCTACAGGGTCAGAAACATTTTCTTTCTTTCTTTTTTTTTTTCCCTGTCATAAATCTCAGCAGTTATACCAGAGTCTAAGTATTGTCAGACCTTATGTAAACTTGGAAGTGGGTAAAATTTGTCTTCAAGCATATTTCCTTGATCTAATATCCTAGTAAATTCACCTCTGGGGAATTTCTTGTCCTCCAAACAGAAAGATTAGATTTGATTTGTTTTCATATTTGTTAGTTGTGATCAATAGAAATCAGCAGTGTTTGGCTGAAGGAAAATACAAGAAGTTATGGTGTGATACTAATTAGAGCAGAGAGGCATACAGAAGCATAGGGATGCCTAGAAGTGGCAGGAACAGAATCTTGAGGACCATTCTTCTCATCTGGTATTGCCACAAATATGATCCATCTTTGTTGGTGTCAAGTCTCAGACTTCTGAAATAGTTTTCTAAGCCAGCCAGCTTGGCTCAGGCAGGACCCAGTTACCTGGGGCCTCGCTTGCAATGAGTGCCCTTTTCATAAAGAATGAGTCTGCATGTACCTCAAGATTAACTTTTCCATGGCAGAAATGGGAGTAGTGAGAGTAACTATTTCTGGCCACAGGTTATATTTGGAAAGTGCTTTGTCATTTCTGAAAGTATAAGCTCCGAAGTACAATGAAAATACAAAGTTAGCCAGAGCATTGTTGGCTTTCATAGTCTCAGAACGTGGTAGAGGGCAGCAAGACAGCAAGAACCTGGAAGCGGCTAGACTGGCCTTCTTTGGGGTGTGAGGGCACCTTCCACCATTTTTCTGCTCCTAGAGTTCTTAGGTAAAATCGAAGAGAGGCCTTGATGCTTGATACTTGGACATAGTCTTCTCCTGAGTCATGTAAATGTGTTAAGGATGAACCATTCTCAGCAGCTCACTGCAGCTGAGACCACTATAGCTACTGCCTCACTTCAGGCTTAAGCATTGTTGTGCGACATTGTTTCACAGTTGCCCTAGGACAACAGCACCTACCTACCCTAGGTAGGTAAATTGTTTTTACTTGGAAGTTCCTTCAATTCCAAGAGTCAGTCATGAGCATGGGAGGGGCTCACTCCAGGCTTGAGATGCTTCCAAGGCTCCTAAATCAGGATGTGTTTCCTTTTCCATTATTGTTCTGAAATGTTCCTGACTTCGGAATGGCCAAAGAAAATATAACAGAGTGCCATTCACCCTAGTGATGCATAATATTCTGGGGCTAGAGGAAGTAGAAGAATTTGGAACTAAGCAATATTTTACAGCATAATTACAAGGACTAGGGCAAGTCTAGCATAGTTAGGACTTAACCTGCTGAATATACAGAATACTGATGGGAGAAATTGGAGAAAAAATAAATATATTGATTTGTTTTTTTTTCTTTTTCTTTTCTTTTAAATTTTTTTATTTTATTGGTTATTTTATTTATTTACATTTCAAATGTAATGCCCCTTCCCAGTTAATGCCCCTATCCATTCCCCTGTCCCTCCTGCTTCTATAAGGGTGCTCCTCCACCCACCTACTCCCTCCTACCTCAGTGCCTTAGCAGTCCCTTTCACTGCCTCCACAGGACTAAGGGGGCTCCTCTCCCTTTGATTCTAGATAAGGTATTCTGCTACATGTGCAGCTAGAGCCATGGGTCCCTTCATGTGCACTCTTTGGTTGGTGGTTTAGTCCCTGAGAGCTTTAGGGGTCTGTTTGGGTGATATTGTTGTTCTTTCTGTGGGAAGCTCCTTCATTGAGGTGCCCACACTTAATGTGATGGTTGGCTGCGTGCATCTGTATCTGCATTTGTCAGGCCCTGGCACAGCCTCTTAGGGGACAGCTATACCAGGCTTCTGTCAGTAAGCACTTGGCATCAACAATAGAATCTGAGTTTGGTGTCTGCGGATGTGATGGATCCCTAGGTGGGGCAGACTCTGGATGGCCTTTGCTTCAGTCTCTGTTCCATTCTTTGTCCCTGCATTTCCTTTTAACAGGAGTAATTCTGGATTAATATTTTTGAGATGGGTCGGTGGCCCCATCCCTCATCCTGTGGCCATGCCTATCCATTGGGTATGGTCTCTACAGGAGGTTCTATCTCCCTTTTGTTTGGTATTTCTGCTAATGTCATCCCTGTTAGGTTCTAGGAGAAACTCTTGTGTTCCTGGCATCTGGGACTTTCTAGTGGCTATCCCCAGTTCCCCACCCCCGACTGCTATATATCTCTGTTCAATTTCCTGACCCTCTGTACTTCTCCCTTTCTCCTCCCACACCTGATGCTGTTCTCCTTTCCCCTCTCCCTCCTTGTTTTATTGACTTTTTAATCAGGATAATAAGTGTTTTTCTCATAATATTTTTTTGAGTGTGTGCATATGGCATTGTACTTTGCTCATATTTTCTTCTACATCATGTTCCCTTGTCTCTCTTCCTCTCCTCTTCATTGCTGGACACATCCCTTTCTACATTTCTATCTCCCTCTTTCTGCACTTCTCTCTCTCTCTCTCTCTCTCTCTCTCTCTCTCTCTCTCTCTCTCTCTCTCCCTGCCACATAACTACCTGCACCCATGTATTATAATTAAAGATTGGGTTTTAGTCTGCAAGAGAGAGCTACTTGAAGAGCTAACATAGCCCTCTTAGAATTTTTCTACCAGGCTTTCTGGCTTTTGTCAGAAAATCCAAGAATTATCTAGAGAATTATTACATCTCTCTTAGAATTTTTTTCTAGCAAATTTTCAGATTTTAGTTGGAAAACTCAAGATTTATCTAGAGATCTATCTTGAGCTGAGAGCTATCTTGAGCAGAGATCTTTCTCAAACAGAGAGCTATCTTGAGCAAAGAGCTATCTCCAGCAGAGAACTGTCTGGAGAAGAGAGTTGTCTAGAGAGCCATCTCAAGCAGACTACAGAGCTGTCAGCTTGCAACCCATCACTGACTTCAAGTTGTTTCTTCCACTGCTCTCAAATTACCCTTCCTCAGGGCATTATCCTTACCAAAGGCTTGTCCTTGACATGCTATATGTACACATAATCTACAAACTTTTATTACATTGATGAGAGAAAACACAGTGTTTATCTAATTTTGGCTTAATTTTCATAATATTATGATCTTGTTTCATCTGTTTTTCAGCAGAAGGCAGAATTTAATTCTCTACTGATGAGTGAAATACTACTGTGGGTATAACTATTATCCTTTCATCTAAAGATGGACATATAAGCACAAAAGCTTTAAATTCCTTTGGGGATATTCTCAGTAGTAGTATTACTCAATCATATGATAGATCTCTCTCTCTCTCTCTCTCTCTCTCTCTCTCTCTCTCTCTCTCTCTCTCTCTAGTCTATCTATGTATCTCTCTATCTATCTATGTATCTCCCTATGTATCTCTCTATGTATGTATGTATGTATGTATGTATGTATGTATGTATGTATCATCCATCCATCCACCTATGCATCATTTATCCATCTATTTTAGCTCTTGAATAACTACCCTATAGTTATTCTGTATAGGTATCTATAGCACTGACCTACTTTATATTCCCACTCATAGTGTATTAGGGTTAATTAAATATTTTCTTTATATATATTTCAAATGTTATCCTCTTTCCTAGTTTCCCCTCTGAAAAACCCCTAACCCTTCCCCCTGCTCCACAACTTACCCACTCCCATTCCCAGTCATGACATTCCCCTATACTTGGGCATAGAACCTTCACAGGACCTAGAGCCTCTCCTCCCATTGATGACAGACTAGGCCATCCTCTGCTACATATACAGCTAGAACCACAAGTCCCAACATGTGTTTTCTTTGATTGGTGGTTAAGTTCCAAGGAGCTCTGGGGGTACTGGTTAGTTCATATTGATGTTCCTCCTATGAGGCTTCAGACCCCTTCAGCTCCTTGTGTATTTTCTCTAGATACTTCATTGGGGACCTTGTGCTCCATCCAATGGATGATTGTGAGCATTCACTTCTGTATTTGCCAGGCACTGGCAGAGGCACTCAGGAGACAGCTATATCAGGTTCCTTTCAGGAGGCCCTTGTTGGCATCTGCCATAGTGTCTGGGTTTGATGGTTGTTTATGGGATGGATCCCCAAGTGGGGCACACTCTGGGTGATCATTCCTTCACTCTCTGCTCTGTACTTTGTCTCTGTAACTCCTACCATGGGTATTTTGTTCCCCCTTCTAAGAAGGATTCTGAGGTTCTGGGATAATATCCACTTATCAGTGAGTGCATATCATGTGTGTTCTTTTGTTATTGGGTAATTCACTTAGGATGATATCCTCCAGATCCATCCATTTGTCGAAGAATTTCATAAATTCATTATTTTTAATAGCTGAGTAGTACTCCATTGTGTATATGTACCACATTTTCTGAATCCATTCTTCTGTTGAGGGACATCTGGGTTGTTTCTAGCTTCTGGCTATTATAAATAAGGCTGGTATGAACATAGTGGAGCATGTGTGCTTATTCCAAGTTGGAACTTCTTCTGGGTATGCCCAGGAGTGGTATTGCTGGATCTTCTGGTAGAACTATGTTCAATTTTCTGAGGAACTGCCAAACTGACTTCCAGAGTGGTTGTACCAGCTTGCAGTCCCACCAGCAATGGAGGAGTGTTCCTCTTTCTCCACATCCTCGTCAGCATCTGTTGTCATCTGAGTTTTTGATCTTAGCAATTCTGACTGGTGTAAGGAAGAATCTCAGGGTTGTTTTGATTTGCAATTCCCTGATGATTCAGGATGTTGAACATTTTTTTAGGTGCTTCTCAACTATTCAGCATTCCTCAGTTGAGAATTGTTTAGTGATGTACCCCATTTTAAATAGGGCTTTTTGGTTTTCTGGAGTCCAACTTCTTGAGTTCTTTATATATATATTGGATATTAGTCCCATTTCAGATTTAGGATTAGTAAAGATCATTTCCCAATCTGTTGGTTGCCTTTTGGTCTTACTGACAGTGTCTTTTGTCTTACAGAAGCTTTGCAATTTTATGAGGTCCCATTTGTCGATTCTTGATCATACAGCACAAGCTATTGGTGTTCTGTGCCCACATTTTCTAGGCTCTACCCCACTTTCTCCTCTATAAGTTTCATTGTCTCTGGTTTTCTGTGGAGTTCTTTGATGCACTTAGATTTGAGCTTTGTACAAGGAGATAAGAATGGATCATGGATCAATTAGCATTCTTCCACATGCTAACCTCCTGTTGAGCCAGAACCATTTGTTGAAGATTGTATCTTCTTTCCACTAGATGGTTTTAGTTCCTCGGTCAAAGATCAAGTGACCATAGGTATGTGGGTTCATTTCTGGGTGTTCAATTCTATTCCATTGATCTAGCTGTCTGTCACTGTACCAGTACCATGCTGTTTTTATCACAATTGTTCTGTAGTACAGCTTGAGTTTGATGAACATGATTCCACCAGAGGGTATTTTACTGCTGAGAATAGTTACAGCTATCCTTGGATTTTTGTGATTCTAGATAAATTTGTAAATTGACCTTTCTAACTCTGTGAAGAATTGAATTGGGATTTTGATAGGGATTGCATTGAGTCTATAGATTTCTTTCAGCAAGATAGCCATTTTTACTATATTAATCCTGCCAGTCCATGAGCATGGGAGATCTATCTTCAAAGATCTCTTGTGATTTTTTTTTCTTCAAACAGTTGACATTTCAGATCTTTCACTTCCTTAGTTAGGATCATACCAAGGTATTTTATATTATTTGTGGCTATTTTGAAGGGTGTTATTTCCCTAATTTCTTTCTCAGCCTGTTTATCCTTTGTGTAGAGTAAGGCCACTGATTTGAGTTAATTTTATATCCAGCTAATTAACTGAAGTTGTTTATCAGGTAAGGAGTTCTCTGGTGGAATTTTTGGAATCACTTATATATACTATCATATCATCTGCAAATAGTGATATTTTGACTTCTTTCTTTCCAATTTTTGTTCCTTTGATCTCCTTTTGTTGTCTAATTGCTCTGGCTAGGACTTCAAGTACTATATTGCATAGGTAGGGAGAAAGTGGGCAGCCTTGTCTAGTCCCTGATTTTAATGGAGTTGCTTCCAGTTTCTCACCATTTAGTTTGATGTTGGCTACTGGTTTGCTGTATATTACTTTTATTATGTTTAGGTATGGGCCTTGAGTTCCTGATCTTTCCAAGACTTTTATCATGAAGTGGTGTTGGACTTTGTCAAATGCTTTCCGAGCATCTGATGAGATGATCATGTGATTTTTGTCTTTGACTTTGTTTATATAGTGGATTATGTTGATGGATTTCTGTATATTGAACCATCCTTGCATCTCCAGGATGAAGCCTACCATATCATGAAGGATAATCATTTTGATGTATTCTTGGATTAGGTTTGTGACAATTTTATTGATCATTTTTGCATCAATATTCATAAGGAAAATTGGTCGGAAGGTCACTTTCTTTGTTGTGTCTTTGTTTGGTTCAGGTATCAGAATTATTGTGGCTTCATAGAACGAATTGGATAGAGAACCTTTTGTTTCTATTTTCTGGAATAGTTTGAGGAGTATTGGAATTAGGTCCTTTTTGAAGGTATGATAGAACCCTGCACTAAACCCATCTGGTTCTGTTTGTTGTTGTTGTTGTTGTTTTGTTTTGTTTTGGAAGACTATTATTGACTCTTTCTATTTCTATAGGAGATATCGGACTGTTTAGGTCATTAATCTGATTCTGATTTAACTTTGGTTTCTGGTATCTATCCAGAAAATTGTCCATTTCATCCTGGTTTTATAGTTTGGCTGAGTATAGTCTTTTGTACTAGGATCTGATGATTTTTTGGATTTCCTCAGATTCTGTTGTTATATCTCCCTTCTCATTTCCAATTTTGTTAATTAGGATACTGTCCCTGTGCCCTCTAGCTAGTCTGGCTAGGGGTTTTTCTATCTTGTTGATTTTCTCAAAGAACCAGATCCTGATTTTGTTATTTTATTTTTGTATATTTCTTTTTGTTTCCACTTGATTGATTTCAGCCCTGAGTTTGATTATTTTATGCTGGATACTCCTCTTGGATAAATTTACTTCCTTTTGTTCTAGAGCTTTCAGGTGTGCTGTCAAACTGCTAGTATATGCTTGCTCCAGCTTCTTTTGGAGGCACGCAGAGCTATGAGTTTTACTCTTAGGAGTGCTTTCATTGTACCCTATAAGTTTGGGCATGTTGTGGCTTCATTTTCATTAAACTCTAAAGGTCCTTAATTTCTTTCATTATTTCTATGCTCTGTTCATTGATGAGAGTGGGGTTTTTAAGTTTCCGACTATTAATGTGTGATGTGTAATGTGTGCTAATGTGTGCTATGATTTTGTTGAAGATATTTACTGGCCCTTTAAGTTGGAAATCTTCCTTCTAATCTATACCTATTATCCTTAGGTTTGGTCTTCTCATTGTGTCATGGATTTCCTGGATGTTTTGGGTTATGATCTCTTTGCATTTCATATTCTCTGATTGTTGTGTTAATGTGTTCTATGGTATCTTCTGCATTTGAGATTCTCTCTTCTTTTTTTTTTAAATTTTTATTAGATATTTTCTTCACTTATATTTCAAGTGCTATCCTGAAAGTCCCCTATACCCTCCTGCCTTGCTCCCCAACCCACCCTATCTCTTGTATTCTGTTTGTTATGCTTGCATCAATGGCTCCTGACTTTTTTTCTAGGTTTTATATTTCCAGAGTAGTCTCCCTTTTTGATTTCTTTATTGTTTCTAATTCCACTTTTCGATCCTGGATGGTTTTCTTCAATTCCTTCACCTGATTGTATGTGTTCTCCTGTATTTCTTTAAGGGAGTTATTTATTTCCTTCCTATAGTCCTCCATCATTATCATGAAAAATGAGTTTAGATCCATATCTTGCTTTTCTGGTGTGATGGTATATCCAGGACTTGCTATGGTGGGAGAGTTTGGTTCTGATAATGCCAAGTAACCTTGGTTTCTGTTGCTTCTGTTCTTATGCTTGCCTCCTGCCATCTGATTACTACAAGTGCTCACTGCCTTCAGTATATCTGATTGGAACCTTTCCTTCCTGCAATCCTGGTTGAGTCAGAACTCCTCAGAGTCCAGCTTTCTCTGTGATCCTGTGATTCTGGGATCCTGTGAACCTGAGATTCTGGGTGTGTCAGAGTTTTTGGAAATCAAACTTCTTCTGATACCCTTAGATACTGGTGTGACCAAGCTCCTGGGATCCTGGGATCCTGGAATCCTAAGATCCTGGGTGCGTTGTAGCACCTGGAAGTGATACCTCCTCTCGGGGTCCTTGGGGCTGTCTGTTGTGTATGAAACCATGGTAGACTAGCACCGACTGGAAGGAACCTGAGCTGCTGGTCAGTTGGGTTTCCTGTGTCACTGTTCCTGCTGGCATAGGCCCCTCATGGTTGTTTCAGAACAGATGTTGTGTTCAACTCACCAGTGATCCTAAGATCCTGGATGTGCTAGGGTGCCTGCGGTGTGGAGAGTCCTCTTGTGACTGTGGGACTGTCCACCGAGTTCATGCCCAAGGTCGCCAGGGGCTGGCACTGACCAGATGCCAGGGTTACCTTTTTACTCTACATCGTTGCCAGCTTTTGGTGTTTTCTTAGTTACTGCCTTTCTGATTGTGATGGTATGGGATCTCAGTGAAGATTTGATTTGCATTTCCTTGATGACTAAATAATTATACAATGAATCTTGCTTCATCCAGGTCACACCATTTATCAATTGGATACTATTTTAGTGTATACTGTTTTGGAGATTTTTATATATTCTAAGTATTAATGCCCTTTCAGATGTATAGTTGGGAAGACTTTCTGTAGGCTGTCTCTTTTTATTGATTGTTTCTTTTGCCTTTTAAATTCCATGCAGCCTTATTTCAAATTCTTTTTATTATTTTTTGAGGCATTGGAATCACTTCCAGAAAAAACCCTTGTTTATGCCTATATCCAGAGTTTTTCATCTAGATATTACTCTAAGAACTTCATGGTCTTATGTGAAGTTGTTTGCTCCATTTATATTGAAGGGATTAAATTCATTTTTCATGTTTATCATGTGGACATCCAATTTCCCCAGCACCATTGGTTAAAAACCTTTTCTCAAATGTTTATTTTGTAAATTGTAAGATGGTTACTGCTCTGTGTGTTTGATTCTCTCTTCTACTCCTTTTGTCTACCTTTCTGTCTATCTGTCTGTCTCTGTCTCTCTTTCTTTCTCTATGTGTTTGCATTTGCACACACATGTGTTTGTATGGGTGCCAGTACTATGTCATTTTTTTTTTTAAATAATGGCTCTGTAATATAATGTGAAATCAGGTATTGTGGTTCCTTCAGGTATTTTTTTTTCCCCTGAGCATTGATTTGCTCACTCAAAGCATTTTTATTTCCTTATAGATTTTGGAATTTCTTTTAGTTCTGTGAAGGATTATATTGGGATTTTAATAGAGATTAAGTTTAAGCTGTATATTGTTTTTGTCAATATAGTCATTATCATGATGCTAATTCTGATAATTCATGATCAGGAGAGGCCTTTTAATGTTAGTATTATATATTATACTTTTCATTTCCTTGTGGTTTTTCCTGAATTGTTTTATTTAGTTTTTTGATGATTATGAAAATGAGAAGTTTTTCTTGACTTCTCAGAAAACTCATTATCACTGCTTTAAAGAACAGGCTTTTTGAATGTTTATTGTGATCTTGTATCCTTTTGAAATCAATCATTAGATCTAATTTCCTGGTAGAATTTTTAATTTCTTTTAAGTATTGAATCATGTCATGTGCAGATAGGAGTAATTGACTTTTTTTTTTAAGAGCCAGATAATGAACGTGTGAGATCAACCATATTACTGATTTTATCTGCCTTTATATTTTCAGCTATCTTTAAACTGCTTTAATATTGAAATGAAATTGTCCAAATATACAGTAAAAATTTAAATATAAAATATACAATATAAATATTATAAATTTTCAAGATATGTTAGGAGATTCATTAAAAATTTGTTATGCTTGGTACTTTCCAAATCATTTATATTTTATATCACAGTTTTCTTTCTTTCTTTCTTTCTTTCTTTCTTTCTTTCTTTCTTTCTTTCTTTCTTTCTTTCTTTCTTTCCTCCCTCCCTCCCTCCCTCGATCCCTCTCTCCTTTCTTTCTTTCTTTCTTTCTTTCTTTCTTTCTTTCTTTCTTTCTTTCTTTCTTTCTTTCTTTCTTTCTATGTATCTATTATTTATCATTTACTTATTTGTCTATAATCTTTATCTTTTTTATCTTTTGATCTATCTATCTATCTATCTATCTATCTATCTATCTATCTATCTATCTATCTTCTTCTTCTTCTTCTTCTTCTTCTTCTTCTTCTTCTTCTTCTTCTTCTTCTTCTTCTTCTTCTTCCTCTTCTCCTCCATCATCATCATCATCACCATCATCATCATCACCATCACCATCATCATCTGTGTGTGTATGTGCACTATGAGTATGAAGATGTGTGTGTGTGTGTGTGTGTGTGTGTGTGTGTTGTGGATACCTCTCCATGAATGCAGATGTTCATATGTCACACTTATAATGAATTGTAATTTATTTGTGTCAGCTTATGATATTAAGGACACTCATATCATTATGCCATTGAATATCCACCTTAAAACAGTATCAGTTTTCTCCTACTGAAACTCCCTGTCAATTAACCAGTAACTCCCAATTCTCCCAATCATGGAATGTTTCCTCACTTGACATGCTATCCTTGAGCATGCTGATAGCTGTATCATTTAAATTTTCACATTTGTACTAGAAATACTCAGAAATTATTTGTTTTTAGTTGTTGATTGCTGCCATTTACATGTGACCTTATCACAATAAAAACAGAAAATGTAGTTTTTGGTCACTCTATGACTCACTTAACATATTGTAGTTAAGGCAAGCAACTGTTTGACCTGATTATTTTATTTTGAGACAATATCACAAATGTTTTAAAGATTATATTTGCAGGTTGATTCAATTTGGGAGTAACCTCCATTTTTATTAGTGGTAATTGTAATCTGCTTTGAGATATGATCAGGTCACCTGGGCTGTTCATTTACAGTCTCTTATTTTATTGTTTAAATTTATGTCTAAGTACTTTTCTTGTATACAAAACACTGCATGCTTATGTCTGAGTGTTTTGCCTCTGGTACCAACAGAAGCCAGAAGAGGGTATAATATTTTCTGGAACTAGAGTTATAGGAGTCTATAAGCTTCTGTGTGAATGCTGAATATTGAACCTGGATAATCTGGAAGAGGTACTCTTAGCAGCTGAGCCATCTCTCAAGCCCCAAGATTCATATAATTTGCATCTAAATCTTGTGTGCTTATGGACTCCATTAGTATAGAGGCGTTCTCAAGGTAGGGTTGTTAGTTAATAATCTAAGAAGCCAACTTTGTCCATCAATCTTGGTAACCACTGCTTCTTGCTTTTTTAATGTGCTGGATTCTATATTTGTCCTAAAAGTCTTCCTGTATTTTTTTTGCCAGAACACACCAAGTTGTGAAAATATTAGTAGAATGTGTTCTGCTTAATTTCTACAATTTCGTTGAAGAAAGATATTTTAAAATCTACACTAGAAATTACAACAAAACTTTTTCTATACTAGAATGTTTCAGGTGCTTAACATTTTACCAGTCTGTAGAATCTGGTTACATTTTACTTTTACAATAGGCTATATTTTTAAGATGAGTTTGAGATTTACAGAAAAATGCAAGAAATAGTACTGCGAATTCTGATGCTCCTTGCATACAGGCACCACTATGGCCAACATCCAAAGCCAGAATAGTAAATGAACAAATATTTATAAATTATTCATAGAAAGTTCATAATTTATTCAAATTTTCTTAGAGTTTTTCTTCTAGGATTTGGGCCAGGGTACCACATAACATTTTAATTTTATGTTCCCCTTGTCTCTTCTTGGCTGTGAATTTTGTCAAATGTTCCCTATTCTTTGTGAACTTGAAACATTGAACGTTTTTGGTTCCTTACAATGTGGGACTATTCACTATTAGACTTCACGTGATTTGCTTTTATCATGAACACTTATAAGTACGTTTTTAATTTATTGTGTTTGTGTGCATGTACATGTGTGTGTATGCCTGTCTGTCTGTCTTTCTGTGCTTCTGAGTACCATGCTATTTTTATCACCATGGCTTGCATGCCTCCAATAACTCATGTGTAGTGTTCAGGATCCAGCTTGTAAGAATCAGTTCTCTGTTTTCACTATTTGAGTCCTGGGGATAAAATTGTGGTTAGGTTAAATGATTAAAGAGGTTTAACAAGACCCAGGATGACTGCATGAAAACTAGGGAAGTAGGAAAACATGTGGCATAGGTTAATCTAAATCCAGTGCATGCCTTTAATCCCAGCATTCGGGAGGCAGAGGTAGGCAGATTTCTGAGTCCAAGGCCAGCCTGGTCAACAAAGTGAGTTCCAAGACAGCCAGGGCTATACAAAGAAACCCTGTCTAGAAAAACAAAAAAACAAAAAAAAAAACAAAAACAAAAACAACAACAACAAAAAAAAACAACAAAAAACAACAAGCAATGCTCCTTGCCTCTCAATGTTATTTTTTTCTTTATATCATCTGTAATTCAATATTTTTTCTTTTCTTTTTTATTTGGATATTTTCTTTATTTATATTTCAAATGTTATCCCCTTTCCCAGTTCCCTTCCCAACCTCCCTACCCCCTCCCACTTCCCCTCTGCTTTTATGAGGGTGTTCCCCTACCCAACCACTCATTCTAGCCTCCTTTACACTGGGATTCCCTTACATTGGGGCATAGAGCCTTCACAAGACCAAAGGCCTCTCCTCCCTTTGATGCCAGACAAGGCCATTCTCTGCTATACATGTGGCTGGAGCCTTGGGTTCCTCCACATGTATTCTTTGGTTGGATGTTTAGACCCTGGGAGCTCTGGGGGTACTAGTTGGTTGATATTGTTGTTCTTCCTATGTGATTGCAAACCCCTTCAGCTCCTTAAGTTCTTTCCATAACTCTTCCATTGGCGACCATGTACTTAATCCAATAGTTGGCTGTGAGAATCTGCTTCTATACTTGTCAGTTTCTGGCAGAGCCTCTCAGGAGACAGATATATCAGGCTCCTTTCAGCAAGCACTCCTTGGCATCCATAATAATGTTTGGATTTGGTGACTATATATGGGATGGATCCCCAGGTGGTTGGTCTCAGTGGAAGTTTCTTCACAGAAACACCAACTTGGGAGATGTTTCCCTAGCTATTTGTGTACCTCTTATCTCAATACCTTGGCACAATTAGCATGTGATTTGCAAATATTTTCAATGTGTATCATATCATTTGTTTTCCATGTCCTTTAGGTATATGTCCAAGAGGATATATCTATCTATGTATTAAAGTAGATCAATTCCCAGTTTTCTGAAAAGCTGCCACTGGTTTCCATAGTGTCTGTACATGTTTGTACTCCTACAAGCTATGGAAGAGTGTTCTTTTTGCTAGCATGAGTGCCACTTGTGTTTTTTATCTTATTCATTCTGATAGGTATATGATAGGATCTCAAAGGTGTTCTGATTTGCAGTTCCCTATGGCTAAGGATGTTACATTTCTTAAAGTGTTTCTAAGTCATTTGAGATTTCTGTGTTAAGGATTCTCTGTTTAGGTCTGTGCCCTATTTTTAAATTGTACTATTTGGTTTGTAGATCTTTAATTTCTTATGTTCTTTGTATATTGTAGCCATTCATTGGCCATGCATGAACTGGGTTACCTGAAAGGGGGGCTGGAAATGAAAAAGGATGGGGAGTGAGAGAAGGATGAAGCCAAGACAAAGGTTCTGATCAAGGCTCAAAATTTAATATTCAGCACTGCATTTATATAGGGAAAGCCCACAGACCCCATCCTTTGTTTCAGCTGGATTATGTTACAAAGCAAGCTCAGCAGGCAGTCTACTCTTCAAAGTTCCTGTAGGAACAGCAAGGCAGGTGACTCTACCTACCTTGTGAAACTCATTGTGGCAAACACTGGAGGTCTGTTTAACCTGCTGAAGGCTGGGGAAAGGGCACAATTCCCCCTTTTTTGTTTTTTAAAGATGAGAAGTTATCAGTAGCTGGACAGGGGCACAAGATTTACTTGTTTTCCATAATCCCATCTAGGGTATAGAGTGGCCAAGTGACCGTGCTTGTCTTAGGTCAGTGTCTATATTGCTCCTTCGTACCCGTCATGAAGAACAAACATAACATTGATGTATGTCTCTTTTTTAGGTTGATAGGAGCTCAAGAACACTCTTACCCATCTCTGACTACCAGCCTTCTATAGCACACTCTTTCCCATTTAGACCAAAGCCACGGAGGACATATGAATATGCACTCAATGCATTTCTTCATAGGGAAAGATAACTGCCAAGGTGAATAGCTGAGCTTGTGAAAGAAAGCAATCCTGTATGAAGGCAACCAATCTGTTTAAGATATAAGGTCCAAAAGTTAAAAGCAACAAAATTATACTCCATGGGGGAGTGGAGAATCAGGATTCAATCCATCCCTGATTCTGTCCTTTTTTTCTTTTCCTTTTGGCTAGTCCTCAAACTTTACCCATAGAATCCTTTACTATTCTTGAATCGATATGAACGTAACATTCTTAATGGAGGGTTGTACATATTCCTCCCTGTTGAAGGAATAAAAGATTAGGAGCTTTGAAATCCTTAAAAACATGAACTTGTTTAAAATCCAGATCTTGTTCAATTTTATCCACTGCAAATGTAACTTCATAAATAACTGCAACTAACTTCCAAATATGTCTCTGAAAAAGCCTAGAACCAGCCTTTCAAATTTTGACTGTCATTTTCTTTTTTCCAATATTGGATTGATTTCTAGACCAGTCCATGATTGAGTCAGATTAACTGGTCACATTAAAGGTGATTTTGTTTTAAAGTTCCATGGATTTGTTCCAAAATATCTTGCCCTTTAATATAATAAGGAAATATGTATAACATCCATTTGCCATAATTGATTAGGTATAAGTCCTCAAGGAGTAACACCATTATGAGGAAGAGGTATAAATTGAGTACATTGAGGACAAGTCTTTAGAATCTGACATGCACATTCTCTAAAACTACCAAATTGTTTTCTCATATTATTACTATTTAAAGAATGAGATTGTATGGTCAATTTTTTTCCTGTGTAAGACCTATAATCTGTCTGGTATGCAAATCTGTTGTGGCATTGCCCTCAATAAGGGATCCAGGCAATCCACTATGAGCTCTTAAATGTCCTATAAAGTTAAGGAAAAGTACATGTTACTTAAATTAAACTTTAATTGTAAAAATAACTGTAAATTCTGAGAATAAGCAGCATCTAAAATAGGAACAATTTCAAGCAATCATAAACCATGAGCTATATATTGGCTATCAGTATACAAATTAAAAGTTTGAATTATTAATATTTCAAATACAGTGGCTACAACACATAATTCAATTATTTGTAAATCAGGAGGGAAACTCGAGAGAATAAACATGTGATCTAGTCACGTGTTTCTCTCCCAATAGATGAGTTGTATAAAAATACAGTACGTGCATTCTTTATCAGCTGCATGCATAAATTTACAAGAAATACAAAAGTATCTATAGAGGCAAATTCTAACAACTTGTCTTTTGGATAATGATTATCAAATTTGCCTAAAATGTTTGCCATGTAATAGGCCAAATATCAGTATTATTCAATAACCAATTGAATTGGTGTTTGGAATAACAAATAAACATTCCATCAGGCTCTTAAGACATTCTTTCCAAAATACTTTCATGATTCTATCCTAGAATTCTGTATTAAAACAGCAACAGCTTCATAATAGGGTGTTCAAACTTTTCTTGGAGATGAAGAAAGATGAATCTACATTAATATTCCCTTTTGCTAAAGGACAGCTGTGAAACTGCCAAAAAATGATCATAATCTATATAATGTATCTGTTGTTGGCTAATAGCATTCTCTACTTTCTGGAGAGCTATTTGGCCTTCATCAGTTAATTGTCCAGGGGAATTAGAATTTGCATACCTCTTGAGAATATCAAATAGAGGGTTAAGTCCTCCTGTGGTAAGCTTAAGATGAAGTCTTAGTCAATTAACATTTCCTAAAAGCTTTTGAGAAACCACTTAAAGCAAGTAAACTATCTTTTCTTACTTGATTTTTCTGTGCCACAGTTTGTTTAGGATATAACTGCGGCCCCAAATATCAAAAAAGATATTGCCTTTGAATCTTTTCTGGAGCAACAACTACTCCAAAAATTTTAAGCTTCTTGTATAAGAATAGCAAAGGCTTGAAGTAAAACTCCTTCAGAGGGATCAGCTAATAAAATATCCACATAGTGAATAATATACACTGAAGAATTCAAAGTACTAACTTCTTGTATTGAAACAGAGACATTTTTTTTTTAACATAATGTAGGGATATTAGCCATTCCTTAAGGCAAAACTTTCCAATGATATCACTTCATGGGCTCTTCAAATTACAAGCAAGGTCACTAAATGCAAACCTTCCATTCACCAAGATGAAAACAAACAGTATAAAAACAATCTTTTGAATCTATAATAATTTTATACCTAATTTTTGGAACAGCAGCTGGAGTAGGTAAGCCAGGTTGTAATGCCCCATGAGTTCCTAGTTTCATTAACCTTTCATAAATCTTACGTTTGGAACTTTGTTTTGGATTAATGGAATAATCCATCCCTTGGAGGTGAGTGAGTACATCAGCTTCAGTGTCTATTAACCCTTTAAAACCCTTTTCTTCAATTAGTAATTTAAGGTTAGGTCTCTTATTAGTAGTAGATTAAACCCAGCATACATCGAAGGAACCAAAGCCACCTTGTCCTGTCTTACTCTTAACAAATTTGGGAGGTTGCAGATATAAGGGAACTAAAACAAATTGAGAAATTCTTTTTATTAGCAGGTACAGTTATGATGCCATGGGGGGAAAGCAGCCAAAATCTTTATTTTTCCCACATAATCATTATCTATATCACCTGGATAGATCTGTATTCCTTTTATAATAATGGTGCTTCAGCCTAAAAGTAACCCCCAGATCCTTGGAGGCAAGGGACCAAAGTCTCCTGTAGGCAGCATCTGAACCCCATTTCTGGGGTCAGTACTGCATGGTTAGTGGAACTGATGTCCAGTCCTGCACTTCCTGAATTTGCTCTGCTAAGTTCAGAACTGGGTTTTCTTGGCTAGAAAGCAGCTTCCTGGCCCCAAAAGCTTCCTGTTGTGAGTACCTTGCGGTCTGAGAATGACACCTCCTCCCCAAGGAACAAACAAAATCTGGTAAATACCTTCCTAGCGGCTAGTCAGAATGACAAAGACAAAAGAAATGACACACAAGCCTCCTCTGAGCTTTGCATTAACTCATTATAAATGTTTTTAATCTGGGCCTATTTCCTGAGGCCTGGCAAGGATTACCCTTCCTTCAGTGAGGTGAGATTCCAGGGGAGTTATTCTACTGCCTGTCCATGCCTCTAATTTTGGACAGTCTTTCCTAAAACGTCCTATGCCCCCATACTTAAAACAGTCCTTATCACCTCAGTGCTGTGAAAGCATTGCTTGTATTGTAGTTCCCTGTATTACTCTTGAAATCATCTCCACTTGCTCAATTTTTTCTTAATTACAAATATGGGTGATTTAAAAATCCTGAGCCTGTGATGGAACTGCAAACGGCAGCCAATGGAACACTGGCAGTTTAGCTATAATTTTTAAATTTCCCTTGTCACATCAGAGCAGCACAAGCATAACTTTGGAAAGCAAAACTCTACCACCAAACAATCTATCTTTCCAAAATCAACACCAAGTGCATCACCCCGTCTTAGTCAGGGTTTCTATTCCTGCACAAATATCATGACCAAGAAGCAAGTTGGGGAGGAAAGGGTTTATTCAGCTTACACTTCCACACTGCTCTTCATCACCAAAGGAAGTCAGGACTGGAACTCAAACAGGACAGGAAGCAGGAGCTGATGCAGAGGCCATGGAGGGATGTTCTTTACTGGCTTGCTTCCCCTGGCTTGCTCAGCCTGCTCTCTTACAGAACCAAGACTACCAGCTCAGAGATGGCACCACCCACAAGAGGACCTCCCCACCTTGATCACTAATTGAGAAAATGCCTTACAGCTGGATCTTGTGGAGGCATTTCCCCAACTGAAGCTCATTTTTCTGTAATAATTCTGGCTTGTGTCAAGTTGACACAAAACTAGCCAGTACAATCCCCATGCTCAAAAGTTTTCTGCTGCCAATGTGAAAGAACTGGTGCTGCTTATAGAAAATTGGCAAGTACTTGTCACTAGGATCAAGGAAGTAGGCTCAGATAAACATATTCACATTTGGGCTACTACAAAACTCAAGGTAAACTCAGTCTAGGAATGTGTCACTTTCCTTTTATAGTGATCATACTGGTAAGGTCCTAGAAACAGTGACCAGAAGCTTTGTTTATTACCTTGTTTGATTACTTTGTCTTTGATGTAAGAACTGACCCTATTCTCTGCAAGTACCTAGAATGGTATCAAAGCTGATTGGGAAAAAGAAAAAAAAAACCCACTTCAGCCTCAGCACTGACTGCAGTTATGTTAAATGTTGTCTAATTATCTTTTTCTTTTCAATCCTCCCTCCCTCTCTTGAGACCTTGTTGATTGACTGATCTGGCTTGGTCAGAAGATTACAATGACAGATATATATATATATATATATATGTTAAAACATCTCAAAGTCTCTGGGATTATGGTATATTTTTGATTCAGATTGTGAGAACTTTATTGAGTATTTTTTGCATATATGTTATGAGGGAAATTTATCTGTAATTTTCTTTCTTTGTTGATTCTTTGTTTCTGTTATGGCCTTGTGAAAATGAATTTGGCAATATGCATTCTGTTTCTATTTTGTGGAATAATTTGAGGAGTATTAGTATTAGCTCTTCTTTGAAAGTCTGGTGGAATTCCATATTAAATTATCTGGACCTGGGCATTTATTAGTTGGGAGACTTTTATTGACTGCTTCTGTTTCCTTAGGGGTTAAATGTCTAGTTAATTGTTATCTGATCTTGATTTAAGGTTGGTAAATTGTATTTATCAAGAAAATTATTCATTTGTTTTATCTTGAAGATTACAGGTTTTTAAAGTATGACCTAATGATTCTTTGGCTTTCCTTGATGTCTGTTGCTATGTTCCCACTTTACTTTTCTTTTCTTTTCTTTTCTTTTCTTTTCTTTTCTTTTCTTTTCTTTTCTCTTCTCTTCTCTTCTTTTCTTTTCTTTTTCTCTTTTCTCTTCTTTTCTTTCTTTTCTTTTTCTTCTCTTCTCTTCTTTCTTTTTTCTTCTTTTCTTTTCTTTTTCTTTTTCTTTTTTTTTTTTTTTTTTGCTTCAACTGCTGTTTATTGGCATTCAATTTGTCACTATAGCAACAGGCCTGGAGACTCTGCAGAATACAAGGTGGAGAGTGGAGTGTCTGCAGTGACAGCAGTGGAGTGCACAAAGAAGAATGGGGAAGCCAAAGCTGTTGAGAGAGCAAGTCAGGGCCAGGTCCAAAACTCATTACACTGGAACCCTGCACCACATGGCCTCAACTGCTACTCTTGCTATCTCCTGTCTCCAGGCTAGGTAGGGCTGGGAATTCTATGGACAACTTTCTATAGGAGCAAAGTACACAGAGATGATGTTGCCCTTTTAGTTGCTAGTATGAGATGGATCAAAATTTTTAAATAGTCACTTAGTTCTATGAATTTTCCTTTTAGCACCACTTTCATTGTTTTCCATAAGTTTGGGTATGTTTTAATTTATTTTCATTGAATTCTAGAAAGTCTTATTTATTTATTTCTACTTAGACTCAAAAGCCATTCAGTAATGAGTTGCTTAGTTTCCGTGAGTTTGTAGGCTTTCTTTTGTTTCCATTATTGTTGAAATCTAACTTTAATAATAGAATATTTAATAATAGAATATAGAGGGCTATTTCAATTTTCAATTTTCTTGTATATGTATTTGTTGAGACTTGCTCTGTGACTGAATATGGGGTAGATTTTCTAGAAAGTTCCATGAGGTACCGAGAAGAGTGTGTGTTCTTTTGTGTTGGGCTGAAATGTTCTGTAGATATCTGTTTAGTCCCTTGGTTTATAACTTATGTTTGCTCCAGTGTTCCTCTGTTTAGTTTTTGTTTGGATGATCTTTCCATTGGTAAGAGTCAGGCATTGAAGTCTCCCATTATCATTGTATTAGGATTGATGTGTGATTTAAGCTTCATAATATTTCCTTTACAAATCTGGGTGTCCTTGTGTTTAGAATGTATGATAACAATAGACAAAACATCTTGGTTGATTTTTTCCTTTAATGAGTTTGAAGTGCCCTTTCCATCTCTTTTGATTAACTTTTGTTTGAAGTCTATTTTGTTAGATATTAGAATTGCTACAGCAACTTGTCTTTTGGGTCCTTTTGCTTGGAAAATCATTTCCCAATCTTTTAATCTGAGGTAATGGCTTTCTTTGATATTGAGGTGTGTTTCTTGTATGCAGCAGAAGGATGGATTCTGTTTTTATATTCGTGTTAAAGGAATTGAGTGCATTGATATTGAGAGATATCAATGAACAATGATTGTTAATTCCTGTTATTTTGTTGTTGGTGGTGGTTATAATGTGTGTGTTTCCCTTCTTTGTGTTTTGCTGGTGTGAGCTTATTTATTGTCCATGTTTTCTTGGGTGCTATTAACCTTCTTGGGTTGGAGTTTTATGTCTAGTATCATATGTAGGGCTGGGTGTGTGGAAAGATATTGTTTAATGTTTACTTTTAACAAAATGTCTTGTTTTCTCCTTTTACAGTGATTGAAAGTTTTGCTGAGTATAGTAGTTGGGCTGGCATCTGTGGTCTCTTGGAATCTGAAAGACATCTGTCCAAATCTTTCTGGTTTGTAGAGTCTCTGATTGAGAAGTTGGGTGTAATTCTAATCAGTTTGCCTTTACATGATACTTGGCATTTTTTTCATTGCAGATTTTAATATTATTTCTTTGTTCTGCGTGTTTAATGTCTTAAGTATTATGTGGCAAGAGGACTGTTTTTTTTTTTTCTCACCCAATTTATTTAGTGTTCTATAAGCTTCTTGTACCTTTATAGACACCTTCTTTGGTTAGGAAATTTTTCTTCTATGATTGTGTTAAAATATCTTCTGAACTTTGAGCTATGTTTCTTCTTATCTTAGTTAGGGTTTTACTGATGTGAAAAGACACCATGACCAAA
The DNA here is from genome assembly GCF_000001635.26 of Mus musculus. NCBI lineage: Eukaryota > Metazoa > Chordata > Mammalia > Rodentia > Muridae > Mus > Mus musculus. The sequence continues at coordinate 37,548,343 of NC_000080.6, forward strand.
GCAACTCTTATAAAAAAACAACATTTAATTGGGGCTGGCTTACAGGTTCAGAGGTTCAGTCCATTATCACCAAGGTGGGAGCATGGCAGCATCCAGGCTGTCATGGCGCAGGATTAGCTGAGAGTTCTATGTCTTCATCCAAAGGCTGCTAGTGGAAGACTGACTTCCAGGCAACTGGGGTGAGGATCTTATACACACACCCACAATGACACACCCATTCCAACCAGGTCACACCTATTCCAACAAGGCCACACCTTCAGATGGTACCACTCCTTGGTCCAAGGATATACAAACCATCACACTTCTCTTTCTTCTATTCCTATTATTTTTAAGTTTGGTCTTTTCTTAGTGTTCCAGAAGTAATGAATATTTTGTGTCAAGATTTTTTTGAGATTTAATACTTTCTTTGACTGATGTATCTATTTCTTCCATCACACTGTGAATGGCCAAGATTCTGTATTCCATCTGTTCTATACTTTTGGTGATATTTACTTAGATTATCTCTGGAGTTCTCTCAGTTTGAGTTTTATTTATTGCTTATTTATTTTCTTGTTTTGAACAGACTTATTTTTTCCTTCAATTGTTTTTTTTTTTTTTTTTTTTTTTTTTTTTTTTAGTTTTCTTTAAGGGATTTATTATTTTCCTTCAATTTTTGTTGTCTTTTATTTAATTTCTTTAGGTGGTTTATTAATTTCCTTTCCTTTTTTTTTTTTTTTTTTTTTTTTAAACAGGGTTTCTCTGTATAGCCCTTGCTGTCCTGGAACTCACTCTGTAGACCAGGCTGGCCTCGAACTCAGAAATCAGCCTGCCTCTGCCTCCCAAGTGCTGGGATTAGAGGCGTGTGCCACCACTGCTTGGCTATTAATTTCCTCTTCAAAGACCTCTATCATCTTTATAAATTTGGTTTAAAGATTATTTTCTTGTGCGTAGTCAGTGTTGGAATATTCAGGGTTTGCTGTAGCAAGATGGCTGAGCTCTTACTGTTGGTGATTGTACATCTAAGCATCTGGGGTTGGGTGATTATAAGTCTACTTGCTGATTTCTGAGTTTGACTTTGTTGAACATTTTTGTTTCTTTGGTTTCTATTTCCTCTCTGGTCTTTAAGACGGTATGGCCTTTGGTTGAGTAGAAGAACTCTCACAAAGGTAGGGCCTGGACTTCTGATTGCTGGACACCTTCTGGTCAGTCAGGGAGGTTCCTTCTGAACTGGGGGTTAGAGTTTTGGCAGCAGGCATGTCCTATGGTTTAGCCAAGGGTCTTGGTGTTCTGGGTGTTCCTATATCCTCTGGTGGTGTGTATTTGGGGGTCTGCCTGAGGTGTGGATCATATAGGGTGATGAGGAGAGGAAGGCCTCTTAGGGTAGATAGTATAAGCCCTGGGGACTGTTGTCCTCAGTCTATGAATCGGATATTATATGAAGATTTGGGAGCCAATGTGGCATTAGGTAGCAGAGGGGCCAAATTATTTTAATAGCAGAATTTTTTAAAAATAAAACTGAATTCAACATTTTTTTGTTTCATGAAATTTTCTTTTGAATTTCCACATCTATGTTTACATTTGCTATTTGTTCTATATGCATGATACTATCTTAACACATTAATCGTAGATAACTTAAATTCTTTACCTGATAAAAACAAAATTTCTACTATATCTAAAACTTCTGATACCTACTTTGTCTCTTCAAAATTTTTTTAAATTTATAGGACACTTCATAACATCTGGCTGTTGAAAAGTGAACATTTTTAAATTTTTAAAATATTTTTATTAGGTATTTTCCTCATTTATATTTCCAATGCTATCCCAAAAGTTCCACATACCCTCCCCACCCAACTCCCCTACCCACCCACTCCCACTTTTTGGCCCTGGCATTCCCTGTACTGGGGCATATAATGTTTGTAAGTCCAATGGGCCTCTCTTTCCAGTGATCGCGGATTAGATCATCTTTTGATACATATGCAGCTAGAGTCAAGAGCTCAGGGGTACTGGTTAGTTCATATTGTTGTTCCACCTATAGGGTTGCAGATCCCTTTAGCTCCTTGGGTACTTTCTCTAGCTCCTCCATTGGGGGCCCTGTGATCCATCCAATGGGGAGCACTGTGAGCATCCACTTCTGTGTTTGCTAGGCCCCGGCATAGTCTCACAAGAGAGAGCTCTATCTGGGTCCTTTCAGCAAAATCTTGCTAGTGTGTGCAATGGTGTCAGCGTTTGGAAGATGATTATCAGATGGATCCCCGGATATGGCAGTCTCTAGATGGTCCATCCTTTTGTCACAGCTCAAAACATTGTCTCTGTAACTCCTTACATGGGTGTTTTGTTCCCAATTCTAAGAAGGGGCAAAGTGTCCACACTTTGGTCTTCCTTCTTCTTGAGTTTCATGTGTTTAGCAAATTGTATCTTATATCTTGGATATCCTAAGTTTCTGGGCTAATATCTACTTATCAGTGAGTACATATTGTGTGAGTTCCTTTGTGATTGGGTTACCTCACTCAGGATGATACTCTCCAGGTCTATCCATTTGCCTAGGAATTACATAAATTCATTCTTTTTAATAGCTGAGTAGTACTCCATTGTGTAAATGTACCACATTTTCTGTATCCATTCCTCTGTTGAGGGGCATCTGGGTTCTTTCCAGCTTCTGGCTATTATAAATAAGGCTGCTATGAACATAGTGGAGCATGTGTTTTTCTTACCAGTTGGAACATCTTCTGGATATATGCCCTGGAGAGGTATTGCAGGATCCTCTGGTATTACTATGTCCAATTTTCTGAGGAATCGCCAGACTGATTTCCAGAGTGGTTGTACAAGCTTGCAATCCCACCAACAATGGTGGAGTGTTCCTCTTTCTCCACATCCTCGCCAGCATCTGCTGTCACCTGAATTTTTGATCTTAGCCATTCTGACTGGTGTGAGGTGGAATCGTAGGGTTGTTTTGATTTGCATATTCCTGATGATTAAGGATGTTGTTGAACATTTTTTCAGGTGCTTCTCTGCCAAAAAACCTAGGATAGCAAAAACTCTTCTCAAGGATAAAAGAACCTCTGGTGGAATCACCATGCCTGACCTAAAGCTTTACTACAGAGCAATTGTGATAAAAACTGCATGGTACTGGTATAGGGACAGACAAGTAGACCAATGGAACAGAACTGAAGACCCAGAGATGAACCCACACACCTATGGTCATTTGATCTTTGACAAGGGAGCTAAAACCATCCAGTGGAAAAAAGACAGCATTTTCAAGAAATTGTGCTGGCACAACTGGTGGTTATCATGAGGAAGATTGCGAATTGATCCATTCCTGTCTCCTTGTACTAAGGTCAAATCTAAGTGGATTAAGGAACTCCACATAAAACCAGAGACACTGAAACTTATAGAGGAGAAAGTAGGGAAAAGCCTCGAAGATATGGGTACAGGGGAAAAGTTCCTGAATAGAACAGCAATGGCTTGTGCTGTAAGATCGAGAATCGATAAATGGGACCTCATAAAGTTGCAATGCTTCTGCAAGGCAAAAGACACTTTCAACAAGACAAAAAGACCACCAACAGATTGGGAAAGGATCTTTACCTATCCTAAATCAGATAGGGTACTAATATCCAATATATATAAAGAACTCAAGCAGTGGGCTCCAGAAAATCAAATAACCCCATTAAAACATGGGGCTCAGAGCTGAACAAAGAATTCTCACCTGAGAAAAGTGATCATTTTAATTATATATGTGTATATATATATATATATATGTACATATATATATAAGAATATGTATATAATATGTATATATCCATATATATATATATATAAAAGGCATATATGTAAGAATAATAAAATCATTTATTTAATATAATTTATGGTTATGCTTGGCCTAGGAAAAGTGATATCCTGAACATTTGAACTTTATAAATATTGTGTCCAACTGTGTGAACTTGTTTCAAATATTACTGGGATATTATATATTTAAAAGTTATTCGTTTGGTTGCAAAGGTTATAGCGTATTCATTTTTATAGGACTTTTATGTTTGTGTTATAATATCTCCATATGTAGGACAGTAGAGTTATTTCTTATTCTCTGATATTATAGTACTTCCATGGCCTTTATTGTACATCTTTCTGGGTTAGAGTTTATAGAAGACTGCTTACTAAGAAATGAAACTCTTCAGCCAGGCAGCAGTCAATCCATTTATCATCATTCTTTCATTCTCCTCCCCTGCTTTTCAGTTTGGGAGGCTCCAGTTAATCTCTTTTAGTGTCTGTTGACTTCTTTGGCTGTTGAGATCCATTATGCCTCTCTAGCGATTTTTTTCACTTTGTTTGCTATAATTTTAAACTCAAAGATTTCTATTTGGATATTTTTTAACAATTCCAATCTGTTTGGGATTTCTATCCTATGAAAATGTGGTTGCATGTTTTGCATGTGGTTTTCTTTATCTCTCTGAGTATATTTAAAGTGACTGAATTATAGTTTTTGTCTGTTCATGTCAGAACTTCCTGTGGGACAGATTTTACCAAGTTGCCCTTTTCTATTTATGGGGAACACTTCCTTGTAGAGGAATTTTAATTCAGCAACATGGCTACTCAAGCAAGGGATCAAATCCAAAGACCTTTTAAATCTATATGATATGGCCAAAATACAGACATGCTCTTAATATACACCTTTAATTTATAACAATGAAGGTAAGGTTAGTTTGTAGAAGAAAGCAGCCACGTTTGAAAGTGAAGTCTAATTCAGAGGTAGACAAGGTAATAGTTCAGAAAAAAATTGACAGAATGAATCAAATATGCCAAACTCTCTCCAAGAACACAGGAAAGTGAGGCTACTTAAAGACAGTTAGGAAAATGGCATGTGTGTGTGTGTGTGTGTGTGTGTGTGTGTGTGTGTGTGTGTGTGTGTGTGTGTGTGTGTGTGTATGTGTGTGTGTGTGTGTGTGTGTGTGTGTGTGTGTGATAGTTTGACTGGGACAGTTTTCTGGAATAGTTTTGCAAAAATAGGTTGCAGAAAGAACAAGCTAGACACAGGTGAAGACAGAACAAGTCAGAGAATGAGAAAGAGCCAGAAGATTATAACAGATTGCCAGAGTTAGTATGAACCCAAGCAGAGCAATTCAGTCAGAAGCTGAGAGAGGCAAGATTGAATCAGTCAGCTTGGAACATTACATTGTATGGAGACTAGCAGCTTCCAGGCCTAGGGCTAGGGATAGTTAGAATATATAAAACCTGGTCTGGGATTAGCCCAAGTCATATATTTGCACAGCTTGGATACAATTCTCCTCTCATCCCTTCATCTGATGAAATAAAAGTGACATGTACAGTTCCTATGTTAGTGAATGAATTATAATTATGGTAATTATATCAACCTTAAAAATCAGATTCTTTCTCATTTATTTGTGAGTGTTTACCTACATTTTTTGTTATAGAAGTCACTGAATGAATTCTGTTAAATCTGTGTTCGTCATTGAGTAATATAGAAATTCAACTCTTGTCATCTAGTGGCCATCAAGTTATGCAACAGAGAATTCCTTAAACAACCAGAACAAGATAAAATACTTAACCACTTTGACGATGACCATCCTTAGGAAAGATGCTGGGGAAAGTTTCAGCTCATTGTCAAGAATCTCATGATTTTGCTTCAGCCTTTGCCTTCTGGGCAGGCAGAATCTGAAGGTGATTCAAAGATGAAGCCTAGTGCTTTCTAAGGTCTTTTCTGAGCATGTGCACAGCTGCAAACATGCAAATGATCCAGATCTTGGGACTGCATACAATTCAGTGCATACTCGTCCCTAGATTATTTTTCTTCTTTTAAATTAATTAATTAATTACATGATGACCATAGTTTCCCTTCCTTCTTGTTCTCCCAGTCATCTCAACCCGGCACTCAAACCTCCCTATTTTCTCTTTTGAAAAGTGCAGGTCTCCCATGGCTATCAAACAGCCATGATATATCAAGTTGTAGTAAGAGTTGGTACCTCTTCTTTTTTTAAGATTGGGCAAGGTAGGGCACATTTTCACATTCTCAGTATTTTGTTAATCTATTTCCCCTAGCTGTTATTTCTAGTTCCAGGTAGTCTCAAAAAATACATTTTACTCTTACACACATACACACATGAGAGAGAGAGAGAGAGAGAGAGAGAGAGAGAGAGAGAGAGAGAGAGAGAGGAGGGGGGAGGGGGAGGGGGAGAGGGAGAGAGAGAGAGGGAGAGGGAGAGGGAGAGAGAGAGAGAGAGGAGGGGAGGGGGAGGGGGAGGGGGAGAGAGAGAGAGGGAGAGAGAGAGAGGGAGGGGGGAGGGGGAGGGGGAGGGGGAGAGAGAGAGATAGATAGATAGATAGATATATTTTTCTAGCGATGTTTTAGTGTTACACAAAGCACACAAAAGCCCAGTAGCAGTGAGTTTTGTTACACTACTTCGTGCTCCATTGAGTCACAGGTGCACATCTGCCAAGGAGCTATCTGGGCTTGCAAATGAAACACACACACACACACACACACACACACACACACACACACACACCAATTAATTTTTGACATGCTGTTTAAAGGCTAGTTTAAAGGCTGAGCAGTTCTAACCCTCCCTGCTGCTAACACATATGTCTCTTGTAATCCTGGCTTAACGCCCTCTAACCCTCTAATTCTATATTTTATCTTTGTTGCCTTGGCTCCTCCTGGGTGGTTCCCTAGATTTTGCTGCCCAAGAATCTTCTGGGTCGTCTTTGGGTGGACCACATTCCTTCTCACCTCCATTTCCGATGATTTTTCTTCTGCTGCACTAAATCTGATCTGTCTCCCTCCGAACCATGGTTATTTCTCTCTTTATGTTCCTAGCCCACACAAATGGCAAGGTCCCACCTCAATCTACCTGCCTAGGCATTGGCCATTGGCTCTTTGCTGATTGATCAAAAACCAATTGGAGACAAGGTCCTTCAGCGTTTAGACACACAGATTCGCGATTCTGGAGGCTTGATTAATTCGAAGCATTAGAACCAATTCCCAATACAGTCTATTGCATGCAGAATAATTTCTGCTCAGTTGGATAGAACAGTTCCCTGTATTAGAAATGGGAAGGATTTTGAAAGGCTCCATAGGAAAAGAGTAAGGTTAAAGCTACAACCAGTCTGAGATATAATAATTGTTTCTTTGTTAAGCATTCCCTGGTAAGCTTTAGGTAACTCTAAATTTAGTTGTTTTGAGAAAGTTAACTCTGACCTTTTTTTGTGACTTCATTCTCTCTCTCTCTTTTTTTTTTTTTTTTGGTATGAGAGGAAGAGGACTTTCAGAATCTCAACTGCACCACTTTCCTATCATGCCTTTAGTTTATAAATTAATTGCTGAGAGAAACACAAACTTTTCTGTTTACAGACATGTCTGCCCTTTTAATTTGCCCTTAGTAAGTTTTGGAATGTGCAGTTTTATACATTTACTAACCAAAACAAGATATTCTTTTTGTCATCTTGGTGTAGTTGACCATCATGAAATAGTTATCTTTTCTATAGGAGTGTTTTGTGCCTTAAATTCAGTTTCCTTTACTATCAGGGTATGAACAGCAGCTAAAAATTCCTTAGACCTCTTTTTGTTGTCTAATTTCTCTAGCTAGAACTTCAAGTACTATATTGAATAGATTGGGAGAGAGTAGGAAGCCTTGTCTAGTCCCTAATTTTAGTGGGATTGCTTCAAGTTTCTCTCCATTTAGTTTGAAGATTGCTACTAGTTTGCTGTATCAATATACTATATATATATATATATATATATATATATATATATATAATATAGTATATATAATACACTAATTTTTACTATGCTTAGGTATAGGCCATGAATTCCTGATTTTTCTAAGACTTTTAAGATGAAAGGATATTGAATTTGTCAAATGCTTTTTCAGCATCTAATGAAATGAACATATGTTTTTTTTTCTTTGAGCTTGTCTATGTAGTGGGCTACGTTGATTGATTTCCATATATTGAACCATTCCCACATTCCCAGGATGAAGCCTACTTGATCATGGTGAATGATAGTTTTGATGTGTTCTTGGATTCCACCTCACACCAGTCAGAATGGCTAAGCTCAAAAACTCTGGTGACAGCAGATGCTGGTGAGGATGTGCAGAAAGAGGAATACTGCTCCATTGCTGCCAGTATTGCAAGCTGTTAAAACCACTCTGCAAGTCAGTCTGGGGGTTCCTCAGAAAATTGAACATAGTAATATTTGAGGACCAGATATATCACTCCTGAGCATGTACCCAAAAGGCACTCCAACATATAACAAGGACACATACTCCACTATGTTTATAGTAGCCATATTTATAATAGCCAGAAGCTGGAAACAACCCAGATGTCCCTCAACAGAGGAACGGATACATTCCTGATACATTTACACAATGTAATACAACTCAGCTATTAAAAACAACGACTTCACAAAATTCACAGGCAAATGGAAGGAACTTAAAAATAACATCCTGAGTGAGGTAACTCAGTTACAAAAGAACACATAAGGTATGCACTCGCTTATAAGTGGATATTAGTGAAAAGTTTGGAATACACAGGATACAATTCACAGACCTATGCAGCTCAAGAAGAAGGAAGAGCAAAGTGTGGATTCTCTAGTACTTCTTAGAAGAGGGAAAAAATACTCACAGGAGGAAATATGGAGACGAAGTGTGGAGCAGAGACTAAAGAAAAGGCCATCTACAGAATGTCCCATATGGGGATCCATCCCATATACAGTAAGCAAACCCGGACACTATTGGGAATGCCAGGAAGTGCTTGCTGAATGGAGCTTAATATGGCTGTTTCCTAAGAAGCTCTGCCAAAGCCTGGCAAACACAAAGGTAGATGCTCGCAGCCAATCAATGGACTGAGCACTGGGTCCCCGATGTAGGAGTTGGAGAACGGACTGAAGGAGGCGAGAGGGTTTGCAGCCCTGTGAGGGGAGTAATACTGTCAACTGGCCAGACTCCCCAGAGCTCCTGGGGACTGGACCACCGACCAAAGAGTACAAATGGAGCAGCATATGTGGCAGAGCATGGCCTTGTTGGAATCACTGGGAGAAGTGTCCCTTGGGTCTGAGGGGGTTCGATACCCAAGTATAGGGGAATGCCAGGGCGGGAAGACAAGAGTGGTCAGGGGGAAGGGGAAAGGAATAGGGTGTTTCTAGAGGGGAGACCTAGAAAGGGGATAACATTTGAAATGCAAATAAAGAAAATATGCTATATATATGTATACATATATACATATATATGCATATTCACACACATATATGTATATATATACATATCTCTATCTATCTATCTATCTATCTATCTATCTATCTATCTATCATCTATCTATCTATGAATTCCTTGGACACTGATATATTTTTACATCTTTTCAAATTCCTGAAAATTTCATGGTAACCTGTTAATCATATAATTATATTTAACATATTACTGTAACATTAACAAACTTATTGTTGGGTTTGAAATGTCTGCTCTTACGTTCCAGGAGCAGATGTGTGTTAGGAATCAAAGCTATTTCCTCTATAAGAGCTGAAGTGCTGTTGATCCCTGAGCCATCTCTTCAGACATTCCACTGTCCCATTTTAAGGAGGCTAAATTGTTTTTATTATATATGGCATGTGTAGCTGATATAAGTATACTTAATTTACCTTCCACCTTACAATTTATTTTATTTCTTTCTCTCCTGATTTTTTTTTTAAATTTAGTTTTTGGTGATTTTATGCCTTTCAGTTATTTTTCCTATTTTTCTCTCTGATAGTATGCCCACCAAAATTCATTTGCTGATCAGCAGTTTTATTGACAGTTAAATATACTTGTCTTATTAATTTCTCATACGTACTTTAAGTACTTACTCTCTAAAAAAAACTTTAAAAAACAATTAAATCACTTAGATTTTGCATTATTGTTTTCACTGATCAGAATTGTAGTCTTCATCGTCATCACCACCATCATCTTATTACTTCAGTATATGTAAAGTATTTTAGATTTAGCGATCAATTAACTTCCATTATGGATTTTTACTTCCTTATTATACTATCATGTGTAACTGCTAATCTCGGTTGTTAGCTAGAAACTCCCAGGAAAGGGGAAGTTCAGTTGAAGAACTGTCTTTAGCACACTGGCCTGTGGGGTTGTCTGTGGGACATTGTCTTGATTGATGATAAATGTGGAACTACCCGCGGTGAGTGTTACATCTCTAGATAGCTGGGCCTGGGCTATATAAAAAGCCTGCTGAGAAAGTCAGAGTGTTAGCAAGCTCACTCTGAACATTGCTCCATGGTTTCTGCCTCACTTTCTTCTTCCAGGTTTGTATATAAAGAAACCTAAAATGTTCACATTCGAATTACTTACTATAGTAAAGATGTTACTTCTCTTAAGCATAAATAGAAATTCACTGTAATTTTTAATAAAATATAAAATACTATTTTAATAAAGATAAAGCAAATCTAAAATTAACATATAAACCTAAAGCACCTAAATTAGATTAAAAAGAATATTCAAATTAAAAAACAAAACAAACCAAAAATATAAAGTTTGGTAGAATTAATGTTTAACTGAGAGTAATACCTGGTATGTTAGTTAGCTTACTTCTGTTCTGACAAACATTATAAACAAAAGCAACTGTGAAGGTTTGAATATACTTGGGCCATGTAAAGTGGCACTATTAGGAGGTATGGCCTTATTGGAGGAGGTCTAGACTTGTTAGAGGACTGTGGGGGTGGGTCTTTGAGGGCTCAAGTTTGGTCCGGTGTGATCCAGACCCTCTTCCTGGCTGCCTATGGAAGATAGTCTTCTTCTGACTTTCTTCAGATCAAGATGAAAAAGTTCAGTTCCTTCTCTAGCACCATATTTGCCTGAAGGCTGCAATACTTCCTGTTGTGATGATAATGGACTGAGTCTCTGAAACTGTATGCTAGCTCCAATGAAATGTTTTGTTTTAAAGAGTTTCCATGGTCATGGAGTCTCTTCATGGCAATGAAACCCTAACTAAGACAGCAACGTAAAGAGGAAAGGCATATATATTATATAATATATACATATATATATGTGTGTGTATATACATATATATATGTATATACACACACACACACAACAGGTTACAACTCATCATCAAGGGAAGTCAAGGTAGGAGCTTAAGGCAGAGACCTAGAGAGAACTGAAACAAAAACAGAAATGCAGAAGAAAAAGGATAAAAGTGACCTTAGATAGTTGTTTTGATTTCTTAAACATAATATTTTATTAAGTACTTGAAAAATTTTCATTTATTAGAATGTTTTTATCCAGTTCAACCTTCCCCTAACTCCTGTCAGATATACCCTCAAATCTTTACCAACTCAGTTCTCTCCTCAAATTTATCCCCTCTCTCTCTCCTTGACATTCTCCCTCTTTCTGATATTCATTACGATTAGTTGTTTCTGGCCCACTAATATTGTGTATGGGACTGCCTTGGAGTGTGGTCAATATACTAGAGGTCATACCACTAAAGAAAATTGACACTACCTTTGCCAACAATTATCAAATACGAATAGCTCCTCATTTAGGGGTGGGATATGTGTCTACTTCCCATCCCCCATGCTGTGAAGAGTAGAGGAATGAAGTGGGAAGGGATACATAACAGGAAATGCCCTTTTAAAAGTTATATGGTGGAATTTTGATGGAGATTACATTGAATCTTTATATTGATTTCAGCAAGATGGCCATTTTTACTATGTAATCCTGTCAATCCATGAGCATGGGAGATCTCTCCATCTTCTGAGATCTTCTTTTATTTCTTTCTTTAGATACTTGTGGGAGGAGAGGCTCTTGGTCCTGTGAAGGCACAATGCCCCAGTGTAGGGGAGTGCCAGGGCCAGGAAGTGGGAGTGAGGAGGGGACGGGGGCTTTTGGACAGGAAACCAGGAAAGGGGATAACATTTGAAATGTAAATAAAGAAAATATATAATTCAAAATAAAAATAAAAGTTACATGGTAACCTACTATTAAAGATTCTTGAAAGATAGATATAATATAATATTCATATACAGATACATGTATACAAAAATGTTTTAATAGAGTTATGTTCAATGGGCAACAACACTCCAACAGAATACCACATATTACAAGATTAAAATCTCAGTAGTACGAATGGGTTGTGTCTTTTTATGTTGTTGACTCACAAACATTGTAAGCTGCTACAGTGTTCTCAGTTGCACACTGGAACTTCATAGTGAGACATAAGAGAATCATAAACACAGAGAAATCAAGTACTGTTCTAGGAGCTTCATCTCTACAGGCTATCCTTCATGACGCTGAGACTGGGGGAGAAGGATGGTTGCTAATCTTATCTTACCTTGACCCTCATAAGCTACAATAACCATGGTTATCATATCTTGATGAGTTTATAGCTAGGTTCTTTTGCTTGTTCCTTCTTGGGAATTGAAAAAAAATCGCCGATATTACTAGAAGGCATCATCTGTTTTTTGATTAGCATTTTATGATGTATTTTTCATTTTCCATTATTTTATGTCTGACTTACCTATATCATTTAAATTGAAATTGAATTATCTTCAGCAAAGGTTGGCTAGGCCATTTAAAACTCATCAATTTTGCAAATCTCTATTAATGGTATCTGTACACTGAAACTCACATACCTCTTTTTATGTTCTAATTTCCATCTGCCATGCTATTATTTTTCTTGTGCTCTTTTTGTCAAATTCAGTAACACCTGTGTGCAGAAATTTGTTCCTGGTCTCCCTTTCTTAGAGGTGAAGGGCATCTTGGGTCTTAGGTTTATGTCTGACCAAGCTTCATGCCTGAGCTTCGTTCCTCTGTGGCTTGTTCACAGATGCCATAGGACATCAGGATCTGAATAACCCTCAGTAACTCAGCTAGCTGTAAAGCTTTCTTATTCCCATAAAGTTTTAATGTTATTCTTCATTATAATGCATTCCCTCAGGGGGAGTCACAATTATTAAATATATAACATTTAAGAAATTTTGGCGTCCACCTTGAGACTCCAAAATGTATTGCATAAATCACACTGCCTTTTGAAACAATTATATGAGGTAGATATCAATATTGGTTCCTAAAAGAAGAGAAAACAGACTTGCCTCCTGTAGTAAGGTGCATCCTGAGGATTCAAAGACATTTGATAACATAGAGTTTGTCAGGAAGAAGGCAGTAAGTATTCAGAAGGTTGAACATAAAAAAATAGGTATTTCAGAGGGCCTTAGCACTGGCCATTTAAACTTGTCAGAATGAGGGCTAGGGGACTGAGATTTTTAGTTTCCAATTAAGCTTGTGCACCTGGAATGAATGTGTCCATCAATCATCTACCCCATGTTTATATTTCTCAGCTTATTTTAACAAAGGTACAGCAGAATTTCTAGCAGCACAGAATGTCAAACATTTTGTTAGTTCAGTTACAAGCTCTAACATATATATAGCCAAAAGAGGGACCAGAATCCAGAAGATAAGAAGAATCCATTATAAATCAAAGAGAAAAATTTAAATATTGTTGATAGATAAGGGAGAGGATGGAAAAATACAGAAATGATTCTTAACACTTTCAGAATGAGGAAGTATTATTTAAAATAACAATAACATTTTTTACACTAACCATTTAAGTATTATGTTATTCTTTTTTTTATACTTTTTATTAGGTATTTTCCTCATTTACATTTCCAATGCTATCCCAAAAGTCCCCCATACCCTCCCTCATACTCCCCTACCGACCCACTCTCACTTTTTGGCCCTGGCGTTCCCCTGTACTGGGGCATATAAAGTTTGCAAGTCCAATGAGCCTCTATTTCCAGTGATGGCCTACTAGGCCATTTTTTGATAAATATGCAGCTAGAGTCAAGAGCTCCGGGGTACTGGTTAGTTCATAGTTTTCTTCTACCTATAGGGTTGCAGATCCCTTTAGCTCCTTGGGTACTTTCTCTAGCTCCTCCATTGGGGGCCCTGTGATCCATTCAATAGCTGACTATGAGCATCCACTTCTGTGTTTGCTAGGCCCCGGCATAGTCTCACAAGAGACAGCTATATCTGGGTCCTTTCACAAAATCTTGCTAGTATATGCAATGGTGTCAGCATTTCTAAGCTGATTATGGGATGGAACCCTGGATATGGCAGGCTCTAGATGGTCCATCCTTTTGACACAGCTCCAAACTTTGTCTCTGTAACTCCTTCCATGGGTGTTTTGTTCTCAATTCTAAGAAGGGGCAAAGTGTCCACACTTTGGTCTTTCTTCTCCTTGAGTTTCATGTGTTTAGCAAATTGTATCTTATATCTTGGATATCCTAAGTTTCTGGGCTAATATCCACTTATGAGTGAGTATATATTGTGTGAGTTCCTTTGTGATTGGGTTACCTCACTCAGGATGATACCCTCCAGGTCCATCCATTTGCCTAGGAATTTCATAAATTCATTTTTTTAATAGCTGAGTAGTACTCCATTGTGTAAATGTACCACATTTTCTGTATCCATTCCTCTGTTGAGGGGTATCTGGGTTCTTTCCAGCTTCTGGCTATTATAAATAAGGCTGCTATGAACATAGTGGAGCATGTGTCCTTCTTACCGGTTGGAACATCTTCTAGATATATGCCCAGGAAAGGTATTGCTGGATCCTCCGGTAGTACTATATCCAGTTTTCTGAGGAATCACCCGACAGATTTCCAGAGTAGGTATACAAGCTTGCAATCCCACCAACAATGGAGGAGTGTTCCTCTTTCTCCACATCCTTGCCAGCATCTGCTGTCACCTGAATTTTTGATCTTAGCCATTCTGACTGGTGTGAGGTGGAATCTCAGGGTTGTTTTGATTTGCATTTCTCTGATGATTAAGGATGATGAACATTTTTTTCAGGTGCTTCTCAGCCATTCGGTATTCCTCAGGTGAGAATTCTTTGTTTAGCTCTGAGCCCCATTTTTAATGGGGTTATTTGATTTTCTGGAGCCCACCTTCTTGAGTTCTTTATATATATCGGATATTAGTCCTCTATCTGATTTAGGATAGGTAAAGATCCTTTGCCAATCTTTTGGTGGCCTTTTTGTCTTATTGCCGGTGTCTTTTGTTTTGCAGAAGCTTTGCAGTTTCATGAGGTCCCATTTGTCAATTCTCGATCTTACAGCATAAGCCATTGCTGTTCCATTCAGGAATTTTTCCCCTGTGCCCATATCTTCGAGGGTTTTCCCTACTTTCTCCTCTATAAGTTTCAGTTGTCTATTGTTTTATGTAGAGTTCCTTAATCCATTTAGATTTGACCTTAGTACAAGGAGATAGGAATGGATCAATTTGCATTCTTCTACATGATAACCACCAGTTGTGCCAGCACCATTTGTTGAAGATGCTGTCTTTTTCGACTGGATGGTTTTTGCTCCCTTGTCAAAGATCAAGTGACCATAGGTGTGTGGGTTCATTTCTGGGTCTTCAATTCTGTTCCATTGGTCTACTTGTCTGTCACTATACCAGTACCATGCAGTTTTTATCACAATTGCTCTGTAATAAAGCTTTAGATCAGGCATGGTAATTCCACCAGAAGTTCTTTTATCCTTGAGAAGAGTTTTTGCTATCCTAGGTTTTTTGTTATTCCAGATGAATTTGCTGATTGCCCTTTCTAATTCGTTGAAGAATTGAGTTGGAATTTTGGTGATATTATTATTATTATTATTATTATTAATATTATTATTATTACCCCCACTATTTTTGTGTGAGGTGCAATGTGTGCTTTGAGCTTTATTAAAGTGTCTTTAATGAATGTGGCTGCCCTTGCATTTGGAGCATAGATATTCAGAATTGAGAGTTCCTCTAGGAGGATTTTACCTTTGTTGGTATGAATCTGTAGATTGCTTATGGTAAGATAGCCATTTTTACAATATTGATCCTGCCAATCCATGAGCATGGGAGATCTTTCCATCTTCTGAGATCTTCTATAATTTCTTTCTTCAGAGACTTGAAGTTCTTATCATACAGGTCTTTCACTTCCTTAGTTAGAGTCACGCCAAGGTATTTTATATTGTTTGTGACTATAGAGAAGGGTGTTGTTTCCCTAATTTCTTTCTCAGCCTGTTTATTGTTTGTGTACAGAAATGCCATTGACTTGTTTGAGTTAATTTTATATCCAGCTACTTCACCAAAGCTGTTGATCAGGTTTAGAAGTTCTCTGGTGGAATTTTTAGTGTCACATATATATATATACTAACATATCTTCTGCAAAAAGTGATATTTTGTCATCATCTTTTCCAATTTGTATCCCCTTGATCTCCTTTTGTTGTCTAGTTGCTCTGGCTAGGACTTCAAGTACTATGTTGAAAAGGTAGGGAGAAAGTGGGCAGCCTTGTCTAGTCCCTGATTTTAGTGGGATTGCTTCCAGCTTCTCACCATTCACTTTGATGTTGGCTACTGGTTTGCTGTAGATTGCTTTTATCATGTTTAGGTATTAGCCTTGAATTCCTGATCTTTCCAAGACTTTTATCATGAATATGTGTTGGATTTTGTCAAATGCTTTTTCTGCATCTAACGAGATGATCATGTGGTTTGCCTTTGAGTTTGTTTACATACTGGATTACGTTGATGGATTTTCGTATATTGAACCATTCTTGCATCCCTGGGATGAATCCTACTTGGTCAGGATGGATGATTGTTTTGATGTGTTCTTGGATTCAGTTAGTGAGAAATTTATTGAGGATTTTTGCATCGATATTCATAGGGGAAATTTGTCTGAAGTTCTCTATCTTTGTTGGGTCTTTTTGTGGTTTAGGTGTCAGAGTATTTGTGGCTTTATAGAATGAGTTGGGTAGAGTACCTTCTACTTCTATTTTGTGGAATAGTTTGTGCAGAACTGGGATTAGACCTTCTTTGAAGGTCTGATAGAACTCTGCACTAAACCCAGCTGGTACTGGACTTTTTTTTTGGTTGAGAGACTATTAATGACTGCTTCTATTTCTTTAGGGGATATAGGACTGTTTAGATCATTAACCTGATCTTGATTTAACTTTAGTACCTGGTATCTGTCTAGAAACTTGTCCATTTCATCCAGGTTCTCCAGTTTTGTTGAGTATAGCCTTTTGTAGAAGGATCTGATGGTGTTTTGGATTTCTTCAGGATTTGTTGTTATGTCTCCTTTTTCATTTCTGATTTTGTTAATTATAATGCTTTCCCTGTGCCATCTAGTGAGTCTGGCTAAGGGTTTGTCTATCTTGATTTTCTCAAAGAACCAGCTCCTAGTTTGGTTGATTCTTTGAATAGTTCTTCTTGTTTCCACTTGGTTGATTTCGCCTGAGTTTGATTATTTTCTGCCCTGTACTCCTCTTGGGTGAATTTGCTTCCTTTTGTTCTAGAGCTTTTAGGTGTGTTGTCAAGCTGCTAATGTGTGCTCTCTCTAGTTTATTTTTGGAGGCACTCAGAGCTATGAGTTTTCCTCTTAGAAATGCTTTCATTGTGTCCCATCAGTTTGGGTATGTTGTGGATTCATTTTCATTAAACTCCAAAAAGTCCTTAATTTCGTTCTTTATTCCTTCCTTGACCAAGGTATCATTGAGGAGAGTGTTGTTCAGTTTCCACATGAATGTAGGCTTTCTATTATTTATTTTGTTATTGAAGATCAGCCTTAGTCCATGGTGATCTGAAAGGATAAATGGGACAATTTCAATATTTTTGTATCTGTTGAGGCTTGTTTTGTGTCCAATTATGTGGTCAATTTTGGAGAAGGTACCATGAGGCGCTAAGAAGAAAGTATATCCTTTTGCTTTAGGACAAAATGTTCTGTAGATATCTGTTAAGTCCATTTGTTTCATCACTTCTGTTAGTTTCACTGTGTCCCTGTTTAGTTTCTGTTTCCACGATCTGTCCATTGATGAAAGTGGTGTGTTGAAGTCTTCCACTATTATTGTGTGAGGTGCAATGTGTGCTTTGAGCTTTACTAAAGTGTCTTTAATGAATGTGGCTGCCCTTGCATTTGGAGCGTAGATATTCAGAATTGAGAGTTCCTCTTCGAGGATTTTACCTTTGATGTTTATGAAGTGTCCCTCCTTGTCTTTTTTGATAACTTTGGGTTGGAAGTCAATTTTATCTGATATTAGAATGGCTACTCCAGCTTGTTTCTTCATACCATTTGCTTGGAAAATTGTTTTCCAGCCTTTCATTCTGAGGTAGTGTCTATCTTTTTCTCTGAGATGAGTTTCCGGTAAGCACCAAATGTTGGGCCCTGTTTGTGTAGCCAGTCTGTTAGTCTATGTCTTTTTATTGGGGTATTGAGTCCATTGATATTAAGAAAAAGTAATTGTTGCTTCCTATTATTTTTGTTGTTAAAGTTGGCATTCTGTTCTTGTGGCTGTCTTGTTTTAGGTTTGTTGAGGGATTACCTTCTTGCTTTTTCTAGGATGTGGTTTCCATCCTTGTATTGGTTTTTTTCTGTTATTATCCTTTGACAGGCAGGATTCGTGGAAAGATAATGTGTGAATTTGGTTCTGTCATGGAATACTTTTGTTTCTCCATCTAAGGTTATTGAAAGTTTGGCTGGGTATAGTATCCTGGGTTGGCATTTGTGTTCTCTTAGTGTCTGTATAACATCTGTCCAAGCTCTTCTTGCTTTCACAGTCTCTGGTGAAAAATATGGTGTAATTTTGATAGGCTTGCCTTTATATGTTACTTGACCCTTTTCCCTTACTGCTTTTCGTATTCTATCTTTATTTAGTGCATTTGTTGTTCTACTGCTTTTCGTATTCTATCTTTATTTAGTGCATTTGTTGTTCTGATTATTAATGTGTCGGGAGGAATTTCTTTTCTGGTCCAGTCTATTTGGGGTTCTATAGGCTTCTTGTATGTTCATGGGCATCTCTTTCTTTAGGTTTGGGAAGTTTTCTTCTATAATTTTGTTGAAGATATTTGCTGGCCCTTTGAGTTGAAAATCTTCATTCTCATCTACTCCTATTATCCGTAGGTTTGGTCTTCTCATTGTGTCCTGGATTTCCTGGATGTTTTGAGTTAGGATCTTTTTGAGTTTTGTATTTTCTTTGATTGTTGTGCTGATGTTCTCTATGGAATCTTCTGCACCTGAGATTCTCTCTTCCATCTCTTGTATTCTGTTGCTGATGCTTGCATCTATGGTTCCAGATTTCTTTCCTAGGGTTTCTATCTCCAGCGTTGCCTCACTTTGGGTTTTCTTCATTGTGTCTACTTCCCTTTTTAGGTCTTGGATGGTTTTATTCATTTCAATCACTTGTTTGGTTGTGTTTTCTTGTAATTCTTTAAGGGATTTTTGTACTTCATCTTTAAGATCGTCTACCAGTTTATCAGTGTTCTCCTGTATTTCTTTGAGTGAGTTATTAAAGTCCTTCTTGATGTCCTCTACCATCATCATGAGATATTCTTTTAGATCCAGGTCTAGCTTTTCGGGTTTGTTGGGGTGCCCTGGACTGGGCAAGGTGGGAGTGCTGGGCTCTGGTGATGGTGAGTGGTCTTATTCTTACCTTTGCCATCTGATAATCTCTGGAGTTAGTTGATTTAGTTGTCTCTGGTTAGAGCTTGTTCCTCAGGTGATTCTGTTAGCCTCTATCAGCAGACCTGGGAGACTAGATCTCTCCTCTGAGTTTCAGTGGTCAGAGCACTCTCTGCAGGCAAGCTCTCCTCTTACAGGGAAGGTGCACAGATATCTGGCATTAGGACCTCCCTCCTGGCCGAAGACAAAGGCCCAAAACAGGACCTGTCCCGAAGCTGAGTTGCTTTGGCCTGTCCCAGAAGCTGTTAGCTTCTGTATTCTACACTCTCACCTGTGCAAAATACTCTCAGAGGAGTCCTGGAACTGAGATGTCTGCAGCCGATGCTCAGGCTAAGCGCTCCTGGCCCGGGCAGACCCCTATCCTCTGGCCGGAAAAGTGGCCAAATGTCTGGGGCCCGAAAAGGGGGCTGCTTTAGAAGCTCTGTGGCTCCCACCTGTCCCAGCAGCTGTTAGCTTCTGTATTCAGCACTTTCACCTGTGCAGAATACTCTTGGCGGGGTTCCAGAAATAAGATGTCTGCAGCCGATGCTCAGGCCAAGCGCTCCTGGCCCGGGCGGACCTTTATCCTCTGGCAGGGAAAGTGGCCGGATGTCTAGGGCCCGAAAAGGGGGCTACCTTAGAAGCTCTGTGGCTCCCGCCTGTCCCAGAAGCTCTTAGCTTCTGTATTCCGCACACTCACCTGTGCAGAATACCCTCACCGGGGTCCCGGAACCAAGATGTCTGCTGCCGATGCTCAGGCAATGTCGTATTATGTTATTCTTAATTTAAATATCATGACATTATTTTCCCTTCCTGTCCCTCCAATACAATATATATTCACCACAGCTTCTTCTCAAATTCTTAGCCTTTTAAAAACTTATTATTATTCCATGCACATAAATAAAAATGTATATGTTGTTTTAGTCACTGTCCTATTGTTAGGAAGAAACATCAAGGCAACTCTTACAAAAGAAAGCATTTAACTGGGCACTTGCTCATAGTTTCAGAGGGTTAATCCATTATCACCAGGGCAATGAGAGCATGGCAGAGAGAGGGAGAGGTAGAAGGAGGGGGATAGAGAGGGAGAGGTGGAGGGAGTAGAAAGGAAGGGAGGGAGGGAGGGAGGGAGGGAGGGAGGGAGGGAGGGAGAGAGATTGGGCCTGCTGTGGGCTTTTTTAAACCTCAAAGCACACCCCCCAGTAAAATACTTCCTCCAACAAAGCAATACGACTTCAACACATCACTCCTTCTTATCCTTTTAATCCTCAGCGCTACTCCCTGATGACAAAGCACTCAAATATATGAGCCTACACAAAGGGGGCATTCTTTTTTTTATTTTTATTTTTACTTTTTTATTTTTCCAATTTTTTATTAGGTATTTACTTCATTTACATTTCAAATGCTATCCCAAAAGTTGCCTATACCATCCTGCCCCCTGCTCCCTTCCCCACCCACTCCTACTTCTTGGCCCTGGTGTTCCCCTGTACTGGGGCATATAAAGTTTGCAAGACCAAGGGGCCTTTCTTCCCAATGATGGCTGAGTAGGCCATCTTCTGCTACATCTGCAGCTAGAGACTTCGCCCCTTCTTAGAATTGGGAACAAAACACCCATGGAAGGAGTTACAGAGACAAAGTTTGGAGCTGAGACAAAAGGATAGTCCATCCAGAGACTGCCCCACCCGGGGATCCATCCCATTATCAGCCACCAAACACAGACACTATTGCATACGCCAGCAAGATTTTGCAGAAGGGACTCTGATATAGGTGTCTCTTGTGAGGCTATGCCAGTGCCTGGCAAACACAGAAGTGGATCCTCACAGTCAGCTATTGGATGGAACAAAGGGGGCATTCTTACTCAAACTGAACAACATTCACTGACATACACAATTATCTATCTATCTATCTATCTATCTATCTATCTATCTATCTATCTCTATCAAATCTCTCATTCATACACACACACACACACACACACACACACACACACAAACACTTGGGGAGTCTGGTTAGTGTTGCTTGCATGTATGCTTTTAAAGAAAGTTGACCATTTAGTATTGGGTACCAGTTAGGACACTCATGCCTGGGTAAGAGCATGTCTCCCTCTCTTAGCAGTTATTAATTGCTGGTAGTTCTTCATCCAGGGGTTGAGCCCTGTGAGATTTCTCCCATCCATATGGGATTTCAAATGTTGTTTTCTATTCAGGTATTGTTTAGGCAATCATATTGCTGAGTTTTCATGGAGACAGCTTTTCTGTTAGATCTAAAAGACAGTCTTGAAGCCAACTTCCTGGTCCTCTCTCCTCATAGTTTTCCACACTCACTTCTGTTATGTTCCCTGAGAGTTAGGTGTAGGGCTTATACTAGAGATGTAATCATCTGGTACTGGGCAGTCTACAGTCATAATCACTTAATCTCATTTTTGACCAGTTGTGGCTCTCTGTAATGGTCTCTTGTCTGCTGCAAGAAGAATCTTCTTGGTGGGTGTAAGGATTTGTATGTAGGAATTGTATTGGCTTAAGAAAATTGCAGTAGTTTTCTCTTCAACAGTCCATAACATCACCATCCTTGAATTGTTGGCTAGGTTTACAGATGCAGAAATGGGTTCCTGCCTCTTGAGTGGGACTGAAGTCTAAATAGACAACTGTTGGAGAAAATGGCACAGAACTTCAGAACCTTCTTGCTTCTCTGAAGGTGTGCCATCCATGTCACTTGTGAAAACTTGGTATTATCTTTATCACATTCATAATTACTCTTTGCCTGCATTAACATTTTGTTCTGAAGCACCACAAAAAATTTACACACAGTATATTTTCATGCTTTATGAATGTTCAGAGGCCTTAAGAAAACAAACTAAATGCCAGTAAGGGTGTTGGATATTGCAGGCATTTCTTCACAGCCACAGTGCAAAAAAATTGTAGCATAGCCAAGTGCCTGTGCAGTTTTTGGAAGCAGCCATTTCTAGATATTTTAACCTTTGAGAAATTTAATCTTTGTGAAATTCAATTTTGTTGTAAATAAAATGCATCTAAATGAGGGCAATTTTTGTGAGGAATATGTAAAGTTGTAAATGAATGTTTTTAGCATTAAGATTGGCCACAAGTAAGAGATGAAGGCATGTCAGTTCTGTTCTCTGATTATCTGAGAAGAATCCTATTGCAGTTCCCTAGTATCTATGTACAAAGCTAGGGCAGCAGCAGTGTGTTCCTATAATCCCTGGGCTTGAAGACAAACAGGACCCATTTCTGGCCAGTCAGTATAACTGAAAGGTAAGGTCCAGGTCCAATTAGAGATGGGATCTCAAAACCTGTGGTGGAAAGTGATTGAAGAGGACACATGATTTCAATCCCTGGCCTCTGCATGCATGCATACACATGTATGTACACACAAGAGAAAAGGACAGACATAAATACATAAAAGAGAAATTTAATACTTGCACAGAAACATCATGTTGAAAATCCTGCTTGGTATACTGTTATTAAAATCTATTTCTATATAATAATGTGAAATACTGTTTGTGTTGGCCTGGACTCTTGATAAGCAGCTTCTCTCAATGTCCCTGTTTATTTCTGACTGCTTCTCAATTGTGTCAAGTTTACATATATGGTAGAAGTCAGTACATTTGCATCTCATATAGTCTACTTAACTGCTGTTTCTAACTTTTTTATAGGTGTTTATTTCAAATTTTATTCTTAATAATCTTCATATTTTGCATAACCTTTGTCCAGGTATTTCCCTTAGTAACCCATGGCACATACCTTCTAATAAAGATGCCCCAACTTGAGGCCACATATGCTACTGATTAAACAGTTTGGAATAAGCTAATTTTGGTTCTGAGTTTTAGTAGCCCATGGTCTTGAAGCAATTTCTAAAGTCTCTAGTTTGCAGTTGCCAGGAAATCATCATGCTTTCAACGTAAGGTTGTTTTAAGGATAAAATGAGATGACACATAAAGTGCTTGTCATAATGTAGATAAGCAACGGGGAAAATGTTCATCAGATGGCTTTTATTTATTATGAAGTTGCAAAAGCTACTTTTTTTCTTAGAAAAGTGAGTGTGGAACAAATTCTAGAGTTAACTTTTTTTTTTCAGATTATGTCTTTAAAATATGCTTTTACTTTTGTGGCCCTCAAAGTGGAGGAAGAAGTAACTGTTAGAGTGCATATCTATTTTACATTACATTTTTCAGCCTGGAAAGGTACTTTAAATTGCTCTCCAGGTAATTCCCATTCCCCAGAAGTGTACTTTACTCTGTTTCTATGGGGAAACTTATACCAAAAGCATTGCAGAAAGATTCCCTGGCACCAAACACAAATCCACCTCAGATAGGAAGTTGTTGTTGGTGGTGCGTATTCCTTTTGGAAGCGTCTTTGTCACAGATCTGACTCAACACTTATTTCTAGCAGAACGAGTTGCTCAGGCAGGAAATCTATTTCCACAGCTCAAGTGGAAGCTTTATTTAAGGAGTGCAATTGGCATAAATCACGCAAGAGAATGTGGTTAAAGTGCACAGCTGTCGATTTCAAATTTAACACGATTTGAGTATGAAAAAGCAGTTGGAAAAGTTTTTCTTTTACTTCTGGACTGATGGGTAGCCACAGGCACATAAAACTGTTTCTCTTGCCCGCAACACTCCTCAGAACGTGAGAGCGGAAGCTTTGTGGCTTCCCAACAGACAACCAAGCACCAAGTCATGAAATCCCATGGTGCTTCTTGGTTTTGAGATTTTGAGATCCGAAGATTTCTAAGCAAAGTGTGGGTGTTGCTGCTATGTTAGACATGACAATGTAAAATGAATGCTCATCTAAATGGATTTTAAACTTACCAAGATTAAGGTATCAGTACTAAGAGTCTGAACTCAGGGTCATGGCCCAGGGTAAGGGCCATCTTACTAGGTTTCTTTTGATGTTCATGTCTTTCCCTCTATCTCACTGTTTTGTCTTGTAATCCTATTCATTCATCTTTTCCCCATCCATTCTTTCTTTTGCCCATTTTACCAGATCCTGTTTATTCTACATATCTTAGCTCTAGGATTTATCCCCATGCTTTCTGTAACCCCCTTCTAGTAATTATAGTTTTCTGTTTTTCAGCTGTCTGTCCTATAGCTACTTTAAAACATTTCCCATTGAGTTCTTCTTGTCACCAAATAAATGAAGGTTAGGAATGATGCCTGACTGGAACTGTCCAGATATTTTGTGACTTCCCCCCAAGTCTGTGGTTGCTGGTGAGTGGCTCCTATCCTGGAATTTTATTTATCTCTGACTTGACTTCACCTCCCTCTTAGAAATTTTAGCAACTTAAAGGCTGTCCTCTGTAACAGTGGGTACTTCTCCCAAATAAATACAGTGTGCATCCCACATCATAGCTTCCTGTAAAAACCAGCATACCTGTTTGTAGATGCTAGAAACATTTACTCAATAAATATTTTGAATACATATAAAATGGACTCTGTGACATCTGAACATGCTATTAGAGGTTATCCACTTTTGTCTCCTGAGAAAATACAAATGCCTATCTATAGTCTCTGATGATTTGTACTGAGGTTGCATTCTCAAGAGAAGGTGATTTCAGAGAGTAGTTCTTATCTAGCTGAAACACAGAGCCAGACAATCATTGGACTTCCATTTTAGCCTAGGAGGGTACCCTGAGTTGGGCGAGAGAGGACTGAATTAGGCAAAGAGATTTACCCGAGCTCAGAGAAGTCCAGATGATGGAAGCCAGGAAGTCCATATAATAACACACAACAAACCCCGAGAAATCCACTACATTGTTTGATTGTCAGTTTTCCAAGAGGAGCTCAATCAATATCTTTCCCCTCATTTTCTTTCAAGGTCAGGGCAGAAGATAAATTAGCAGTTCTTGATGAAAAGGCTTTTAGTGTTTATTGTGATCAACAAAGTTGTAAACTTCCACTGGATTTGTAGGATTCTGTGAGAGCTCATCCACAGTAAAAGCCAAAGTCCTTAATGACAGCCTAAGACATCTTACACCTTACCCTCCTTTCCCCTGTAAATCACCTGATTTTTGCTTTTTGTTTTCTTCCCTGTCTCTGTACCTGCTACAATTTGTTCAGTAGGCTGGACATAAAGGTAGCTTTTACTAGGGCTTCCACATTTTCTTCCAAGAATGTTTTCATCCAGATGGCCCCTCCCTTATTATTTTTCCCAAAAGATATATGAGAAACCTTTCCTCATATGGAGACTGCCCTGATTGACTCTCTAAACATTGTACTCCTCTTACCTTATCACCTCTCCATGTTTTGTCTTTTGTTTTTTTGTTTTTGTTTTTTTTCCATTTTTATTAGGTATTTAGCTCATTTACATTTCCAATGCTATACCAAAAGTACCCCATACCCACCTCCCCACTCCCCTACCCACCCACTCCCCCTTTTTGGCCCTGGCATTCCCCTGTACTAGGGCATATAAAGTTTGCAAGTCCAATGTACCTCTCTTTGCAGTGATGGCCGAGTAGGCCATCTTTTGATACATATGCAGCTAGAGACAAAAGCTCCGGGGTACTGCTTAGTTCATATTGTTGTTCCACCTATAGGGTTGCAGTTCCCTTTAGTTCCTTGGGTGCTTTCTCTAGTTCCTTAATTGGGGGCCCTGTGGTCCATTCAATAGCTGACTGTGAGCATCCACTTCTGTGTTTGCTAGGCCCCAGCCTAGTCTCACAAGAGACAGCTATATCTGGGTCCTTTCAGCAAAATCTTGCTAGTGTATGCAATGGTGTCAGCGTTTGGAAGCTGATCATGGGATGGGTCTCTGGATATGGCAATCACTAGATGGTCCATCCTTTCGTCACACTTCCAAATTTTGTCTCTGTAACTCCTTCCGTGGGTGTTTTGTTTCCTATTCTAAGAAGGGGCAAAGTGTCCACACTTTGGTCTTCATTCTCTTGAGTTTAATGTGTTTAGCAAATTATATCTTATATCTTGGGTATCCTAAGTTTCTGGGCTAATATCCACTTATCAGTGAGTACATATTGTGAGAGTTCCTTTGTGATTGGGTTACCTCACTCAGGATGATGCCCTCCAGGTCCATCCATTTGGCTAGGAATTTCATTAATTCATTCTTTTTAATAGCTGAGTAGTACTCCATTGTATAAATGTACCACATTTTCTGTATCCATTCCTCTGTTGAGGGGCATCTGGGTTCTATCCAACTTCTCGCTATTATAAATAAGGCTGCTATGAACATAGTGGAGCATGTGTCCTTCTTATCGGTTGGGGCATCTTCTGGATATATGCCCAGAAGAGGTATTGCTGGATCTTCCGGTAGTACTTTGTGATTCGGAATTTGCTCCATGTGCTCTAACATTCACTACCTGTGAATTCACACCCATTGTCAAGACCCCACAGTTATTTCTGAGCTCTGCTATTTCTAACTTGAAGTACTCTTACACTGGATGGGCTTTTGCATTTTAAATCAGCTCCAATCCTTAGATTGTGTAGTTATTTTAAGTTCACTTATTGTTAATATCACTTGTCTCTCTCTCTCCATTAAACATGAGGTATTTGGTGTGTACAATTTTTTTCTGATTATGTTTTAAATGCTGTAAATATTGGAAATAGTAAAGTTAATGACTGGGGCAGTGTGATTATAAATCAAAGCGAGTACTTGTTTGGCATGCCTCCCACCCTTACTGGACTAGCATGAAAACATATTTTACAAGGAGTAGCTTGACCTCTTCTTTGGCTAGTAGAAGTTAATGAAGGCTGAAAAATCAGAAAAGACAAAATATTTTGATATTTAGAGGTAGAAATGTGAAGTCATTGCATTAAACTGTGATTCCTGCAGGTACAAGCTTGAGAAGTGCCCAGAGAGAATACAAGAAGGTTTTGCTAACCAGAAAATCAATGTGTTGGCACAATCTGTCTGTGTTGTGAAATTTTTACCACATAGTGCTAAGTTCAAATTCTTAAAATGTAAAAAGCTTAGAACAATTAAGTAAAACTAGAAAGAAGCCACTCCTCTCAACTGTTCTTTATGTTAAAAAGAAAAGACATATATGCACATATGGTCATATACATACACTGGTATATAAATAAGGAACATATCTGAATGTGTACATTATATGTATTGTCCTATATATGCATGTCTATAGATTGCATGAAGTTTAATTATTTTCAATGCATAATATGTACATTAAGCAAGGGCAGGTTGTATAATAATTGCCATTATCTACACAATAATTACCACTATCTGTCCCTAGAACTATTTTTTTCTTCCTCAAGAAAAATTTGAGCACATATCAAGTAATTGTTCTCCATTTGCTTGCATCTTAATTCCTTACAACTGTTCTATTGTTTTCTCTCCAAATTTACCAGCCTTAGGACTGCTGCTAGACAGTGAATATCTTTTCTTTAGCATAGTGTCTTAGAGATCCATCCAAGTCAGAATGTGTATCAGTACTCTTTTATTGTAAATTTCCATCATGGTTTGTCCACCAGCTTATCTCTTGATAAGGACAGATTTATGCTACCTCAAGGCTATTGTACACAATGAGACTATGGCTTAGATTTTGCAAATACCTTCTCCAGACTATGCTTACAATGATAGACTTATACTCAAGTAGAATCTTCAGCTTATATGATAATTTCATCAAGTATTTTCATAGTATTTTTCATAGCAGTTTGATAATTGTACATTCTCAACAATAATTCAAGTTACACTTTTTTAGCCATATCAGCACTTGCTTTACAATAGCTTGCCTCATAGTACATTTGATTTGCATTTCTCTAATGACTACTGCTATTGAATATCTTTTCATATGTTCATGCTCATTTGTGTACCATAGCATTTGCCCAAGTTGTTCATTCATTATTATTCATTCAGTTCTTTCAGTCTTCCCTAATTCAACAACAGGGATCAGCTGCTTCTGTCCATTGGTTGAGTGCAAACATCTGCATCTGACACTTTCAGCTGCTTGTTGCATCCTTCAGAGGGCAGTCATGATAGATCCCTTTTTGTGAGGGCTCCATAGCCTCAGTAAAAGTGTCAGGTCTTGGGATCCCCCCTCCCCCACTTGAGCTGGATGGTCAGGCTTCAGACCAGTTCCAAACTTTTAATGATCTTGCTTCAAGCTTCCTGAGCCCTGGTCTAAAGTCATAAAGCCACCATGCCTATCTGATCTGCATTCTAATATCTATCTCCAGAGGCTTCTTATATTGTAATTTCCAGTTGGAAGAAGTATTTCTACTCTATTTTCACAACAGTAAAGGTTGATTGTATATGTTCAACTAAAACTATTAATGAATGAATGACTGAGAAGATGAGTCATTAAAGTCTTGCAGGCATTAGTAAGTGAATTCAACCCTTAGCACCAATGCAAATCGGTGAGTGTGGCATTTGAAACTACAGTACTGGGAAGGCAGTGACAATGGATCTTCAGATATTGAGGCATCTATTACAAGTTTACTTGGAGTAAATTTCCTTTTATTTAAATTTTAGGATAGGGGAGTAACATGAACATTTATGTAAGTAACACCATTAGGTTCTCCCATAAGGCCTGTGATTGATTATGTCAAGTGCTTTTACCTAGGTGTATAGTACTATATATGAACTCCCCCCCCTCCATGGAATTGGCCATAAATATAAACATAAAATGGATGGCTACTCCCATAACCACAATGCTACTATTGCAGCAATCAGTCCAATTTGCTATCCGCACTGTAGCACGCAGTGTCCAGTGCTGGGTAGAACCATTAGTATTTGCATATCAACCTCCAGTACCTTGAAAGCTGGCCTATAAGAAGAGAATTTCATGGAAGTTGATTTACTGATGCTCTGTAACCCAAATGGGTGGTATCTTTTGCTGTAGGAATAAGCATTATCTACCATGCAGGTACCTTTGATAAAATTTTCTATTGTACATATATTTTGAAACTAAATAACAAACTAGTGGATTTTTATATGACTTCTTTGTGTATCATTAGTTTTAGTTAGCATACATGTTATTCTGAATGCATAAATAACAAATATAAAATAATTAATGTAGGACATATAAAACATAAAAAATAAAAATATGATATTCTTTCCAGATTTATTAAAGAATTTTAAATGTCTCATACCATAAATCTTTTGAACTGGCTTTTTCCCTTGAACAAAAATTATTTGTGTCCCTTTGGGGCCATTCTCTGAGTTTTAAATTATTTTTCACTGTTTTAAATACTCAAATAAAATGATACATGTTTATGATGTACAATGATGCTTTGAAATATACATACATTATAGAATGACTAATTCAAGGTAATTAGTATATGTATTACACCATACTTATTTTTTTTGAGAACCCAGTATATCCTCTCATTAGTTTTCAAGAGGAAAATATATTTTTCCACACTTTCTGCATTATACAACAGTTCTCACGATCTTTGATAGCTAATAAGAATGACTTATAATTAATCTTAAAAGCTTCATTCTTGAGTGCTCATTGACTCTGTTATTGAAAGGATGTGATTCCTACATTTTTATTTCTAAGTTTCCTATAATTTTAGCAGAGATACTGGGTATCCGTCTAACCAGTTTCTGAGAGTGCATATGTTAAAGTCTTGAAGATGAAATCTTGTCAGTTCTAGCACTACAAAACCTATAGGAGGTAATAGCATGTTTTCCTTCAAAGTCTGAAAATTTGCTTCAACTCGTTTAGTGAGAAACATTCATTTCCATTTTCTACTAAGCTGTGTGGAAAATTATGTAGTTCACTGAGCTAGAAGGGGTCTGAGCAGAAATATAGAAATCGATTTTTATGAAGAAAAATAAAAATACGAGTTTGATATCACTATGGCTTGAAAACTTAAAAGTACTCAGAGCCATCCAGGAGAAAGATTAAGCAGCTACTTTTATTAATACTTAGAGCTGTTTTCAATCATTACCTTGTGATATGAATCATGTGAGAGAGGAATCTTATTAAAATACAGTTCCCCCTCAACTGTAGTTGTCATTTTCAGTGTTGGTCTGGGCAGAATCAGCCTCATGTGTGGACATCTTAGAAATGTACATTTGTAGCACTGTCTTCCATTATAAACTCTAGGGTGGAGGCTGCCAAACAATTTTACAGACTCTCACAATGACTACAATGACTGCAAAACATTCATCTCTGAGTAAGGTAGGAATCATACCAGAAAGATTGGGTAAATGAGAAATGTGAACAACTACTTCTGTTTACTTATGCCAGGTGATGTATTGAACAGAACACTAGGCTTAGCAGAGCTGCTGGTGCCTTATAACAAAACTATCAGAGATATGCCCTCATGGGTGTGTTCCTTTACATTAATATAGCTACATGGCTACAAAAATTGTAACACCTATGTGCAAACCCTGAAGATGGCGATTTAATTGATCTGAGAATTGATCCTGACAAGATCATATTTTTAAATGTCCATGATGCAGTCCACTTACATGTCAACTTGTTTCTTTCAACTTCTGACTCCTCCTTAGCCATTGGTCTTCATCTTGATCAGTTTTCATTGAGAAAATAGAAACTAATACAAGAAACATCTATGTACTTCGGGTGTACCAACCAATATTTAATCTATACACAGTTATTATGACTTTTCCAAAAGCACCGACATTAGGATCTAATGAGAT
Source organism: Mus musculus (assembly GCF_000001635.26). NCBI lineage: Eukaryota > Metazoa > Chordata > Mammalia > Rodentia > Muridae > Mus > Mus musculus. The sequence continues at coordinate 37,579,362 of NC_000080.6, forward strand.
AACTGTACTTTGATCATTGCAGTTCTATATGTAATGCCCAAGACATAAACCCAACTTAATCACTAAATGGTAGATAAGTGGATAAAGTGTATTTCATAGAAACATATCATGGAGCCCTGTGTGGCATTGCAAAGAAGTATTTTTATTAAGAACATGAATCATATTTGAAAACCTGAAAGACATTTAATTAAGTGAAATAAGACAGAGAGGACAAATATAATAGGATCCCATTCATGCATATAAAACAGTGGAATCCATATAAATGCAATGAAGAGTGCCATTTGCAGGAAGCCAAGGGGAGAGAAATGGGGAAGTATCTGTGAAAACAGTTACTCAATAGGAGTGTCTTTTAGAGACTTGTGTCGATACTGCTTATAATATGAATCCTATATTACATTACAGAATTTACTTAGAGGATAGATTATATAATACACAAATAATAGCACCTAAGATCTGCAACCCTGTAGGTGCAACATCATTATGAACTAACCAGTACCCCGGAGCTCTTGACTCTAGCTGCATATGTATCAAAAGATGGCCTAGTCTGCCATCACTGGAAAGAGAGGCCCATTGGACATGCAAACTTTATATGCCCCAATACAGGGGAAGGCCAGGGCCAAAAAATGGGAATGGGTGGGTAGGGAAGTGGGGGGGGGTATCGGGGACTTTTGGGACAGTATTCTAAATGTAATTGAGGAAAATACGTAATAATAAAAAATATTTTTAAAAAAAGAAAGAAAATTATTAGAGATAAGGAATATGGTTTTTCATGACAGGTTCACATATTTGGTAATGTTTACATTTATATACTCACTATAGAACTAAGAGAGCTAATTTGCATTGCTTATACAAAATAGGAAAAGCATCTTGTAAGTCAATTGGAATTGATTTACTTAAGATGTTTTATTCTATTTTGTTTATGATTACATTTTTGTTATACTCCTCGGTTGACAACCTTATAGAAATTGGGAACACAATAGTGGTTGCTGGGAGTTAATGTCTTCTTCATGTCTCTACTCCATTTTAAGACAGGATCTAACTTTGTAGCCAAGGCTAGACTGGGCACCACTATGTAGATCATGACAGTCTTGAACTTGAGGCAGTATACCTGCTTATACTTTCCAAGTCCTGGAAATTTGTGGTACCATACCTGGCTGTTATTCCCATGTCTTTAAAGAAGAAAAATGCTCTGTGTGGTTAAATTGAGTGGGCTCTTATTCCCCTAGGAAAATGGTAAAAATCAAGAGTCTCCTTTGTGCCTCTTTCACTTTAAAATGCTAGAAAAGATAATTATTTGCAACTTTGGCAAGCAGTTTAGGTAAAAGAAAAGAACACTCTTTTTTTTGTTAAGCTTGATTAATAAATAATAATTATTCATACACTTTTATGCATAGATATATTTGCAAGATGCAGACATTTCTATAGATTCTCCACTTCGAGTGAGCCTAGACTCCCAAGCAAAGTCTGTTTCTTTAGCAAACAGAGGAGGCTAGATGTTTAAACATTTACATGAGAACAGCTTGGAATGTATACCTAGCTGGGAAACCTTTTTGCATGGAGATATAATTAAACAGGCAGGTGAGTCTATGAAATGTTTAAGACTCTCTTAAACACAATAAAAGGAATTCTTCCTAGACCAACACTTGCTGGGATAAAACTGTCCCAGTGTGCAGGTTAGTACATGTGCATAAATGTAAGTGATCATAGGAAGAGCCATGGTGGGCACAACAGGAGAAGGTTGAGCTCACACTGAGAAGCACTGGCATCATCCCAGTTTAGAGGGTCTCTGCACAAAAGAGCTCATACTTCTGTACCCCAGAAGCCTGCTCTCTTTAAATTGTGAATTGCACCTTGCATGAGGTCAGGTAATGCATGTAATGAAATCATGTTAGAAAGTCACTGTAACGATATCTGATTGGTTCTTTGTTTGGCCAAATGTTTCATAGTTAATGGGGTCACATTAAAATTAATCACATTATCATATTTTTCACCAAATGTTCTGCTCTAGGCTTGGTTATTTGCATTTAATTTTAAAATAGAGAATAAAATAGCTTTAATAAAAGCAAAATCCAAGATGCAATAACAATAACAAAATTAATCAGAATGGCAACAATGGCTATTATTAGAGTCTTACAGTGTTTCTGATACCATACTACTTTCTCTACACTTACTCTGCTTATCAGCCTCCTGGCCCAATTGCTATTACCCCAATTTTATTATGAGGTAAAGGATTGCTCACTATACACAGAAAGTAGGTGGTAATGTTGGATCTTATCAAGAAAGTGCTCTTTGAAAATACAAAAAAAATTTTTTCACAGAATTTGTGCTTTGAGATGTAGCTAAATGTGTCTTAGGTGGATATCAGATACACTGCTTTTCTTACTAATGACAAGGAGTGGAAAGACTCCAGGTTCTCATGTACATTGCTTTTCCATCACTATAAAAAAGTGCCTGAGATAATCAGCTTAGGAGAGCCATCAGTCCTTGGTCACAAGGCTGCACCACTTTGCACCTGAGGAAGGCAGAATGCCATGGCTCAGAGCACATGATGGAGGGAACACTTCCTTTCTAGTGACTAGGAGGCAAGAGAGAAAGAAAGAAAAGGGTCTGGGATCTATAATTTATTTCAACCCTGTACTTCCATTGACCTAACTTCCTTTCACCAGATCACATCTTTCAAATTCCACCACCTTCTAAGAATGCCTCTTCCAGAGTTCACACTGTGGACAACATTGAGAATCTGTGCATTTCATCCATGACTAGCTGACTTGTTTGAATACACTGACAAATATAGATGATATATTAAATTATGTCTATATGATGCTATACAATGACTTAAATTATGAACTTCAGTCATATTTTATCCTTTGGGAAACTGATTTATCTATCAACCTGAGCATGAGCAGAGTCCTTTCATTTGTACTCTGTTGACAGCAGGTGACTTCAGAACGGAGATTTCTGGTGCCATTTGCCAACTCCACCCATTTATTCCATTTCTTTCTGCCTTGTTTACTTCCCCCTAAGAAACCAAAGAGCCTTGATGCCTAAACTTCAGGATGCTACCAGATATGCTGGTAGGAGTTATCTCTATATTAAAATAGTCCTTTTCTCCTTATTGCAACAAAGTTCAAATATGGTTTATTTCACATAACTAATATGACTGTAATCATGCTACAAGTATGTCTGCATTATGATATCACATGCAACAATGAATGCCATTTAAAACTTAGAAAACCTACCATAGCTAATCCACCTGCCAAACCTAGTCTTTCCAGAAGACTTTGTGTGTACATATCTTAGTAACTCCTAACTGTTATACCATGAACTACTTAGTCATGAGGACCTTGACTTTTAATCTCCAGCAAAAGAAGAGAACTTGCTGCAATAAGTATGTAAAGAAAGAATGTGTAGTAGTGAGATTTAAGTGATTGCATTTCAGGGGAAGGAATTTTTAAAAATCCCTTTCTACTTTATTTGGCTCCCTAGATAGGAACATGAAAATTTTACCAACAAAAGGTAGATTAACAATTAAACAAATGACTTGTGCAGCAAGCAGGACAGAAAGTCAGCAAAGGACAGTAAGGGAGTACTAGGATGTGGGGTTATGAGTCACCTTAACAGAGAACAGAAAACCTGGGAAGAAGTGATAAGACAAAGGAAAAGGTTGTGGGGTCTCACAGCAGCAAGCCCTAGGATGGTAAATATATGGGGAACCAGCAAAGTAAGAATTGTTTGCACAGATACATCTTCAGAAAGATTTCTTATTTTCTTCATGGCCATAAAACTCCCCTGGCAGAGAGGATTTATTACTATTCTCATTCCTCAGAAGTTTCTGCTTTGAGTCAGATAATGAATGCTCCAGGAGACTTCTTCCCATGCCTGATAAATCTGAAGTGCCCTCTGCTCAAAACAATCTTTATGCCAAAGGGGCACATTTAGGGCAGTGTATTTCATCTCTCAAAGAGAATGAGAGTGGTTTTCTTTGATCCTTGTATTCTTATTCCCATAATAAGAGCCAAACCCCAAATAGTCAGTCCCCATTGCTCTGCAGGTGCATATGTAAAGATAGCATTCATAAATGGTCTCTGGGTGCAAGTGTATTTGAACACAGGCACTACACAAAGCAGGATATACAAATGAATCAACATGCTTTTGTTGCCAGTGAGTCTAGGAAATGCCATTGCTGCACTAGGAATTGGCACATTCTAAACAGATTCTTGCAAAATTTGCACCCACCATGGGAGATGCAGAAGCTCTTACCACAGCCATATCTGAAGACCCTTGTCTGGTGTTTCTTTTCCTTAGAGTTAGACAGTGGATACCTCCAACTTCCGACCCATACCCTCACTGAAATTCAAAACCAGAATACTTTATTCTCCACTGACTCCAGTGCCAAATCCTGTAGAAGGGTAAGACCAGGAGAGGCTCTGGGATAGTCAAAGGCACAAGTCATGGTTCTTCTTTATTTAAGGCAATAGAAAGGTCTTGAAACCATTTCTGGAATTTGTAGTGTGTTATTTAAAAACTTGAAAGGCCCAGGTTCAAATGAGTGTAGACAGGCACAAGAAGCCTGGTCAAAAGACAAGACAAGAGGACAGGAAAATGACAACCCCTAGAGATGAGTCATCTTGGTGGTTTATGTCTGTTCTTGGACATATGTAAGTTTCTTCTATTCTGAAACAACTTTCTGAAAAAAAGTTATGAGTGGAGATTTTATTTGAAGGAGAAGATAAAGAACCAATGTGAATTAAAGCATTTTAATTTTGCTTGTTTATATAAATCAAAACCAAAAATGAGTGCTCTGGACTTGAGGTTCAAAATGTCTTCTGTTTTACTTTAAACATAACCTTCACAGATCTGCAGTGGGAGTTTCAGGAGAAGAAAATAAAGAATCTCACAGTGTACAAATCTGAGGTTAGATACCCTGAGATCAACAAACATGGCCCTAATTATTGACCACAAATGAGAAAGCACTCAGTAGAAGGGTATATAGTGAGGAAATGAACAAAGGTCAGAGTCAGTTAGGCACAGGAGTGAGGAAGGATAATTCTAAGGAAAAGGAAGAACAAGGGCAAAATCGTGACTATGGTTTGGTTTGGTATAGATAGATGGCCACAAATCCATGTGCTTGGTCTTCAGTGTATTAGTTTTAGGGGGTAAAGTCTGCAAAAAGAAGGACCTCGGGCCAATTGATGGTGTGCTCTCAGAAGAGATTATGCAACCCTAACCTTTCTGTTTTGAGATGAGATAATAATGTGAAATAATGCTACCTGACAAGAAGGCCTTGCCAGCACCAAGCCATTGAAAGCACCCTGTCCTTCATTCTCTGGAAATATGAGCCAAATGAATTGCCCAAATTTACCTTAAGTCAAATAAAATGTTTCTGAGATATATGCTACAGTAACAATGGACTGTGCCAGTTTTAGGAGCTGACTCGGTGGTTGAAGTTAAAACTGATAAATGGAGTTTGATTTCTGGAACCCAAACAAAACCCAAGTGTTGTTACCTGCATTTGTTTCCACAGCGCTCCTACAGGAAGAGAGGAAGCTATAAAGAGTAGAAACTTCTGGGCTGGGGTATTCAGCACAATGTCAGGAATATCAGAGAGACTCTTATTAAAAGAATAAAAAATGTATTTGTGCATATACAGAAAGATAGATTCTAGTTGCCTGGATTTGAAAACGTGCAGCTGTTTTTACCATTAAGTGACTTTCCAGAGACATCCTCAGCTTTGTAAGTTATCATTCCTTCTGATCTGAGGGCCAGTCTATAGTCGGGGGTCTCTGGATGTGGACTGTGGTTGCTGCACTTACTCTCATGATCACTTGTTTAGGGAGAGTACAAATGAGCTGAGACAGAGTGGACAGAAGTGCATCCTGGAGGCTGATTTTCCTTTTCCCTAAAGCTGATCTGTGAGTGGGATAAAGTACTGTTAAAATTAGAGAAACTTCTCCTATTCTTTCTCAGCCTGGTGGTGGGAAGCGCTTGCAAATACCAGGATGTGTGTGGTTTCTCATTTATCCTCATGGTTCCTGTTGTCAATGGTGGCTTCACTGTGTTTCTTTTCGGTGTGTGTGTGTTGGTCTGAACCCTCAGTGTCCTTGGTCAGCCTCTTGGCTCAACCCTACTCCCTGAGGCATTCATTGAACTCCTATGCAGTCCAAGATATTGGTTCTGCAAACCCACTCAATGAGCATCTCCAATAATAATTATATAATAAAATCTAATCTGCATCTGCCTGCTCATGGTTGATCCACACCTCTGACTAGGGCTTTGAATCCTTGTTTGTAATGCTTAAGAAACTATCTTGTCTGCCTTTCTTATTGCATGCACACACATATATTTGGTCACAAATATATACATGCCCACACTTGTAGAACGAATAACTTACTGAATACTGAAAAGGCCAAGAACTCTGGTTTCTTGTGCTGCAAAAAAATTGTAGTGGGTCTTCTTCTATGATGCTTCAGGGGCATTCTGCTTATTCTTTTTGTTGTTGTTCTTGTTTTGTTTTTGTTGTTGTTTTTTGTTTTTTTTCAAGACAGGGTTTCTCTGTATAGCCCTGGCTGTCCTGGAACTCACTTTGTAGACCAGGCTGGCCTCGAACTCAGAAATCCACCTGCCTCTGCCTCCTGAGTGCTGGGATTAAAGGCGTGTGCCACCATGCCCGGCTGTGCTTATTCTTAAGATTTGTAGAAATCCACAATATCAATGGTGGGGAGAGAAAGTCAAAGAGGCCAGCACACATAGCAGGGAGCTGAGGGATGGAAAACATAGGTTACTTTGCTGCTCACAGTGAGTTGGTCACCAATTGATGAGAAAATTTTGAGTCACAAAGAAGTATGTAAATTAAAGAGCCAGTTTGAAAATACTACAGAGGAAAATGTGGAATGAAGGCTGAGCAGAAATGTGAAAATTGTCATGTACACCTGAGAAAGAAGGTAGACTAAATTTCTAGAAAGACATGGGTTTGTGTAAAGAGCCTAGGCAGTAACTGGACTGGCCTTAGGAGAACTGGGCATTCCCCAAGATGCCTTATTACATAGCTGACAAGTATTCTAGGAAGTACTGGGCATTACCAGATACCATAAAGTCAGTCTGGAGGGGGATCACAGACTGTAGTTGCTGGGAGTTGAGTTTTACATTCTCTTCCCCTGCTTTTCTCTGTGGGAATCTCTAAGCACAAGCATTCCACTCATGGAGCACATTTATTTACTACTCAGTCTTCTGTGTTCAATGCAGCCTCTGTTGCTTTTGAAATTATGGAGAACTGAAAACATCCCAAGCTTCATTATTTGCTCCACAGTCCTAGGTTGAATACCTGGAAGAATCAACAATGGAGTGCAGAAGTCTTTGGGCCAGGAAGACAGGGCACAGGGATAGGCACCTTGACTCATTTTTCATGTTACCTAGCTGTCTTACTTCAGAGTAGAAACAGTAATAAATAGTGATCCTAAGTGGGTATACCTGGAGATGTTCATAAATAAAGGTTGTCTGGCTCAAGACATACAAGAGCAGGTCTGGAGTTGGCTATGACAGACTGCATGTTTTCGTGAATTATGAGATGAGAACTAGAAACTTGAAACAGTGGAGTCAGTGAAGGGCCACTGTGGCTTAATACTCAAATTTATCTGGACTTGAATCCCAGCTTTATCATTTGTGAGCCCTGTGGTTTGAAGGGAATATTTTCATCTACTGGTTCCTTGGTGTATTGATTTGCAAAATGGACACAGTAACGATCATTTAAAGTGGTTCTGATGAAAAGGCCTATAGTCCCGAGTGGGAGACGAATGATTCTTGGCTATAGAGTTTGTTCAGAGAATCTGTGACTCAGATAAGCATCAGAGCTTATACGGGCATCAAAGGCAAAAAATGTTCTCCTGGTTATGAGACTGGGAGGGGTTGCATAGATAAATGGTTGATGGATAACAGGAGTGTGGTTGCATAAAACAGTAGGTGCTCTGTGGTCCAAGTCAACTGCTTGCACATAATAATCAATAGTGAGGGATTTGAAATGTCTTAATAAAATAGAAGATAAATAATTGAGATTGTATCTATGCCATCTGCCTTGATCAGATAAATAGTATGAACATGAGGAAGTGTCACAGCATACACACAAATCAGAGCAAACAGTATGTGTCACTTTTAGAAATGAAAGTGTTTTTAATTTTAAAATTTATGTGTTCTCAGGAGCGTCGTGTATGAAAGAGGGCCAGAATCTGGAAGGAACAAACTCAGGAAGTGTATGTGCTTTCAGTTTGCCTGTTTTGCTCTCGGGAGACAGGATGGAATTATCCAAGACCATGATCCTGGGGTGATAGAGAGCTGAGAGATTCTTAAATACGTATCACATGAGCCATATAATTGGGCACTGTGCCTACTCCCCATTTACTGTTTTACGTCTTATGAAACCTTGTGAAAACTTCAGACCATCTTATCTGTGTCACATCTCCTGCACTCCCTACTGCAGAGGAAAATCAATGCATTCAGGAACTAAAGGGCAGGGAAGGTAGCAGCCACCTTGCAGAGAGAGAGAGAGAAGATAGCCAGTAACTGGAGACAGTGTCTTCTAAGAGGAATGGAGGGATCCTGAGGACAGACAGATATTCTTTTATCTCATTCTTTCTTCTCTAGATGTTTTCATTTTAGCTCTCAAACATGAAGGTTCTAGATTTTGTTTTTAATTGACTGCCACTTAAATAGAGCAGAAAAGCAGGTAATTTCCAATGAGGGGTTATTTGAAATCCAAACTTCAGGCGCCTTTGGAAGAAGCCTGTTATTAGCCTCCAAGAAGATGATGTTTAGATAAACAAAGCAAGTTTAAAATAAAAACAGTCCACCCACAATAAAACCTTTATTATGTAGTAGGAGTTGGGATGGTCTATTTTCTGATGTAATAGAACTCTGAAAATGCTTCCACTGAGAAACTGGTAAAGCAATTTTCAATTGAATGTTTTAATAGAGGAAATGTAAGCATTTCATTCAATAGTTTTAGTAAAGAGCTAGCATTCCCCAAAATTGGCTATGTCAAGCAAAAACTCACTTCATCTGGCTTTCAACCCACAGACTTTCTGGAATTCTGTTTGTTGGCTAAACCCTACATTTCTGTCTCCAAATGAAAGGTATTGTCTCACTGTTTCTCAGAAGTGTCAAAGTATTCCATGTTTCTTTGTTTTCTTTACACAGCAAACTTCTCTCATGTTTTTTACTCCCTGGCAGCCATATTTGTTCACTTCCTTTTTTTTATGCTAGGCTTCCTCACTGCTCTTTATATTACATTCCATTGTAAGATTCTCTGACAGCCTGTGTCTTGGAAATGGGAATTTGCCTTAAGGGGAAATAAGGGAATGGTTCATGGTAAGCTTTTAAACTCTGATCATCAGAATCACACTTCCTGTGTCAAGCCCTAGCCAGATTTGATTCACAGGAATAGCTTCCCTGAGCTGCAAGTTGCCCAACAGTAACATGAAGAAGGTAATAATCCCTTTGGTCATATGTGATATATGTAGTTTGACACATTTTTAAGCAGCCAATCAATGTTATCTTTTATTAAAGTCATTATTCATGGCAGTTTCTAGTCATCCTGCTGAAATTATGCTACAAAATTTCAAGTCTTAAACCACTCCCACATGCCATGTGGCACGGGGTCCAGCTATACTCTTCTGACTAACCATGTGTTCTCAGAAAAAAAAAAAAATCCAAGTATCTTGTCTCTATCTGTTTGAATTACCCCAGACAAGAGCCTGAAGGTATTTACGCCACTAAAAATCATTCTGCTGAGGTCAATGTAAATTTAACTTCATTGATTCCTTGGCAAATCTGCAATGGCTGACAAGAAAGATTGATTTCCATCACAGAAGTATGGTTTTGGACTCGGAAGGCAAGGCTTCTCAGAATGTGTCCTTTCCTCTGCTGCTGTCTGGTGTGACTACAAAAGCATCTTTTTTTTTTTTTTTTTTTTTTTTTTTTTTTTCCTTCAGAGCAAAGAGGACATAGAAATCTTTCTTTTTAGGAGTGAAGCATGCTGGAAGACCTTTATTTATGTTTCTTCTTCCTATTTTCAGAGACAATGACAGGAAGATATTTACAGGTTACAAGAAGATAAATAAAAATTAAAACTTTTGTGCATCTTAGAGGGCAATTATGAAACAAAATGAAGGAAAGTATGTTTGTCTCCATGGGTCCTGTGGGGAACTGCACAGCAGCAAGAGCAAACCAGCCTTGATATTCTACCTGGAGGCTAAGAAATATTTAAGAGAAGAAAGAACACAAGCTTATGAAATATTTATGCATAAGTAGTACTCACAGTAATATAGAATATATCCATTTTTCTAAAGTATGATGATTTATTTATTAAATCACCTATTTACCAGGACTCTTATAGCTGAATAAATATCACACTACTTTAGTAAGCACCACTAGTAACATTAAACATCAAAAGAGATTTATACCTCTTGAAAGTCAAGGTAGGAATACAATCCTGAAAATGAGACTTTCATGGTTTCTCTGAATTCAGGTTTCACTTTTCTTCTATACAAACTTAATTATTGAGTTTATATAATTAAACAGTGACAGGTGCACACTCCATTGTTTGACATTCATGTCTCCAAGCTGTGTGGATAAGTGACTCAGGTACAGGAGACATCTGTATAGAAAAGCACAGTGGCCATATCAAGACCCCTTAGCCACTCTTTGGGAATTGGAATATTGATATTAACCAAACATGGAGACATGATGTGTCACTGAGCATTAACTTTCAAAGCTTATAGTCTGAATTGCTCTGGCTAGATCCTGAGGCTCCATCAACATCAGAGAGGAACAAGACTGGGACAGACAATATTCTGAACTTAGTATATGTCCCAAAAGTTAACAGTCATAAAGCTAGTAGAGAAATAAGATAGTTAAATAGGGTTATTGTTTACATACACCTTTTGTTTTTGTCAAAATTTGAATTAAAAATTAACATGATCAAGAAGAACATGTAGATTGATTGTTGGCTCATTTTAATCTACTCACAAGTAACTTGAACCTTAGGGACAAATCCCAGTGTTGGACATAGATCTCTAAGGCACCTGGAGATAAGAATTGGGTTCAGCAGGTATCTGGTTCAGCATAGTGGTCAGGAGGATCCCTGTGAGATTCTTCCTCCAGTATTGAAGGCTTCTGGGTCTCTCTTCCTTACCCAGCTTTTTAAAATTATTATTTTTCAGGGTTTATTACTTTTTGATATGTTCTTTATTTACATTTCAAATGTTATTCCCTTTTCAGGTCTCCCTCTGGAAACTTCCTATCCTATCCCCTGTCCCCCTGCCTCTATGAGGCTGCTCTCCCACCCACCTACGCACTACTGCCTTTCTGCCCTGGCATTTCCCTACACTGGGGCATCAAAATTCCTCAGCCCAAGGGTCTCTCCTCCCACTGATATCCAACAAGGCCATCCTCTGCCACATATGTGTCCAGAGCCATGGATACCTCCATATGTACCTTTTGGTTGGTGGTCCAGTCCCCGGGAGCTCTGGAGGGTTTGGCCGGTTTACAGTGTTGCTCCCCCCATAGTGCTTAAACCCCCTTCAGCTCCTTCAGTACTTTCTCCAACTACTACATCAGTCTGTATTTGTCAGGCTCTGGCAGAGCCTCTAAGGAGACAGCCATATTGGGCTCTAGTCAGCAAGCACTTCCTGGCATCCTCAATAGTGTCCAGGTTTGCCTACTGGATAGGGAATGGATCTCCAGGTGGGACAATCTCTAAATGGCCTTTCCTTCAGTCTTTGCCCCACACTTTGTCTCCATATTTCCTTCTGTGAGTATTTTGTTTCACCTTCTAAGAAGCCCTGAAGCATCCACACTTTGGTCTTCCATCTTCTTGGGCTTCATATGGTCTGTGAATTATATCTTGGGTTTCCAAGCTTTAGGGCTAATATCACCAATCAGTGAGTGCATACCATGTGTGTTCTGTTGTGACTGGGTTACCTCACTCAGGATAATATTTTCAAGTTCTATCCATTTGCCTAAGAATTTCATGAAGTCGAGAGTCTTGCCCAACACCCGCAAGGGCCCACACGGGACTCCCCACGGGATCCTAAGACCTCTGGTGAGTGGAACACAGCGCCTGCCCCAATCCAATCTCGCGGAACCTGAGACTGCGGTACATAGGGAAGCAGGCTACTCGGGCTTGATCTGGGGCACAAACCCCTTCCACTCCACTCGAGCCCCGGGCTACCTTGCCAGCTGAGTCGCCTGACACCCGCAAGGGCCCACACAGGATTCCACACGTGATCCTAAGACCTCTAGTGAGTGGAACACAACTTCTGCCAGGAGTCTGGTTCGAACACCAGATATCTGGGTACCTGCCTTGCAAGAAGAGAGCTTGCCTGCAGAGAATACTCTGCCCACTGAAACTAAGGAGAGTGCTACCCTCCAGGTCTGCTCATAGAGGCTAACAGAGTCACCTGAAGAACAAGCTCTTAACAGTGACAACTAAAACAGCTAGCTTCAGAGATTACCAGATGGCGAAAGGCAAATGTAAGAATCCTACTAACAGAAATCAAGACCACTCACCATCATCAGAAGGCAGCACTCCCACCCCACCTAGTCCTGGGCACCCCAACACAACCGAAAATCTAGACCCAGATTTAAAACATTTCTCATGATGATGATAGAGGACATCAAGAAGGACTTTCATAAGTCACTTAAAGAATTACAGGAGAGCACTGCTAAAGAGTTACAGGCCCTTAAAGAAAAGCAGGAAAACACAGCCAAACAGGTAGAAATCATTAAAGAAAAACAGGAAAACACATCCAAACAGGTGATGGAAATGAACAAAACCATACTAGAACTAAAAGAGGAAGTAGACACAATAAAGAAAACCCAAAGCGAGGCAACGCTGGAGATAGAAACCCTAAGAAAGAGATCTGGAACCATAGATGCGAGCATCAGCAACAGAATACAAGAAATGGAAGAGAGAATCTCAGGTGCAGAAGATTCCATAGAGAACATCGACACAACAGTCAAAGAAAATACAAAATGCAAAAGGATCCTAACTCAAAACATCCAGGTAATCCAGGACACAATGAGAAGACCAAACCTACGGATAATAGGAATTGATGAGAATGAAGATTTTCAACTTAAAGGGCCAGCTAATATCTTCAACAAAATAATAGAAGAAAATTTCCCAAACATAAAAAAAGAGATGCCCATGATCACACAAGAAGCCTACAGAACTCCAAATAGACTGGACCAGAAAAGAAATTCCTCCCGACACATAATAATCAGAACAACAAATGCACTAAATAAAGATAGAATATTAAAAGCAGTAAGGGAGAAAGGTCAAGTAACATATAAAGGAAGGCCTATCAGAATTACACCAGACTTTTCACCAGAGACTATGAAAGCCAGAAGAGCCTGGACAGATGTTATACAGACACTAAGAGAACACAAATGCCAGCCCAGGCTACTATACCCGGCCAAACTCTCAATTACCATAGATGGAGAAACCAAAGTATTCCACGACAAAACCAAATTCACACAATATCTTTCCACGAATCCAGCCCTTCAAAGGATAATAACAGAAAAAAGCAATACAAGGACGGAAATCACGCGCTAGAACAACCAAGAAAGTAATCATTCAACAAACCAAAAAGAAGACAGCCACAAGAACAGAATGCCAACTCTAAGAACAAAAATAAAAGGGAGCAACAATTACTTTTCCTTAATATCTCTTAATATCAATGGACTCAATTCCCCAATAAAAAGACATAGACTAACAGACTGGCTACACAAACAGGACCCAACATTCTGCTGCTTACAGGAAACCCATCTCAGGGAAAAAGACAGACACTACCTCAGAGTGAAAGGCTGGAAAACAATTTTCCAAGCAAATGGACTGAAGAAACAAGCTGGAGTAGCCATTTTAATATCGGATAAAATCGACTTCCAACCCAAAGTTATCAAAAAAGACAAGGAGGGACACTTCATACTCATCAAAGGTAAAATCCTCCAAGAGGAACTCTCAATTCTGAATATCTACGCACCAAATGCAAGGGCAGCCACATTCATTAGAGACACTTTAGTAAAGCTCAAAGCATACATTGCACCTCACACAATAATAGTGGAAGACTTCAACACACCACTTTCTTCAAAGGACAGATCGTGGAAACAGAAACTAAACAGGGACACAGTGAAACTAACAGAAGTTATGAAACAAATGGACCTGACAGATATCTACAGAACATTTTATCCTAAAACAAAAGGATATACCTTCTTCTCAGCACCTCACGGGACCTTCTCCAAAATTGACCATATAATTGGTCACAAAACAGGCCTCAATAGATACAAAAATATTGAAATTGTCCCATGTATCCTATCAGACCACCATGGCCTAAGACTGATCTTCAATAACAACGTAAATAATGGAAAGCCAACATTCACGTGGAAACTGAATAACACTCTTCTCAATGATACCTTGGTCAAGGAAGGAATAAAGAAAGAAATTAAAGACTTTTTAGAGTTTAATGAAAATGAAGCCACAACGTACCCAAACCTATGGGACACAATGAAAGCATTTCTAAGAGGGAAACTCATAGCTCTGAGTGCCTCCAAGAAGAAACGGGAGACAGCACATACTAGCAGCTTGACAACACATCTAAAAGCCCTAGAAAAAAAGGAAGCAAATTCACCCAAGAGGAGTAGACGGCAGGAAATAATCAAACTCAGGGGTGAAATCAACCAAGTGGAAACAAGAAGAACTATTCAAAGAATTAACCAAACGAGGAGTTGGTTCTTGGAGAAAATCAACAAGATAGATAAACCCTTAGCTAGACTCACTAAAGGGCACAGGGACAAAATCCTAATTAACAAAATCAGAAATGAAAAGGGAGACATAACAACAGATCCTGAAGAAATCCAAAACACCATCAGATCCTTCTACAAAAGGCTATACTCAACAAAACTGGAAAACCTGGACGAAATGGACAAATTTCTGGACAGATACCAGGTACCAAAGTTGAATCAGGATCAAGTTGACCATCTAAACAGTCCCATATCACCTAAAGAAATAGAAGCAGTTATTAATAGTCTCCCAACCAAAAAAAGCCCAGGACTAGATGGGTTTAGTGCAGAGTTCTATCAGACCTTCAAAGAAGATCTAATTCCAGTTCTGCACAAACTATTTCACAAAATAGAAGTAGAAGGTACTCTACCCAACTCATTTTATGAAGCCACTATTACTCTGATAGCTAAACCACAGAAAGATCCAACAAAGATAGAGAACTTCAGACCAATTTCTCTTATGAATATCAATGCAAAAATCCTCAACAAAATTCTCGCTAACCGAATCCAAGAACACATTCAAGCAATCATCCATCCTGACCTAGTAGGTTTTATTCCAGGGATGCAGGGATGGTTTAATATACGAAAATCCATCAATGTAATCCATTATATAAACAAACTCAAAGACAAAAACCACATGATCATCTCGTTAGATGCAGAAAAAGCATTTGACAAGATCCAACACCCATTCATGATAAAAGTTTTGGAAAGATCAGGAATTCAAGGCCCATACCTAAACATGATAAAAGCAATCTACAGCAAACCAGTAGCCAACATCAAAGTAAATGGAGAGAAGCTGGAAACAATCTCACTAAAATCAGGGACTAGACAAGGCTGCCCACTTTCTCCCTACCTTTTCAACATAGTACTTGAAGTATTAGCCAGAGCAATTCGACAACAAAAGGAGATCAAGGGGATACAAATTGGAAAAGAGGAAGTCAAAATATCACTTTTTGCAGATGATATGATAGTATATATAAGTGACCCTAAAAATTCTACCAGAGAACTCCTAAACCTGATAAACAGCTTCGGTGAAGTAGCTGGATATAAAATAAACTCAAACAAGTCAATGGCCTTTCTCTATACAAAGAATAAACAGGCTGAGAAAGAAATTAGGGAAACAACACCCTTCTCAATAGTCACAAATAATATAAAATATCTTGGCGTGACTCTAACTAAGGAGGTGAAAGATCTGTATGATAAAAACTTCAAAACTCTGAAGAAAGAAATTATAGAAGATCTCAGAAGATGGAAAGATCTCCCATGCTCATGGATTGGCAGGATCAACATTGTAAAAATGGCTATCTTGCCAAAAGCAATCTACAGATTCAATGCAATCCCCATCAAAATTCCAACTCAATTCTTCAACGAATTGGAAGGAGCAATTTGCAAATTTGTCTGGAATAACAAAAAACCTAGGATAGCAAAAAGTCTTCTCAAGGATAAAAGAACTTCTGTCGGAATCACCATGCCAGACCTAAAGCTTTACTACAGAGCAATTGTGATAAAAACTGCATGGTACTCTTATAGAGACAGACAAGTAGACCAATGGAATAGAATTGAAGACCCAGAAATGAACCCACACACCTATGGTCACTTGATCTTCGACAAGGGAGCTAAAACCATCCAGTGGAAGAAAGACAGCATTTTCAACAATTGGTGCTGGCACAACTGGTTGTTATCGTGTAGAAGAATGCGAATCAATCCATACTTATCTCCTTGTACTAAGGTCAAATCTAAGTGGATCAAGGAACTTCACATAAAACCAGAGACACTGAAACTTATAGAGGAGAAAGTGGGGAAAAGCCTTGAAGATATGGGCACAGGGGAAAAATTCCTGAACAGAACAGCAATGGCTTGTGCTGTAAGATCGAGAATTGACAAATGGGACCTAATGAAACTCCAAAGTTTCTGCAAGGCAAAAGACACCGTCAATAAGTCAAAAAGACCACCAACAGATTGGGAAAGGATCTTTACCTATCCTAAATCAGATAGGGGACTAATATCCAACATATATAAAGAACTCAAGAAGGTGGACTTCAGAAAATCAAATAACCCCATTAAAAAATGGGGCTCAGAACTGAACAAAGAATTCTCACCTGAGGAATACCGAATGGCAGAGAAGCACTTGAAAAAATGTTCAACATCCTTAATCATCAGGGAAATGCAAATCAAAACAACCCTGAGATTCCACCTCACACCAGTCAGAATGGCTAAGATCAAAAATTCAGGTGACAGCAGATGCTGGCGTGGATGTGGAGAAAGAGGAACACTCCTCCATTGTTGGTGGGAGTGCAGGCTTGTACAACCACTCTGGAAATCAGTCTGGCGGTTCCTCAGAAAACTGGACATAGTACTACCGGAGGATCCAGCAATACCTCTCCTGGGCATATATCCAGAAGATGCCCCAACAGGTAAGAAGGACACATGCTCCACTATGTTCATAGCAGCCTTATTTATAATAGCCAGAAGCTGGAAAGAACCTAGATGCCCCTCAACAGAGGAATGGATACAGAAAATGTGGTACATCTACACAATGGAGTACTACTCAGCTATTAAAAAGAATGAATTTATGAAATTCCTAGGCAAATGGATGGACCTGGAGGGCATCATCCTGAGTGAGGTAACACATTCACAAAGAAACTCACACAATATGTATTCACTGATAAATGGATATTAGCCCCAAGCCTAGGATACCCAAGATATAAGATATAATTTGCTAAACACATGAAACTCAAGAAGAATGAAGACTGAAGTGTGGACAGTATGCCCCTCCTTAGATTTGGGAACAAAACACCCATGGAAGGAGTTACAGAGACAAAGTTTGGAGCTGAGATGAAAGGATGGACCATGTAGAGACTGCCATATCTAGGGATCCACCCCATAATCAGCATCCAAACGCTGACACCATTGCATACACTAGCAAGATTTTATTGATAGGACCCAGATGTAGCTGTCTCTTGTGAGACTATGCCGGGGCCTAACAAACACAGAAGTGGATGCTCACAGTCAGCTAATGGATGGATCATAGGGCTCCCAATGGTGGAGCTACAGAAAGTAGCCAAGGAGCTAAAGGGATCTGCAACCCTATAGGTGGAACAACATTATGAACTAACCAGTACCCCGGAGCTCTTGACTCTAGCTGCATATATATCAAAAGATGGCCTAGTCGGCCATCACTGGAAAGAGAGGCCCATTGGACTTGCAAACTTTATATGCCCCAGTACAGGGGAACACCAGGGCCAAAAAGGGGGAGTGGGTGGGCAGGGGAGTGGGGGTGGGTGGATATGGGGGACTTTTGGTATAGCATTGGAAATGTAAATGAGTTAAATACCTAATAAAAAATGGAAAAAAAAAAGAAGTGGGAGTGGTTGGTTAGGGGAGTTGGGGGGGGAAGGTATGGGGGACTTTTGGGATAGCATTGGAAATGTAAATGAGAAAAATACCTAATAAAATTTTTTTAAAAAATAAATATATCATGTAATAAAGATGAAAAAAAAAAGAATTTCATGAAGTCATTGTTTTTAATAGCTGAGTAGTATTCCATTATGAACATGTACCACATTTTCTGTATCCATTCCTCTGTTGAGGGACATCAGGTTTATTTCCAGCTTCTGGCTATTATGAATACAGCTGCTATGAACATAGTGGAGCACCTTACATGTTGGAGCACCTTCTCGGTATAGGCCCAGGAGAGGGATAGCTGGATCCTCAGGTAGTACTATGTCCAATTTTCTGAGAAACTGTTGGATTGATTTCCAGAGTGGTTGTACCAGTGTGCAATCCCACCAGCAATGGGGAACAGAGCTAAAGAGAGAATTCTCAACTGAGGAAACTGAAATGGCCTTGAAGCACCTAAAGGAATGTTCAACATCCTTTGTCATCAGGAAAATGCAAATGAAAACAACCCTGATTCCACCTCATACAAGTTAGAATGACTAGGTTAAAAAATTCAGGTGACAGCAGATGCTGGCAAGGATTTGGGGAAAGAGGAACACTCCTCCTTACTTAGCTTTTCAATGATTGCTCTTCATCCTATGGCTACTTCAGTTATGAAAATGTCAGAACTAACCTCCTACATCCCTGCTTTAGAAGCTGACATAAAAAAAAAAAAAAAAGAAGCTGACATGAAGAAGAGAACAAACAAACTAATGACATAGGTGCCTTCTAACACATACCAGATCTAGAGTTTCTTGTAGGAAATCAGTCTTGCCTTTTTAATTCAGGACTTATGTTAGGTTCTCCTGAATTATTAGAGAGTAAATAGATATCTCCCAGTAAAAGGTATCCTTGGCCTTTGAAGCCCTTAGCTGCTTATCACAGCTGTCTTTGCAGAAGGAAAATGAGGATGTCTAGAGGCCTTTCAGCCATTCACCTACTTGTCTGAGTTGGCATTTGTAGAAAAACGTTTCTGAGGCCAAAGGCAGCTAACACTGAGCAGATTTCCCAGAATGTAGACAAGATTTTCCATCTAAAATTTGACACTGAAACAGGACATAAACCAGAATTGAGTAGGCAGAAGGATACATTTAAGATGACCCTTAAATCATCAGATTTGACTTTGAGACACAGGGAAATCAGAGTAGAATCAAACGGGAAATTCCATCCTCACTGGCTATATTTCACAGTCCTGGAATGCACAATGAAGCTTCCCAGAGGAGAATTGTTCCCAATACCCTTGCTTAGAAGTGAATCCTGTATCTGGTAGTATCTATATGACAAACAAGATGGACACATTGATTTATTAGTGGTATGGCTATTAGAGGTTAAACCAATTCCTTTCTAATTTTAAGGTTCACTACACATGAGAGAACTCAAATCTTGTTCTGTAACCTAGGATGTAATCCTGTGGCTGGGGAGGTCACTGGTTACAATAGGGAGGAGACTGGTATAGTTCTGTTAAATGGATGTGATCTGCATGTCAAATTGCCTTCAATACATGCCTCCCCTGAGATGAAGATGAAATATATATTATTTATAAACTAACAATGACTTGGCGTTGTCTGAAAATAATATTATTAATATTATACAATAGCTTTTTCTATATTAGTTTCTAGAAAATCCCATCACTACTGTGTGATCTGTCTTCACTCCTACTTTCTAATATCTTGTATTATCTTAAACTGTCTACTCTTTGCACTGAGAGATGGGATTTTTAAAGGCATAAGATAGAACACTAGATTATATTTCACACACTTGATTTTTAAAATGCATAGGTTCTTTGGACAATGGAAATCTTTATCTCTTGGCCAAATGCATTAGGTGATTGTAACATGTTAAAAATTTTATATTCACTGTAGAAGTGGAGAATAAGGAAACCTGATTGTATTTCAGTCCTAGGAAAAGATCAGTCCTCAAAGGTTTTCACATCCCTTTACAACCTATCAGGCTAGAAATGTAACAAAACCTTAAAACAGCTGGTAAGACCTTGGAGTCCAGAGATGAAGCTAAACAAAAATGAGAAATAAATTGTTCTCATGATGTATGCTGTCTGTCATTACTACATGTGGGGACTTAGAAAGAAAGATATGGTGTGGGGCAATGGGCTGCACACAGACAGCCTGGTCTCCAGTCGATCTTAGGTCTTGAAAACTGGTGGGACCCGGTGGGTGGTAATTTCCAGCTACATGGGATGGAAGGCATTCGAGCATGTCTCCTGGACCCCTGGCTTCTGTCGAAGTTACCACTTCCACAGCCTTCACAGGAGAGGAGTATGGCTATCAGTCACATAGGAGCAGCACCAAACCTTCCCACATGTAAATAAGGTTTTCCCCAAATGCTCAGTCCAAGCCAATAAGAGGTGCCTGCTGTGGAAACCTAAATCACCCTCAAAACTGTATATAAATCCATCCAGGGAATTAAAGGTGTGTGAGAACTACTCTTTTGTTCCAAGAGCTATAACACTTGGGAAGAGATCTTCTCTCCTGAAGAGCCACGTGAGGCCCTGCCTCACTCCTCACCTCGAGAGTCCAGCTTCTTGTCAGCCCAGCCAGACCCGACTCAGAGTTATCCGAATTACTGAGCAACCTGAAAGGCACGGCAGAAACTTCCCTTCACTGGAACCCTCGGGCCAGGCCTAGTCAGAGATCTCCTTGGAAAACTCTGGTACCCAGGTCCACAGTATGGAATGTATGCCATTAATGCATGTAGGGGCTTAGGAAGCAAGGTGCACTAGGTATGCCATTACTGAATATGGGGACTAAGAGGGCAAGGTGGAGTGACTGTGTCATTACAGCATGTGGGAACTTAGAAGGGTTCAGGGAGTTTTATGTTTTCAGCCGGTAGCTTTGGGAGTTTTGAGTGCCTATACACTCAAATGAGTTAAAAAAAAAATCACAGGGCTTCATTACCGCTAAAAGTACAGCAAATTCAAATGAGTGTAACAGTGAGAAATGTCTTGGCTCCAATGTGGAACAAATGATTTTTTTCACAACCTCCCAATGGAAGTGTACATGTATGTATGCATATCTTACGTAGATATAGTCACAGTAAAGGAAGGAGTTTTGGGTAAGCAGTTTCACTTACACTATTTTTTGCACAAAATTATTTGTGCAAAATAATTGTTCCATGTAAACATACATATAAATACATAGATAGGATTGGAAATATACAAATGTTCAGATGTATATGCATATGTAAACTTATCTATATATGTGTTATATTATTTGTATGAGTTATGCTCCATGTTCTTAGGAAGCATGTCAATGAAACTGCTAAAACATTTCCAAACTGTTTGTGTTATTCAGACAGATCTTAATTATTTGGTCCTCCACAATTATTATTTTATTTATTTATTCCCTTGAGAGTAAGAATACAATAGATTATCAAAGGAACCATTATTCCATCAGAACTGAGCTCATTCCCGCTCTAACTCAGGTTATAGAAACATTCATTCCATCACTGACCACCCCCAGAAGCATTTCTTTGCTGGTTGTCTAGACAGCCCTCTTACCATCATTCCCTACCCCATGCATATTAGGGACTGCTCATAGCAACATGTTTAAGCAAATCACTTGAACAGTCTCTTGTTCATTCAGTGAG
Source organism: Mus musculus (assembly GCF_000001635.26). Classification (NCBI taxonomy): domain Eukaryota; kingdom Metazoa; phylum Chordata; class Mammalia; order Rodentia; family Muridae; genus Mus; species Mus musculus. Next base: position 37,601,229 of record NC_000080.6, read on the forward strand.
CATTTGCACTTGTGAACTTTATAAAGCCAGTGACTTTAAGAAATACTGTGCAATAGTCTCTCCAATGACATCCATCCATCTCCACCTTACTGTAAGACACAGATGCTGATGTGTATAGATTCTGTCAATGAGTTGGAGTGGCTCAGGCAATGGTAAGTAATCACAAGTAGGCTGCAGTTAATTTCTCAACCTTCAAATTATAGAGTGCAAAATTAATGTGGATATTTCAAGTTACTAAATTTTGATGTTGTTTTCCATACACAATGAAATAACTGGATTACTCTTCCTTTTGCTACGAATGTAGCCTGTAGTTCTGAAATGGGGCAAGAACACATGCCAGGCCACATGTTAAATTATTATTGCTTGCCAAACTCCAATTAAAGTAATCCCAAGGAAGCCGGACCTGAGGACAAGACAAGACAAAGGGTCGGTTTCATTCAGTAGAACAAGGATTGAGTAGATTCAGATTTGTAGAACAGTAACTATAAGGATAAGGTTATATATGGATTTCTTCTTTTAGGTATTTAGTACATGTATGATGTTCATTGTGGCTACTGACCTAGATCTAGATGCTAAGAGATGCTCAATCTGTGGCGTTCTTCTATTTGTGCTGACCTCAGGCCATGGCCAAGTTTGGAATTATTCCTCAGTATCATTGGCCAACACTGACCTACATTTTAGCTCCAACAGCTGTTTAAGAAATAGCCAGTCTCTGAAATTAACAGCATTGTTAGCATGCCTGGCTGCCATTCAGATTCTTCAATGGAACTGAAGTTATGATATTAAAAGCAATTTACATTCCTTTCTGACAGCCTATTTGCTTAAAATCTTGATCATATTTCTTTTCATTGGGCAGTCAATGACACATATGACCTGCTGACTACTATTAACCTTGCTTCTCATGGTTTCACAGTGAAGTACTTCCAGAGCACTCTTGGAAATGAAAGGTCATCACAGTGCTTGTCATAAATAAAAACAACAAGTTCAAATAAAATTTAAATTTTTCTATAGAATCAAATTAAAGGAAATGAGCTAATCTTCTTTTGACAATTTTTTACTGCTTAGAAGCATATGGTCCCTTAACTGTCCAATATATTTTAGGAGCAACGATTTGAAGTGCAATTTAACAAACCAATGTGTTATGCAATAAATAACTCAAAAATCACATAAAAAAGACAGAGAGTGGAAGAAAGTTAATGATCCTTGTCGTTTGATGGTCAGGAACCAACAATGTTGACTTCTAACTATGTATAAAAAGCTTCGGCCTCCAGGATTTGGCTGCCTTAGAAGAATGAACAAGCATGACCTCTATGCCACTATGCATAAACAGGCATGGGTGGATGGAGAAGACACAAAGAAAGACACCAACGGAGATGAAAAGAGATAACAAGATAGGAAAGGCCAGATCTTGGCATTCTAACTTTTTTGAGAAGTACAACTAATATTTTGTTGTTGTTGTTCTTGTGTTTCAGAGACTGACACACTTGAATTTGACTGTACACTTTGCCACCTAATGTCCTTTGTCAGTCACTTTACCTTCAGCATCCCAATCACTTGACCCATAAATAGGGTGAAGTCTTACTGGATGGATATCACAAGTACATGGAGTGGTGCCTGTTTCTAATTATGGGCTCAGTAATCATTGGCTCTATCCTGTTGTTTCCCAGTATTTCTTTTATTTAAACTTCTAGTTATAGATGGGAAAGAATTAACCAAGATAGTTAATGTTTATGCAATGATCTAATTTGCTCTATGTTACTGTGATAAAACACGGACCACAAGTTATTTTTCAGGGAAAGAGTTTGTCTTACGTATAGATTTTAATCCTGTAGGGGATTAGGGTGGGCATGGCAGAACTCAAAGGTAAGAACCTGGAAGCAGGAAACTGAAATGAAGACCATGGAGGCATGCTGTACTGGATTGTTCTTTCATTCAGCCAGCTTTCCCAGACAACTCAGGCTCACAAATCCAGTAATGGCACTACCTACTGTGGGCTGGATTCTCCCACATCAATGACCAATCAAGAAAATGTCCCAGCAGCATACCCACAAGCCAAGCTGATGAAGGCAATTTCTGAGTAGATAATACCTCTTCCCGGGTTTGTCAAATTGACAACTAAGTTTAGCCATCTCAAGCAGTGATTATCATGGGAGATCTCTTTTCAGTCCTACAAAGTCTTTCATATCAAAAGCTACCCCTATAAGAAGACACTGTAGGTGTTCAGAATGGCGGCCATACAGCAGAGGGCATGGACTCAAACCTAACTTAGACTTAGCAATGGACACATAGAAAATTAATTCTTTCTCTTACATTTACAACTTTCTGGAACATTTTTGTGAATATTTTTGTTCATATGGTTTGACTATACAAAGGCAGAATCTATGGAAAAAGGAAGCAGATTACATTTAGAACTTCACATCAGTATTTTCAATACATTATCACACTGCCACTCAGAATGTATAGTTGGAAATGACAACTGAATGGACAACAGAGACAGATACAGTCTCTGTTGGCTGTCCATTTCAAAAGGCCTGCTGTCCAGAATGAGCCCATGCTTAGCTGATCTCAGAACATCTCTGAGACTTTAGCCCTTGCCATCAGCAAGATCTTTGGCCAGTTCTTTGAAACAGATATAACTGATAGGCTCACTGGAGGAATTCAGAGATTATATTCTGTTCACCATGTGTCTGTCTTATTACACGAATGGAAAAAGCCATTATTGGGAAAAGTTAGCATACCTCTGTTGTGTGAACAGTAACCCAGACTTTTAAAGAGGAAATAGCAAAAGGAAGTTTTTTAGGAACCAAGTGTCATTCATTAGATAGGAAATGCCACAGACAACATTTTTTTGTACTGATCTGCTTCCCTAGAGAATACACACACACACACACACACACACACACACACACACACACACACGCGCGCGTGGAATAGGTTGTGCTGAAAAATACTATATCAGATTAGGGAGAAACTAAGACACAATATTGGCCAAGTCTAAGAAGCAGCTTATAAATCTGTGTGAACATTTTATATATGTATAGTTCTTTATATTGAACATAAAATGCTTTCCTGATTCCAAAACAATGGAACACAAAGAAAAAATACTGGCTCTGCAATTAGATAGTACTATGTCCACATGATGCCTGGGATACTTATAAACTTGTGACTTTAGGCAAAGTACTTACCTCTGTGAATAAAGAAATTATCAGCTGCTCTGTAGTGTAGCTGGAAAGATAAGATGAAAAAGCATATGTTAAGTGGCTGGCACAGGGTGTGAGGAAGTCATTTATGTGTTCTTGTTGCCTTGCAGGTTGAGGATTTTGACTGAATTGATAAATGCATTTTATTCAAACTGGGGATGATATGATCCCTAGCTAGAATGACAAAGATAATTGACATCCCAACAGATGTGAAATGATATTTCCCTGTGGCTTTGACTTGAATTTCACTGGCAATGTAGAGAAAAAAGTCTTTATATACCATTGCTGGGAATGTAAATGGGGTCAGCCGTTATGGAAAAACAGTATGAAGGTTACTCACAAATTTAAAAACAGAATTTCATATAGCCAGAAATTCTGCCATTGGATAAATATGCATACAAAATTAAATTACTTTTTAGAAGAGAAGTCTAAATAGCTATACTCACTGCAGCAAAAAGGCATAGTAGCAATTACTCTAACTGAGTTTACCATCAACAACAGATGAAAAAACAAAGAAAGGTGTGTGTGTGTGTGTGTGTGTGTGTGTGTGTGTGTGTGTGTGACTTGTATATGCACATACAGAATACTATCTTATCTCCAAACAAAATGAACCTGTCATTTGGTAACATGTCCTTCATGCTCCAGTGAATAATATAGTACATGAAATAATTAAATTCTGAAAGGCAAATACTATACAATGTCATTTAATGGAATGTAAAAATGTTGAATTAATAAACAGAGAGTGTAGAAGGTGGTTATCAGGGGTCGGAGAGAGATGTTGTTCTGAGTATCAATTGTAGTTACAAGAAACATGTTCTAGAGGTCTAATGTGCATTGATAATAATACAGTGTGATGGTTTTGAACTCATACCAGATCAGAGAGATGATAAGAATTCTAAGAGATGATAAGAATTCTTATCACACGTTTAAAAAACCTATTAGGTGATAAGCTCATTAGCTTGATTGTAGAAATGATGGTGCCCTTTAAACACACACCAAAGCATCACACTTGTGCTGAATGTCTTCAGTGTTCTGTTATTTTATACAACAGTAATGCTAAAAAAGCAAGAATGCCACAGTACCTTCAAGGGGGAGTGCCCATGTTGACAATGATAAAGAGACTGATGTGCCTGGGTCACTGTCTTCTACCAACCAAATCCATTCAGTAGACAGTTTGTTGTTGTTGTTTTTTAATTTAAATGTTTTTTATTACATATTTTCCTCAATTACATTTCCAATGCTATCCCAAAAGTTCCCCATACCCTCCCCACCACTTCCCTACCCACCCATTCCCACTTTTTGGCCCTGGCGTTCCCCTGTACTGGGGCATATAAAGTTTGCATGTCCAATGGGTCTCTCTTTCCAGTGATGGCCGACTAGGTCATCTTTTGATGCATATGCAGCTAGAGTCAAGAGCTCCGGGGTACTGGTTAGTTCATAATGTTGTGGCACCTACAGGGTTGCAGATCTCTTTAGCTCCTTGGATACTTTCTCTAGCTCCTCCATTGGGGGCCCTGTGATCCATCCAATAGCTGACTGTGAGGATCCACTTCTGTGTTTGCTAGGCCCCGGCCTAGTCTCACAAGAGACAGCTATGTAAGGGTCCTTTCAGCAAACTCTTGCTAGTGTATGCAATGGTGTCATCATTTGGAGGCTGATTATGGGATGGATCCCTGGATATGGCAGTCTCTAGATGGTCCATCCTTTTGTCTCAGCTCCAAACTTTGTCTCTGTAATGGAGTACTACTCAGCTATTAAAAGGAATGAATTTATGAAATTCCTAGGCAAATGGTTGGACCTGGAGGGCATCATCCTGAGTAAGGTAACACAATCACAAAAGAACTCAAATGATATGTACTCACTGATAAGTGGATATTAGCCCAGAAACTTAGTATACCCGAGATATAAGATACAATTTGCAAAACACATGAAACTGAAGAAGAACGAAGACCAAAGTGTGGACACTTTGCCCCTTCTTAGAATTGGAAACAATCACTAGACAGTTTTTAAGGGGGAAAATAAATTTTTCCTTCATTTTTTTTCTCAAGAGTAAAAATCAGGGTGACTTTGTTTCTAACCTGTCAGGACAGGATACCTAACTGAAAATGGAGAAGAGATAAAAATTGAGACAGAAAACCATCAAAAATTAAACTTGTACTTGAGCCTAGGAAGTCTCGCCATGTGCTCTCCTTCAAGAAGGTCTGATGTTGCTGAGGAATCATTGAGACACATGCGCCATGCACAGACCTCACACCACACTGTAACTTGCATCTTGTCCTGTTGAAGACCCAGGATCATCATTTAGGATGCTCTTGAAGTTCTCCTTCTTTGCCATTTCGAGGACATGTGCATGAAAGTACAGACTGTGACTCCTGTGGATCCAACAACTTCTGAAGTCACAGGATAGCTGTAGCCATAGCAACACCTTCAGCATTGTGAACTCAGAGTTGCAAACTCTGGGTAGGGAATAGAAGGCAGATACGTACTGAACCAGAAGAAATGCAAGGAAAATAGACTTCAAAAGTACCTCCACTTCAACTCCACTCTCTAATAGATTATGAAACAGCAACAAGGGAGAAGAAAGGAGGGGACCGTGCTGATTGTGGTTTGCCCCTTTTCTTTCTGAACCAGGAGCTGTAGTAGCAACTGTTCTGCAGCTACCCTGCAGTGTGCAAACAATCCATGGAGGGAAATATGACTAGTAACTAGTAATTCATCAATTATGTCAAAGCAGAGGTGACATGTTGCAAGTTGTTATGAGACTTGCCCAAGTGTACAAGTCTGATAAGTGGTAAAAAAGGAATTCATACCAGCCATATCAGGTTCTGTCTGTACCACTGACAGCCTGTCTCCAGATACTAAGCATGTCCCTAGGGCAGTTTATTGATGGTCTGCAAGGGAAATTTCCTTCAGCCGATTTTCTTTCCTTTTTTTTTTTTTTAACTGCTCTTCAGAGCTTAATCTGAAAAATAAGTTACATGGTTGTGTGGACCAAATTCCCTAGAGCAGTTTCTCAACATGTGGCTCATGACTCCTTTGGCAAACCTTTATCTCCAAAGATATTTACTTTATGATAATATTAATAGCAAAATTATGGTTATCAATTAGCAACACAAATAATTTTTCATAAAAATAAGGAACTGTATTAAAGGGTTGCATTGAGAACTATTGCCCTAGAGGGAGTCTATGTCCCCTTCTGTGCCCTTTAGTAGGTCTGCAAAGACATCATTATCCAGTGAGCATCTTAAATATTTTTCCAACCAGTGAACTGAGCACAGGGTCCTCAATGGAGATGTTAGAGAAAGGACTGAAGAAGCTGAAGGGGTTTGCAACTCCACAGGAAGAACAACAATATAAACCAATGAAACCCATCACCCCAGAGCTCCCAGGGACTAAACCACCAATCAAGGAGTACACATGGAGGGACTCATGGCTCCAGTCACATATGTAGCAGAGGATGACCATGTCGGGTATCATTGGGAGATGAGGCCTTTGGTTTTGTGAAGGCTCGATTCCCCAGTGTAGGGGAATTCGAGGTCAGGGAGGCAGGAGTGGGTGGATGGGTGGGTGGGGGAACACCCTTATAGAAGCAGGGGGAGGGAGGATGAGATAGGGGATTTTCAAGGGGGTGGGAACCAGGAAAGGGGATAACATTTGAAATGTAAATAAAGAAAATATCCAATTAAAAAATGCTCCCCCCCCGCCAAAAAAAAATCACTTTTCCAATTGCACCTTGGATATAAGGTAAAGAGATAACTCAGAGGTTAATGCAGAAGTAAAAGTTAAGAAGATTACATATCAGATCCTGGCTAATTGTTGGTGAGAACGAATTCTATTACAAAGAAACATAGACCAAAAGAAACAAGAGATGAGCTTACATAGAGATTCTTTCCACACATTTTACCAATACCAAAATAGTAAATTTCAGTGTTTGCAGACCTCTAGGATAAAGCTGTTTTGAAAGAATAAACTACTGAATATTTGTGTCTTCCTTTGTGTAATTACATATTTTCTCAATATTTATAATCATTGTTTAATATTATATAGAAAATATGTATCTTACAAATAGAATTATTATTAAAATGAGATGCAAAGAGAGAGACAGAGAAAGAGAGAATCATAAATCATTTTATGATATGCTTCATTGAAAATTAGATATCTGGGAGGGCTTAACTAGTATTTTTAACTAGTCCCTCTTGAGAGGTATCAGCATTGAGCACTGATGTGATTTCAATTGATTTAGCTTTAAGGCATGTAGAGATGAAGGCTGATTCAGGAACTTGGAACATTCAGTATTTTCCCTCAAGGGTTGTCATGTGGACAGCTGGGATTTCTCTGCTCCTCAATTTAAAACACCTGTTTCTGTTTAGAACAAAACTCAGGCTGTTGCTAATGCTACTTCTCTGACCATTGGGAGTTCCATTTAGAACATCATGTGCACTATGTTGGCGACACTCTCAAGCTCTAGTAGAAGAAATAAAAAAGGATGCTCTATGAACACTTTTCCATGGCTGTTAGACTATGCTTGAAAAGTCAAATGTCTATAATGTGGGATTATATTATTTTGCTTTTATTAAGAATGAATTTGTTTTTAAATTAAAGGTTCAAGCATTGATTTAATTTTAAACTGTATTGAAGCTCATTGTACATTTTCTGTTAAGCCAGGTATATTCAGATTTTCTTTTGTTTCTGGAACCCACTCCTTTTGCAGATCGGCAGTGTCCCACAGTGTTGAAAAGTGGCACTGGGTCCATTGAATAGTACCCCAGTGACTGCCCTGCCTTGTCTATCCTTCTCCAATTCTGTCTTCTTTGCGTGCATCTGGGACTCCTGTCTTTCCAAGCTGGTCAAGAACATGAATATCAGTTTGGATTCAAAGCAAAATATTCTTCAGTTAATCTTTTCCACCCAAGTGTCTGTAAGGACGAATTTGGAAGGAAATTTTCAGTGGTCAGAGTTGAACAGCTATGGTCCAGTTCTGGGGACAAGACAGGAACACCAGAGAAAGAGTTCTGCTCAGGCATAGCTTCTTAGATTAGTCTCACACTGTGAGGCTCTGGGGACAGCACACAGGAAAAAGCATATTGGTGCATACAATGATGACAGGTTTCAGAAATATTCTTCCATCCTTTCTGTGCCTGGGTCAAATGATACACACAGCCAGAGGCTTCTACAAGGACTTGTGTCTTTTGTCAACTTATTGCGACTCAATTTCTAATGGGTACTTGGTAGTTTGCTCTGTGAAAGTGAAACTGAGACTGTTTTTCCTCTGTTAGAAAGTACAGCATTAAATTTGAGAGGCAGAGGTTGCTGGGAGCAAAGCTTGGGGTGGTGGTGGTTGTGTTGAATTTCGAAGGAAAAGAAAGCCTCCTAGCTCTAGTGTAATCCCCGGTTGGGGTACTGTCCTGCATGTGGCTTCTCTTGCTTGAGCTCAGGACTTCTTAAGACTGCCTATTTCAAGCATCTGGGCCCTGATGTGAACGGCTTCCAGCATCTGGTGGGCATCCTCCTCCTCCTCCCAGACTTCCTCCAGCAGTCTCACATCAGAATGCATCTGATGATACACCACCCTGGGAACAGCTTTCTGGCAAAATCTGACAATCCAGCAAGTCCTTTGTTATGTCACCACAGGGATTTCTATGCCCTACAGTGAGCTAAACTATATCTCCCAAACAAAGACAGAAACAATATAGTTTTATTCTTTGGTAATTCTCACTTTAAGACAAAAGCCAGATACTTGAGTTCAGATTTAGTATTTAATCTAAAATTTAAATGAATAGAAATATATTAAAAATTAATTCATTTTTTTCTGCCTTGGGATCAAGACATAGAGTGGTGGTATTTCTTTTGAGGGGTAGAATACATATGTAGGAGAGTAGAATCACAGAACATCTAAACCAGAAGCGAAGCTCTGAGGTCATTTTTTACAGGGCTTCATTTTGTGATGAGTTTTGTGATGATAAGCCACAGAGAGGCATATCCAGGGCTTACAGTAGATGACACCAGTACATCTATCTTCACCACATTACTCTTTTGGGAAATGATTTAAAAGAGCACTAAGTCCAGCTGGAAAAGTCAATCCATACCCAAATATAAAAGGTAGGAATGTTCAATATTTTTTCATAATTTCTCATTCACTTTAACTTTCTAAAAATTTCTAACTTGCTGAAATATAATCTACCCTCCCCCCGGCTTTCATAGAGTAGTAACTATTAATCTTGAGATTCATCAGAAGAGCCAACTCCACCATTTAGGGTTCAATTTAAAGCAAGCATTATTAAATATTAAATACTGACCAATGGAAGAATTTGGGCCCATAGGGTTTATGACTACAAAATTTCTGGGCATTCTCTTTATTGCCCACCACTTTGAATCTCTTTGTCCTCATGGAAGGAGTATGTTAGTATTTTCCCAGCAAGATTTTTTGTTCTACCCTTTGGAAATCTTCATGGAAACCTGGGACATATGTACTTTTCTGGCTGATGTTAATTTTAAGTTCCTTTATTTGGAGATTAATTTAGAACTTCTAAAACACAAGTAATCATTTGATTCCATATCCCTTGCACACTAGCCCAGATTTTTAAGCTTTAAATTTTAATAAAATTTAAAAAGTACTTTATGATTATGCCTAAGACATTGTACTAAGCCAAATCAAGATATTTAGAAAGAAATATCAGTGTTACTGTATTTTCATTTTAAAAAGTGCACTTAGTTCTAGAATATAGAAAGGATGATGTATTTAAAGGATGAAAAATCTTGTAAAATTTAATGATATGTTTTTTTTAAATGTCACTTTTTGTTTATTACTATTTCCAGGTAAATTCTTAGAAATAGAGTTTGGTTCATGAAATGGTATTTGGGAGTTACTACCACATAGTCATACAATTAGACTTTGTTGTAAGTTAATATTTATAGGAAGATAGTTTCCTGAGTTCAGCCATCTCAGGAATGAGTTCTACCTTGCTGGCAGAATCAAAATTGAGTTTATGTTCCCAGGCCCTGGAACCCAAGTCCTGTTCTGCTTCTTCAGATGTTTCACATTTGTCCTCTAACCAGTAAAGGATGTGAAGAGGAAAGATGCTGTTATCCTGTTATCTAAATTATGGCACACAAGATGAAATTGACTACAGACTGCTTGCCCACTCCCTTGTTCCCTTATCATTCTAAAATTTCAGACCAGAGTCCAGGAGGGGACCTAATTGCAAGAGCTGACTTAAGGACCCTGAAACCAGGTGACCTAGTCACCAATGTTAACTTCCATGTATAACTCTTTGTGTCAAAATATTGGTCAATGCAGTGTCCACCCTATCCCCCTTGCTTTGTGTTCCCATCCTATAAAAATGTTGTACAATCTCCTTTCAGCGATGCAGTTCAGATCTCTAACTGCCTGCCTCTCTGAGAGCTCAGAAAATAAAGCTTTCATTTTAAGTTTCCATATCAAGTGAGTTTTGTTGGCTTCCACTCCAAACCCAACAATGTAAAAGAACTCCCACTTTTTTGTCTTCTTATTCTAGTTCAGCTAGGGACCTCACATGATCAAGAGAATTTAATACACTGGACAGCATGGATGATCCTATATCTCTTTTAGTTTCTTTATTTGGTTGCTAAGACCAAGTTATTTAACATTTTTTGGTTTTGGTTTCCTAAAAGAGGAAGTAGATTTAATTAACTTCTGACCTTAAATGATAATTGAACCAGAAATTGTAAAGTTGATATCATGGGAAAATTATGAACTCAAAGACAATTTTAAACACAAACACACACACACACACACACACACATACACACACCACTCACACACACACACCACTCATACATACATTGGTATGCTTACTAGAAATGATTTTTATAGAGTAAACCTACTACGTGGAGGAAATGGAATTTCTGAATTACAAGTTCAGAATTCTGAAGGAATATAAAATTATGTTTGTAAAACATAAGAAGTTGCCTTGTATAGTTAGTGTATCTACAAATGTTGGTACCTGCTTTGAGCTATTTATATTATAAAATTCAAAAAGAAGGTTGTGGGATTTTATTTTCTGTTTATTTTATTTTATTTTATTTTATTTTATTTTATTTTATTTTATTTGCTGTTGGTCTTTTTTGTTTGTTTGTTCATTTGTTTGTTTTTTTGTTTCAAGTGAATCAGGAAGGGGAACCAGAGATAGACCAGAAAAGGGCAGTCAAACACTTGTACACTCTTGTTACCCCAGCACTCAAGAAATGTTGAAAGAGGACCCAATATTCACATCTAGCCTGAGTTACTTAGACATATATCTCTAAAGGAAGGAGATGGGTATGAATCTCAGTGGGATCATTGCTTTCCTAACACATCTCGAGGTCTTGGGTTTGATTCCCATCTTTACACAGAACAAAGATGGTGGCATTCAGGAGGTGGAGGCAGGAGGAACAGAAGTTCAAGGTCAGCCTTAGCTACATAATGAATTTGAGTCCAGCCTGGGAAGCATGAGATTTATTTCAGAAAACAAAAGAAAAGAATAAGAGAACAGAAGAACTCACGGCAGCAATTGTTTGGGGATAATAATTGGAAGGATCTTTTTAAAAATATTATTTTAAGGTTCATCTCAAATTAACAAGTTTTATGTTGCTCTAAACAATAAACTTACTTAGTCATATGCAAGTAGGGCAAAAATCCATTTCACATTTTTCACTTTTCTCTTTCAGATTTTCTTAATTGTGAAGCAATTCAGAATTTGTGCAAATTTTGAAGAAATATGATTGGACACACTCATTTCCTTATATCAAGTCATAGATTACTGTACACCTTTATTTTACTGATATTTGTAAGAATTGTTCATTCTTCCTTCAGATAAGGACTTGATACCATAGGGCACATAGAGTAAAGAGAGGCCAACCAACTGTTGAATGAGAGGCAGGTGCCTGCATGAGAGGTGTGAAGGGCAAGTCACATAAAGCCATGGTATTAGTCCTTAGTATTTGGTGTAACACCTTCTATCTGGCCTTTATCTATGAGGTTTATTGCATCTGTAGTAAACAGAACATGTGTTAACCTATCCTGCAGCTTCCCAAGTTATACCCAGATTCCAAGAGGGTAGTAAAGAACACAAAGTCAGACAGTCTGTCTTCAATTCACACAGTTGGACTGAATTATATTTAACTTTCCTATATCATTAAGTAAACTTTTAAGTTATTAATTTTCATACAATAATTTTGAGTAATTAAGATTGATTGAGACAGTGCTTTTTAATATTTTATCTAGAGACATAGAGGATGTAAATGAATGACATATGTGCATATATACATGGTAGCTGTGCTAATGATGTGGTATCTGTTTATTAATGTGTCAACAGTGGTTGAAACTATGTTTCCAACCAGAAGAGTACATATGACATATCATGCTCTGTAGCTAGGTGTGGTGTGAACACCTGTAATATTAATACTAGGTAGAATGAGCAAGAAAGATTACAAATTCAAAGCCACACAGGGCTACATAACAAGATCCTGTGTTCAGCTAAAGCAAATGAAAAGATATCCACTGTAGACATTAAAACAGGTATCCATATGGTCCCTGTTAATGAGGACCCCTTTTTAAACATGTTGGAAATGAAGAGATGCAAAACCTAAAACTTTATAAAGTTATTAATGTGTTGACACAGAAAAAAAATACTGTCATGCTGCCTGTAAAATGATGTAAGTCTTAAAAGAAAAGAAGAAAAGATAGTATGGGGTGTGTGTGTGTGTGTGTGTGTGTGTGCACGTGTGTGCGTATGTGTGTGTGCGTATGTGCGTGTGTGTCTGTGTGCATGTGTGTGCAAGTGTATCTGTTTGCACATATGTGTGACTGACAGTAAAGAAATCTGTCTTTATTAAAAATTTAAAAAGAATCTATTTCAACATGTTTCTGAATACAGTAAAGTTGGTCAACACATTTGAATTCACACTACTAGACTGAATAATATTTACATTTCTTATATCATTAGGTAAACTTTTCCATATTATGAGCATAGGGAGCAAATACATGCACACGCACACACTCACACACACACACACACACACACAGAGAGAGAGAGAGAGAGAGAGAAATATATATACAGGATTATTTCACACTGAACTCACTGTTTGAAGATTTTGTACTCTTTCTCACAAGAAAGAAAAGTAAAAAGCACATGAATATGTAAAGAATGAAAAAAAAATCCCTACTAAGTAGTGAATAAGATAATAATGAAGTAAAAAAAACAAAAGAAAGGAAGAAAAACAGGAAAGAAGGAACTCTAAATTTATGTGCATGAACATTTTCTTTAACCTAAGTAGGGAAGCCAGGGTTTATGAAGCTGGATGAAGATTCGGGATCTTTTCTTTCTCTGCCTTTCTGGAACACCCAAATCACCTAAATCACAGCAGTGTCCCTGATCCAGTGGCCCTCCAACTTGTACAAGCCCGAAGATGGAATGATTTACAAGGTGCATTCCTGATTCATGACTCAGCCTTATAAAATTGTCATAGTAAAGTTGGACTGTGTTTCAATTTTTCTTTTATTATTATTAGTCATTTCATTCATTTGTATCTCAAATGATATTTCACTTCGTGGTTTCCACTCTGCCACCCACCATCTCACATCTACCCCCCCTCCTCCCCTTTGCCTGTATGACAGTGTTCCCCTCCCTACACTCTCCCACTCCACCCCACCACTCCAGCGTTCTCTTCCACTGGGGCATCAAACCTCCCATGGACCAAGGGTCTCCCCTCCAGTAATCTGGGCACCAACTCTGTTTCAGAAAAAAACTCAAAATGCTTTTAGGTATAAATAAATATTCACATGCTGATGGATATTTTCCAATATCTTTGGTTGCCTCATTAATTAGAAAAGTGCCACACCCATATTTTCTGGAATTGACTGCTTTTTAGTGGAAGAAAGCAGGTAGATTTGGTGGACAGTCACCAAGTTCATCCTGATCAAAATAGCACCATTTCTTTCTAGCCACATTTAGCTGGGAAAAGCAAACTCAGTTGAGTTTAGCAAAGGTTCTGCCTCCCAGGACTTTAGGGACTTTTATGCCATATTGAAGATTTTTTTTTTGCATTTCTCCTCATGCCTCAAATAGGTGAGTGGACTATGGGTCAGCCTCAGCCTTAAGACAGCAATTTGGCAATTGAAAACAGATCTAGCTCAGATTTTAGCAAACATCTCCCCTGCTGTTCAGTTTTATGAAGGTTATCATTTTCACGAGGCCATGCTGTTTGACTATGCACTAAGCTTCCTAAACAGCAATCGGTGAGATGGAAAGGGAAGCCCCATTTAGAAAAGTGTCTGTGTTCTAATTTCAGACTGTCCTTCATGATCTGAGGGCTTGTGAACCACTTTCTTGAGATCACTGATTTTTTCCCTCATCTGGAAAGTGGATGCTTAAACATACTCAGTTTCCTTGCTACAAAACCTGTAACCACCAAGTCCACTTCTGATGCCAAACAAACAAAACATTACAAGCTTTAAACAGCAAAGAAAACAGACCCCAAACACATTTTTGTTTCCAGAAATATTATTCAAAAACAATTTCTGATATTTGGTATATGTGGAGGGTATTCATACTAACATAATATTTACACATTATTTTTTTTCTTTTGCCAACTTTTCATTTTTTATTCCAGTACTTCTTTGTGTGTTTTCAACTCCACATTAGATCAGTTGGAATTTTTACTCCTCTAAGGCCTGTAACAGGTGTGACTGGATGTTAACTGTACAGAGAATACTCATTATCTCATACATCATTTTCACAACAAGACTGACTATGACCGGTGTCTAACCTCTATCACCCATTGTAGTATTTATTCAAGCATATCACTGTCTTATATATTTTTATTATCACTCCCATGAGTAATGAAGCATTTAGTGGATTTATAGATATGACAACCTACCCACAATCACGTGTACTTTTCAATTTTCCCAGACTTCTCTTCATGGAGCCATTATAAGTCTTCACTCCATGGTTCCTGGACTCATTACATCTTCTCCTGCATTACACTTTCTTCATTTTTGGGGGGTTGTGCAATATGCCCAGACTTTATTGGGATTCTTGACTGTTTACTTTCTGTTCAGGTCTTGATTCTATTCCTTCTGGTTTAGGTATTCCATACAGTTTTAGAGAAATTATTTACATTACATTGATGGAATCTACTGGCAAGTTTGGCCTTACACCACTAAAATTATAACTTTGCTCTCAGCATCTAATCAATAACATCTGTCATTCTTGCAGGCCTTGCTATATATTGTTTAGTTTTTCAAGAACACTTAAACATGCGTCATTTCATTTAGAAATTATAATTGCAATTAGACATTGCTAGCTATGTTAGCAATATCCTAATACTTTAGTAAAATTTCTTAACTATAATACAATTGGTGAAAGGTTTGCAATCAAGTCCCGCATGACAATCAGTTCTACCCGTATCCTCTACCGAATGTCAATCATGTTTGTTCTGATTGCCCACAGAATTTAAATCATCTACTGAGTGCCTCAGATTTACTAGTTTGTGTTCTTTTCACTTAAAACACTTATTCCAATGTCCTGACTCATGAAAATCTAAATCTTGAAAATATCAGCTTAAAAAAGCAACTAGAAATAAATTTTTAAAAAAGTCTTAGTAGTCTATGATATAGGTCATATCATGTGAGCACTGCCAGAATGCAAGAAGTAAATCTGAGGCAACCTGTGTAATACAGCATTTTACTAGTGGCAGTTAGAAGATACACAGAAAAAAAAATCTTTATTTGAATGTGTATCAAAGTTAGACACTCATATCTCCTTAAGGGAATGACTTGCTAAAGACATATTGATTCTCCAATGCTATATGATGATTCTCTAATATTGGTTATAACCACCAATATTCTTTACCATGATAGACCAAATAATGGTAAAATTAATATCTTAAAAGCCTTTTTAAGTTGATGACAAGTCCAATAGATTCTGGATTAAAATATTAGTAAGGTCAAAGGCTGCATTTTAAAAATATTTGAACTTTGACTACTGAATTTTTATAATAACTATATAAACATAATTTAAGAAGATCAAGGAACCTCAGGTACAAAAGTATGGATTGTAAATTACTAAGTTGGCAGCTAAATGTATTGAATTGGAAAATAAAGTAAGCAAGTAATCTAGATCCAGAAGGACAAATGCCATGTTATCATTTATACAGGGCTCTGAGTGACAAATCTTCAGATTTGTGTCTGTAATTTGGACTACCTGCAAAATAGAGGAAATTAGAAAGAGAATATAAGTGGGAAGATTAAGATAGATCTCAAAAGGGAAAGAGGATAGTAGAATATACATGGGGTGAAGGAGGAAATAAGAATCAAGAGGAAGGAGGTTTATGGAAAGAGAAGAGTGAGAGTGTCGGGCAGAGGTGGAAGTAGAGTGATAATTACAATTTAAAAATAAAGTTTTTCATTGTAATTGAAGTTTAGTTTTGTTTTCTTACACAGGACATAATGCTCGTACAAGGAGCTATAGATTTCCAAATAAAAATCCCAATGCCAGGCGTGGTTTACCTCCCATTCTTGAGTTACTGGTCATTAGAAACTCAAACTAGTATCTCTGAAATATTTGAACTTTGAGTATTGAAAAAAAATTTTGTATGTGGTTTTTTTTTATTGGGTATTTATTTAATTTACATTTCCAATGCTATTCCAAAAGTCCCCCACACGCTCCCCCACCCACTCCCCACCCACCCACTCCCACTTCTTGGCCCTGTCATTCCCCTGTACTGAGGCACATAAAGTTTGCACGACCAATGGGCCTCTCTTTCCACTGATGGCCGCCTAGGCCATTTTCTGATTCATATGCAGCTAGAGACACAAGCTCCAGGGGGGTACTGGTTAGTTCATATTGTTGTTCCACCTATAAGATTGCAGATCCCTTTAGCTCCTTGGGTACTTTCTCTAGCTCCTCCATTGGGGGCCCTGTGATCCATCCAATAGCTGACTGCGAGCATCCACTTCTGTGTTTGCTAGGCCTCGGCATAGTCTCACAAGAGACAGCTCTATCTGGGTCCTTTCAGTAAAATCTTGCTAGTGTATGCAATGGTGTCAGCGTTTGGAAGCTGATTGTGGAATGGATTCCCAGATATGGCAGTCTCTAGATGGTCCATCCTTTCGTCATAGCTCCAAACTTTGTCTCTGTAACTCCTTCCATGGGTATTTTGTTCCCAATACTAAGAAGGGGCAAAGTGTCCACACTTTGGTTTTTGTTCTTCTTGAGTTTCATGCATTTAGCAAATTGTATCTTATATCTTGGGTATCCTAAGTTTCTGGGCTAACATCCACTTATCAGTGAGTACATATTGTGTGAGTTCCTTTGTGATTGGGTTATCTCACTCAGGATGATGCCCTCCAGGTCCATCCATTTGCCTAGGAATTTCATAAATTCATTCTTTTTAATAGCTGAGTAGTACTCCATTGTGTAAATGTACTACATTTTCTGAATCCATTCCTCTATTGAGGGGTATCTGGGTTCTTTCCAGCTTCTGGTTATTATAAATGAGGCTGCTATGAACATAGTGGAGCATGTGTCCTTCTTACCTGTTGGAACATCTTCTGGATATATGATGCCCAGGAGAGGTATTGCAGGATCCTCCAGAAGTACTATGTCCAAATTTCTGAGGAACCGCCAGACTGATTTCCAGAGTGGTTGTACAAGCTTGCAATCCCTCCAACAATGGAGAAGTGTTCCTCTTTCTCCACATCCTTGTCAGCATCTGCTGTCACCTGAATTTTTGATCTTAGCCATTCTGACTGGTGTGAGGTGGAATTGTGCTGGCACAACTGGCAGTTATCATGTAGAAGAATGCGAATTGATCCATTCCTATCTCTTTGTACTAAGGTCAAATCTAAGTGGATTAAGGAACTCCACATAAAACCAGAGACACTGAAACTTATAGAGGAGAAAGTAGGGAAAAGCCTCAAAGATATGGTTACAGGGGAAAATTTCCTGAATAGAACAGCAATTGCTTGTGCTGTAATATCAAGAATCGACAAATGGGACCTCATAAAGTTGCAAAGCTTCTGCAAAGCAAAAGACACCGTCAATAAGACAAAAAGGCCACCAACAGATTGGGAAATGTTATTAGACGCGTTCTCACGACCGGCCAGGAAGAACACCACAGACCAGAATCTTCTGCGGCAAAACTTTATTGCTTACATCTTCAGGAGCCAGAGTGCAAGAAGCAAGAGCGAGCGAGAAGCAAGAGAGAGAGAAAACGAAACCCCGTCCCTATTAAAGAGAATTCTCCTTCGCCTAGGACGTGTCACTCCCTGATTGGCTGCAGCCCATCGGCCGAGTTGACGTCACGGGGAAGGCAGAGCACATGGAGTGAAGAACCACCCTCGGCACATGCGCAGATTATTTGTTTACCACTTAGAACACAGCTGTCAGCGCCATCTTGTAACGGCGAATGTGGGCGCGGCTCCCAACATCTCCCCCTTTTCTTTTAATAAGAGCAAATAGGCCACCCATATTAATGAGAGTGGAGATAGAGGTCAAATCCCCAGTGTGTAGGTAAAGGAGCCATGTACAGGATTAGCTCTTAGGCTCACAGGCTTTTACCCAGAGCAACCCTGACCTGCTCCCGTGTCGTTTTGCCTGGGGGAAGGGAACTAGGACACTGAACCTTCATGAAAGATGACATGTCTCCCTAGAATAGGCTCATATATGCCGCAGAGCCTTTCCATTGCAGTGCTTAGCCGTGCAACTCTCTCGGGCTGCTGAAGCACACTCACTCTATCCCGTGCAATGAGTCTAGCCTCGTGAGATATAAGAGCTGAGTGGCCAGCGACCTATTGCCTAAGCATAGATAACCATATATCAGGGGGAGCACTATGTTCTAGAGCTGCAAGCGCCTGGGCAATAACCACCTTGTCTCTCCTAGTTTAGGCCTTAAGCTTACAGACCAATCAAAGAAGCAACACTAATCCACAGCAAAGTGTATCTCCAAATAATATTAATCCCACCCATTTTTTAAAGAAAGAAAATGCTGAGGAGATCCAATTGGGTAATCCTTTGGTCAGGGACAGGTCCAAGCGCGTGGAGTTGACCTGAAGTCTCAATTCCCGAAGGGATCTGTTCAAATTCAGCCATCCAATTCTGTAACATATACTGAAAAAGACTTTTTGACAAATTAGCTGCCCTAGTAAATTTAACATACTGAATGGAAATAACACACAATCCCGGAAACTTTTGTTCACATCCCTGCTGAGTTATTTGTCATAATACATCTAGTTGTATCTGGACAAGATCTATGAGTTGATTAACCAGCATGAGACCTCTCTGTATCTTGACATTAGCTGAGGCCTGTTTATCTATGACTGTAGTCACTGAGGCTGACAAAGTGTTAATGGTGTCAGTCGTCTGGACCTGTCCAGACAGAGCCAAGGCTGTCTGAATCAAGGCCAAACCCAGTTCCCAGTTAGTGGTAAAAAAGCAGGAGAATACTTGAGCATTATACATCACCGTCATTGGGAGTGGAAATGTCGACATTATCCCCCAACGCTGCTCTCTCTTTATTATTAACGCCCTGGACATCACCAAGACGAGGGACATTAGTATTCCCTTGGTCAGTCTGGATTTTTCGGGTGAGTCTTTCTGGTAACCAAAATGGGTTGTCTTCATTCTGTGGGAAAACACAGATAGCTCCCCTGGATCTTATCAAAATAGGATCCGGGCCATACCATTTATTATCAAGGACATTTTTCCATTTAACCATCTCATTGGGCCTATCTGGCTCTGTACAATGACGTTCAGCCGCAGTATGGCCATGAGCATCAATATTTAAAAAATTGAGTGTAAAGAGTGCCATAGACACCGACACTCTTGGTGCTCGGGGTACAGTCTCCTCAAAAGTTCCCCTCTTCTGTTTTATAAGATAGGTTTTGAGGGTGCGATGCGCACGCTCAACAATACCCTGTCCTTGAGGGTTGTATGGAAGTCCAGTCAGGTGGGTCACGTCCATCTGACGGCAGAACTGTTGGAATTTTTGAGACGTATAAGCTGGTCCATTATCAGTCTTAAGGAGTCTGGGTTTCCCCCAAGCACTCCATGCCTCAAGGCAATGTTGAATCACATGTGAGGCTTTTTCTCCGGTTAACGGAGAAGCAAACATGATGCCAGAACATGTGTCAATGGACACATGGAGATATTGAAGTTTTCCAAAGGAAGAAACATGTGTAACATCCATTTGCCAGACCTGTAGAGGTCGAATACCGCGTGGGTTAATTCCCACATGAGGAACTGGCAAGAACTCACAGCAGCTTTGACATTGAGTAACAATGTCACGGGCTTCTTTTCTTGTCAAGGAGAAACGACTGCGTAATGTTTCAGCCGTCACATGAAAATTGTTATGAAAATTTCTTGTAGCCTCTACCGGGGATGATAGGGCAGCAGCCACCACTTTAGTGGCCTTATCTGCCAAATCATTTCCCAGAGCCATGGGGCCAGGTAGGCCTGAATGGGCTCTAACATGAGTAATATAAACAGGAGATCTTCTAGATAACAAAACTAATTGTATCTGCTGAAAAATATTGGCAACTCTACTGGAAGGCTTAATCACTCCAGCCACTTCTAAAAGATTTACTGCATTAACCACATAACAGGAATCTGACACAATATTAAGGGGTTCTAAAAAGGTTTTTAAAACTTCTAAGACCACTAAACATTTTACCACTTGAGGTGAATTTTCATTATATTGTTTGGATACCACTTTACCATTAGCCACATAGGCACCTATGCCAGTTTTTGATCCATCAGTATATACCACAATCCCATTTTTAAGTGGGTTTCTTACTGTTATTTGTGGAAACACAACAGATTGATTTTGGGCAAACTGTAAGATTGGATGTTTTGGATAATGGTTATCTATTTTTCCTGAAAAGGAGGTAACTAAAACTGCCCAATCATTAGATGCGGCTGCCAAGGTTTGAACCTGTGTAGCGGTATAAGGTACAATTAAAAGATATGGACTTTGCCCAAAGTGGGTGATTGCTGCTTTTAGGCCTTTAAGGGCAAGCTGTGCAATTGCATCAGGATACCAATCTATTATTTTAGCTGGGGATACGTTTGGATGGATCCACAACAATGGCCCATTCTGCCACAAAACTGCAGTTGGCAATTGTGCTGTCTTAAAGACACACAAACTGAAAGGCTGCGAATCCTCAATACGTTGTAATTGTGCATTCTGTAAGGCTTTTTCTACCTTTTGTAAGGCCTGGTTAGCAGCTAGAGTAAGAGTCCTAGGGGAGGAGATATGAGGATCTCCTTCTAAAATACTAAACAAAGGCCTTAACTCAGCGGAAGGAATCTTTAAAAAAGGTCTAAGCCAATTAATATCTCCCAACAGCTTTTGAAAATCATTTAAGGTATGGAGGTGATCTCTTCTTATCTCTACCTTTTGGGGCACAATCTTATCTGGGGACACCACAGAGCCCAAGAATTGTCCTGTATCAGAAATTTGGACCTTTTCTGTGGCTATCTGTAAACCCCACTGACTTAAAGTTTTAAGTAGAAAAGGATATGCCTTTTGTAGCATGGTAAGGTCTTTATGGCACAGGAGGATGTCATCCATGTAAAGGAGCAAAATTAAAGAGGGGAATTGTTCCCTCACTGGCAAAAGAGCTTCTTGCACATAAAGTTGGCACATTGTAGGACTATTGGACATTCCCTGTGGTAAGACCTTCCATTGATACCTCTTATCAGGTTCCATGTGATTAATAGAGGGGATGGTAAAGGCAAATCTGGGCCTATCTCTTGGACACAAAGGTATAGAAAAGAAACAATCTTTAATATCTATAATAATTAAATTCCAGCCACGTGGTAAGGCGGAAAGTACAGGGAGACCCCTCTGTACTGGGCCAAATAAGTTCATTTGCTCATTAATGGCTCTGAGGTCATGGAGCAGTCTCCACTTTCCTGACTTTTTCTTAATTACAAAAATTGGAGTATTCCAAGGTGAGGTAGAGGGTTCAATATGGCCTAGTTTTAATTGTTCCTCTACCAGTTGAATCACAGCTTCTAGTTTTTCAGAGGATAGGTGCCATTGAGGAACCCACACTGGGTCCCCTGTTTTCCATGGTATGGGTCGTGCTGCCCCAATGGCCGCTAAGGAAAACCCAGACCCTGTCTGTCTTGGTTTCCATTAGGTGAGATGGGCTCTATCCTTCCCTGTTCTTGATGTCCTAACCCTTTTCCTTCTTTATAACCCATCTTTGCCATGATATTTTTTGCTTTAGTTGAATACCCTCCCGATGGGGCGTTTTCATTGGACAAAATAAGGCCCAAATGCTGCATAATATCCCTTCCCCAGAGGTTAACCGGGAGTGGGAGCACATAAGGTATGAATTTCCCTTGCTGCCCTTCAGAGGATTCCCACGTCAAGGCAATGGAGCTTATAGTGGGACATGATTGATATCCTAGGCCCTGTAATGAATGAGATGACTCTGTGGTGGGCCATGCTTTGGGCCACCAATGTGTAGAAATTATACTTTTATCTGCTCCGGTATCAAGGATGCCTTCAAACTCTTTTCCATTAATCTTAAGGCGGAGCTTAGGTCTATCATTTAAAGATACAACCAAATAGGCAGAATCATTTCCTGAGGAGCCCATTTTCTTTATCTCAGGTCCTGCAGATTTCTCCCTGGTATTATCAGGGAGGAGCAGCAGCTGAGCTATCCTATCTCCTTTACTAATAGAAAAAACGCCTTTAGGGCTTGAGCACAGGACCTGTATTTCAGGGGAATGTTGACAATCCATAACTCCAGGGTGGACTACTAAGCCCTGCAAGGTGAGTGAACCCCGGCCGAGAATAAGGCCCATGGTTCCCGGGGGCAAGGATGGTATAGGCTCCACCGGCACCGGCTGAATACTCATTTGAGGCATTAATAGGAAGTCGGAGGCGGCACGCAGGTCCACCCTTGTGGGTCTTCCTGGGTCGCCTCTCTGACTGCTTCCTGGGTCCTGACAAACCGGTTCCCATATCTTTGAGGGCCCTGGGACCGAGGGCCCGATGACCTGTTTTTTGGCACATCAGTTGATTGACTATCAGGTGGGGGAAGGACTCTGCCCTTTATATCCCTCACAGAGCGACACTGGTCAGCTCTATGATAACCCTTGCCACACTTAGAGCAAAGAGTGAGAGTCCCTCCCTGTTTATCTGGAGCTCTGCAATCTTTCTTAAAATGCCCAGGCTTTCTGCAGTTAAAACATGTCCTCTGATCATTTCTGCTCATGGAGCGGTTTTGGGATTGAAGGATGGCAGCCGCTAAACCTGCATTGCTGAGAGGTCCCCCAAGCTCTCGACAGACCCTGAGCCAGTCTTGTAAGCCTTTGTTCTTTCTTGGGGCTATGGCCGCTCGGCACTCCTTTGTGGCTTGCTCATAGATTAGCTGTTCTATCAGAGGCGCAGCTTGCTCTGACTCTCCAAAAATACGCTCTGCTGCCTCTGTCATTCTGGCCACAAAATCTGAGAAGGATTCCTGAGGTCCCTGGATTATCTTTGTTAACTGACCAGTGGTTTCACCTGCTCGAGAGAGCGCCTTCCAGGCCCTAATAGCCGTGGAAGAAATCTGGGCATAAGCTCCCCAATGGTAGTTTGTCTGATCAGCAGAATAAGCTCCCTGACCCGTTAACAAGTCAAAAGTCCAATCTCTCTGCTCTGGAGTCAAAGCAGCTGCGTTTGCTCGGGCCTGCGCTTGTGCAGCTTCGTGCCAAAGCGCTCTCCATTCCATATATTTGCCCATACTAGGGAGAGCGGCTTTTACAACCGTTTGCCAGTCAGCAGGAGTTAGTGCCATGCCGGCGAGCCTGTCTAACTGCACCAAGGTAAAATTAGCATTGGTTCCATATTTACGGACCGACTCGGCAATTTCTTTAATTTGTAAGTATTCTACCGGAGCGTGGACACGCCCACCCTCGGCTCCTTCAAAGACCGGAAATGCCTGTTGTATTTTCCTTTGTTCCTCTCTGGGAATGAATGAGTCTGCGCACTGCCTCTCTGCGCACTGCCTCTCTGCGCATTGCTGACGCACTACGCAGGGCGGGGACTCCGCATAGGGCGGACCTTGAAGCCGACTGCCCTGAGGCCAATCAGCAAACTGGCCTTCGCCAGCCGCTTTTGGCTTTTTTCTTGACCAATTAGCTGGCTGGTAATGGGCTGCTTCTTCCTCCCAGTCTGTTTCCTCAGAGGAGAATTCTTCATCTGCTTCAGAACTACTAAGAGCTGGCTTCCTGAGCTCATCTAGTGACGAGTATCTCCTAGAGACCTCCGCTAATTGATCTTTCTTCTTTTCCCTTTTTCCTCTTTTTCTTCTAATCTCTCTCCAGGTATTCCTACCTAACCTTAACTTTTCCTCGGGTTCAAGACCCTTGGAAAGGCCTGTATACTTATTTTGTGTACCATATTTTCTCTTTGCTCCTACTCTCTCTCCCCGCTTTACTTCTGATAGCTTGTCCTGAATTTCATCTAGAATCCTCCCTATCTTAACCACTTGATAACATGTGAAAAGGAACAAAAGGGCTCCTAACACCAGAAAAAATTCAAGGCCAAACATATTCCACTTTACTTCTGATAGACTGTCTTGAATTTCCTTAGAAAGTTCAAGATCAGACTTACCTCGTAAAGCTGTACTCACTGGTACTCTCGTTCCCCAGCTGAAAAGTTCTGAATTCATACAGTTGAATCCTTCTTAACAGTCTGCTTTACGGGAACCTTTATTACCGCGACCCGCAGTTCTGGTTCTGGAATGAGGGATCTTCCTTGCACCAGTCCCGAGTTTTTTCTCGTCCCGGAATTCGGCACCAATTGTTATTAGACGCGTTCTCACGACCGGCCAGGAAGAACACCACAGACCAGAATCTTCTGCGGCAAAACTTTATTGCTTACATCTTCAGGAGCCAGAGTGCAAGAAGCAAGAGCGAGCGAGAAGCAAGAGAGAGAGAAAACGAAACCCCGTCCCTATTAAAGAGAATTCTCCTTCGCCTAGGACGTGTCACTCCCTGATTGGCTGCAGCCCATCGGCCGAGTTGACGTCACGGGGAAGGCAGAGCACATGGAGTGAAGAACCACCCTCGGCACATGCGCAGATTATTTGTTTACCACTTAGAACACAGCTGTCAGCGCCATCTTGTAACGGCGAATGTGGGCGCGGCTCCCAACAGGGAAAGGATCTTTACCTATCCTAAATCAGATAGGGGACTAATATCTAATATATATAAAGAACTCAAGAAGGTGGACTCCAGAAAATCAAATAACCCCATTAAAAATGGGGCTCAGAGCTGAACAAAGAATTCTCACCTGAGGATTACTGAATGGCTGAGAAACACCTGAAAAAATGTTCAACATCCTTAATCATCAGGGAAATGCAAATCAAAACAACCCTGCATATTGAAATTTTTAACTGAAGAAAAAAAAAGGTTATTGGCTGTCCTCTTGGTTGCTCATGAAAGCATATATGAACACACAACCTTTGAGGCTACTATGCACTTATTTTAAAATAGGACATGGAGAAATCAAATTGGTTCTGTCCATGAAATGTTCTCCATGCTGGCTAGAGTTCACATTACTGGAACTTCTTATATAGTCTGCTGCGTGAAGAAGAAACTTTATAGTCTTATCTAGATGAGAACATCATAGACCACAAATATTGTCCGGTGTAGTAAGATATGTCAATGGAGTAAATAATGGTATGAATGTTATGATGGCAAGCAATCACTTTCTGACTCAATTTAAGGCTTGCTCCATAAGAGAAAATCCACACCTGGAACTCTACATATGGCCAGTGAACCCAAGGTTGGGGGCTTCAGAGTTCCCAGGAGTGGATGGAGTATCAAGGTACCTTCTAAATTCATCTCTACTTGGAGATTTGAGACACTCACAGACCTCATCTGAGATGCATCTCTGTGCAATGGATGATTATTAGTGTAGAAATACACAATTTGTCAAAGCACAAAGAATAAATGTCATTACCTGCTCCACCAAGGCTCAGGGACTACCTGAGAGTAAAAAGAGCATTAGAGCCAGAGGTTTGGGAGTATTGGAGTGAAAGTGCCTTGTGGTGATGACAGGACTACTATACACATGGACTCACAACAGGTTTGGTTGTCTGTCCAAGACTTATGCAAGATCAAGCCGGTCAACATTCTTGCACAAAACCAGGTGTAGCTCATGAGCCCCATGATGGTCCTATTGACAGCTTATGGTTGGTGAAGGAGGAGGAGTCAGTTTACTTTATCAGGATGGCCTCAGATAGTATGGCTATGTTCCAGTGTATGGCTCCGTACTCATATACATACAGGCAGCATATATTGGACTAAGTTGGCTATTAGGAAAAGTGAACATAAAAGAATGACAGGTAGAGGTAGATTTGGAAAGATTTGGGGGATATTGAGTGTTGAATATTATCAAAAAATTGACAAAATACTTGTAGATTGAATAAAATAATATACTAAAAATACATATATACTCAGGAATCTTATAGCAAATTGTTTTGTGATGATGCTCTTGAGAAAAATTTTAAATGAACCAGAATAGGAAATACAAATGATTTTGAAAAGAAATGACATCATGATTACTACATGTTTTTTAATTAGAAAAATAATGTAAGCAAAACAAACACAAGCAAAGCAGCAATAATGTAAAAGAATCGTTAAATTATATAGGAAAAAAGAATCTAGAATTCTATACCCACTTTTTTTTAATGTCTATAATATAGCTAAAGCCCTAAAATGACACCACCAGTTTGAGGTGATCATGTGAAGCAACAAAGATTCTCACCTATTACTATGGGCATGTGGAAGTGCTATTTCTCTTTTAAAAAAGTTGCCAGTAATTTACAGAAATAAGCATGGTCTTATCATATGATCCAGCTCCATGCTCCCAGGCATGCATCCATCTGATATGAGTGTTTATACTCAGAAATGTATCTCCATGGAAATATTTATAGCAGTTTTTCATATATCTAAAAACTAGAAAGACAACCCAATATCCTTTACTAGGCAAGTGTGTAAATAAATACATGAATAAATGGGTAAATAATATTCAGTGATATGAAGGAATAGGCTTCTGAGGCATATAGAGGCATAAGTGAATTTCAAATGCATATTGTAAAATAAGGGAAGCTCATAAGGGAATGTTATAACTATGTAATTTGATAACCAGAATATTCTTTAAAAGGCTCATCCGCAGATATGAAAAATAGGACATAAGAAAAGAAAAAAGAAGTTGAAAAGATGAAGCCTGAAATTTATCAGGACAGTAAACTATTCTGTAAATTTTTGTAATGGTATAGACTTGAAAGTACACTCTAGGGTCGCCATCTTGGTCCGGGACCCGCCGAACTTAGGAAATTAGTCTGAACAGGTGAGAGGGTGCGCCAGAGAACCTGACAGCCTCTGGAACAGGCAGAAGCACAGAGGGGCTGAGGCAGCACCCTGTGTGGGCCGGGGACAGCCGGCCACCTTCCGGACCGGAGGACAGGTGTCCGCCCGGCTGGGGAGGCGACCTAAGCCACAGCAGCAGCGGTCGCCATCTTGGTCCGGGACCCGCCGAACTTAGGAAATTAGTCTGAACAGGTGAGAGGGTGCGCCAGAGAACCTGACAGCTTCTGGAACAGGCGGAAGCACAGAGGCACTGAGGCAGCACCCTTTGTGGGCCGGGGATAGCCAGCCACCGTCCGGACCGGAGGACAGGTGCCCACCCGGCTGGGGAGGCGACCTAAGCCACAGCAGCAGCGGTCGCCATCTTGGTCCCGGGACTCCAAGGAACTTAGGAATTTAGTCTGCTTAGGTGAGAGTCTGTACCACCTGGGAACTGCCAAAGCAACACAGTGTCTGAGAAAGGTCCTGTTTTGGGCCTTCTTCTTCGGCCAGGAGGAGGTCCAAATACAAGATATCTGCGCACCTTCCCTGTAAGAGAGCTTGCCAGCAGAGAGTGCTCTGAGCACTGAAATTCAGAGGAGAGAATCTGTCTCCCAGGTCTGCTGATAGACGGTAACAGAATCACCAGAAGAACAATCTCTAAACAGAGTCAACTATAACTACTAACTCCAGAGATTACCAGATGGCGAAAGGTAAACGGAGGAATCTTACTAACAGGAACCAAGACCACTCACCATCACCAGAACCCAGCACACCCACTTCGCCCAGTCCAGGGAACCCCAACACACCTGAGAACCTAGACCTAGATTTAAAAGCATATCTCATGATGATGGTAGAGGACATCAAGAAGGACTTTAATAAATCACTTAAAGAAATACAGGAGAACACTGCTAAAGAGTTACAAGTCCTTAAAGAAAAACAGGAAAACACAATCAAACAGGTAGAAGTCCTTACAGAAAAAGAGGAAAAAACATACAAACAGGTGATGGAAATGAACAAAACCATACTAGACCTAAAAAGGGAAGTAGACACAATAAAGAAAACTCAAAGCGAGGCAACACTAGAGATAGAAACCCTAGGAAAGAAATCTGGAACCATAGATTTGAGCATCAGCAACAGAATACAAGAGATGGAAGAGAGAATCTCAGGTGCAGAAGATTCCATAGAGAACATCGGCACAACAATCAAAGAAAATGGAAAATGCAAAAAGATCCTAACTCAAAATATCCAGGAAATCCAGGACACAATAAGAAGACCAAACGTACGGATAATAGGAGTGGATGAGAATGAAGATTTTCAACTCAAAGGTCCAGCAAACATCTTCAACAAAATTATTGAAGAAAACTTCCCAAATCTAAAGAATGAGATGCATATGAACATACAAGAAGCCTACAGAACTCCAAATAGACTGGACCAGAAAAGAAATTCCTCCCGACACATAATAATCAGAACATCAAATGCACTAAATAAAGATAGAATACTAAAAGCAGTAAGGGAAAAAGGTCAAGTAACATATAAAGGCAAGCCTATCAGAATTACACCAGATTTTTCACCAGAGACTATGAAAGCCAGAAG
This sequence comes from Mus musculus, assembly GCF_000001635.26. Taxonomy (NCBI): domain Eukaryota; kingdom Metazoa; phylum Chordata; class Mammalia; order Rodentia; family Muridae; genus Mus; species Mus musculus. The sequence continues at coordinate 37,630,396 of NC_000080.6, forward strand.
AGCCTGGACAGATGTTATACAGACACTAAGAGAACACAAACTGCAGCCCAGGCTACTATACCCAGCCAAACTCTCAATTATCATAGAGGGAGAAACCAAAGTATTCCACGACAAAACCAAATTCACGCATTATCTCTCCACGAATCCAGCCCTTCAAAGGATAATAACAGAAAAAAACCAATACAAGAACGGGAACAACGCCCTAGAAAAAACAAGAAGGTAATCCCTCAACAAACCTAAAAGAAGACAGCCACAAGAACAGAATGCCACCTTTAACAACTAAAATAACAGGAAGCAACAATTACTTTTCCTTAATATCTCTTAACATCAATGGTCTCAACTCGCCAATAAAAAGACATAGACTAACAAACTGGCTACACAAACAAGACCCAACATTTTGCTGCTTACAGGAAACTCATCTCAGAGAAAAAGATAGACACTACCTCAGAATGAAAGGCTGGAAAACAATTTTCCAAGCAAATGGTATGAAGAAACAAGCAGGAGTAGCCATCCTAATATCTGATAAGATTGACTTCCAACCCAAAGTCATCAAAAAAGACAAGGAGGGACACTTCATTCTCATCAAAGGTAAAATCCTCCAAGAGGAACTCTCAATTCTGAATATCTATGCTCCAAATACAAGAGCAGCCACATTCACTAAAGAAACTTTAGTAAAGCTCAAAGCACACATTGCGCCTCACACAATAATAGTGGGAGACTTCAACACACCACTTTCACCAATGGACAGATCATGGAAACAGAAACTAAACAGGGACACACTGAAACTAACAGAAGTGATGAAACAAATGGATCTGACAGATATCTACAGAACATTTTTCCCTAAAACAAAAGGATATACCTTCTTCTCAGCACCTCATGGTACCTTCTCCAAAATTGACCACATAATAGGTCACAAATCAGGCCTCAACAGATTCAAAAATATTGAAATTGTCCCATGTATCCTATCAGATCACCATGCACTAAGGCTGATCTTCAATAACAAAATAAATAACAGAAAGCCAACATTCACATGGAAACTGAACAACACTCTTCTCAATGATACCTTGGTCAAGGAAGGAATAAAGAAAGAAATTAAAGACTTTTTAGAGTTTAATGAAAATGAAGCCACAACGTACCCAAACCTTTGGGACACAATGAAAGCATTTCTAAGAGGGAAACTCATAGCTATGAGTGCCTTCAAGAAAAAACGGGAGAGAGCACATACTAGCAGCTTGACAACACATCTAAAAGCTCTAGAAAAAAAGGAAGCAAATTCACCCAAGAGGAGTAGACGGCAGGAAATAATCAAACTCAGGGGTGAAATCAACCAAGTGGAAACAAGAAGAACTATTCAAAGAATTAACCAAACGAGGAGTTGGTTCTTTGAGAAAATCAACAAGATAGATAAACCCTTAGCTAGACTCACTAAAGGGCACAGGGACAAAATCCTAATTAACAAAATCAGAAATGAAAAGGGAGACATAACAACAGATCCTGAAGAAATCCAAAACACCATCAGATCCTTCTACAAAAGGCTATACTCAACAAAACTGGAAAACCTGGACGAAATGGATAAATTTCTGGACAGATACCAGGTACCAAAGTTGAATCAGGATCAAGTTGACCTTCTAAACAGTCCCATATCCCCTAAAGAAATAGAAGCAGTTATTAATAGTCTCCCAGCCAAAAAAAGCCCAGGACCAGACGGGTTTAGTGCAGAGTTCTATCAGACCTTCAAAGAAGATCTAACTCCAGTTCTGCACAAACTTTTTCACAAGATAGAAGTAGAAGGTATTCTACCCAACTCATTTTATGAAGCCACTATTACTCTGATACCTAAACCACAGAAAGATCCAACAAAGATAGAGAACTTCAGACCAATTTCTCTTATGAACATCGATGCAAAAATTCTTAATAAAATTCTCGCTAACCGAATCCAAGAACACATTAAAGCAATCATCCATCCTGACCAAGTAGGTTTTATTCCAGGGATGCAGGGATGGTTTAATATACGAAAATCCATCAATGTAATCCATTATATAAACAAACTCAAAGACAAAAACCACATGATCATCTCGTTAGATGCAGAAAAAGCATTTGACAAGATCCAACACCCATTCATGATAAAAGTTCTGGAAAGATCAGGAATTCAAGGCCAATACCTAAACATGATAAAAGCAATCTACAGCAAACCAGTAGCCAACATCAAAGTAAATGGAGAGAAGCTGGAAGCAATCCCACTAAAATCAGGGACTAGACAAGGCTGCCCACTTTCTCCCTACCTTTTCAACATAGTACTTGAAGTATTAGCCAGAGCAATTCGACAACAAAAGGAGATCAAGGGGATACAAATTGGAAAAGAGGAAGTCAAAATATCACTTTTTGCAGATGATATGATAGTATATATAAGTGACCCTAAAAATTCCAACAGAGAACTCCTAAACCTGATAAACAGCTTCGGTGAAGTAGCTGGATATAAAATTAACTCAAACAAGTCAATGGCCTTTCTCTACACAAAGAATAAACAGGCTGAGAAAGAAATTAGGGAAACAACACCCTTCTCAATAGCCACAAATAATATAAAATATCTCAGCGTGACTCTAACGAAGGAAGTGAAAGATCTGTATGATAAAAACTTCAAGTCCCTGAAGAAAGAAATTAAAGAAGATCTCAGAAGATGGAAAGATCTCCCATGCTCATGGATTGGCAGGACCAACATTGTAAAAATGGCTATCTTGCCAAAAGCAATCTACAGATTCAATGCAATCCCCATTAAAATTCCAACTCAATTCTTCAACGAATTAGAAGGAGCAATTTGCAAATTCATCTGGAATAACAAAAAACCGAGGATAGCAAAAACTCTTCTCAAGGATAAAAGAACCTCTGGTGGAATCACCATGCCTGACCTAAAGCTTTACTACAGAGCAATTGTGATAAAAACTGCATGGTACTGGTATAGAGACAGACAAGTGGACCAATGGAATAGAATTGAAGACCCAGAAATGAACCCACACACCTATGGTCACTTGATCTTCGACAAGGGAGCCAAAACCATCCAGTGGAAGAAAGACAGCATTTTCAACAATTGGTGCTGGCACAACTGGTTGTTATCATGTAGAAGAATGCGAATAGATCCATACTTATCTCCTTGTACTAAGGTCAAATCTAAGTGGATCAAGGAACTTCACATAAAACCAGAGACACTGAAACTTATAGAGGAGAAAGTGGGGAAAAGCCTTGAAGATATGGGCACAGGGGAAAAATTCCTGAACAGAACAGCAATGGCTTGTGCTGTAAGATCGAGAATTGACAAATGGGACCTAATGAAACTCCAAAGTTTCTGCAAGGCAAAAGACACTGTCTATAAGACAAAAAGACCACCAACAGACTGGGAAAGGATCTTTACCTATCCTAAATCAGATAGGGGACTAATATCCAACACATATAAAGAACTCAAGAAGGTGGACCTCAGAAAATCAAATAACCCCCTTAAAAAATGGGGCTCAGAACTGAACAAAGAATTCTCACCTGAGGAATACCGAATGGCAGAGAAGCACCTGAAAAAATGTTCAACATCCTTAATCATCAGGGAAATACAAATCAAAACAACCCTGAGATTCCACCTCACACCAGTGAGAATGGCTAAGATCAAAAATTCAGGTGACAGCAGATGCTGGCGAGGATGTGGAGAAAGAGGAACACTCCTCCATTGTTGGTGGGATTGCAGGCTTGTACAACCACTCTGGAAATCAGTCTGGCGGTTCCTCAGAAAATTGGACATAGTACTACCGGAGGATCCAGCAATACCTCTCCTGGGCATATATCCAGAAGAAGCCCCAACTGGTAAGAAGGACACATGCTCCACTATGTTCATAGCAGCCTTATTTATAATAGCCAGAAACTGGAAAGAACCCAGATGCCCCTCAACAGAGGAATGGATACAGAAAATGTGGTACATCTACACAATGGAGTACTACTCAGCTATTAAAAAGAATGAATTTATGAAATTCCTAGCCAAATGGATGGACCTGGAGAGCATCATCCTGAGTGAGGTAACACAATCACAAAGGAACTCACACAATATGTACTCACTGATAAGTGGATACTAGCCCAAAACCTAGGATACCCACGATATAAGATACAATTTCCTAAACACATGAAACTCAAGAAAAATGAAGACTGAAGTGTGGACACTATGCCCCTCCTTAGAAGTGGGAACAAAACACCCATGGAAGGAGTTACAGAAACAAAGTATGGAGCTGAGATGAAAGGATGGACCATGTAGAGACTGCCATATCCAGGGATCCACCCCATAATCAGCTTCCAAATGCTGACACCATTGCATACACTAGCAAGATTTTACTGAAAGGACCCAGATGTAGCTGTCTCTTGTGAGACTATGCCGGGGCCTAGCAAACACAGAAGTGGATGCTCACAGTCAGCTAATGGATGGATCACAGGGCTCCCAATGGAGGAGCTAGAGAAAGTACCCAAGGAGCTAAAGGGATCTTCAACCCTATAGGTGGAACAACATTATGAACTAACCAGTACCCCTGAGCTCTTGACTCTAGCTGCATATGTATCAAAAGATGGCCTAGTCGGCCATCACTGGAAAGAGAGGCCCATTGGACACGCAGACTTTGTGTGCCCCGGTACAGGGGAACGCCAGGGCCAAAGGGGGGGAGTGGGTGGGTAGGGGAGTGGGGGTGGGTGGGTAAGGGGGACTTTTGGTATAGCATTGGAAATGTAAATGAGCTAAATACCTAATAAAAAATGGAAAAAAAAATTAAACTAAAAAAAAAAAAAAAAAAAAAAAAAGAAAGTACACTCTAGGAAATTCCAAAATATATTGTAATGTATTAATTCAAATATTACTAAAATCAAATGTTTCAAATAAAATTCCATTTTTTTTTTCATTTTCTAGTGGAAGAAATAACCATTTACAAAGGAATACCTTCAAAGAACTTAAAAAAAATCTCTACAATGAGAACCATTCAAGAATTTGGCTTTGCAATAGAGTGTTTTCACATTGTGACATAATTAAAAACATATTTTGTTGAATACAATGAGAGGTAGCCCATATGTTTAATTTGCTCATATCTACAACAATGGTAGTTATATGAATGATGTGAAATAGAATATTAACACAGCAGATTTCAAAGTCTTCTAAAGTGGTTTTGGCTCTTTCTACCAGTGGACCAAACCCTGCCGTCTTTACATTGTCTCCTTTTTTCTTAATGGAGCTTTGTATTAAAAAACAAAACAAAACAAAAAACAAAACAAAACAAAAAAAACCAGAACAACAAATAAATGAAAATGTCTCAAAGTAGCAGCCAAAGTTTTGTGTTAAATATTGATGTTAATAGAGATTTTTTTCAAAGATACTGTTATATTATACAAATGAGGATGCATAAAGATATTCAGAAGTGATTTTTACACACAAAAATGATAATTTCTCTCTCTCTCTCTCTCTCTCTCTCTCTCTCTCTCTCTCTCTCTCTCTCTCTCCCTCCCTCTCTCTCTCTCCTCTGTTCTTTAATCCTTTTTATAGTCCAGCCTTCAATCTCTTCCTGGTATGCCCCCCCAACTGCTTGATCCCCATCTCATACCTCCTACCCTGGTCTCCAAGAGGATCACCCCACCACACCAGCCCCCACACCACCAGACCTCTCCACTTCCTGGGGTCTCAAGTCTCTCAAAGTTTAGGTGCAACTTTTCTTAATGAGGTCAGACCATGCAGTCCCTTGTGGTATATGAGCTGGGGGCCTCATATCAGCTGGTGTATGCTACCCAGTTGGTGGCTCAGTTTCTGAAAGACCTTAGGGGTCCAGGTTAGTTGAAACTACTGGTCGTCCCTCCTCCTTAGATTCTTCCAGATTTTTTTCCCAATTCAACTGCAAAGGTCCCTGGTTTCTGTCCATTGGTTGGGTGCTAGTATCTGCATCTGACTCTTTCAGCTACTTGTTGAGCTTCTTAGAGGGCAGCCATGTTAGTCTCCTGTCTGCAAGCACACATTACAGCCTCAGTAACAGTGTCAGGCCCCCAGGGCCTCCCCTTGAGCTGGATCCCAATTTTGGCCTGTAACTGGACCTCCTTTCTCTCAGGTTCTTCTCCATTTTTGTCCCTGCAGTTCTTTAGACAAGAACAGTTCTCGGTAAGAGCTTTTAACTGGGGGATGGCAACCTCACCCCTCTACTTGAAATCCTGTGCCTCCACTGGAGGTGGACTCTACAAGTTTCCCATCCCCACTATAGAGAATTTCTTCGAAGGGATCCTCCCTTTGAGTCCTGAGAGTCTCTCACCAGGTCTCCAGTATATTCTAGAGGGTGCCCCCACCTCCTACCTCCAGAGGTTTCCTGTTTCCATTCTTCTTGCTGGCCCTCAGGGCTTTAGTCCTGTTCCCCCCAATACCTGATCGTGTTCCCCCTTCCCCTCCCTATCCCTTTTCCCACCCAGGTATTTCTCTCCCTCTGCCCCCACCCCCATGATAGCTTTCTTCTCCCTCCCAAGTGAGATTGAGGAGATTTTCATTTCAACTTTCTTGATGCCTGCTTTTATTTCCAAATGAACATGCAGTAGGAGGAGTTCTAAGACAGATGCTAATATTCTTACCCCTTGATGTAAAAAAAAAATGTGGCAAGTACTTCCCTTGTGTATGGCTTTAGGTAGTGAAAAGGATGGATTGTCACTTCTGTGATTTTTCAGTTGAACTTCAAGAAACATCTTAGATGAATCCCAACTTAATCATATTAGCCTTACCAAAAAGAAAGTAAAGATTACAAGATCATCTACTTTTCTCTAGCAAGAAGCAGCTAGTTTGTTCTATGAAGAGGTGGTCATATGATGGGAGTCTAATAGGACCCTCTAGATTCTGAGAACTTTTCAAGAAAGACAGACAGCAAGAGAAGTTGAACCTCTATCACACAACCATAAAAACTTAGATTCTGGAATTGTTATAATGATATTTAATAGTCTCTGTATTGTTCATATCATAACTAATATGTCATGTCTCTTTTAAGCCTGACTCTAGTTTAAAATCTTACTTTCAAAGGTCAATAATAATAATTTCAATTTAAATGGTATCTCCTCCCTCTGCAAAGATAATGTTATACTCTTTTAGTATAAAGAAGGGAGGGACAGCTAAATGAATTTATAAGAAACCACTTAGATGTAAATTCACATGCCAAATCCTTCTTCATGTTAGTGTACTCAATGGGTTCATTTCATTAAACTTAAATTACAGTGCTAATAGGTAGTAAACTCTACAAAATACATGTACACTATTAGAGGTATTGTTCCTTAGCCGTAAACTGGGAACTTGTGAGCAGTGGAAATCCTTGGTGTTGTAGAATCTGGGAATATCAAGACCAAGATCAAGGTGCTGACAGATTTAGTGTTTGGGGGATGACTTAGAGGAAATGCCCAACAGTTGGGAGATGTAACCTGAAGAGATGACCTCTAGTAGATCAACATACCCCCCAGTTAAGGCATGGGGCCACCCTCCCTTCTTCAAAAATTTTGAATCAAAATTGTTCTTGTTTAAAGGAAATGTGGGGATAAAAATGGAGCAGAGACTGAAGAAAAAGGCATGCAGCTACCGGCCCAACTTGGGATCTCTCCCATGTGAAAGCACAAAAAACCAACACTATTGCTGAATCCATGTTGTACCTGCAGGCAGGAGCCTAGAATAGCTGTCCTTTGAGAGGCTCTACCAGCAGCTCACACAGACAGATGCAAATACTTACAGTTAACCATTGGACTGAGGTTATGTAGTCCTATTGAAGAATTAGGGGAAGAATTGAAGGAGCTGAAGGGTACTTCAGCCCCATAGGAAGAGCAACAGTATTAACTAACCAGGACCCTTCAGAGCTCCCAGAAACTAAGTCACCAACCAAGGAGCATACAGGGACTGGTCCATGATCTCTGGCACATATAGAGTAGAAGTCTGCCTTGTCTGACCTCAATGGGAGATGATGAAACTATTCCTGTAGAAATCTGATGCCCCAGGGCAGGGGAATCCTGGCAGGGATGAGGCGGGAGTTGGTGGATTGGTTGGGGAGTACCCTCTCAGAAGCAAAGGGGAGGGTAGATAGGGGGAAGAATCTGGGGAGGGGGGACCAGGAAGTGGGGCAATATTTGGAATGTAAATAAATAAACTAATTTAATAAAAAATCAAGTTGTCCATACAATCGAGCTTCTTCTAAACACCCTAGGATATAATTTAGTGTTGTTCTTTTGTTCTTCTAGAGTTTCCTCCTACACTTGGCTCATGGTTTCTTCTTCCTTTGAAGTGATAATGTGTGGTACATGGATAGACTCACTCTGTCTTCTTCTTCACTGAGAAGTTCTCTATGGTTATTTACGTCGGCCTGGTAATTCAGAATCATTCTAAAGGCCGCCTGTTGGACAGTGAAAGGCAGTCTGTGTTCTGGTTGAGCAAGGTTTACTCCACAGACCCAGTAGAAAATTCTACAAGGGCCGGAACCTTAAGCTAAGCTCCCAGACATCAGGCTTCTGACACCACAAGCCCTCAACTCCATAATCCTGTGGCTATCAGTCATGTAGGCAATGCCCCAAGTTCCTGGTATTCTGGTTGGACTCCACTCCCACAGTTACCTGGCTAAAGCTAGGTATGCCCTGCCCCACAGTTACCTGGCAATAGCAAGGTAGCCCAGACCACTATAAAAGGGACTGCTTGGCACCTCCTCTCTCTTTTAAGCTTGCTCTCTTTCTTGTCTCTTACTTTCACCTCTGGTCCTCCTTCTCTCCCCTCCTTTCCCCCTTCTCTCCACATGGCCATGGCCGCTCTCTGCTTTCTTACTCTTCTCCCTCTCTCTGCCTTTATATGATGCCTTAAAACTGTGTACCTCTGCTCATCGAGATCCTCTGTGCAGGAGCAATGGTACAGGCTTCCCTCTAATGAGCTGCACATCTAACCACCAGCTGGGAAGCCTCCCAATATTTCCCAGAGTCACCAAACTGGACCATGAACTCTTGCCCTCGAAGGAACGACCCAGTGCTCCCCCTCCCTTCTCCCTTCAGCCCTGGGGCTGACTGATCCATCCTCTGAGGCCCTCACCTGTTTTCAGCCCTTCTGAGGTGTCTAGGGAACGTCATGCTGTCATGCAACGCTCAAGAACTAGAAACTGTTGCTCCTGGCCTCCATAAGGCCCAGGGACCCCGAACTGCTCCCTCCCTACACCCACAGTCTGGGCTTCTATGGATTCCCACAGCCAGAGCTCCCCAGCGCTCACAGTCCAACTCCCATGTCTGCCCACCCAGTGTCCCTGAGCTCTTTTGGGACTCGGGTCATCCCCATCACCACCTTTATTTCCCCCACTGTAGCCCATTGGTAAATTCAGTTTCTTAGAATGTAAAAAGACTTAGGTCCCAGCAATTAGACTATCTTTGAGGAGAGCTGTTGTCAAGCTGTATACTAGTTACTTTTAGAAGATAAGTTATGAGTTAAACTGCTGTGGGGCTGGAAAGTTGGTGGGAGACCATTCGTCCAGATGGGAATGCAGTTTCCAGTGTAGGCACCTGGTTTCTCCTGGTGAAATTCTTCCGAGTCCTCTTTCCAGTTCAGCCTCTATCCTTGCTCATAAAACCAACTAGCTACCAAGCACCACGACGAAGAGTCATCACTGCTGTAAATTCCGCGGCACTAGAAAGCTCTTGCCTAACATGTGAGGCAGCCTAGCTGATGACTGTGTCAATCACAGCTATTCCTAACTCTCAAGTCCCATCTCCCAAACCTCATGCCAGAAATAAATAACTGCTTATTTCGTGAATTCAAACTTTGGGATTATATATTTGTCTTTTAATATACTAGAATACTTAACTAACGGTCAGCGTGTTCTGCATTTAGCTGATCTGTATCAGATAAGTACAAAGCAACTTCTTACCTTCAAAAACTTTTTATTCTAGAATCTTTTATCCTAGGATACAAACTAGGATAAAATCTAGGCAAAACCTGTTTTAAAGATACAATAGCTATTATATCTTAGCATATCAGGCTGAGTTAAGAAATTATGACAAGGCTGAGTATTCCAAGCAACATATTTATTTTTCATAGCTCTGGATGATGCTATGCCAAGGTAGAGCTGAGGGGATGAAGTTGCTTTCTGAGGCTTAGGGTCTTAGCTTTTGGATAGTTGTCACTTTGCTTTGTACTCACATGACCTTTATGTATAGATTGAGAAGAGGAAAATAAAAGACTAATGTTTTTTCACATAGAAAATCATTAGGCCCTAATCTCATACCTCATCTAACCCCAATGACAACTTAACGAACACATTACCAAATGCCATCATCTTGGGAAATATTCACATTTGAATTTTTTGAGGAATAGAGTCAGCCCATCCCATTCACAAAATTTTCCAACGATTTAAAAGTTTCAAAGAAGCCCTTATTTATCTCCACTCACTTGCACTATTTCTATCTAATCTATCATCTATCTATCTATCTATCTATCGATGAACAAGTGTATGTTTATATACTAAATACATGAGCAGAGAAATATTTTTTATATATGATTGGCCAGTTGGTGATGAAAATATTTATAGTTGATTTTTCTACTTCTAATATCTTTCATAGAATGGTTAAAGTTTGAATCAGGCTTCCTAGATAACCTGTCTTCTAACTGATCAACTGGTCAATTGGTCACCCAAAAGAACTATATATTTTTAGACTTGATCCTTATGTGCAACATGTTCTAATAACATACACCACTAACACTCTGGAAATGCAAGGTTTTCTCTTGCTGAAGTGCCTACTCTCTTTCTGAGCTAATGTCAGAAAGATTAACTATTCTGCTTCTCACAGATTATATTAATTTTATGATGCTCATGATAGAGAACAGGCTGTTACCAGGGGGACATAGCTCCCCAACCTTCTATTATTGCAATAACTACATTCCCTTATTAACAACTGTGATACTATTGGGCACGAAGCAGCAGTGTATCATGCTTTGTAGTTTTGCTCATAGAAATTGATCTGGCTCCTTCCCTCCCTCCTGTCCACTTCAAGCTTTTTATGATCTCTAGCTCTTGAGTTAGTCTTAAGTGTTGGTTGTATGATGCTTCATGTGGGAGGTAGGGTCACAAATGGATTTCTTTAATATTCTTCCAGCATCAGAGAACATATGCATTAAAATTGGAACCATATATACATTTCATGTAAATTATGGATAGACTATATGCTCATATGATTTGTTTACCAATGCTGTTACCAAAGCATTTCAGACATCTTTTCTGGATTGAGGTAATAGACAACAGGATTTTGGGTAATAACTTAGTGAGACAGAATTTTTAATCAACCCTCTTTCTTTACCTATTTCCATTTTATTTCAGCATGACATGTTTGCTAACTGACATGCAGAAATATATGCAGTCTCTCCATAAGACATCTACTTCTATTTATCTTGATTTGATACATTAGCATGGATTAACGTTTTAGAGATGATTTATTATCTAACCTCCCGCATCTTTGTAGAGTCCTCAATAAACTCCAGACTGCAAAGAGTAAGAAGAATTAAGATAGTACTGTGATAAATACAGTTTGTAGGAGTGAAGCCATGGTTTGTTGTAGATATCTTTGACCACCTTTGCTTTGTGAGATATTTATTGTCTTAGAGACACTGCCAGTAACTTGTCAAAACTAATCAGCTTTCAAATGTTGAATCCTCCAGGATTCACTTTATAAGACTAGGTACAATTAAAATTTCCTTCCAAAACTTTCCATTTTAATAGCCAGACTTTCAAGATATCCCAAATAACTTATGTGACATCCAGGGGAATACAAAACTGCTTTCATCTTGAGCTGAGAGAAAGCAGGCTGACAAGTATTACATGTTTTTACAATCTGTGGGTGGTAGAGATTAAAGTTGTTGATCAACATCATAGAACAACCCCACTAGTAGCCTTTGCAATGAGAAATTTGCATTGTTTATTTCCAAGACAACAATAGTCCTGCTGTCAATATACTGTTGCATGCCTGGTACTGATTTATAGTGCTGAAGCAGCATGACTCTCAGGCCACCTCTCTGTGAAGCAGAGGGCAGCATGCCATGTGTTCACCTTAGTGAGGAGCTAATCCGGAAAGCCATCCATGATTTATGGTCCCAGGTCTGTGCTGACTTTCCTTACAAACTACAGATCAGAAACAGCAAGAGAGGGGCTACTGAAGATGAGCGTGTTCAATTAGGAAGTATTGCCATCACTACACTCAGAGTACTGCTGTGCACACTTAGTTAGAACACTTGGAACAGAACCACTGGGAAAAGCTCCAGGTCACATTTGTCTGCTGAAAGGCAGTGTCCAGCAAGAATACCACAAACTGACGGCTACAAAGAACTGTGGGATTAGAAAAGATAAGGATGACAGCTGATTCTAAAATCACTACAGATGCATTCAGTTCAGTAATCCACACTTGAGGGGAATGGTCATGCCATTGGTGCATTTGTCATATTTTGGATCCCTGATCAGCTTTCCTTTCAGATTTAATTCCTACAACAGAGAGGAAAAATTTGAAGCAGTGAAAACAAATGGGATACAAAGGTTGAACCCAAGACAAATGTGGTTTTTAGATTTGTGACTTTTTGCAAAATTCCTTAAATCTTGGATTCTCCACTCATCTGTACACCAAAGAATATTATGATGACTAAAGAGTAAGTACAAACGCAGACACTATTTCATACGCCAGCAAGATGTTGATGAAAGGACCCTGATATAGCTGTCTCTTGTGAGGCTATGCCAGTGCCTGGCAAACACACAAGTGGATGCTCACAGTCAGCTATTGGATGGAACACAGGACCCCCAATGGAGGAGCTAGAGAAAGTACCCAAGGAGCTGAAGGGGTCTGCATCCCTCCCTATAGGTGGAACAACAATATGAACTAACTAGTACCCCCAGAGCTCGTGTCTCTAGCTGCATATGTAGCAGAAGATGACCTAGTTGGCCATCATTGGGAAGAGAGGTCCCTTGGTCTTGCAAACTTTATATGTCCCAATACAGGGGAAACAAGAAGTGGGAGTGGGTGGGGAAGGGAAGGGGTTATAGGAGACTTTCAGGATAGCATTTGAAATGTAAATGAAGTAAATACCTAATAAAAAATTGAAAACAAAAAGAGTAAGTACAGAAATGAACACATTGCAAAGGCCTACCTTGAATGCTTGCCAAATCTATTGTTTTCTTTATCAGGAGCCTAGAAGACAGAGCATTTCTCTCTTATATCTATGGAAGTCTCAGCCAAGTAGAGTGACCCACACAGAACAGACATCCGTAAATGAGAGATGACCAGGTGGTGGTGGGCCCCTGAAGAAGACCTCAGTCAGTGTGTGTGTTCTTGTGCATGTGTGCGTGTGCGTGTGTACACACACATGCTTGTGAAGCTGGGGCTGAGTAAATAAATTAATATTGTTGTTAAAAGACCCTATTTCAAAATAAATTTTAAAATGAGACTGGGAATGAATCTCATTGATGAAGTGCTTGCCTAGGACTTGCAAGGGCCTGAGTTTAATCTCCAGGGCCAAAATGGAAAAAAAAAACCTGTGAATTGAATTTAACAATAAGCTATATAATTTAGGTAACAAATGATACTCTTGGAAGCTAATAATAGGTAATTGAAATATATATTTTATTGTAAATATTGGCATTATTATCACCATTATTAAATGTTGGAATCAAGCCGAGTTTTTCTTTCTATTAGACTTTCATTGGTAGTTCACAGCTTCCAACAACAAAATAAGTTTCTTTCAAAAGCCTTTTCTAAGTCTTTATGTAAGCATTTCTCCATGTATCCATCCATCTATCCTTTTATATCTATCTATCTATCCATCCACCCACTTATGAAATAATCATCAAACCTCTACATGACCCCATTTGATGTTCTCAGATATGAGTTAGCATAAATCATTCATATAAACTTAACTGTGTGTTTGCTATGTGCATGGCACAGTGCTGAGACCCTTACACATTTTAGAATCATCCAAGCAATGACTGAGTTAAATTATCTCTCTATGCCGAAATTTAAAATAAGAAAAATATTAAAAATATACCTAGTGTTGTACAGCTGATTCATTGCCAGACATATAATCATGGTACTGTGCTAAAGAATCTGTGTTTATAACCTGATATTTGTTCTCAAAATGCTACAATATGTTGGAGAAGTCAGAAAATTCACTGGCTATCAAACATCTTAAGGTTCTTTCAGAGAACATTAAATCTTATAGGAAAACAATGTAACTGTAAAATCTGGAAGGGTAGAATAGCTGTTCCAGAATTTGAATAATGGGAAAGAAAACACACATGTAGTTTATAGTACCCAGGTTTCCAGGCAGAATTTATGGTAATTAAATCACTGGCTACTTAGGACAGTGAGAAGATTAACATGACCAATCTAGCATATACTTCAGCCCTGCAACAATGATTTAAATAACTCCAGTTTCAGAGACTCTAAAAATTCATGTGAACTGACTCCTGCCTTTAGACTCAAATAGCTGCCCTTATTTGAATACCTCACTAGTCAGAGAAGAAATAAAGTAAGTGTTGGAGAAATGTAAGATATTTAAAAATCTCTGATACAACATAGTGTAACATCTGGTCACTTTCTTGTGGTCCAAGAAAGTCTTGTTTACAAGTGTAGTAGTGATTTAGGCTTGAATGCTTGTCCTATCACAGGGGCTCAGGCAGAGGGGAGGATCAAAAGGGCAGGTATCTAGTCAGGTGATTCTAATTCATGCTTTTAATCCCAACACTCTGGAGGCAGAGTCAGGTTTATCTCTGAGTTTGAGCCCAGCCTAGTCTACAGATGAGTTCCTACACAGCCCAGGGCTACACAGAGAAATCCTAATCCAAAAAGAAGAAAAATTGAAAAAGGAGCCATTAACTGTTCTTAAATGCAACCAAGATTTTGTGTGGATTTAGCAAAAACTGATCATAGCATAAAGAGCATATTTTTCTCAAATACTGGGAAAGCCATAGTTTCTGAATGAACCTGCAGAATGCTTATTCGAGGAACTTAAAAAATCAGGTGAGAGATGAAGTTTCTTGACTACATTCAAGAATAAAATTAAATCCCACAAATTGCAAAGTCATACAAAATATTTAAAACAAAGTGAGAAAACAAGCCAGAAATAAATACATCTCCAAGATTGATAGTAGAGTATGCTAGTTATGGTACTGTTAGGGATCCAATTGATGTTTGGAATATTCTTTGGTCAGAGGGGTTTATGGAAGAAGTTTGCTTACCAGGTTTCTAATTTGAGTGGTTTTCTATTTGACAAAGACAATCACTCTGAGGTCATTGCAGTTGCCTTACTGTAATCCCTTGTCATAACTCATCTGGTTTTACTCATATGTATGCCCAATTATGCATAGTCATAAGATGGTAAATAGGAGATTCTTTTAGAAGTGATGTAGCGTGCTTTATTGCCCAAGCACCTGTAATTAGTTCAGGTGAGATTGGTAAGCTTACATTTATACACAGAAAAAACTAGATAGTAATTGATTAAAATCTATCTAAATTTGGCAGCCTTTAAGTTGAAATATAGTATTTATTTTATTGTTCTAGATCTATTTACTCAGAAGCTATTTATAGAATCTATCATTCAATTCAATGCAGCCGGAAGATTTGAGGGGCTCCAAGATTGGTAGCATCATCATTTTGTGTGTTGTGGCATGTGTGTGTGTGTGTGTGTGTGTGTGTGTGTGTGTGTGTATGCATAGTACATGTAGGTAAAGGATTTAGACTGTATTATTAAAATTGGTGAGTGTATACAGTCTAAAGCAGGTGGAGTCCTAGATGTTAAGCTATTATCTATGTCTGTCTGCTTCACAGGGGCCACAACAAAGGGGATTTGTAAACTTTCTTTTGAGGACAGGAATAAAGAGAGTTCTACCTATTTGTAAGTGGTAGAGGAAGCAGAGTGAAGGTGAATATGCAATAAATAAAGTGAAAACTATTTCTTCATTTGAATTCCAGCCCTGGTATCAGAGCAAGCTGTTTAACACTGGGGGATTACTTAAGACATTTAGAACAGGATCCTCATACCTGATTCTACATGATTGTTTTGACAACTAGGGTCAACAATATCGCGTGTGCTTGTACCAGATTGACAGAGCTGTAGAGAATCTCTGGTATACTGCATGAAAGCATCACCTGTCAATAAAAAACAATCTGTTGGTTTATTAGCTTAGGCAAAAGATTATTAGGCAGGAAATAGGAGATATGACTTACATAAGGGAGACAGGATTCTAGATTAGAGTCAGGGGTGGGATATTTCACCCCAGAGCTGCAGTGAGACTGAGGAGAGATAGCAAACCATGTGGCATACATAGAAGAGAATAAATGGATTGTATAAATTACAAGCTGATCAGAAAATGAGAAAATTTTATGGCTTAAGCATTTGTTCATAATTAATTTAGTCTCAGAGTCATTATTTTGGGAACTGTGATGGAGGAGGTAAAGTTCACAGTTTCATGGAATTCTACAGACAGGTGGTTTCAACAACAGAAATTTATTTATTTGTTTTCTAGAGATTAGAAGTCAAAAGACATAGGCAGAATCGGATGTTTCTAAGCATGCCTCCTTTTGGCCAGGAGTGCAGGGCAGCAGGGGTTGGGGTGGGGGGAGATACTGTCTTTCCATTGCCACAGGAGGTATCCTTATTGTATGTAACTTTTGTTTGTCCTTTGTGTGTAACCTTAGGTTTTCCTCTTAACTAGATTTCCTTGGATAAAGAAATTCAGCACATTCTGCTTTATCTTTATGGCTTTGAACAGTTTCATTTCTACTTGTGGGTTAGGACTTCAGTGTAGGAATTATCGTGGGCACAGTGCACTCCTTAACACCAGAAACATGATAGATGGTCATTTGGGTTTCCTTCTAATTATAGGAATTCTTCTGAACTTAGGGAGGAACAGTACATGAGTGTATGGTCTGATGCTATAAATCCTTGAGGGAGATAAAAACAATGCTGTAGTTCCCTTCTCCCCATCTACAGACTTTAAGGGTAGTGACTGCTTTTCTAGATTTTGTCTTGAATGACACTGAGTCTGTAGTGATTCTCTCACCATGGAATTCTCCCTTATTCCTGCCACCAGGGAGCCCTGGAGTTGGTACACTCTTCCAGAGAAAAATATAGTCTACTCTGGCAATAAAGTGTCCACGGCATCCTCAGAGTCCTGGGGCTACTCACATTAGACATTCATCTGACTCACAGTATAATATGTTCTAATGTTTTTAAAGCTGGAGTCTCATATAACACAAGTTGATCATGAACTTTCTATGTAGCTGAGAATGATCTTGAATTCCTCATCCCCCTAACCAAAACATTTGAGTTTCTGGATTAGAAATGTGCACCAGTATGCTGAATTTATTCAGTGATAAAGATGGACCCCAGGGTTCCATGAAAACTAAGCAAGTACTCTACCAATGGAACTATATCTCTAGCCCATATTTAAAATTCCTTTACTTCTAAGCACTTGGTCAACAGATAGATAATTCCTGTAGGTGGAAAAACTTTGAAAATAGGACATACAGGCATGTTGAAATTGCTACCCCCACAAAAGAAACTTCTGACTATGAAGGGTGACACAAAATTAAGAAAAGAGGTTCAAAATTCATCCTCCCCAATAGCTTTAAAAGACTTGAAAATGAAAACATTGGAAATTTCCAGGCAGAGAGAGAGAGAGAGAGAGAGAGAGAGAGAGAGAGAGTATTGATCTAAAAATGAGAGAAGGAAAGAACCATCTTGTGAAATCATACTAGCAGAAGTGTTGGTCTGAAACTAGAGGGAAGATGATGTTAGACAACCAGAGGAAGAAAAAGATAGTGATTGGCTAATGTTTTGATTCATGAGGACAAAGAATGAAAAAAACAATTATAGTTAAAAGTGCAGAAGGAAAATGTGAATATGTAGAACACTTACATCAGCACACTCCCTATCACTGCGGGTAAAGCTGGCTAAAGAGGTTTCCAAAGGCAAGAGAAGAATTTTTGATCAATAAAACTTGTCAATAAAAAGTCTGTTTCAGCTGGGTGTGGTGGTGCACGCCTTTAATCCCAGCACTTGGGAGGCAGAGGCAGGTGGATTTCTGAATTTGAGGCCAGCCTGGTCTACAAAGTGAGTTCCAGGACAACCATGGCTACACAGAGAAACCCTGTCTCAAAAACAAAACAAAACAAAACCAAAGTCTGTTTCACTATTAACTACTCATGTGATGCAGACACAGTATCTGCCTATGTAAATTTTATTTTCTCATTGAAGTGTTGAACATTCTATAATATAATACACAACACAAACACATGCACATATATGCACACACACACTCACACATACACACTCAAACATGCAAAACTATGATCTTACCTTGTTCAAGGAAATATATTAAATAACCCATAAAAGTACATGGTCTGCAGAAGTATCAAAAATAAGAAGACAGCACAAACTGTATATAGGGACAGAATCATAAGCATAAATAATCAAGCGTTACTCTAGGCTTAGAATTATTATAATTGCCTTGCATTTATAAAGTTAATGCTTCATTAAAGTATGTGAAATGATGAAAAATTGACCCTCTCTGAAAAAAGAAAATAGAAAAATATAGAATAACTTTTGTAAGGTCATACAGTTGTTGCCAGCGCTAGGATTTGAAATAATACAGTCTGAACCAGGTGCGGTGGTACAGGATGCTTGATGCTTGTCTGTAATCACAGCACTTTCAGGTAGAAGCCGGAACCTCAGGAATTCAAAATCATTCTTAGATACATAGGAAGCCATGACAAATGTGAGGTACACAATTAATTTTCTCAAAGAAATCCAGTGATATAAATAAAATATGACAGTATGGCACTCTTAACTATAGTGCTGCCAGCTGTGTCACAGCATAGAGTCTCAACAATAGTGTAATAATGAACAATGATTGTATTTCTTGTTATTATGTCTTGCTCCTGTACTACACAGTGCAGGCTTGATTGTCATTTCTAGTATACTACTCCAGAATTCAATGCCAAAATATTTTTCTGAATTGTGAAACTTAGCAGAAAATAATGACTTCACCCTAAACATAAAAACATAAATCATTGAAACTTAATTATTTTAACAACATAACTTGAATGTTTAAAAAAATAAAGAGGAAAAAATGAAGAAGAAAGAGATGCTAAAAAATAGCTGAAAAGGAATTTCAGCTCCAGGAACATGATCAGAAGATGAAGTCTGAACAGAAGTAAGGAAATGATGGTATTCTAGAAATAGAGTTTTAAAGTCTCATGAAGACCAGCCACACACAATAAGGAACAAACCATCCTCTTAGAGACAAGGACCTGCATATGACTGTAAATGAATGGGGGTGGAATAATATGCCCAAAGTTTGGAACTCAGCACATAAACTAACCGGCTAGGAAAGTTCCCTTATAAATGTTCGAGCATAAACAATGTATTAGTTTATCTTTCCATAGAGTGAGGGTGAAAATGACATGCTTCTAGTGAGAAATGTTGGCATGGAAATAATCCATATAATTGCCAACCTTACCCGGCCCCAATCCTAGCAGAAGCAAGGTGAAATCTTAATGCCGTTTCTGAAAAACCATACATTCAAAAGTAAAATAAAATCATCAAGTACGCCTTTTCCTCAAGTTGAAATAAATGCTTTTCTAATATGATCATTCACTAAGCAATAGAAACAATCAGAACCACAAATCAATAGGACAAAAATTATTTCAAAGTTTGAAAAGAAATATTTCTAGACTGATAACTGGGAAGACAAGAAGCACATACTAACTTTTCAGTGAGTTCTTTGACAGATTATCATGCAGTTGGAGCTTCCATTGCCCTCCCCCCCCCCAGAAATATCAATGTGAGCAGCCATATACTCAAAGTAAGTTTCACACTGAAAGGGCCCAGGTGTAAGATTATGGAGGCCAAATGTAGCTGAGAAATAAGTAAAGATGCTTTGAAGAGGATGTGAAAGGTGCTTACTTTTACTTAAATTAAGCAACATTCCAAAGCTTCATGGACTGTGAAAATAGGGAGGTAGTTCAGGAGTTAAGAACACTGGTTGTTCTTCCAGAGGGACTAACGTTTAAACCCAGCGCACACAAGGCAGTTCACAGCGGTCTGCAATTCCAGTTCTGCCACCCACTATCTTCACCTGGCCTCTGCAGTCATCAGGCTTCATGGAGAGTACCAGCATACCAGCATGCAGGTAAAGCAACCATCTATGCAAAAATCAATTCCATCAAAAAGGAAAAGACAATTTTCAACAAAGTTCATGTGTTGTAGGTTTTGTCCTCAATGCAAGAATTGTTTAGGCTAAGAGTTTGGGAAAGTGATTGGGTTTTTAGTATCCTGCCTTCAGCAGGACTTTAATCCACTGATGGATTAAAAGATAAATGGACTATGGAGAATGGTTAGGACTGTGGAGAGGGAGGGCATGTGGGAGAAAGTGGGTCATTATGTAGTCAGTTTGGTAGCTTCTTACCAAGCCCCCTCTCTACATTCTGACTTCATAAATGGAGCAGTTTTATGTCACTGTCATGGTCTGCTTTGCAGCAGGCTCAGGGGACAAATGGGGCCAATATACCCATGGGCTAATTTCTGAAATCATAATAAAATGTAATGGTTCTTCTTTCTAAGTGGGTTAGGCCAGGTATTAGGACAAGTAATTTTTAAAATGGCTGGTTTTCTGGCAACCTCTCTGCTTACCTTCAGCAGGACCAGAGCACAGTTATATCCAGGTTAGACACCTTCTCCGCTATTCTCCTGCCTGCTGAGTCCCGCAGGGTACACCCACATGCCCTGAGCTTCATGGTGTCCTCTGTGAGGTCTACTGTCTGGCTACCATTCTGCCTGACTTAAGCAATCCTGCTGCACCAGGAACATCCAGGTTAGTTTCAAATTTGTAAGATCTGGAACAAAAAGAACATCCAAAGACTACTAGATAGCTAAAGGCACGAGTAAGAACACAGTAAACAAAATCCAAGGCAATATGGCACCTTCAAAGCACACCAACCCAATTACAGCAAGCCCTGGATATCCCCACACAACTGAATTACAAGAAAATGACCTTAAGTCCAAACTTATAAAGAAGGTAAAGGTGTATAATGAGGAAATGAGTAAATAACTTAAAGAAATATCGGAAAATACAATTAAACAGACTAAGGAAATGAAGAAAACAGTTCAAGACATGAAAGTAAAAATAGAAGCAATAAAGAAAACACAAACTGAGGGAATCCTGGAGAGAGAAAACCTAGAGAAATGAACAAGAACAATAGACATAAAAAATTCCAAAACAATATACAGGATGGAAGAGAGAATCTCAGGAGTAAAAGATAAGATAGAAGAAATTGATATATCAGTCAAAGTAAGTGTTAAATCTAAAAAATTCCTGACACAGAATATCCAGGAATTCTGGGATACTATGAAAAGACTTAACCTGAGAAAATAGGAATAGAAGATGAACATTTTCAGTTCTAAGTACTAGAACTTTTTTTAGTTGTTTTTTTCCCTGTATTTTAAAATTAGATATTATCTTCATTTACATTTCAAATGCTATTCCAAAAGTCCTCTATCCTTTCGCCCTGCTCCCCTACCCACTTACTCCCCTTTTCTTGGCCCTGTTTTTTCCCTGTACTGGGGCATATAAAGTTTGCTAGACCGAGGGTTTTTTCTTCCCAATGATGGCCGACTACTAGGCCATCTTCTGCTACATATGCAGCTAAAGACATGAATTCTGAGGATACTGGTTAGTTCATATTGTTGTTCAACCTATAGGGTTGCAGACCCCTTCAGCTCTAGGGTACTTTATCTACCTCCTCCATTGGGGACCCTGTGTTCCATCCTATAGATGACTGTGAGCATCCACTTCTGTATTTGACAGGCACTGGCAAAGCCTCACAGGAGGCAGCTATATCAGGGTCCTTTCAGCAAAATATTGCTGGCATATGAAATAGTGTCTGCATTTGGTTGAGTGATTATGGGATGGACCCCCTGGGTGGGGTAGTCTCTGGATGGTCCATTCCTTCTTCTTAGCTCCAAACTTTGTCTCTGCAACTCCCGTGGATATTTTATTCTATATTCTACGGAGGAATGAAGTATCTATGAGGTGGTCTTTCTTCTTGATTCTCTTGTGTTTTGGAAGTTGTATCCTGGGTATTGTAGTTTTCTGGGCTAATATCCACTTAAGAGTGAGTGCATATGAAGTAACTTCTGTTGTGATTTGGTTACCTCACTCAGGATTATGCCCTCCAGATACATCCATTTGGCCAAGAATTTCATAAATTCATTGTTTTTAATAGCTGAGTAGTACTCCATTGTGTAAATGTACCACATTTTCTGTATCCATTCCTCTGTTGAGGGACATCTGGGTTATTTCCAGCTTCTGGCTATTATAAATAGGGCTGCTATGAACATAGTGAAGTATGTGTTCTTAATACCAGTTGGAACATCTTCGAGGTATATGCCCAAGAGAGGTATTGCTGGATTTACCAGTAGTACTATGTCCAGTTTTCTGAGGAATGACCAGACTGATTTCCAGAATGGTTATACAAGCTTGCAATCAAACCAGCAATGGAGGAGTGTTCCTCTTTCTCCACATCTTAACCAACATCTGCTGTCACCTGAATTTTTGGTGCTAGCCATTCTGACTGGTGTGAGGTAGAATCTCAGGGTTTTTTTTTTTATTTGCATTTCACTGATGATTAAGATGTTGAACATTCTTTCAAGTGCTTCTCAGTCCTTCGGTATTCCTCAGTTAAGAATTCTTTGTTTAGCTCTGAACCCCCTTTTTAATGGGGTTATTTGAATTTCTGGAGTTCAGCTTCTTGAGCTCTTTGTATATATTGGATAAGAGTCCACTATCACATTTAGGATTGGTAAAAATTCTTTCCCAATCTGTTTGTGGCCTTTTTGTCTTATTGACAGTATCTTTTGCCCTACAGATGCTTTGCAATTTTATGAGGTCCCATTAGTCTATTCTTGATCTTACAGCACAGGCCATTGCCGTTCTATTTAGGAATTTTTCCCCTGTTCCACATCTTCGAGGGTTTTCCCCACTTTCTCTATAAATTTCAGTGTCTGTAGTTTTATGTCACTTAAACTTGAGCTTTGTACAAGGAGATAAGAATGGACCAATTCTCATTCTTCTACATGATAACCGCCAGTTGTGCCTGTACCATTTGTTGAAAATACTGTCATTTTTCCACTGGTTGGTTTTAGCTCCATTGTCAAAGATCAAGTGACAATAGGTGTGGGGGTTCAGTTCTGGGTCTTCATTTCTATTCCATTGATCTACCTGTCTGTCGCTGTACCAGGACCATGCAGTTTTTATCACAATTGCTCTGTAGAACAGCTTGAGTTCAGGCATGGTGATTTCCCCCAGAGGTTCTTTTATTGTTGAGAATAGTTTTTGCTATCCTAGGTTTTTTATTATTCCAGATGAATTTGCAAATTGCCCTTTCTAAATCAGTGAAGAATTGAGTTGGAAATTTGATGGGGGATTGCATTGAATCTGTAGATAGCTTTCAGAAGGATAGCCATTTTTACTATATAAATCCTGCCAATCCATGGGCATGGGAGATGTTTCCATCTTCTGAGATCTTCTTCAATTTCTTTCTTCAGAGAGTGGAAGTTCTTGTCATACAGATCTTTCACTTCATTAGTTAGAGTCACACCAATGTATTTTATATTATTTGTGACTATTTTGAAGGGTGTTGTTTCCCTAATTTCTTTCTCATCCTGTTTATCCTTTGTGTAGAGAAAGACCACTGATTTGGTTGAGTTAATTTTATATCAGCTACTGTGCTGAAGCTGTTTATCAGGTTTAGGAGTTCTCTGATGGAATTTTTAGGATCACTTATATATACTATCATATCATCTGCAAATAGTGATATTTTGACTCCTTCCTTTCCAATTTGCATCCTCTGGATCTCCTTTTGTTGTCGAATTGCTCTGGCTAGGACTTCAAGTACTATATTAAATAGGTAGGGAGAAATTAGGCAGCCTTGTCTAGTCCCTGATTGTAGTAGGATTGCTTCCAGCTTCTCTCCATTTACTTTGATGTTGGCTACTGGTTTGCTGTATATTGCTTTTTTATTTATTTATTTATTTATTTATTTATTTATGTTTAGGTATGGGCCTTGAATTCCTGATCTTTCCAAGACTTTTATCATGAAGCGGTGTTGGATATTGTCAAATGCTTTCTCAGCATCTAACGAGATGATCATATGATTTTTGTCTTTGAGGTTTTTTTTTTTTATATATATAGTGGATTACATTGATGGATTTCCATATATTAATCCATCCCTGCATCCCTGGGATGAAGCCTACTTGGTCATGATGGATGATTGTTTTGATGTGTTATTGGATTAGGTTTGCGAGGATTTTATTGATTATTTTTGTATCGATATTCATAAGGGAAATTGGTCTGAAGTTCTCTTACTTTGTTGAAACTTTGTTTGGTTAGGTCTCAGAGTAATTATGGCTTCATAGAATGAATTGGGTAGAGAACCGTCTGTTTCTATTTTGTAGAATAGTTTGAGTTGGATTTAGGTCTTCTTTGAAGGTCTGATAGAACTCTGCACTAAACCCATCTGGTCCTGTTTTTGTTTGTTTGTTTGTTTTTTGTTTTTTGTTTTTGGTTGGGAGACAATTAATGACTGTTTCTATTTCTTTAGGGAAAATGGGACTGTTAAGATTGTTAATCTGATCCTGATTTAACTTTGGTACTTGGTATCTGCCTAGGAAGTTGTCCATTTCATCCAGGTTTTCCAGTTTTGTTGCATATAGCCTTTTGTGATCTGATGATGTTTTGGATTTCCTCAGGATCTGTTGTTATGTCTCCTTTTTCATTTCCTATTTTGTTAATTAGGATACTGTTCCTGTGCCCGCTAGTTAGTCTGGCTAAGGGTTTATCGATCTTTTTATTACCTCTTGGTTGATTTCTGCCCTAAGTTTGATTATTTCCTGCCATCTACTCCTCTTGGGTGAATTTGCTTCCTTTAGTTCTAGAGCTTCTAAGTGTGCTGTCAGGCTGCTAGTGTATGCTTTCTTTAGTTTCTTTTTGGAGGCACTCAGGGCTATGAGTTTTCCTCTTAGGACTGCTTTCATTGTGTCCCATAAGTTCGGGTATGTTGTAGCTTCATTTTCATTAAACTCTAAAAAGTCTTTAATTTCTTTCTTTATTTCTTCCTTGACCAAGGTATCAGTGAGTAGTGTTCTTCAGTTTCTGTGTGAATGTTGGCTTTCTATTATTTATGCTGTTATTGAAGAGCAGCCTTATTCCATGTGATCTGATAGGGTGCATGGGATAATTTCAACATTTTTGTATCTGATGAGGCCTATTCTGTGACCATTTTGTGTATGGTCAGTTTTGAAGGCGGTACTATGAGGTGCTGAGAAGAAGGTATAGTATTTTGTTTTAGGATAAAATGTTCTGTAGATATCTGTTACATCCATTTGTTTCCTAACTTCTGTTAGTGTCCATGTGTCTCTGTATAGTTTCTGTTTCCAGGATCTGTCCATTAGTGAGAGTGGGGTGTTGATGTCTCCCACTATTATTGTTTGAGGTGCAATGTGTGCCCTGACCTTCACTAAAGCTTCTTTCATGAATGTAGATGCCCTTGCATTTGGAGCATAGATATTTAGAATTGAGGGTTCGTCTTGGTAGATTTTACCTTTGATGAGTATGAAGTGCTGCTCCTTTTCTGTTTTGATAAGTTTGGGTTGGAAATCAATTTTATTCGATACTAGAATGGCTACTCCAGCTTGTTTCTTCGGACCATTTGCTTGAATAATTGTTTTCCAGCCTTTCACTCTGAGGTAGTGTCTGTATTTATCCCTGAGGTGTGTTTCCTGTAAGCAGCAATATGTCAGGTCCTGTTTGTGTAGCCAGTCTGTTAGTCTATGTCTTTTTATTGGTGAATTGAATCCATTGATGTTAGAGAAATCAAAGAAAAGTAATTGTTGCTTCCTGTCATTTTTATTGTTAAAGTTGCAAATCTGTTCTTGTGCCTGTCTTCTTTTAGTTTTGTTAAAGGATTACTTTCTTGCTTTTTCTAGGGTGTAGTTGCCATCTTTGTGTTGGTGTTTTCCCTTTATTATCCTTTGAAGGGCTGGATTTGTGGAAAGATATTATGTGAATTTGGTTCTGTCATGGAATACTTTGGTTTCTCCATCTATGGTAATTGAGAGTTTTGCTGGGTATAGTAGCCTGGGCTGGCATTTGTTTTCTCTTAGTGTCTGTATAACATCTGTCCAGGATCTTCTGACTTTCATAGTCTCTGGTGAGAAATCTGGAGTAATTCTAATAGGTCTGCCTTTATATGTTACTTGACTTTTTCCCTTACTGCTTTTAATATTCTATCTTTATTTAGTGCATTTGTTGTTCTGATTATTATGTGTCAGGAGGAATTTCTTTTCTGGTCCAGTCTATTTTGAGTTCTGTAGGCTTCTTGTATGTTCATGGGCATCTCTTTCTTTAGGTATGGGAAGTTTTCTTCTATAATTTTGTTGAAGGTATTTGCTGGCCCTTTAAGTTGAAAATCTTTCTCATCTACTACTATTATCTGTAGGTTTGGTCTTATTGTGTCCTGGATTTCGTGAATGTTTTAAGTTAGGATCTTTTTGCATTTTGCATTTTCTTTGATAGTTGTGTCCATGTTCCCTATGGAATCTTCTGCATCTGAGATTCTCTCTTCCCTCTCTTGTATTCTGTTGTTGATGCTCACATCTATGGTTCCTGATTTTTTTTTAATTTTTTATTTTTTTATTACATATTTTCCTCAATTACATTTCCAATGCTATCCCAAAAGTCCCCATACCCTCCCCCCCCCACTTCCCTACCCACTCATTCTCATTTTTTTTGGCCCTGGCGTTCCCCTGTACTGGGGCATATACAGTTTGTGTGTCCAATGGGCCTCTCTTTCCAGTGATGCCCGACTAGGCCATCTTTTGATACATATGCAGCTAGAGTCAAGAGCTCCGGGGTACTGGTTAGTTCATAATGTTGTTCCACCTATAGGGTTGCAGATCCCTTTAGCTCCTTGGGTACTTTCTCTAGCTCCTCCATTGGGAGCCCTGTGATCCATCCAATAGCTGACTGTGATCATCCACTTCTGTGTTTGCTAGGCCCCGGCATAGTCTCACAAGAGTCAGCTACATCTGGGTCCTTTTGATAAAATCTTGCTAGTGTATGCAATGGTGTCAGCGTTTGGAAGCTGATTATGGGGTGGATCCCTGGATATGGCAGTCTCTACATGGTCCATCCTTTCATCTCAGCTCCAAACTTTGTCTCTGTAACTCCTTCCATGGGTGTTTTGTTCCCACTTCTAAGGAGGGGCATAGTGTCCACACTTCAGTCTTCATTCTTCTTGAGTTTCATATGTTTACCAAATTGTATCTTATATCTTGGGTATCCTAGGTTTTGGGCTAATATCCACTTATCAGTGAGTACATATTGTGTGAGTTCCTTTGTGAATGTGTTACCTCACTCAGGATGCTGCCCTCCAGGTCCATCCATTTGCCTAGGAATTTCATAAATTCATTGTTTTTAATAGCTGAGTAGTACTCCATTGTGTAAATGTACCACATTTTCTGTATCCATTCCTCTGTTGAGGGGCATCTGGGTTCTTTCCAGCTTCTGGCTATTATAAATAAGGCTGCTATGAACATAGTGGAGCATGTGTCCTTCTTACCGGTTGGGACATCTTCTGGATATATGCCCAGGAGAGGTATTGCGGGATCCTCTGGTAGTACTATGTCCAATTTTCTGAGGAACTGCCAGACTGATTTCCAGAGTGGTTGTACTGGTTCCTGATTTCTTTCCTAGAGTTTCTATCTCCAGAGTTGTCTCCCTTTGGGTTTTCTTTATTGTTTCTACTTCCATTTTTAGTTCTTGAATGTTTTTGTTCAAATACATTGTCTGTTTGGTTTTATTTTCCTGTAATTCTTTAAGGGATTTTTGTTTTTCTTCTATCTGTTTAGCAGTGTTTGTCTGTAGTTCTTTAAGGACTTCTGCCTATTTATCAGTGTTCTCCTGTAATTCCTTGAGGGATTTTTGTGTTTCCTCTTTAAGGGCTTCTACTTGTTTAGCAGTATTCTCCTATAATTCCTTGAGGGATTTTTGTGCTTCCTCTTTAAGGGCTTCTACCTCTTCAGCACTGTTCTCCTGTATTTCTTTGAGTTATTAATGCCCGTCTTTTATTCTTCTACCAACATCATGAGATATGATTTTAAATCAGCATCTTGCTTGTCAGGTGTGTTGGGGTATCCAGGACTCATTGTGGTGGGTGTACTGGGTTCTGATGATGGCCAGTGTTCTTGGTTTCTGTTAGTAGGATTCTTACATTTGCCTTTGTCATCTGGAAATCTCGGTTGTTAATGTTCAAGCTGTCTCTTGTTGGAGCTTGATCCTCCTGTGATTCTGTTAGCCTCTGTCAGCACTCTGGGAGTCCAACTCTAACCTGTGTCCCCATGGTCAAAGCACTTTCTGCAAACAAGCTCTCCTCTTTCAGGGCAGGTGTCCAGCAGTCTGGAGCTCTGATCCACCTCCTGAGTTCTGGGGTCAGAACCCTCCCTATAGGCTGACTCTACTCTGGTAAGGAATGTGCCCAGGGTTCTGGGTCTCAGCTCCACCTCCTGGATGAGGATGAAGGCCTGAAGGGACCCTCACCAAGAAGCTCTGTTGCTTCTATAGCTCTCAGGTGATCAGGAGGTCCTGGGTGTGCTAGGGGTCCTGTGGTGTGGAGAGTCCTCTGGTGCCCTAGATGCCCTCAGCTGGGTTCACGCACAAGATTACAGGGATGTCCCCGACCTGAATGGATCCCAGACTCTAGTTAGTTGGGTTCCCCCTCCCTGTTCCTGTGGCACAAGACCCTCCC